>NC_139512.1:221977985-222577985 GCF_947247035.1 Vipera ursinii | reverse complement strand
ATTCCCCCCATCTGCTGGGTGGTTGCAGCAGGTTTTGGTCACTTCACATGACCCTGGGACACTGTGACCGTCATAACTATGAATCAGTTGCCAAGCATCTGAATGTAAATCACAAGGCCCTGGAGATGCTGCAACATTCCAGTGGACCGGCGCTGCTTCTGGGCTCAGCAGAAGCACCAGGATCAGTGCCGAGCTCCAGCTGAAGCCTGGCGCTTCCACTGAGCCCTGACAGCCCTGCAGCTCCAGCCATCCCTCGCTCAGGCTTGTGTGGTGCTGCCACCTATTCAGCTCATTCCCCTCCCCCGCTACCACTTTTGTAGGATGGTCGCATACCACCGGCCAGGTGCCAATGTACCACAGGTAGTACTCATACCACTGGTTGAAAAGCCCTGTTATAAACGACTTACGGAAATATAGGAATAAATGAACAGGTACAACTTAGTTTGGTGTACTTTTTATGGAAATGTTTGTTTGTATGTGTATAAAATAAAATTTTCATTTAACTGATCACCCCCCCCCCTCGTTTAGAAGATTAATATGAAATGGCAAAAATCTCTTTCCAGACTTTCCCCATCTATTTGCCAGGAATTGAGAGGGCCAGATGCCATGATCTTGGTTTTCTTAATGTTAAGTTTCAACCCAAGTTTTGCACTCTCCTTCTTCACCTGCAACAAGAGGCTCTTTAGTTCTTCTTCACTTTCTGCCATTAGAGTGGTATCATCTGCGTATCTTAGGTTGTTGATATTTCTTCCAGCAATCTTAATTCCAACTTTTGATTCATCTAGCCCTGCCTTTCTCATGATGTGCTCTCCATATAAGTTAAATAGGCAGGGCGACAGTATACAGCCTTGCCGGACTCCTTTCCCAATTTTGAACCAATCAGTGGTTCCGTGTCCAGTTCTCACTGTTGTTTCTTGACCCGCATATAGGTTTCTCAAGAGACAAATAAGATGGTCTGGTACTCCCATCTCTTTAAGGACTTGCCACAGTTTGTTATGATCCACACAATCAAAGGCTTTAGCATAGTCAATGAAGCAGAAGTAGATGTTTTTCTGGAACTCCCTAGCTTTCTCCATGATCCAGCGTATGTTGGCAATTTGATCTCTAGTTCCTCTGCCTCTTCGAAATCCTGCCTGTACTTCTGGTAGTTCTTGATCCACATACTGCTGAAGTCTAGCTTGTAGGATTTTAAGCATGACTTTACTAGCATGAGAAATGAGTGCAATGGTGCGATAGTTTGAACATTCTTTGGCACTGCCTTTCTTTGGAATTGGAATATAAACTGATCTTTTCCAATCCTGTGGCCACTGTTGAGTTTTCCAAATTTGCTGGCAAATTGAGTGTAGCACTTTTACTGCATCGTCTTTTAAGATTTTGAATAGCTCAGCTGGAATACTGTCACCTCCACTAGCTTTGTTGTTGCTCAGCTTTTCTAAGGCCCACTTCACTTCACATTCTAGGATGTCTGGCTCGAGGTCAGTGACCACCTCATTGTGATTATCAGGGATGTTAAGCTCATTCTTGTATAGTTCTTCTGTGTAATTTTGCCACCTCTTCTTAATCTCTTCTGCCTCTGTTAGGTCCCTGCCATTTTGGTCCTTTATCGTGCCCATTTTTGCATGAAACGTTCCCTTCATCTCTCCAATTTTCTTGAAAAGATCTCTGGTCCTCCCTATTCTATTGTTTTCTTCTATTTCTTTGCACTGTTCATTTAAGAAGGCATTCTTATCTCTTCTAGCTATTCTCTGGAATTCTGCATTCAATTGGGCATATCTATGTTTTTCTCCCTTGCCTTTCGCTTCCCTCCTTTCCTCAGCTATTTGCAAAGCTTCCTCAGACAGCCATTTTGCTTTCTTGCATTTCTTTTTCTTTGGGATGGTTTTGGTTGCTACCTGTTGTACAATGTCACGAACCTCCATCCATAATTCTTCAGGCACTCTGTCTATCAGATCTAATTCCTTAAATCTATTTGTCACCTCTACTGTATATTCAACAGGGATATGATTTAATTCATACCTGAGTGGCCTAGTGCTTTTCCCTACTTTCTTCAGTTTAAGCCTAAACTTTGCAAGGAGAAGCTCATGGTCTGAGCCACAGTCAGCTCCTGGTCTTGTTTTTACTGACTGTATAGAGCTTCTCCATCTTTGGCTGCAGAGCATATAGTCAATCTGATTTCTGTGTTGACCGTCTGGTGATGTCCATGTGTAGAGCCGTCTCTTGGGTTGTTGGAAAAGAGTGTTTGCTATGACCATCGTATTCTCTTGACAGAATTCTATCAGCCTGTGCCCTGCTTCATTTTGTACTCCAAGGCCAAACTTGCCTGTTATTCCAGTTATCTTTTGGCTTCCTACTTTAGCATTCCAATCCCCCATGATGATAAGGACATCATTTTTTGGTGTTAGTTCTATAAGGTGCTGTAGGGCTTCGTAGAAGTGGTCAATTTCATCCTCTTCAGCACTGGTGGTTGGGGCATAGACTTGGACTACTGTGATATTGAATGGTTTGCCTTGGATTCGAACTGAGATCATTCTGTCATTTTGAGGATTGTATCCCAGTATTGCTTTTCCTACTCTTTTATTGACTATGAAGGCTACTCCATTTCTTCTGAGGGATTCTTGTCCGCAGTAGTATATCTGATGGTCATCTGAATTAAATTCACCCATTCCTGTCCATTTTAGTTCACTGATACCTAAGATGTCGATGTTCAGTCTTGTCATCTCTTGTTTGACCACGTCCAGCTTTCCTTGATTCATGGATCTTAGATTCCAGGTTCCTATGGAGAAAAAATCTTTACAGCATCGGACTTTCCTTTCACCACCAGACACATCCACAGCTGAGCGTCTTTTCGGCTTTGGCCCAGTCGCTTCATTCTTTCTGGCGCTAGTAGTACTAGCCCTCTGCTCTTCCCCAGTAGCATATTGGATGCCTTCCGACCTGAGGGGCTCATTTTCCAGCGTCATATCGTTTAGCCTTTTGGTACTGTCCATAGGGTTTTCATGGCAAAGATACTGGAGTGGGTTGCCATTTCCTTCTCCAGTGGATCACGTTTTGTCAGAACTCTCTGCTATGACCTTTCCGTCTTGGGTGGCCCTGCACGGCATAGCTCATAGCTTCATTGAATTACGCAAACCCCTTCGCCACGACAAGGCAGTAATCCATGAAGGGGGGGTATAAGACTACTGATTTAAATTGTTGCAATTTGTATTAATTAATTAATTAATTAATTAATTAATTATATTTCTTCCACTTTCCAATCCCATAGAATTCTTGGTGGTTTACAGGAATACAAAAAGAATTAAAACATCCTTGGTGAGCATTAAAAATAGAAATACTTTATAGAACGAACACAAGCTTGGATTGAATACATGTTTGGGAATAATGGACATGTCTCCCCCAGTTACTCTGTTAAAAATAGAATTTATTGTAGTCCAGGCCCTCACAATTCGTCCAGGAGAAAAGGCCACACATTGATCAATTAAAAATCCCTAAAGGTTAGCAAAGAAATACTCGGCTTACCTATTTTAGGTAACACAGCAGGGAGACTTGGAGGTGCTCAGCAGCGTGTTCTTTAAGGCAGCAACAGCAGCAGAAGCTGTAAATATACTACTTTTTAAAAAAACATCAGTGGATTGCACAGGGGTGCTTGGTATGCTGAATGTAGCCCTCAGGCTGTATGTTTTGTAGGCCTGCTGTAGTTTTCAAAAATTAGAGGCACAGGAAATTAAGTCCTGCTTCCAGACCACCCAGCTTTCTTTGACGTTTTCTGGGTTCAGGATAAAGA
Organism: Vipera ursinii; assembly: GCF_947247035.1. Classification (NCBI taxonomy): domain Eukaryota; kingdom Metazoa; phylum Chordata; class Lepidosauria; order Squamata; family Viperidae; genus Vipera; species Vipera ursinii. The sequence goes on along the minus strand of NC_139512.1, from coordinate 222,574,204 downwards.
TCTGCACTGAATGGTGATCATGACTGCTGTAGATAAAGTTTTGTTAGTGCTTTGGTGATAATTATTAGCCAGATATCATGTTGTTTTTCTTGGAGAAAGTCTGAGTTTGGAGGACTGCTTCCAGGTTCTACTAGAGCACAGGTCTGCAACCCGCGGCTCTGGAGCCGCATGAGGCTCTTTCAGCCGTCTCCTGCGGCTCCCAGTCCTCTGCCATGTACAGTCCAAAAAAAAAAGTGGGACTAAAAAAGTTCAACCAATCAATTCAAATATGCAGGGTAAGTGCATATCTCGCCTTGGCTCCACTCTTCAGTCAAACCCTGTTCTGCGCATACTCGCATGTACGTGCATGCACACACATTTTTTGCAGCTCCCAGTATTTCCTTTTGTGAGGGAACCGGTTCCGAGTGGCTCTTTCACTGTTTCAGGTTGCTGAGCCCTGTACTAGACAGTGTGGAATATTTTGCATGGGCTGAGTCATTTCAACTATAGGCAAGTTCCTCTGCTGAATTCAAATATCGCTGTAGCATTTTCAAGAAGAAGTGACCCCCCCGTTTCATTAAAAAGGGCATCAGGAAACAAAAGAAAGAACCAATGAACAACTCACCCCCCCAGTAGAACCCAAACACTGCCGCAAAAACATTTCAGTATATAAGAAATGTACCAGAATATGCCACCAGATTACTCTGAACATTAGGCACGACTGTGGTCTACAAATCCACAAGAATGCTGCAAAGAGTTGTGTGTCAACCAAAAGATTCCATATCCCACCAAGAAAAAAATTGACAATAGTTTTTTTAATTATTATTTTTGTTTCCCTTTTTTCTACTTTGGGTAATTATTGTTAAATTTGAACTGTTTATTTTTTTTTACTTTTAATAATGGATTTTATACAGACAGACCCACACTTGCTAGTTAAAAATACAAGATAACAATACAAGGGAGACTTTCATCTTAAGTCTGAAATCTGTAATAATTTTTTTATTAAAGTTGTAGTGGTTCTTTTTTGCATCAGTATGGAGTCGGGGCGACTGGACAGAGTTGAAAATTTGCTGGCCAATGCCCTTCCTGACACCTATGTAGAGTTCGCAGCAGACAATTACTTACTGTGTCCAAAGAGAGAAATAGCTGCACCTACCTAGGATTCACAGCTTCCTGTCTGTAGAGATTTTCAGTCATCCAGGTCATGCTTGTCCCAAAGATGCTTTTTTCAAAATGCAACTGGACTTTGTTGTTCCTTGAAGATGTTTCCCATCTCATTCTGAACTGAAGAAGCTTCTTGGATGAGAAGTGAAATGTCTTCAAGGAAAAATAAAGTCCAGTTGTCTTTTGAAAAAGCACCTTTGGGTCACAGCCTCCTGATTGTGAGGCGAGAGATCTACCTCTAGGCCATCCCATTGCTCTAGTGTGTGTGTATGTGTGTGTGTGTGTGTGTGTGTGTGTGTGTGTATCAAGGCAGCGAGCATATCTAATACACTTTCCTCCTATTTTTTCCCCACAACAACAATTCTATGAGGTGAGTTGGACTGAAAGAGATTGACTGGTTCAAAGCCACACAGCTGGCTTTCATATCTAAGGCAGAACTAGAACTCACAATCTCCTTTCTTCTAATATCTATGTAGATATCAAGAGGTATATCTTAAAGAATATGCTCATGCCATCTCTCTCATCAATACCCATTTCACTTCTTCTGATAGAGAGGCAAATGCATAGAAAAGTGATGATAAAGAGGCAGTCCACAATTACATCTTCCTTTCTGAAGTTAGCGTCCTGTTTCTAGCTTCAGAGGGAGATGGAAAAATTATAAGAACAAAATGGCCCCTGGTGGTGTTATGGTGAATTCTCTTATAAAATCTGAGTGGAATTCACGCTCATATTCAGAGATATATTGATTAAAACTTCAAAAGATTCATCACTAATGAAATCACAGAGGGTTAGAATATGCTGTAAGAATAATAGGTACCTGGGAAAGTTTTGAATAAATAAACTGAGGACTTCAATATAGCTTTATTAACCTGACTTAACATTGTTGAACTTTGCAACTTCTATGTAGATTTTAATTGGGTTGAGGAAATATCTGTATCTTAAAATATTTTGCTTCATAGGAAGTATGATAGTTAAGGTTAAGTGGTAGCACTTATCATTCTATGATAGTTTTGTGTTGCTAGGGAAATAAGCTGAATGATGTTGCCTTGAATATATAATTTTTATTCCTTTGAAGCAGTACTCCTAGTGATCATTGGTAATTTAACAAAGTTGATAATGGCAAGTCTGACTCTAAGGGGAAACATAAAATGGCATAAACATATATCAAATGACATGACACAACACTGAATTATTTTTAAAATGTTAACAATTTGAAATATTAAATAAGGTAAATACAATATAGCTGTGATGCTCCAACCAAGCTATTAAATGCTATATAACAATACTGACTGGAAATGATAAATGGGAGTGTGACAACAATGCCAACTCTAATGCCAGAGGCACAGGGTATAAGGATAAGGATGCAGTATAGTATAAGGATGCATGACACTATGATTTCATTTTTGGAAAAGCATCCCAAGTTTATTGATTATATAGAATTGTAAGAGCAGCATAGAGTTCATATCATCAATTAGTGTTGGGCATCCAGTCTCATAAATTATTAGGCCATTCCCAGTTTACCTGATGGGCAAAAACCCAGGGTTGTCAGGGTTTTAGACTCACAGGTAAAGGGAAACCAGGGCATGGCTTCCTGGCTTCAGCTAATTGGTTCTTGAACATCTTTTCTGGTAATTTCTGGTCCTTCCACCTAGCCATGGCATCACCAGGAAAACTGCTCAGAATTTCTTGAGGATTGGAATGGCATATATGTCCCTGTAAACAAGCAAGCAAGGAAACAAACAATAAATTATGTATTGACTCCTGTCCTAAATGTCACTACAAAATTGTCTGCCAGAAAGTTCCCAGTAAGGAAAGGGAATCTTGTCATCTCATCAATATCATGTGAACTTACTCAGTTCTTATCATATCCAAACACAATATACCACAATAGATCTTATTAGTGTTACTCCACCTGCTTAGCCAGAGCGCTGCAACAGATTGGCACAAGGTGTAACTGAGAGATTCTCTCAGGAGAATAATAAGGAATCCCATTCTCACGGCCATAGCAATGCTAAGACCCATTGTGTCTGCTGTGTCAGGGGAAGGCCCCCACCCCATTTCTCCTGATGGCCTGAAGCTTGAAATTGCAGAATTGAGTGTGAGCCTTTTTAAAAGGAGAGCCTATAGTGAAGTGGTCAGAACGCAGGATTACAGGCTAACTCTGTTCACTGCCAGGAGTTCGATTCTCACTGGCTCAAGGTTGGGTCAGCCTTCCATCCTTCTGAGGTCAGTAAAAGGAAGACCCAGATTGTTGGGGGCAATATGCTGACTCTAAACCGCTTATACAGGGCTGTAAAGCATTATGAAGTGGTATATAAATCTAAGTGCTATTGCTGTTGCTATAGTCAAATCAAACTAGCACTTTTTCACGTTAGTAAGAAAAAAAAATAAAAAATCTGAATGCAAGCCTCATATCTTTTGGACAGTAGTATATTTCATTTTATATTATGAATAATTTCAGATATTGTTTGTTCTTATTTACCCAAGGAAGAATGGCAGTAATTGCCCTACAGGCAGAAGTCAGCCTTAAGCAAATTTCTCACTTAGGAGTAGTGGAGGAACACATCACCCTGGAGGCAGTTTTGAAGGACACCTTTCATTGTGACAGAAGAAATTTCTCTCAAGACTATACTTGGTGCAGAGAGAAAATATTTAGATATCATAATTGTCATAGGAAATTCTGATTGCCTGGAAAACTACATTGGCCCAATCTACAGCAGTAGATCAGACATATTCATTTTTTTGTTAATTGAAGTGCAATGCCTCAGGTTCAGGTTACTAACTTTATATGAAACAATTAGAACATGAACATGATGATAATCTAAGATTTGGTTGATACCTGATAATACTAGTAAATATGAGGGTTCTGAACATCAACAATTCTTATATGACTCCTTTTTACTATAGATTGAAAATATTAAATCTTAAAATAAATTACAAAGCATGTTATACTCATTTACGGTAGGGTAGGGAAGTATACACTTGTCAGAAGGAAAGACTTGCAACATTAGAACTTTAATTTTTCTGCCTCGACTTTTGCAATGGAACTTATTCTTTTGCCCACTTCTCCAATTTTCCAAAGGGTTTTGTTTGCATCTTAAACAATTCAGAATGTTTATAATCTAAAGAAAATCCATAGAAATTCTTCTCAATGCAAGTATTTCCTTTCTTGTGGAAACCAAGCTGTTCAGCACTAATTGCTATCAAATAGAATAGAATTAATTGGCTGAGATGTCACAGTGATGGATTTCTAACTCCCAACATAGTAATTAAACATAGTAATTAAAACAATAGTGTAATTGAAGAAAAAAACTTCTTTCATTTCTTGTTAGAAAATATATATTGTCTACTCATTAGAACAATTGTTTTTAGGGTAGTTTCAGGTCAGCTGGTACCTCGGTAATATGTCTAAAAATAAAATTTCTATAATGGTATTAATTTTAAAAAAGTATGTGTTGATTTTCCACAGTTAAAATATTGTACACAAATACACAAAAGTGGGGAAAGGATGATAGTAGATGTCTTCTGAAACATATGATGTGTGCAATGATTAATGCAGTGTTCCTCAATCTCAGCAACTTTAAGTTGTGTGTATTTCAACTCCGAGAATTACCCTGGCAGCCTGGGCATGAACCTTACTTTATTGGTCTGCTAGGAATCTTAAATATTTTTATTTAGCTCTTTCAAAAAGAGTTTTTAACACAAATTCTAAAGCTGTAACTTACAACTCTTTATTATGTACAGTAGCTGTTCTAGAGATGGCACTCTTTTCCACCCTTCCTGTTCCTGAGCTTTGCAACACCTTCTGGGACATTCATTTATTAAATTTATCAGCAGTCCATTTCACTGTTGAGGGACTCTGAGTGGCTTATGTCATAAAACAGAAATATTAAATATTAAAAAATTAAAACATTGAACATTAAAAGTCAACAAAAAACCCTGGGCAAACTGGGAGCCAATACACAAAAGGTTGGTGGTAGGATCGTCTTAGTCCACCAACTACGTCCACTGTGGAACGCTCCTGTTGGGGCCCCAAGCAACTTTGTGCCTTCAGACTTGTAATATTTTGTTAATGTAGCTTTACAATAAAGTAGAATTAGTTAATCTAGTCATGTGTCCTGTCTGATTTATTTGGGATGGGTGACATCCATCCTGCAAGTCTGAAGGCACAAGCTTCCCACCCCTATTTTTAATCACTTGATTCATTAGGTTGGGTCCTTCTAAGTTTCTTTCTCTGATCCTTAAATGACTATGGCTCCCACTTCTCTTGTCTGATTGTTTCCTAGGCAGCATCTCTTTCCCCAAGGTCCTTCATACATTCCATTACGCCTGTCATAAATCAACAAAGTCAGAAAATGATACCAGTTTAACATAGTCAGCTCTAGGAACCTAATGCCCATCCAATGTCAGGATGCATCTGCCCACCACTTCTAACCCTTGTCATGTATCTTTTCTGCAAGATATCTGAAAAGCATCTACTTTTAAAAGTAGGAGCTTACACATTACAGCCATTCCTTTTCTTTGTACTTTAATTATTTTGTGCTTGCATTCATTACACATGCAGTACCTTATGTACTATAAGGTGATCAGAGAAGAATAATGCATTTTATGTACTGCTGCAGGTTAATGACACAATAAATATTCTTTGTAGGAGAATAACATACATAATGCTCAACTTGCCAATATAAATTTCAGAAGTAATATGGCTATATAACACTATCTGCTGAGTAGAACAACTAGAAATGTTTACACTAATTTCTTCTAATACTAGGCAACACAATAAATTTAAAAAGTCTTGAGTTGTCTATTAATATGAGCCTTCAAACTCTAAATTAATCCTGATGTGGGCAGTAAGTGTGTGCATGTTCATGTATACTGTACATATGTGGGTGTAGAATGTTTTTGCTGTTTCCAGGAAGCAATTTTATGAATTTATGTTGTGCTGTAGTTCAGTCTAGAATTGATGTCTCAAACAATACAGTATCTGGAAACAATCCCAGGACCGAGAGAGAACAACTTGTCCATTCCTATCTTTGCAGAAATGCGGAATTCTAAATTCATTAGTATTTTAAAGGGGAAGCTGTGGCTCCAGTGATATTTTGTAAGTCTGACACTAAGTTCATTAGAACATTTTATAAAAGGAAAAACCATTTTAATCAATTATGGATGAAAAACACCCCTATATTATTTTACCTCAAAGTGTTGTAATGCACAGGGCAGACTTTGCTAAAGTACAGATGATTTCAAAAAGCTGCTCTGCTTTTTTTTTTTTTAGTTTGTATTTGAAAAAAAATAATTTTAAAAAATGTCAAGTTTGAATTGAGTTTAAATATAGAATATATTTCAATGGATAAAGAGAGTATTGGGGGTAACTGTATTTTAAAAAACTGTATATTTTGGTTATCCATTATAGTTATAGTAGATGACCAGACTGAACCCAAGGACAGGGTCAAAAGCATCCAAAAGAGACCTAAGTCCAGCCCCCCTCCCCCCGCCCTTGAAATTCCATTGACTCTTATCTGACACCAATTTGCCTTGACTGTTAGTACTTCAGATTCTTGGGTATAAGTAACATGAAAGAAACTTGTAGTACTTTTGAATTCTATCCTGGTTCCAGATTTCTTGCACTTGACAATACTCAACCAAGCACATTTACTTTATTTAAAGTAAGATAAAGATTTTTTAATTGATTATGTGTCATTAATTCTGTGTCAGTTCTTAGCAACCAGATAGATATATTTTCCACATGTTGATCTGTCCTTTGTCGGATATTTCAAGTCTGTCATTATTGTACCCATCACAACTGCAACAGAGTACATCCACTTTGTTGCTAGTTATCGTCTTCTCTGTTTTCACCATCTTTTCAAGGATTACAATCTTCTCTAGAGAGCTAGGTCTTTACATAATATGTCCAAAGTAGGATAATTTGAGCCTGGTCATTTGTGTCTTCAGGTGGAACTCTAGATTGATATGTTTGATGATCCATTTTCTTCTTTTTTTTGGGCCATCCGCATTATTTTCAGGAGTCTTCTTCAACACCAAAATCCAAAGGTATTAGTATTCTTCCTATCCTGCTTCTTTAGAGTCCAATTTTAATTTCTACAGAGTGACACAGGGAATACTATGGCTTGCACTAGTCTGATCTTTGTAGGTATAGTCACATCAGGGCATCTAAATATCTTTTCCAAGGCCTTGGCTTGGACAACCAGATAGCTGTTCTACCATGTACTACTCTGCAGCATATTTCCTGACCGCTTGTTCCTTTACTGTTGGTGATTGTTCCTAAAAGGCAGAGGCTATCTACTCCTTCATTGTCAATTCTAAGGCCGGCTGTATCTGTTGTCCTTAGTTTGGTCTCCTTTATTGTTCCTTCAAACCTTGGCAAAATACATTTTAAATACAAGTTTAAGGAATATAGATAGATATAGATATGTAAAAAACTCACAGCAAAATGGTGACTAGAACTTTGGAAATTACAAATGGGCTAAGGGTCCAGATAGATTTGAAGTATGTTTTGGGGATCAGTTATAAGAATACTTCCCATGGGAAAATGCTGTTGTTTCCAATTTAGATGTGACTTACTAATAGCAAATGGAGCAAAATACTTTAACATTGGATTTAGTGAGGGATATTTGTGAAAAGGGACTGCAATTACATATAAACTGTGTTTAGAAGATATTTGAATGATATGATATGAAAGAAGATTGCTACACTGGCTATACAAATGAAACTGGCTAATGTCTTAATAATTAAAAGGGTTATACAATCGCCAAACAAAAGGGTGTTCTGGATAACTGCCCTATATATCCTACAAAAGAGACTTATTAAATTTTGGAAGAATTTTGTGAGAAATTGTGAATTATCAGTGCAGGGAGATGCAAAGGTTCCAAACCAGGAGAAACAAGTACCTGGAACCAATGACAATGACAATAATTCTATGCACCAGGGTGATTTTCTGAAAACACTCTTTAATACAGGGGTGTCAAACTCAATTTCATTGAGGGCCGCATCAGCATTGCGGTTGCCCTCAGGGGGCCGGGTGGGCGTGGCCTACTGGGTGGGTGTGGCCTACTGTGTGGGCGTGGCCAGCTCTACATCGTTCGCATCAAGGGTGCCTATGGGGGCCTGGGCAGGAGTGGGACAGATCTGAGGGTCTCTGGCAGGAGGAGGGTCTCTGGGCCAGGGCCAAGGCAGTGGGGGCTGTTCCCTCCCTGTTTCCAGGATGGCTTCGCGGGCCACATGAAACCACTTCGCGGGCCGGATCTGGCCCCCGGGCCTTGTGTTTGACATGTCTGCTTTAATATATTTTCCAACAGAGTTGTCCCCATTTTTTCCCTCATGTGCTAAAGCAGGCAAGTCCAACCTGTGGCCTGCTGGCAGCATGTGACCCTGGAGAGCTGGTAATGCCATCCCACATTATATACATTAATTATATTATGTACAGTATTTTATATGTGGCCCAAAACAATTTCTCTTTACAAGCCAAAAGGTTGGACAATAGTGTGCTAAAGGGAAGTGGTATTCCAAAGTTCAGTGGGTTCCATCTCACCATTATTCCATCTCACCATTATTCCCTGGAATACCAAATTCAGAGATACTTTCAATGTATTTGCCCTTAACATTGCTTTAATATTTTCAGATTTAATATAATTTCCCATGAAATGATTTTGATCTTTGCAGCAAGAATTAATACCTCAGTTGTACAGCTTATTCCTTGCATGCGTAATGTTCTGGTTTCCGTGCTGATAACTCCAACTAAAAATGAATTGGCACACCCCTGTCTGAAGCCTCCTCTGCAAAAGTATGTCTAGATGGAATAATAATATCTCTCAGTGCCATGTGATCATCAAGATTCTGTTATCAGGATACCTTCGAACATATATTTGAACAGGTTTATACATTCTTTTTGAAAGTATAAGTCTTGGAATAGCAAATAACTCAAGAATTTAGTGTGGTGCTAAGAAAATACATTGTCTTTGCAGCTTTATAGCTTTCATTTATGACATCAGTGCTCAAAGTTTGGAGTCCTCTTCACCAAAAGTCTGAGGATAAACTTTTATAATATGATGTCGACTACAAGCTCTAATTATTAAAAAGCTTATTTTTTAATACTTGTTTTAACAATATTGTGTATTTCAAGAAGCATTTACAAATATACCATAGAGAAAGGTATTGCCAAAATGTTTTATTTCCCACAAAATGATGGAAGTTAATAGAAACTTGGTTGTGGCCAATTTTCTGTCCTAAGTTGCCTTTTTCTTCTTTCTTGCTTGCATCTTGGTTCACTTGAAATAATGTTTCCTCTCTTTCCTTTTTTCATATAGTTCTTAACTATCCCTTCTTTCAAATACCCTTTATTTGTGTGTGCAAATAATCAAGATTGTCTCTGTGGGACAAATAGAAAATCTTCTTAGTAAGTTTTTAATGTCACAATTTATTTGGCCTTGAGACAAAAATACATAGTGAGGCTGGCTGAAAATAAAAAGGTGGAAGCGATAGTTCTGAAGTAGTAATTCGTTAATAAGAGTAGTCATTAAATGTGCTGTTCTTACTCCTAGAAACTTAATGGGACTCCACTAAATTTCTTTACTGGATAACCCTCCCATCTTCCCCTCTGCTTTTATCATTCTTCTTGCTATGGCATACTTTGTAAAGCAGAGCTCCCCAACCTTTCCAGGTTGGTGACCCAAAGGGAAAACAAGCAGGGAAATGTGCGCATGAGCACCCCTTTTTGCGTATGCGCAAATGGGCATGTACACAATGGTGGCATTAGCACCGCACACATCCACAAATGGGCTGCTAGCGCCTGCATGGTGGCACTAGCGCAAGTGGCGGGGTACGCCCACATGTGCGTGCATTTGCCAGCCATTCCTGGGGCCTAATGGCCAAGAAGCCAGGGCCTGGTACTGGCCATGGCCCATATGTTGGAGACAGGATAGAAAAACAGAAACTGTACATAATTTCTTTTGAATAAAAGGATAGTACTAACTCAGGGTTTAGATTCATTTTTTTAAAGACTGAAAGCTAAAGATATTTGTAATATTTGACTTTATTGCTGCAGTTAAGTCCCTGGTGAGATGTCCTCACAACAAGGCCCTTTCAGAAGTTGCTATTATAGAGTGGTCAGCAGAATTTTTGAGTGTAGCTTAAGCTTTTCTTGTCCACCTCTTTTGATTAGAGGGTGAAGCTCATCATGCTTTATTCAAAAGCCAGAATTGTTGCTTTCTTCTTAAAAAAAACAGATACCAAATTATTTGTGGGATTAGTCATATCATAAAGGTGAATCACATGTAACTGAGAGCTATTCTTCATTGAAATAGGATTTAGACTCATAGAAGTTGTTCAAACTTGTAAAAAAAATCCCCATCTATTTCAGTAAAAATAGCCCTTGATGTCTTGCAAACAAGTTTGTCTACTTTTGTATCATTCAATTTTTCAAGTAATATGTCAAACAAAGTAGCAGAAAATCAGCTTTTTACTCCAAAAGCCAATGGATTTTATGTCATTCCCCTGTAATTTAATCCTTATACCCAGATGCATTTGCATCAGAAGTTCTCTTTTGCACATAAAATAATTACGTTCAATTTGAAACAAAGAAAGAAATCAACACTGTGTACGCAATGTTCTAAAGTAGCAATAATATCAAAAATTGATGCATATCTCTTGTGGCCAATATTTTCCATATTTTCTAAAATGAATATGCTTCTCATGTTTAGTTAACCTTAGAAATAAAAAGAAAAGCAATTTGTGACACTCTCGAAACATTGAAAATAACTTTGATTACACCACTGCAATATTGATGAAGCTCATACAAGGGGAAAATTATATCAATACTATTGAATCCTTTAAGGGCAATTCAGATAGTAATTAACACATAGAGCAAGCAACATTTGGGGGCAATGGGCATCACAAAATGATTTTAGGCAAAATGCCCAGAGATTCAACAGCAAGCTGGGAAAAATATTTGGTGTTTGAGAAACACAGATTTGATTATTTATTTGCTTTTAGAACATTAAAACAAAATTTCTCTATGGAGGAAAAAGTAAATGAGGTAGGTGCAGCTACATTCTGCTTTGAATCCTTTTGGACCAGATTATTCAGCTGAGCTGAATAAATTCACTGCAAGCTTTTTTGGTTTTAGTATCTCCCATGGATCTGATATTCACTGGCATTCTGTTATATTAGATGCAGTTTACTGCTACTTTAGAATACAAGGCAGGTTAGATGCTCATCATATTTTGCTATAGCTCAAATCTAAAAGATTTTACCATGGAAATAAAAACAATTTAAAATGACTTTTCTGTATAGTTTTCATTTAGATTTGTCCCAATTCATTTTAATTTAAACAGATGAACCAGTTGTGATCTAAGTCGTTCAGTTAAAGCTTTGCTTGTCCCAGTGAACAATTTTCTGTAGTTAGGAAAACTAAATATCAAGTTTTAGACTATCTATGGCCCATGAGATTTCTGTGGAAGATGATGTGGCTGGCGCTTACTAGTACAGTGCTTACTAGCAGCAGTGATGAAGATCTACCCTCTTTCAGTGTGTATTTATAATTCAAAAACTGCCTAATGAATGCATGAAGTATGCAAAGACAAATCCAGTCGTATGTTTCTTTGATGAAAACAGATTCTGCTGATAAAATCAAGGGGGCACTTATTTATCACCCTCCAGCCATGAATGCTAAGAAATGTATTTTAAAGATTCTCCAAAGCCTCTGGAATTTGAGGGTGGGTTGGAGTCCCTAGACCAGAGGAAAGTCCCTTTGCAAAGGTGCAATTCTGCCCTTACAATTCACCCAAAATTCTATTTCCAAACTTACCATGTGAACAAAATGACAAAATGCTGTTTGTTATCCTTTCACAAGGAAATTTATTTATAGCAGTATATTGCCAGTGAATGCTCTACTATTAATTTTTCTATTAATCTTTTATATAGTGCCAAGCATTCATGCTATTTGTTTTTCACTTGTGTTTTGAGTTCAAGTATAAAACTGCTCTTTTTAATATGCTTTTAACTCCTTATTAGTATTTAAATATTCTCTTATCATATTTTACCTCCTTCATTCTTACCTCTTCTGTTGTCATTTTGACAGGGAATGTTCATTTTAAGACGTTTTTTATTGGAGGGGAAATAAAAGCTAAACATTTGTATTAAAGCTATTACAGTAATTTCATGAATATCTCAAACTATCAATTGTAGTGTGTTTTAAAGTGGTGATTACTTCTTATTCTCTTGTACTTAGATGGGTACTTAAAATAGAGATCTTCTATATTTTTGAATGGGCCCATTTATTAATAAATTTTAGGTAAAGGTTTTTCTATTTATTTTAAAAGACCTCTCGGACATCCTAGCTATAAAAATATCTTAGCGTTTTTTTTTAAAAAAGCATATATCCCAGAGGAAAGGAAATCTGCAGGCAGCTCTCATTTAGCATCTGCAATGGGGATAATAACTGAGTCATTAAGTGAAGCAGTCACTAAGTGAAAAATCATGTGGCCATGATTGTGCTATTTTACTTCAGCTTTCCTTTGCCTTCCACCCTCAGAACGATACAAGCCCAAGCACCGAGTCAGCCTAAACTGGGGGGGGGGGAGAGAGAAGGGAGGGAAGTTTCCAGAATTTGACTCACGAGGAAGCCTGGTATAAAGGCAAATCTTGGAATGCTCACCCCAGGGCTGGGATAATTAGAAAGAGACAAATTGATGTTTGTATTTACCTTAATTATGAAGGAGCGGATGGGCAAGAGCAGGGACATATACACACTGAAAGGAAAGCGCTGTTTGCCTAGGCATGCTCACTGCAAGCCGCATAGGAACCAGACAAAGCCCTGAACAGGTAGTCATTAACCCCCAGTCATTTAAAATGGTGCCGAATAATGGTGATTCCATCTTTGGAGTTCCATACATTTCAGCATTCTAATGCTCAGGTGAGTACAATAAGGGCATAGGCAACCCATCTGTACTTATGACTGGTTGCCAAGCACGCTCTGATCATGTGATCATTATTTGCCACCATTCCTGCTGCCTTCAATAGGGAAAATCAATGGGGAAGCCATCGGGGAAGGTCACAGGTCACTGAGGTGAGTTTCTCCTATCTGCACACCCACGCCCTAAGCCGCTCTACCGGTGCTGCGGTATGTCAAGGACTGCCTGTATTTGAAACTGATTTGGGACGTATATATTTCAGGCAGCAGCTGTGACCCAAGGGGGCTGTATCAACTACAGCAATTAAGGTCCAAGAACTCGTTCACTTTTGGTTAGCACTTTTTAGGAGTGCACTGTAGAGAGAAGCTACAGTGAGGGCAGGAAAAAAGAAAAAAAAATAAGGTCAGGGACAGGATAAAGCATACTAAATGGCTATAATGCTGGACACATGACAGAGATGCTGCGAAGGTCATAAGTGGTGGCATTGATCCCAGAGATGCTTTTTTCATCACCATTGTAACTGCAGTTGCTGTCGGAGATAGTTGGTAATATGCTGGTTTCCCAAAACAAAATAGCATAGTTTATCTGTTATCATGCTTATTAATTTATCAAAAGTCAAATTTGTTTATTGGTATACTGGTTATTTTAAATCTATCCTTGGCAAGAGCCATAAAACAATTAAATGGTCAGAGAAAACATCTTTTCATCTACCTAGTTTTCTATACCAAACACTTGTTGTAGAAAGTTTAAGGGAGCGCTGTTGTATCCTGTGCTTTCTGTGTATTGCAGCATGCAACTTAGCATCATTCCGATGACTATGGAAGGAAAAATTATAGATTTGATTTGTGTGTTTGCCATGAACTCATGACAGTTGCTTCTTTTTACAAAAGCATCCTCCATTAACATATAATGTTGTTTTCTTTTCTAATTCAAATTACAAACTAGTGAATAGATAGTAGCAAGCAAGGATAATGCTTTAGTTACAATTGTTTGGGTCAACTCCAGTTCAGGTCCAGTATTGGTTATATCTTTCCATCAAACACACCTCTTATTTGTTTCAAATTCAATTTGTTCACTTACATTTCAATTCCCTTAGATTTTAATGTCAGTTTGTCTATAAAAATGACACAGTTCACTGAGTTGTTGTGTCCTTCAAACACCAGACAATTAGGATTATTTGCACAAGAATGGACTTGTATTATTTTGTCTTCTAAAAGCAAAGCAAAGCAAAGGTATGGCAAGTCACAGACTTTTATACCATAATGAAATGTATTGTATTTCTGTTTCAAGTACAAAAATTTCAGTATTTTGTGAATTGGTAAAAACTAACATATGAAAGTTTTATGAATTCAAGAAAGCCTTAAGAGAGAAACAAATGTGTATTGTTTGATTTACAAACTGGACAAACTGCTAGTAAATCCTCAAGGCATTCTTTATATAAACTATGGGAAGAAACCCCTGAGAATGCAATGTAAACAATCCACAAGCAGTTTCAAAATATCTGAATTTTTTTTTTTTGCAGATTAAGCTGTGATTGAGTCTAAAACTAAACTGGAAAAAAAGCTTATACATTTTATATATGTGAAGTGTAAAGGAGAAATTTTCATTACAACAAAGATGTTTTCTGTGCAATTTGATGCACAGAAAATGTGCTGCAATTTATAATGCATATCAGAAAAAGGTAAAAGATTCATATGAGCTATTGGTTTGGTCATGTCCATTTAGGTTCCTTTTTCAGGGGTTCAGTGCTGTACACAAATTAATACAGGTGATCCCCAATTTACAACCACAAGTGAACCACAAATTGGGAAGGCTAGAAATGGTGATCACATGACCCCAGGACAGTGCAACTGTCATAAATAATGCCGGTTATCAAGTGCCTGAATTTTGAACATGTGACCATGGGGATTCTGTGATGGTTTGTAAGTGTAAGAATAGGTCATAAGTCATTTTTTTTCAGTGCTGTTGTAACTTTGAGCAGTCACTAAATCAATAGTTGTAAGTCAAAGACTACCTGTATAACTTTGGGGAAAAATACAGTAGTTAAAGAACGTAGATACGATAAGGAATTATGCCAAAACATGATATTTGACACTTATGATAAATACTGGCTCTGTTGTGTTGGGGTTCGGCAAAGAAAATTATGTAGATGAAGAGAATGTTAAACACTTAATGAATTCAAGACATATGCACTTTATCAATTCTTGTAATTTTTTATTCTAAACTTAAGATAAAGCAAAGATTTTTATATGATATCAAGTAGAGTTAATATATTAAGTGGTTGAGCTAGTATTATATTAATATTGCATGGATATATTTCTTTTCTTTTCCTTTAGGTTTTGTTCTTTAATTGCTATTTGCATGAATGTTTTACTGTACTCTCACTGTTGTATTACTTTTTATATATTTCACTAATAAAAAATAGAAAGCAGTAGAGTAAAACTTTACTAGCTAGGAATTCTGACAGTTAAGAGTCACAATATCTCTGGAGGATATAAGCCTAGACCAGGGGTAGGCAACCATGGCTCTTTTATGACTCGTGGACTTCAACTCAAGGTTGACTCAGCCTTCCATCCTTCCGAGGTAGGTAAAATGAGGACCCAGATTGTTGGGGGCAATAAGCTGACTTTGTAAAAATGCCGCTTGGGGGGGGGGCAAAGCCCTAATAAGCAGGCATATACATAGAATGAAGGCTATTGCTAAGCATATTGATTTGTGCTTCTTAGATTGTTAAGCTGCCCTGAGTCTTCAAAGAAGGGCGGGATATAAATGGGATTAAAAAAAACCTCCCAGAATTCCTGAGCCAGCATAGCTTGCCTACCCCTGGCTGAGGAGTTCTGG
This sequence comes from Vipera ursinii, assembly GCF_947247035.1. Classification (NCBI taxonomy): domain Eukaryota; kingdom Metazoa; phylum Chordata; class Lepidosauria; order Squamata; family Viperidae; genus Vipera; species Vipera ursinii. The sequence goes on along the minus strand of NC_139512.1, from coordinate 222,558,293 downwards.
GAGTTGAAGTCCACAAGTCATAAAAGGGCCAGGTTTAAAGACCCCTGCCCTAGAGAAAGATAAGCTAGTTAGAGAGTAATGTTGGACCTCACCTTTTTTCATGGTCCACCTTCAGAAGCCAGCATAAATGCCATCTGAAGGCAGGCACTGCGAGAAGAGCCAGTGGTTGAGGTTACTTTCAGCAGCTGAGGAGTGTCTGTTGTTTAAATCCCCTCCCTGCTGGGTGTACCCAACTACAGCTTCTTCGGCACCTATCAAGAGGGAGCCAAGCTGCCAAGTTCAGGTGGGCTTGCTGCTTACTCATGAGTCATTCATTGCAAAATGCAGCGTCATGCTCCAAAAACCAAGAAAAATATGCAGAGGTTCCTCTAGCAGTTTCATTTATTGTTCCTCATGTACAGACAAAAATCTTGCCAAACTAAAGCAGGCTACTTAACTTTTTAAACATATACTCTGAAAACTCTTAGGGATGAGCCATGTTAACTCTCTTCCTTCAACACAGGGGTCTTGACATTTGGTCCTTTTATGACTTGCGGACTTCAACTCCCAGAATTCCTCAGCCAGGCACGCTGGCTGAGGAATTCTGGGAGTTGAAGTCCGCAAGTCATAAAAGGGCCAAGTTTGAAGACTCCTGCTCCAACATATCTAAACTTGGCTGTCTCTTGTTGCTCTAAAATGTACAATCTCCCTCCTGCCAGTCAGGATTATATTCCATCACCTGCAGGGACTTCCTGCCTGGGAGAATGGATGAGGAACCAGATGCATAGAATAAGCAAGCATGGACTCCATAGCTGGCATTAAACAATATATATGGGGTAAACGGCACCTATGACTCCATATGTTTCCTTTAAGGTCATTATTACCTGACAGGGTTTATACCTGAATATCATTGAACCTGTTTTGGCACATCCTTGATCTGTTTAACATTGCTGATATTTTTATTTATTTTTAATATATTTTTTCTCTACTGTGCGTACTCAAAGTGACATTCTTAAAGTTCATTCTGAGCATTTATTATTGAATTCAATTGTTTGCTTCTAAAATTGAGCAGAGAATGAAGTTAGCAATAATCAATCATATCTAATTAGCTGGTGACACACTGTGTTTACTGTAATTAAACAAGTCATTACTGCTTACTTTCTCATGATTAAGATCACACAGATTGAGAACCAGCTGTTAATCACTCCTGTTCCAAGGCTAATGTCATTAACATTAATGCCTGTATTTTAACCTGGGGCTGTTTTTTTAAATACTATAAGCCTTTTAGTTGAGAAACTTGATATAAGTTACAAATGAAGCATATCATATGCCTGTATAGAGGAAGAGTTTGCAAACATGATAACAATATCATGTATGAATTTCTGCTCACTCTTGAGTTGGATACGAGAAACGAAGATGACCTGGCCAATGGATGTAAAAGAAGCAGGTTGTGCCAGGGAGCTAATCATCCCAATATTTTTTTCCCCTCTCATTTTCTTAGCTGGCTTTACCAGTTAATTTCCCTCCAAAACTCCTTGCTTTTTTTCTCCCCTGAAAAAGATTAAAAAGGTAAAGGTAAAGGTAAAGGTTCCCCCGCACATGCGTGCTAGTCGTTTCCGACTCTAGGGGCCGGTGCTCATCTCCGTTTCAAAGCCGAAGAGCCAGCGCTTGTCCGAGGATGTCTCCGTGGTCATGTGGCCGGCATGACTAGACGCCAAAGGCGCACGGAACGCTGTTACCTTCCCACCGTAATGGTCCCTATTTTTCTACTTGCATTTTTACGTGCTTTCGAACTGCTAGGTTGGCAGAAGCTGGGACGAGTAACAGGCGCTCACTCTGTTACGCGGCACTCGGGATTCGACCCGCTAAACTGCCGACCTTCAGATCGACAGGCTCAGCGTCCTAACCCACTGAGCCACCGTGTCCCCGAAAAAGATTATCAAATGCCAAATCAGGCCACAGTTTCTTTGCGTTAGGTCCACATTAGTGGTCAAACACTGTGTGGTCAGAAGAAGACCAGGGAACAGATTTTGGGCCTGCCCAGCTGGATCAAATCATGGGGGAGACAAGAAGAAAAAAAGATGAAAAGTGGAACTGCAGGAGTTCCCACCACCCATCCTCTCCAGAAGCTTATCCAGATCCTTATCACAAAGGTTGAAGCTAAGGCTACACTATACTCTAATACTGTCCCCTTGTGCTTCTACCTTAAAGGCCAAACAGCTAATTTAATTCATTCCTTCAGAGCATTGGAGCCCCTGTCAAGGCATGGTCTAAGCGAGCCTTATGGTGAAACTAATCTGGACGATGCCTGGTTCTCAACATCAGCCATGGTGGTCAGCACAAAGACACAAATGTAAGAAGAACTGGAATATAGACTTTAAATCAAAATCAGTTCTAGTATTAGGCCTGTTCAGAGGGGTCATTTGCATAGATTGTAGATGAGGTCCGAATTGAGCCTGACAACAAAATAACCAATGTTCAATGTCCAATAAAACTACAAATAACCTAACCCCAAAAAATACCAAAGCAAAGGCAACAGACATTTTCACACACACTTTTTCCTTCCTGTTCCTAAAGCAGATTGTACATAACAATACAAAACATCCAAAGAAACCATACTACCCTCCACCCGGTCTATGGAAAAACACTTTTCCCCACTATTGAAAGGTGGATGCATAGACAATGACCATCTCCATTTACAGATGGGTGGAAGGCTAATAGATCATATGATTGTGTCATAACATTCAGACCCACCCCCACCCCCACACACATACATTACTTTAACCCATCTCCCATTTCTTTCAAAGCAACCAAGCATCACATGGTTTTCAAGAGCATTAATCACTTTCTGAACATACAAGTAGAGTGTCCATCTTAGGAATAACAAGAAAAGCACTCCCAGGTGTGCTATCTGGTACTGAAATTATTGAACCACCATGTCAGGTTCTGGGTAAAAAAAGTCTGCAATCTATCATAGAATGCCTCTAGGACATAAACCCCCCCCCCAATATCCTAGGTAAGGATTGAACATCTTTCAAACAGCATGTGTCACTTTGATGCCATGCTAGAAGCCAAAAGAGAGAAATGAGTTCAACAGCTTATAGTGTCAGTTTTTTAGAGCCAATGCCCAGACCACAAGACCCATGCCAGTTTCCAGACCGGATGATCATCTTCATTGTTGTAACACCATGAATGAGATGATGTTCTCATCCCTTTAAGTATATACTTATAGAGAGTATAGAGGATGGCCTTGAAGGAGAACAGAAGGAACATCTATTACCAAGGCAATTATCAGATAAATATGTCTTGAGTCTGGAGTAAGAAAATAGTTTATAAAAATGGTCCAGACTGCGCCCTCCTCCCACTTCACAGGAAGAAAAAGAGTGAAAGGAAAGACATTCAAACTTGGAAGACTGACATTGGCCCGTAAGGTAGATTAGATTAAAAAACATACTGTGTGCACTTAAAGCTACTTTTATTAAAACAGCTGTAGTTACAGATTCCTGCATCCTATATACCCTCTACAATGTTCCTCTCCTTCCAGAATCTACTAACCCAAGAATTTTGGAGATGCCTGGCCATCCCAAGGAAGTTGAGGCTCTTCTTGGAGTATTGTCTCTTGAAAGCTCTAAATATACCTTCCACCTGCTTATCCAGCAGTAGCTAAAAGTTTAGAAGGATCTCCAGTTTTCCATTCTGCTCCTTCAGGCAGAGTGATACCCTGTCCACAGTCATCACCGAAGCAGACAGCCGGCTGGTTTATGGACAGTTGGCAAGTTTGTTTTGTTGGGATTCAACTTCAGTGTATATCTTCCCATCCAGATCCTTACAGCCTCAAGATACCGATTCAAGATTTTTGAGATGTAAGATCATGCCCCATATATTTTATGAAGTTTGTTTACCATCTTTTTACAATGTCAGATTATTATTTGAGAGCTGGGTTTATTTATTCCTTACTATAATGCATTAACTCCGTTTTTTTCTACATATAGTTTTTGTCATGGGTAGTTCTTGGTTAAGTAGAGTAATTTGGACTGGGAACTCCATCATCTAAGAGACGCAGTTGTAGAGTACAACATGATGTGACCATCCTGACTTGCAGCAGCAGTTCACGCAGTTCCAGCTGTGGTCATTAAACAAACCCTGCATGATTGCTAAGCATGACATCATGTGATCATCAATTGTGACCTCCCACCAGCTTCCCCATTGACTTTGTTGGAAGCCAGCAGTGAAGGTCACAAATGGTGATCATGTGACATTGGGGATGCTGCAACAGCTGCCACTTTGAATACTGGTCATAAGCGTCCTCGTGCAGTGCTGTTGTAATTTTGAATAGTTACTGGTTGCCAACTGAGAACTACCTATATAAGATTATTTTACCTTATCCCGTTCAGGATTTTTGTATATTGGGTGTTACATCTCAGTGGACATGTATTAAATGGCCTTAATACTTTTGAAGATCATGTGCTCTGAGATAGATTATTTTGCATTTTACGTAAAAGAGTTAATGAAGGCAAGATATAGATTTCATCCTAAGGATTGCAAATCAGAATGTTCATACCTCTTCCTCTGGTGCACTCACTCCAGGCTTGGTGGAAAAAGGGCAAGTTCAGGGGAAAATTTCTGTAGATAGATAGGTAGATAGATAGATGGATGGATGGATGGATGGATGGATGGATGGATGGATGGATGGCAGATAGACAACCTTTATTGTCATTTTTTACTGTGGGCACAATGACACACATTAAAAATGAAGTTTAGTTGCTTGCTCTCAAAGTGTACATATACATAACATATTTAAACATACTATATACAACATATGCATAGACCTACACCCTTACATATAAGTAACATATAAATATTAATCACTGTCCATCATGAATACTTAACTGGGCAAGGGGAGCAGTCCTGCTGAGGTGGCCTAAAATTTTATTTTTAGGATAAAAGTAAGATTGTTATTTTGTGTATCTTACCTAAAAGAGGAAAATAAATAAAGACAGCCCCTAACAATTTTTATACATAGAACCATGTATGAGATACAATATGGTAAGAACTAGTTATACCCTTAAAAAAAAGGCTAGGGAATCGCTTCACCACTCTCCATTATGTGCAGCATTTTTACTCAGTCTTATCCCCCCACAGCTTATTTTGTAAGATGTTACTAAGGTCTAGTTGTGTCTAGAAAACTGAGAATGAAGTATTTATTATGCCCAACATACTATTAAGAAGCCCCTTGCCTTAGTTGATTTCAGAGAATATGGGTGGACTATATTAAAAGTATATATATATATATGTAACTCTGTGAAGAATCCCTATATGCACACATGACATCTGTTCAGAAGAGGAAATTTGCATAACTTGGAAAAGCTTGCTTTCGTCATACTATTTCTCTCCACGTGCATTCATTAAGTTTGATGTCAAGAATTCTCTAACAAAATCCCACATTCTGATACCACAAGTCCCTAAGATGATATTTGTGCAACTTCACCTTCCCCAGTGGTTTCGTGGGTGCCATGATTAGGGAAGAAATAAATATGCATATTAATTTAACTTACATAGCCTACAGAACAATGACAATATCTTACAATTTTATGAAATAAATCTATTATTTATCATTGCACAATTCCTGATGTGGGAGTTTCATTTTGAAGACTGCCACTGTCATTCACCAAAGTGAGATAAAAAAAATGAAGGGCATTTTCATGCCTTAAATAATCTTAAATTGCTTGTAAAATAAATTGTAGCTTGCAAAACACTGGCAAGTTTTTGGCTTTTTTCCCCTCAGACTAGGATAACTGTTGCGTCTTCCTTCCCTTCCAGCCTCCTGTTGGTGTTTTTAAATCTCTCCCTCCACTTTTACTGCTTCCCTCCCTTCCCCTCTGTCATGATTGTCTCTGCATAGAAAGCGCCAGTTGAGATGATCAGAGCTATTCAATTACACTTTTTAAATTGAGGAGCAAGAGCAATGTATATGGTACTCCTCCTTTTTCCAACAACAGTGCTGGGTAGTTGAATTTTTATGACTGAAAGTACACTTGACTTTGGATCTTCCTGATACTAGTCCAATATCTTAATTAGAAGACTACATTGGCTCTCTAGGCATAAAAGCAGTTAGTTAATTAAATGCTTCTGAGTTGGTGCCCTGTGATGTATAGAGAAATGTGTAGGATTTTGACATATTCCTTTTAGTAACCTGTAACTCTTCCAAAGCCATTACCAGTAGCTTGCCTATCTGCCTTAGTTATTGTCATCATTGTCAGAACCGTGCTTTTCTAATTCATTATCTGTTAGCAGAGTGTGCCCAAATTACAGGAGCAGTACCTTCAAATTAAGAAGACATGGTTGTTCATTATTCTAAAGCTACATCAAAGCTTAGCTTGTCCACATAAAAGATGAAGGCATAGTTTCATTTTGATGAAAGTATGCCTGCTACTTGTGCTTATATTTGAGAAGGTATCCCCCCCCCATGTCATTTCTAAAGCCTGGAGTTGGGTAGGACATAAAGAAAACCTCTTGTATCTCAGTTTGGACAGCAAATCCATTGTGAGCTATTTCACTCCTTCAGTAGGAAATGCATCCTACCACTATTTATTGACCACAAGACAATGCATGGTTACCTGCTAACATGAAACATGTGCAGATTATTATTTATCTTATGAATTTTCAATTCTTATAAACTGTTTTGAGAATTTTTAAAGAGACTAAATTTTCAAAATGACTCAAAATGAGAAGCAGAGAGGAATATATATATATATATATATATATATATACACAGTACAGTATATATATATATATATATATATATATATATATATATATATATATATATATATATATATATATATATATATATATGGATCCTTGGTTTTTCGGGTTTTTCCCCGCGTAGAACTAAAGGTGTAGGCGCAACGTTTCGACGGAATCCCATCCGTCATCATCAGGCTTTAGCTTCCTTCTTCTGGGAGAAGCATGTGGCTGTTTGTTCCTCTTTTTTAAACTGCCAGAGGGGGTGTGTTCTGTGGAGGTGTGCTCTGATTGGGTAGGGGACCAAGTGTGTTCTGATTGGGTGGGAGTTTGTTTTGAATGGTGGGTGTGTTCTGATTGGGTGGGGGTGTGTGGATGGGCTGGTCTCAGCTGCCAGCTCCAGACCTGAGCTGGTGAGTTGTGCTGCTTTTGTTCGGCTTCGTGTTTGTGGTGGTGCCATGTTTTTATAGTGGGTGTCAGTTTGCTTATTGTGTGGTTTGGAGGGGTTTAAAGTGGCTGATGTTGCAGCTGTAGTTAGGTTTCTGTTTTGTGGTTGTGTGTCTTTATCGTTGTGGGTTCGGATTTGCTTTTTGAATGGTTGTGTGGTGGTGATGTCATGTGATGTTATCATGAGTTTGGGTCTGGTATCATTCTTGGTGGTTGGGCCTCGTCTGTCAATCAAGGTGGGTTTCCAAATGGCTGGTAGACGAGAGGTATCATCTCGTTTGTTCATGCTGTGGGGGCGTTTTTCTATCTCAATGGCTTCTCTGATTATTCTGTTGTTAAAATGTTCAATTTTGGCGATAGTTTTGGTTTTTTTAAAATCAATTTCATGTCCCGTGGCTTCAAAGTGTTGGACCAGGGATGAAGTTTGTTCTCCCTTTCTGAGTGAGTTTTTGTGCTCTTCAATGCGTGCACTTATTCTTCTGTTGGTCTGTCCGATGTATGTGGTGGGGCAGGTGGTGCATGGGATTTCGTATACTCCTTGGTTTTCTAACCCAATTATGTCCTTGGGGTTTCTTAGGATGGTGGATATTTTTCTGTCTGTGTAGAATGCTGTTTTGATGTTGTGTTTTTGGAGGACCTTGCTGATTCTGTCTGTGGTCCCTTTTAAGTGTGGGAGGAGGGCTTTGCCATTTTCTTGTTCTCTGTCTTGGGTTTTTGTGGGTGTCTCTCTTCGGATTAAGTTGGTAATCGTGTTTCTTTGGAATCCATTGGCTGTTAGTACATTAGTGAGAGTGTGTAGTTCGGTTTTTAGGTGTTGTTCGTCAGCTAGGTGTTTTGTTCTGGAGATGAGTGTCTTGGCTACGGAGTTGATCTGTGCTGGGTGGTGGTGTGAGAGTGCGTTCAGATAGCGGTTTGTGTGTGTTTTTTTATGGTAGATAGTGTGTCCTAGGGAGCCGTTGGATTTCTTGTAGACTAAGACATCAAGGAAGGGAAGTTGATTGTTAGCTTCTGTTTCCATGGTGAATTGTATTTTGGGGTGTAGGCTATTGAGGTGTATGAGGAAGTCATCCAGTTTTTCTTTGCCGTGTGGCCAGATTACGAAGGTGTCATCTACGTATCTGAGCCATATATATGGATCTTTGGTTATTCGGGTTTTTCCCCGCATAGAACTAGTTCTACGCGGGGAAAAACCCGAATAACCAAAGATCCACATATGAACACCCGCGAAAACCTCAGAATATATATATATATATATATATATATATATATATATATATATATATATATATATATATATATATATATATATATATATATATATATATATATATATGTTGTTGTTGTTAGCTGCGAAGTCGTGTCCGACCCATCGCGACCCTATGGACAATGTTCCTCCAGGCCTTCCTGTCCTCTACCATCTTCTGGAGTCCATTTAAGCTCACGCCTACTGCTTCAGTGACTCCATCCAGCCACCTCATTCTCTGTCGTCCCCTTCTTCTATTGCCCTCGATCTTTCCCAGCATTAGGCTTTTCTCCAGTGAGTCTTTCCTTCTCATTAGGTGGCCAAAGTATTTGAGTTTTAGCTTCAGGATCTGGCCTTCTAAAGAGCAGTCGGGATTGATCTCCTCTAGGACTGACCGGTTTGATCGCTTTGCAGTCCAAGGGACTCGCAGGAGTCTTCTCCAGCACCATAGTTCAAAGGCCTCAATTCTTTGGCGCTCAGCCTTTCTTACGGTCCAACTTTCACTGCCATACATTGCAACTGGGAAGACCATAGCCTTGACTATACGCACTTTTGTTGACAGGGTGATGTCTCTGCTTTTTAGTGTGCTGTCTAGATTTGCCATGGCTTTCCTCCCCAGGAGCAAGCGTCTTTTAATTTCTTGGCTACAGTCCCCATCTGCAGTGATCTTGGAGCCCAGGAAAATAAAATCTGTCACTACCTCCATTTCTTCCCCATCTATTTGCCAGGAATTGAGAGGGCCAGATGCCATGATCTTGGTTTTCTTAATGTTAAGTTTCAACCCAAGTTTTGCACTCTCCTTCTTCACCCGCAACAAGAGGCTCTTTAGTTCTTCTTCACTTTCTGCCATTAGAGTGGTATCATCTGCGTATCTTAGGTTGTTGATATTTCTTCCGGCAATCTTAATTCCAACTTTTGATTCATCTAGCCCTGCCTTTCTCATGATGTGCTCTGCATATAAGTTAAATAGGCAGGGCGACAGTATACAGCCTTGCCGGACTCCTTTCCCAATTTTGAACCAATCAGTGGTTCCATGTCCAGTTCTCACTGTTGCTTCTTGACCCGCATATAGGTTTCTCAAGAGACAAATAAGATGGTCTGGTACTCCCATCTCTTTAAGAACTTGCCACAGTTTGTTATGATCCACACAATCAAAGGCTTTAGCATAGTCAATGAAGCAGAAGTAGATGTTTTTCTGGAATTCCCTAGCTTTCTCCATGATCCAGCGTATGTTGGCAATTTGATCTCTAGTTCCTCTGCCTCTTCGAAATCCTGCCTGCACTTCTGGTAGTTCTCGATCCACATACTGCTGAAGTCTAGCTTGTAGGATTTTAAGCATGACTTTACTAGCATGAGAAATGAGTGCAATGGTGCGATAGTTTGAACATTCTTTGGCACTGCCTTTCTTTGGAATTGGAATGTAAACTGATCTTTTCCAATCCTGTGGCCACTGTTGAGTTTTCCAAATTTGCTGGCAAATTGAGTGTAGCACTTTTACTGCATTGTCTTTTAAGATTTTGAATAGCTCAGCTGGAATACTGTCACCTCCACTAGCTTTGTTGTTGCTCAGCTTTTCTAAGGCCCACTTCACTTCACATTCTAGGATGTCTGGCTCGAGGTCAGTGACCACCTCATTGTGATTATCTGGGACGTTAAGCTCATTCTTGTATAGTTCTTCTGTGTAATTTTGCCACCTCTTCTTAATCTCTTCTGCCTCTGTTAGATCCCTGCCATTTTGGTCCCTTATCATGCCCATTTTTGCATTAAACGTTCCCTTCATCTCTCCAATTTTCTTGAAAAGATCTCTGGTCCTCCCTATTCTATTGTTTTCTTCTATTTCTTTGCACTGTTCATTTAAGAAGGCATTCTTATCTCTTCTAGCTATTCTCTGGAATTCTGCATTCAATTGGGCATATCTATGTTTTTCTCCCTTGCCTTTCGCTTCCCTCCTTTCCTCAGCTATTTGCAAAGCTTCCTCAGACAGCCATTTTGCTTTCTTGCATTTCTTTTTCTTTGGGATGGTTTTGGTTGCTACCTGTTGTACAATGTCGCGAACCTCTGTCCATAGTTCTTCAGGCACTCTGTCTATCAGATCTAATTCCTTAAATCTATTTGTCACCTCTACTGTATATTCAACAGGGATATGATTCAATTCATACCTGAGTGGCCTAGTGCTTTTCCCTACTTTCTTCAGTTTAAGCCTAAACTTTGCAAGGAGAAGCTCATGGTCTGAGCCACAGTCAGCTCCTGGTCTTGTTTTTACTGACTGTATAGAGCTTCTCCATCTTTGGCTGCAGAGCATATAGTCAATCTGATTTCTGTGTTGACCGTCTGGTGATGTCCATGTGTAGAGCCGTCTCTTGGGTTGTTGGAAAAGAGTGTTTGCTATGACCATCGTATTCTCTTGACAAAATTCTATCAGCCTGTGCCCTGCTTCATTTTGTACTCCAAGGCCAAACTTGCCTGTTATTCCAGTTATCTTTTGGCTTCCTACTTTAGCATTCCAATCCCCCATGATGATAAGGACATCATTTTTGGGTGTTAGTTCTATAAGGTGCTGTAGGGCTTCATAGAACCGGTCAATTTCTTCCTCTTCAGCACTGGTGGTTGGGGCATAGACTTGGACTACTGTGATATTGAATGGTTTGCCTTGGATTCGAACTGAGATCATTCTGTCATTTTGAGGATTGTATCCCAGTATTGCTTTTCCTACTCTTTTATTGACTATGAAGGCTACTCCATTTCTTCTGAGGGATTCTTGCCCGCAGTAGTATACCTGATGGTCATCTGAATTAAATTCACCCATTCCTGTCCATTTTAGTTCGCTGATACCTAAGATGTCGATGTTCAGTCTTGTCATCTCTTGTTTGACCACGTCCAACTTTCCTTGATTCATGGATCTTACATTCCAGGTTCCTATGGAGAAAAAATCTTTACAGCATCGGACTTTCCTTTCACCACCAGACACATCCACAGCTGAGCGTCCTTTCGGCTTTGGCCCAGTCGCTTCATTCTTTCTGGCGCTACTAGTACTAGCCCTCTGCTCTTCCCCAGTAGCATATTGGACGCCTTCCGACCTGAGGGGCTCATCTTCCAGCGTCATATCGTTATGCCTTTTGGTACTGTCCATAGGGTTTTCATGGCAAAGATACTGGAGTGGTTTGCCATTTCCTTCTCCAGTGGATCACGTTTTGTCAGAACTCTCTGCTATGACCTGTCCGTCTTGGGTGGCCCTGCACGGCATAGCTCATAGCTTCATTGAATTACGCAAGCCCCTTCGCCACGACAAGGCAGTAATCCATGAAGGGGATATATATATATATATATATATATATATATATATATATATATATATATATATATATATATATATATTTTCTGAGGTTTTCGCGGGTGTTTGTATGTAGATCATTTGGGTGTTTTTTCCCCATGTAAAATTGGAGGTATCAGGGCAACGTTTCGACGAAATCTCATCCGTCATCCTCAGGCTGGTGACTTCAGCTTCGTTCCTCTGGGAGAAGTGTGTGATAGTGGCTGTTTTTTCTTTTTTAAACTGCCAGAGGGGGTGTGTTCTCTGGGTGGAGGCTTGGCTGTGGTCTGATGGGGTGGAGGTGTGCTCTGATTTGGTGGGGGCTTAGCTGTGTTCTGATTGGTTGGGAGTATGTTTTGAATGGGGGCTGTGTTCTGATTGGGTGGGGATGTGTTTTAAGTGGATAGGCTGGTCTCAGCTGCCAGCCTTAGACCTGAACTGGTGAGTTGTGCTGCTTTTGTTCGGCTCCGTGTTTGTGGTGGTGCCATGTTTTTGTAGTCGGTGTCAGTTTGCTTATTGTATGGTTTGGAGGGGTTTAAAGTGGCTACTGTTGCAGCTGTAGTTAGGTTTCTGTTTTGTGGTTGTGTGTCATTATCGTTGTGGGTTCGGATATCAAAACAGCATTCTGCACAGACAAAAAAATATCCACCATCTTAAGAAACCCCAAAGACATAATTGAGTTAGAAAACCAAGGAGTATATGAAATCCCATGCCCCACCTGCCCCACCACATACATCGGACAAACCAACAGAAGAATAAGTGCATGCATTGAAGAGCACAGGAACTCAATCAGAAAGGGAGAACAAACTTCATCCCTGTTCAAACACCTTAAAGCCACTGGACACGAAATTGATTTTAAAAAAACCAGAACTATCGCCAAAATTGAACACTTTAACAACAGAATAATCAGAGAAGCCATCGAGATAGAAAAACACCCCCACAGCATCAATAAACAAGATGATACCTCTCGCCTACCAGCCACTTGGAAACCCGCTTTGATTGACAGATGAGTCCCAACCACCAAGAATGATACCAGACCCAAACTCATGATAGCATCACATGAAATCACCACCACACAACCATTCAAAAAGCAAATCCGAACCCACAACAATAACGACACACAACCACAAAACAGAAACCTAACTACAGTTGCAACATTAGCCACTTTAAACCCCTCCAATCCACTCAATAAGCAAACTGACACCCACTACAAAAACATGGCACCACCACAAACACGGAGCCTAACAAAAGCAGCACAACTCACCAGTTCAGGTCTAAGGCTGGCAGCTGAGACCAGCCCATCCACTCAAAACACATCCCCACCCAATCAGAGCACAGCTAAGCCCCCACCCAATCAGAGCACACCTCCACCCCATCAGAACACAGCCAAGCCTCCACCCACAGAACACACCCCGTCTGGCAGTTTAAAAAAGAAAAAAACAGCCACTATCACACACTTCTTCCAGAAGAACGAAGCTGAAGTCACCAGCCTGAGGATGACGGATGAGATTTCGTTGAAACGTTGCCCTGATACCTCCAATTTTACGTGGGGAAAAACCCGAATGACCAAAAATCTACATATATACATACACATACACACACACAAAAAAACAACAACATATATATATATATATATATATATATATATATATATATATATATATATATATATATATATATATATATATATATATATATATACATACATACATACACACACACACATACACACATATACACTCTATTTAAATAAGGAAATATCTTGAAAGGTTGGCCCAATTGGTCATGGACTGTCTAGTTAAATAACAAAGGGGATCTTACATAACTTTGTTATGCTTCCGGCTCAGCATTGAGCTAATATCACGTGCATGCTTTATTTTCATTGTATACTACTCTTATCACATTCATCAACTAACCTTCAACTCCATATTCACATAAAATGTTCCATAATTCAAATGTATCATATACTTTATCTAAATCAAAAAGCATGCAATAAATTGTTGCCTCCTTTGTTGATACCTGACATTTCTATTTGTATGTTCAGTATAATGATAGATAAAAAATGAATACTGGGTCAGAAGTCTTATTGTTTCCTACTGACTTCCTGCATAATATCGAAATGTTATCCAGTCTTTCTTTAGAAAATTTAATACAGTGCTTATCTTCAATTTTAATTCAGATACACTCCCCCTCAGAGTTTTACTTTTATATTAAAGAAAACAACCTTTGATTTTAGAAATGTTTTTAAATCTAAGGTCAAACCTCTATAGTAGTTTTGTAGAACCCTGAAGGAAGCGGGTTCAAGAATATTATTGTTGTGCTGCCCAAAGATAATAGAGGTCCTCAGGTTATGGTGGCACTTGGGACCAGCATTGCCATTGCTAAGCAGTGCAGTCTTAAAATGTGACAGCATGTAACTGCATTGCTTAGCAACAGCAGTCCTGATTGCCATTGTAATCCCAGAAAGTGTGAGTTGTTAAATGGGAAGAGGTAGGAGCACAGGAGGTGTTGTGGGGAGGCCAGCCAAGGCCTTGGGCAGGTCAGCAGAGACTGCAGGAAGGAGGGTGGTAATCCAAAGTAGAATTCTTGGGGGAAAATTCAGTAGGAGAGGCAACTAAGATGATCAAAGGCCTGGAGACTAAAAGATACGAAGAACGGCTGCGGGACTTGGCTTTGGCTAGTCTAAAGAAAAGAAGAAATAGGGGAGACATGATAGCAGTACTCCAGTATCTGAGGGGCTGCCACGAAGAAGAGGGAGTCACTTTTTTCACCAAAGCACCAGAGGGCAGGACAAGAAACAATGGTTGGAATCTGATCAAGGAGAGAAGCAACCAGGAATTATGGAGAAACTTCCTGATAGTGGGGACAATTAACCAGTGGAACAGCTTGCCTTCAGAAATCGTGGCCGCTCCATCACTGGAGATTTTTAAGAAAAGGCTGGACAGTCACTTGTCTGAGATGGTATAGGTTCTCCTGCTTGAGCAGGAGGCTGGACTAGAAGGCCTCCAAGGTCCCTTCCAGCTCTATTCTATTCTACTGGGGAACTTACCATCTTCCCTGCTGACTTCCCCATTGTCTTTGCTTGTGGGAAGCCAGCAAGTTCGCAAATGGCAATCAGGTGACGTTGTTCACTGTGATATTATCATGAGCCAGGCACCCGAATATCTGGATCACAGACATTGACAGTGGGAATATACTTCGACAGTGGGAATTTTAAGGACGGATGGTAAATCCATTTTTCAGCACCGCCATAAGTTTCGATCATTGCTGAATTGATGGGTATAAGACAAGCATTTCCTGTAAGTTATCTGCTTGCCAAGAAATATCTCAATATCCCAAAGTAAACACCTTTATTTGAGTAGATGCTGTAATGCAATCTAGATTTTTTTTTCTCCTTTTGCTGCATGGCAAGGTGATTTAGACAAGTTATTTTTAGAATTTGAGGTTATTTTCTAAAATGGTTAAAATAGTTTTGTTGCCTAGCATTGGGAAGAAACTGCAACAGCAATGTTACGTTGGAAGTGGTAGAGGTTTAATAAATGATTTAGAGGGCAATGTAGAAGAATTTGTCTTCTCTGTCAAAATGTGAATGGAACTAGACGAGGCCTTTGTATCAGTTGTGCTATGTAATTTTGCCTGTATATAAGAACTAAATTTGGTATCAATAGTATCAATATCATCAGCTTGGTGTCCACAATTACGGCATTTAATTACGGCAGCAAGACTTTTGACAGGTCAGTATTGGAAGAAAGAGGAACTGCCGACCATAGAAGAGTGGATTTTAAAGGTTTCCGACCTGGCAGAGATGGCGAAGATTTCGGCCTATTTGAAAGATCACTCGCAAGAACGCTATATTATGGAATGGAGAAAATGGATTGAGTTTATCCAGAACAAGTATAGGGTTAAGAAGTTTCATGTAGCATTTGAATAAGTCTTCTTTCTTTTTTTTCTTTTTCTATTTTAGTTTTTCTATGTATATTTAATATTACTAAGGCTTGTTTTATCCTATATAAGCTAGAGAGTGATGGATTTTAGAGTTTATAGTTGTTAGTATATGATTGTTTATGATTGCTTTTTATATATATACCTTGTATTTAGCTCTGGGAAGTTGGGGGGGAGGGGGGGAGGGGGGAGAGGTAGGGGGGGAGAAGGGAGGGGGAGGGGGGTTTTAAAGGAAAATTGTATGTTAAAACTTTTCAATAAAAAAAAATAGTATCAATATCGTGGAACTTGGAATACTTCCCCTAAAAATCTTCCTGTAACTTCTTAACACTCTGCTCCGACGAAATAGATGAGGAATATCTATTATTATAGATAGGCACATCTGGCAGTATAGAGACAACTGTATCATTTTGAAAAGAAACATGCTTTACAAGTCTGTCATTTTGATCTCTGATATTATTTTACTTTACAGACAAAAACTGGAATTGCTTTGCTATATGATGAAATATCTGAAAATGCCTATGAAATCCGATTGAAGCTTTCAAAAGAGGTACTAACAATTCAAAAACAAGATGTCATCTGTGTTAGTGGAAGTGTTCCCAATGCAAATGTAAGTGCTTCTATAACTTTGTGCTTCAAATCTTATGGTGGGCTTTTATTTATTTTAGATTTCTTTATCCGACTGTTATTATTTTTTATAAATAACTCAAGATGGGGAACACACCTAGTACTCCTTTCTATTTTCCCCGCCACAACAATCCTGTGGGGTGAGGTGGGCTGAGGGAGAATGACTGCCCCAAAGTAATCTAGCTGACTTTCATGCCTAAAGCAGAACCACAAATCACAGTTTGCAAGTTTCTAGCCTGATGCTTTAACCAATAGACCAAATTGGCTCTTATCATTATTGTCATCAATATTGAAATTGCTGTTATTTCAAAACTTTCTAAGAGTAATTTTCAAATTTTCTAATTCTAGAAAAGCTAATTTCAAAATGATGTCATTATAACAAATTGTACAAAGAGTTATTTATTTGAAAAGAATAACAAAAGTACATTTCCCTTTGTAGCTATTAGACATGTGATAGATTAATTTAGTTCTCTTAAATGTTTTGGATGGTAATCCCAAGAATTCCCATACTGCTTTGTGTTGTGGGAATTGTCATTTAAAATGTCAGATCTTCAAAATTGTCTACCCTGCATGTAGACATAACTATGAAAAATGTATTTGGGACATTACTTGATGGGATTTGCCCAGGAGTTCACCATTTGAACTCTTGGCTTGAGCCATGTTGATTCTTACAAAGCTTATGCCTTAGTTTGCTATCTATGCTTTGTGCCTAAGTTATGGCTTTGCCTACTAAAGGTTTGTTTATCGGCAAAGTGAACTTAAGTTATGAGTAATTAACTGATGGCTCACTACCACTTTCCTTTCCTGGAAAGCTAACATGCAGGACAAGTTGGCTGATGCAGTGCAAAAATGGCTGATGAATTGTCTGTTTGAACATGATTTGTTCATCCCCGTGGTTCCAGCAACTCAGCTGGTATTTGTAGAACAGCAACAGAGAACAAAAGGGAGAGAAACAGCCATAACTTTAAAAATTGTCTCTTTTACAATAAAAAGCCTAGAAAGTTTTGGTTTGACTGTTATTTCATTGTTATTGACATTCTATGAAGCGTCTCATTCCCTTCATGGGCATGCTGGCGGAGGAATTCTGGGAGTTGAAGTCATAAAAGTATACTGCTAAGCTTGTAAGCCATAAAAGTAAAAGCTTGTAAGTCATAAAAGTATACTGCTAAGCTTGTAAGCCGCCCTGAGTCTTCGGAGAAGGGCGGGATATAAATGGAATTAAAATAAAAAAATTAAAAAATAAAAGGGCCAAGTTTGAAGACCCTTGCCTTAAAGCTTAAAAATGATAGGACTATCATTTCTCAAGACCACTTGGCAGTTATAGAGGGCAGCCACATAATTCCAGGAAAGAACTCAGCAACTTTAGCTAGTTGCAGACAGACGATGTACCTGAAATAGCTGTTTAGAATGCAAATTGTTGCACCATCTGTTAAGATAGGCTAAGCAGGGTCTTCATCATGGTCACAGGCATTTTCTGTTATAATACTGACAAAACAAAGTGTCACTGGCTTTTTTGGGGGGGGAGGGAGGGAAGCAATCTTATAAAAACATTGCAAGGCTACTTTCTTCTTATTTAAAAAAGTCAGTATAATTAATACAAGAACCCTAAACTTTCCCCCCATAAGTTATGAAAGAATAATGACTATCGCGGGGGGGGGGGGAATAAAATAGGACAAAGCAGAAGACTTATGTTTGTGGTGTGTGTGTGTGTCTATGTGTGTGTTCAATAATCTAGCCAAAAGGAATGTGATTATTACCAACAGATAAAATAAGGTAGCATGTCATTAATGTTTCCAGCTTGTATAAACTATGCAGGGAAGTTTAAATTATTAATAAAAATAGAGCTGATTTGCACAGAATATTTCAAAACTCATATATTACAGCAAAACCGTTCAGACCTCAAAATTCAGGCAATATTAAATGTTAAATTCTGTTACATCAGTCATTGCAAATAATGGGTATGTTCCAAAGCTCTCTACAGGCTGGAACTTCCATTTCCAACTAAGAGGATAAATAATCGAGCCCATGAACAACACTTGGAAACTTTCCGTGTGTAGATTCAATATTGTAAGTCCGTAAGTGGTTGTTTTAAAATTGTATCAGAAGAAGAGTTTCTACGAGGTACTTATAAGAATCTAAGTTTAAGAAACACCATAATGTTCTTAGAAATAGACATTTTAGGGACTTAATATGCAACTAGAAAAATATGACTGTTACTACCTCGAACTGTTTGGTCATACCAAACATGGTATGTTTGGTCATACCATGTTTAGGCATATTTTCTACAAGATTTTGTGATAGTTCAAATATCCATACATATTCCCTATAGTTTGAGAGAGGAGTTGTATGTTTTCAGATTACCGTATTAAAAAAAACACATCCATACCCACATTAAAATTTTTGATAACACATTTGGAAAAATTCTCTCCATGAAAGTTTTAATTTCACTAACATTTTTCTCCTTTGGCTTGTATGCCTATCATGGTTCACAATAGCTATTTTTTGTTCCTGATGGTAACTGAAATATATATTTATTAAATGAGGTAATACTGTAGGAGAAGAAATGTGTGAAAACAGAAAAGTAAATTTAAATGAAGTTGTTAAGATAAGAATGTATTTTTGTTGAACATATCTAATTGACTGTGTATCCTGCCTTCTAGTACTACCGTCTGAAAATAATACTGATTAACTACAATCTACAATCTGCTATTTATAAAACTCAATAGAATCTCATTTTGAAGACAGCTTATCCTACATTTAAAAAAAGAGATGGTGAGAGTTGTTTAAGGCTAAATGTTAGATTAAGATATTTCTGACTACAGCACATTTAGAAGGGTCTAGGCCACGGGTCCCAGTTTGCAGTGAGACAGAGAGAGGCATTTGTGCTTCCCTTCTCTCTATCTCTCCCTCTGTGTGTCTGTGTGTGTGTGTGTGTGTGTGTGTGTGTGTGTAACTCACGCTTTCTCTGAGAAGCTGACAAGCTTATTGGGCGGGGCTCCTGCCGTTGCTGCGTCTCCACAGGAAGCAGGAAGCAGCCAAAAGCAGGGCAGGAGAGCCAGCCCAATAAGAATGTGTGTCAGCTTGTCTGACAACAGCATAAAGCCACCTTGCCAGGTGAGCAGAAGATCGGAGAGAGGGAGAGAGAGAGAGAGAGAGAGAGAGAGAGAGAGAGAGAGAGAGAGAGAGAGAGAACTCATGCATAGCAGCCTCTATTTCTTTTTAATTAAACTCTTCAATCAAGTTCCCCTCATTGTGTGTGTGCGTGCGTGTACACGTGCACATTTTGTGGCTCCCAGTTTTTTTCCCTCTGGGAAAAAGGTTCGAGTGGGCTCTTTGAGTGTTTAAGGTTGCCAACCCCTGGTCTAGGCTAGGGGTCCCCAACCCCTGGTCCGTGGACCAGTACCAGGCCACTGTATGCCAGGAACCGGGCTGCACAAACAAGCAAAGCCCCATCCTTGAATGTAGGCAGCCCACAAAAACACATACCCTCCGGTCTGTGGAAAAACCTCTCTCCACGGAACCAGTCCCTGGTGCCCAAAATGTTGGGGACCTCTGGTTTAGGCTGTTTTCACTCCTTATGTTAAATAAGCTTTGCTTTAATCATGGCTTGCTAAATCAGAAAGAAACCACTACTGTGTTCTGCTTATTAGATTTATATCCTGCCTTTCATTCAGAAGCTCAAGAGGGCATGCATTGGAATCCCTCCTTCAGTTTTTCCCATGGAAATCTTATGAAATATTGGCCTGAGAGAAGTGGAGAGTGCAACATCACCCAGTGAGCTGACAGTGCACTAGAAACTGGGCCTCCATATTCCTAGCGCAAGACATTAAGCCTGTGGTGGCGAATTTATGACACGTGTACCACAGGGGGCACGCAGAGCCCTCTCTATGGGCACCTGCGATGTCGCTCCAGTCCTAGACCTTCAGCTGGGTTTTATAAAACCTTTTCTCTTTTGGCCTCCACCGCCGTGTGCAAAAAAAAAAGGTTCAATCAACCAATCAATTTCAACTTCTCATGGGGAAAAAAATATCTCACAAAGTTGGAATTGATTGATTGAGCTTTTTAGTCCCACCCAATCTGCCGTTACTACCACAGCCACACCCACCCAATGGGCCACACCCACCCAATGGGCCATGTTAAGGAATTTGTTGTGCAGAGGTCTCCTTGTGCTACCAAAGAGTTGCACAGACAAGGAAGGGTACTGAGAGCAGTAAGAGTCACACAGTAAACACAAGAGTACACTGAGTTGTAAAAGCAAAAAGTAGTTTACTTTTGAGGTGGTGTAAGAACAAAAACAGAAACAGCCAAACCAATGCTCTTCTTAGCCTTCCCACTGCTATTTACATTCTGTTTTTTACCGTTTCTACAGAATTTGGCTATATGCCCTCTAGCCCCACAAGAATAACATTTCTTGACATTGTAAGCAGTGGTGAATGGCCGCTCCTCTTGTGGCTGTGTCTCTCTCAGCTGGTCTCTGTCACGCCTTCTCCTGGACTCTTCAAGCAGTCTCCCAATAATGTTAGTCAATGTTAGTTCCTCTCTGGTCAGGACTTCCAAAGATGATACATACCCATCATAACTCTCATCCAGAGATGACAGAATAATGTAGACCTGATGCAACTCTGAAAAAATCAGCTCCTTTTCATGAAGCTCTTGAAAAGTTGCCTTCATGTAGTTCAAATGGGTCAGCATATCTCCATTCTTCTGCAGACGAGCCCTAAACAGCTTACGTGTAAGGTGTATATGTGCACCACACTATCTCGAACATAAAGCCTTCGCAAAATGTCCCAACACCTAGCAGCAGACTCCTCACCACGAATATGGACAAGCTGCTGGTCATTCAGTGTTAGTCCAATAATGCAAAGAGCTTTCTCATTGTTTCTTTTAAAGTCGTCTATCTTCTTTACATCCTCTTCGTTATTTGCATCCCAAGCAGTAGTATCTGGTGGGTTATTTACAACAGTCCATAGTCCTTCCTTGCGCAAAAGCAAGCAGCATTTTGTGGACCAGGAAACATAGTTTGTCCCATCCAACCGTGTTATCCAGGAGATGCCTGACAACTGTTCTTGTGCCATTTTACACCAAATAGCTATCACAAACTCAGCTAGGAATACTGTGTGTACTAACTCTCAGTACAGGCCTGGGCCCATAACCAGTGTTAAGGAATTGTTGTGCAGAGGTCTCCTTGTGCTACCAGGCAAGGAAGGGTACTGAGAGTAGTAAGAGTCACACAGTAAACACAAGAGTACACTGAGTTGTAAAAGCAAAAAGTAGTTTACTTTTGAGGTTGTGTAAGAACAAAAATGCACAGTCAAAAATAAACAGTCCAGGTCATACACAATAGCAACAGTCCAAGGAGTAATCCAAAATACAAAGTCTTCTTACCGGTCCAGAGGTCAATACACAGTTCAGGTGTATCACAGTAACAGAGCAAAAACAGTAATAGTAGAGAGCAGTGAATTCAGAGAGAGAAAGAAGCTACGTTACTAGCTCCCTCTTATAGCCATGAGAACACTTACACACCCATTGGCCAATTAACATCTTAAAGACATAACATCATGGTTAATATATTTTCAACCCAACATTGTAGGCTAACACCATATGCCTAACAGGCCACACCCACCCAATGGGCCACGCCCACCCAGCACCAAACGATACATAAGTGGGTTTTGGGTTGCAGTTTGGGCACTCGGTCTCTAAAAGGTTTGCCATCACTGCATTAAGTGCTGTTCAGGAAACAAAAACCTGAAGAAAGAACACCAGATCCTTGGGAAAACGAATAGAGAAGCTGTAACTCATAACCCCAAATAATTTAGCCAAATTTAGAGGAAAAAAAAATGAAGGTATTACAAAAATCTGCCCCCTCCCTCTCCAACAAAATACTACAGGTTGTTTGAAGAGCAGAGCGGGTTTGCTCCGTCACTCACTTCCACATAATGGGACTTGAACTAAATCCAGTTGCAATACATTATTAGTTTGTTCTTTTTTGAGCTAGAGGTGATATAAGTGATTGATTATGTGCAATCAAGTTGGTGTCGAGTCTCAGCAAGAAGACTAAACAAATATAGGTAATGATTAAATGTGAGATACCTGGGTCGTTTTGCTTTTTAGGTACTTTCCTCATAAACGTCTTGCTCTTCTGCTTCGCTGAAGAGAAGGGAAACCTGATAAAATAACCCCACAGTGTAAGGTGGCACAACCAAAATTGGTGAATTGACTGATCATTCACAAATAGCATCAAAAGATTTCTTACTTTTGCCTTCTCTTTACAAATAAGGAAAAGCTTAAATGTTAATTTCTGTTACATCAATCATTACAAGTAATGGGCATGCTCCAAACCTCTGCAACAGTATAAAAACTCAAGTGATAACCTTGTTTTTATATAGAAGCATATTTATTTTTTGTTATAGAAAAATTCTGTACCTCAAGACTTCCAAATATCTGTTATCACAGACAAAGATGTTCTAGTGTAGGCAACTAAAGGCAACTGATACTAGAGAAACTGCCCTGCATTTCCTAGGTTAGACCTCACAGATGTCAATGAACTTGTATATTGAAGTAAGATGGAATGTTGATTAATTTTTCCTTGCCCAGGTTTACCACCTGGATTATGATGACATAATTGTTGACTTGTACAGTGGCAGTGCTCAAGACTGGAATCTAGATATTCAGTCTTTTTGATGTTGAGCCACAGGGAAAATTGGCACAGGCGGTCTGTGCATAGAGCTGCAGTTATTCTCTGGTGGTAGCTGCAAGCATGACATCATCATCATCATCATCATCATCATCATCATTATCATCATCATCATCGTAGAGCAAGGTTCAGGAAATGTCTTGTTGCGGTTCTTTTATGATAGTATCCATGAGGAGAATGAACAGCAATGGTGCTAACGTTAAACCTTCATGAACACCAACTTTCACAGGAAAGCTATTGGAAAGGCGGGCAGCGCATCTCACAAAACTTTTGGTATTTGTATACAGCATCTAGACCATGTTATCAGTTGCTCAGGAACACCGTGGTCATATAGCACATACCAGATTAACTGATGCAGAACACTGTCAAAGACTTTTTCAAGGTCGAGGAAAGCCAAATGTTTCTCCATGTGCATTTGAACTGCAGAGATAGTGTCTGTAGTACTAGAGCCTTTGACAAAGCCTGATTGATTGGTACTGATTTTTACGACGCATTGAAGTATCTATGTCTGTGAGAGGGAAATCAGTGTACATATTGCAGGGCCCTAAAAACACATCTTCCTGGCTTGCAGAAGAAACATTTTTGATACTGTGTTGACACCCCCACTACCCAGGCCATACATCAGACCTCCTTTTCCATCCATTCTACAGGCAGAAGACTCCCCTGGCCTTTTGTAAAAATGCTCAAAGACCTGGCTCTGCTTACTTGCTTGGGGTCCCCAGAACCCTGAAGCCTCTTCCCATCTTTTAAATTACTTTATTCTTGTTTTTTAACTGTAGTAATTGTATAGACCTTTTATTTATATATATATATTTGTAGATCACCCAGAATAGATTTATGTAAGGAAATGGGTGATTTCTAAATGATAAACAAACAAACCAGGGTTTAGGAATAAATTGGGAGCAGTGCCAATGCTCAGTGGTTAAGACTCTGGGTTTGTCAGCTGGAAAGCCGACAGCCCAGGATCGAGGCCAGAGCGCTGCACAATGGGTGAACTCCCGTCCTTGTCTTATCTCCCACCAATGTAGCAATTCAAAAGCATACAAATGCGAGTAGATAAATAGGTATCATTTTTGGTGGAAAGGTAACAGCGCTCCAGGACGTAACGCTAGCTACGTGACTGTGGAAACATCTTTGGATAGTGCTGGCTCAGTGGACCTTGAAACAGAGATGAGCACTGTTCCCTAAAGTTGGCTATGGCTAGAGGAGAAAATCCACAGAGACTCCTTTCTCTTTAGGGCCAAATGTATTGCATGCATCCAGCCATAGTCATCACCAGTAACTCAAGGGGAAGCACAGTTTGCACATGTAAAGGCATACTTCTACAGGCACAATTATGTGAAACATTTCACAGGTTGAATGTATTTTATTTCTCATGCATTGTGAGAAATGTAGCAGACTCTAGGCTGTGTAAAAGAATTTACACTATAAATACAGTTTAATGCTGTCCAAGTCAGCATTAAAATCAATAAAATCCACAACCTAATTTCCAATTTCAATATTAACAAAATGGCTAAAATTAAATTAGCAATTATTTGGTACTACTGGTTACAATTAATCCTCAAAGGCCATCTGGAAGATACAAGTTTGTATCTGCTTCCAGAAGAGAAAAAGAGGGTGGGGGATCATCCTGGTTTCTTAATCTGATTTAGCATTCTACAACTACAAAGAGAGAAGGAGGGGGCATAATATTATATTATTTTAAATGTTTCTGCCAAAAGGCTTGTAAGTTCTTCCCACTTGCTCCCAGTATCTTTATTTTATATAATTCAATTAATATTCTGCTTCAAGTGCACAAAAAGAATTAAGTTCTTGTTTAACATTCATAAAAGCTGTACATAATTCTGAGGTAGGTTGTTTTGCATATACAGTATGCTGTGAGAGTTCTTCACTTTCCACCTACAGTACATTTTGTTATTTAACTTTTTTACTTCTATTTTTCCATAAAGCTTAAGCAATAATACAACTACTGTATGTATATGTATATAACTTTGTTATATAGGCCCAGATATAATCCCTTTGCTGAATTCCAATATAAAAGGGAATGTAGGAAAAGTGATCATACATTTTGCCTAATCTTGAGTGTATGTATGTATGTGTGTTTGTGTGTGTGTATTACAAGCTGCCGGAAAAATGAATGGACATGCTTTATATCTCAGTATGCCAGTTCATTTTCAGAATAGACAATTACAGTTTTCATTCACTACACAAGTAAGCATACATATACGTACACACACATACATATATAAATGTACCAAATTGTATTGTACATGTATAGTAAAAATTTCTATACACATACACACACACACACACACACACACACACACACACACCAAATTTGGATTTTGCCAACAAAGAATTAAAGGGATTTTGTTGGCAAAATCCAAATTTGGTACAAAAAGATTGTCGGAGTTGCGACTACTGCCTGTGGACAGCCCTAGTTTGGGGGCTGATACAGGCAAAAAGAAGAAAAAAGACCCATATTTGGGTCGACACAGGGTGTTCAAAAAACACTTCACACACACACACACACACACACACACACGTAGGTCTTGGCGTATTCGAGTCTTTTCCCATGTAAGATTGAGAGTGTCTTGGCGACGTTTCGACGAGGTCCCACTCGTCAACTTCAGGCTGGTGTCTTCGGCTTCGTGCTTGTGCGAACAAAGCGTGATCGGAGCTGCCATCTCTCTATAAATATTGGTGTGTGTGTGTGTGGTGCTGGCTTTGTTGCTGTAAGCAGGTTGGTTGGCTGTGTTGTTACATCCTGATTGTGTTGTTACATCCTGATTGGATGATGGAGTTATCAGGATGTAACAACACAGCCAACCAACCCTCTTACAGCAACAAAGCCAGCACCACCCACCCACCCACCAATATTTTTAGAGAGTGTGTGTGTGTATTACAAGCTGCCTGAAAAATGAATGGACATGTTTTATATCTCAATATGCTATATGATATTTAATGTCACTTCATCTTCTATTATGTCAAATTTCAAGAAAAGTCTCAGAAATGCAAGATGCTATTAAACGTGAACTAGATTGTATTGGAACAGTCCATAAAGATTTTTATTGCATGTATTTTCTTCAAAAAAACCCCTAAGAAATTAGCCATAAGAAATGAATTAAATGAAAAGAACACCAGTTCACTGGAGAACAGTCAACTGGAAGTGGTAAAAGACTGATCTAGACTAAAAACTTAAATGCAGTGTGTAAAAGGTTGCAAGCAGAAAGAGTCAAGTAGGAGTTTTCATTGGAAACAATATCTGCATTTTTGATTCTTCAACAGTTTAAGGCCAAGAAAAATGGTTAAGAAAAAAATGTATTAATCAAATTGATGCTTCTGTGTTACCCTAGTATTCATATCACAGGTTCTTCTGTTTTAATGAGACATGTGCTTGGCATATCATATTTAATGTCTCTGAATGATATATTAAGCTCCCATTCAACTTTGTGAGTAGAGAAACAGTTTGAACTCTCATTGGAGCATCAAAAAAACCACCTTCAGTAGACAAGTACTTGAACAGCACTTTCTGTTATAAAACATTCTATAGTTCAAGCACTGAACAGAGAATATAATTCTTTTCCTTTAGAATACAGACATACCTAGCATGCTATTCATTTTTGGAGAAACATGATGCAAATGCAAATAAGTAAGAAATAATAAGGAAAAAAAAGATTAATGACATCAGAAAAAAAGAAAATAAAATTAATTTCTACCATTGATCACTGCACTTCTCCACCCTTTTCTGTCCTTACAAACTATTCTTGATTCCACCAAGTATCATCAATTCATAAAAAGGTAAAGGTTCCCCCGCACATGCGTGTTAGTCGTTTCCAACTCTAGGGGCCGGTGCTCATCTCCATTTCAAAGCCGAAGAGCCAGCGCTTGTCCGAGGACGTCTCCGTGGTCATGTGGTCGGCATGACTAGATGCCAAAGGTGCACGGAACGCTGTTACCTTCCCACTGTAGTGGTCCCTATTTTTCTACTTGCATTTTTACGTGCTTTCGAACTGCTAGGTTGGCAGAAGCTGGGACAAGTAACAGGTGCTCACTCTGTTACGCGGCACTCGGGATTCGACCTGCAAAACTGCCGATCTTCTGATCGACAAACTCAGCGTCCTAACCCACTGAGCCACTGCGTCCCTTCAATTCATACACTACCTTTTTTCTTTAAATAACCCGTCTCTCTCTTTGAGGATCTCAAGTAAACCCAATTGTGATTTTGGGTTCCCCTCTTCGCCCACTCAGGTTTGGTGATGCAAATCAGGTCTGCTCAGTCATCCACAATCCAATTATGGATGAGAACAGATTTGCCGGTAGACTTGGCATTAAGTAGCAGTGCTAGAAACAAAGTTTGTCAAATAACCCAGCAGCTTTCCTACTGAGCAAGGGAGCTGGAAAGGGGAACATATCAAGAATAACTTCTTGGAGGTTTAGGGAGAAGGGTGAAAAATTTGGGACACATGTAATACTTGTTTATAATAAAACTCCAGCAAGACAAAGGGTAACTTTTCAAGTTGCAGAGTTAGTGCAAGCAGCAGAGGCAAACCTAAGAAGGGAAAGTGCATGTTTGGACAATATTAATTTCACTAATTTTCCTCGATTTTTTATCATAAGCAATAAAATGAGCTATGCTTTCCTGTGCTTTCCATTTCCATGCGTATGCATAGAGACATATTATGTTTAAACAGATGTTTCTAAGCAGATAAATACTGAAAGTCAACATTCCCTTTCATTTTTCGGTTTCTGAATAGTCAGATATCTTTGCCCATGCTCACTTGTCTACTCCTCACACACCCTTTTCGTTTCCCATCTGTTCATGTCACCTGTTCACTTTCTTCTTTTTTCCAAAACCTCATCCCTGGTTTCTTTCATTTTTGCCATTTACCGGGACGCAGTGGCTCAGTGGGTTAGGACACTGAGCTTGTCAATCAGAAGGTCGGCAGTTTGGTGGGTTGAATCCCGAGTGCCGCGTAACAGAGTGAGCACCTGTTACTTGTCCCAGCTTCTGCCAACCTAGCAGTTCGAAAGCACGTAAAAATGCAAGTAGAAAAATAGGGACCACTATGGTGGGAAGGTAACAGCGTTCCGTGCACCTTTGGCATCTAGTCATGCCGACCACATGACCACGGAGACGTCCTCGGACAAGCGCTGGCTCTTCGGCTTTGAAACGGAGATGAGCACCGGTCCCTAGAGTTGGAAACGACTAGCATGCATGTGCGGGGGAACCTTTACCTTTACCTTTTAATATAAAATTCTGACAAATGTATGAATTCCTACTTTCATAAGCATGCACAACTGTTTAGATGACACCAGTTCATACTTTTTTCAAACCCTTTAATTTTTTTCTTTGTTTGCTTTCACTGCTTTGCTTTTCTTCCTTTATTTATTAATTCCATTCTGTAAAATCAGACCTTTCATTCAGATCTGTAGTTCCTTCCACCATCTATTCATTTTGTATATGTGCATTGCATATATTTTCTTTCTTTTCTTTCAGTCTGTGTTAATTTTTGCCATTTACTTCTCTTACATCATGATTATCCATTTATGTATTTGAAAGACATATATGGCCACCCATGTTGAATAGCTTCAGTTGATTCAAAATCAGAAAATAGAGCTGGAAGGGACCTTGGAGGTCTTCTAGTCCAACCCCCTGCTCAAGCAGGAGACCCTATATACTATTTCAGACAAGTGACTGTCTAGTCTCTTCTTAAAAAACCTCCAGTGATGAAGCATCCAGAACTTCTGACAGCAAGGTCTTCCAGTGGTTAATTGTCCTCACTGTTAGAAAGTTTCTCCTTAATTCCAGGTTGCTTCTCTCCTTGATTAGTTTCCATCCATTATTTCTTGTCCTTCGCTCTGGTGCTTTGAAAAATAAATTGACCCCCTCCTCTTTCTGGCAATCTCTCAAATACTGGAATACTGCTATCATGTCCCCCCCAGTCCTTCTTTTCTCTAGACTGGCCAAACCCAAATCCTACAACCATTCTTCATATGTTTTAGTCTCCAGGCCTTTAATCATCTCAGTTGCTCTTCTCTGCACTTTTTCCAAAGTCTCAACATCTTTTTGTAACATGGTGACAAAAACTGGATGCAATATTCCAGGAGTGGTCAGGTGTTAAGAAAGATGACTCCCGATGGGTCACAACAGTTGAATGAAATCAGTGTTGCACTGGTAAATGTTTGCCATCTTCATTGCTACTGCCATGTTGCTACCCCCAGAACAGGTAATCAACACACTAGGCATTATTCAGTAGTTCAGCTTTGCTGTCAATTGCAGAATTCCCCAGAATTTAACAATTGTCTCACATCATTCTATAAACATAGCAATTTAATAAGCTATGATTGTTACCAAACAAATTCATATATGTTGACCTCCTTTGCCCTTCATAGTTTTGGTCAACAGAGGGTTTCATATAACTTTTTTTAGTAAGATATAAGAAAAATAGACTGGATTGTTGGCCATAATCATACCTGCACCACAGGCAAATTCTTTGATAAATGGAAGGACATGACACCAATGTGTCCAGTTTTACAACAACCATGTTCAAGTTAGAATCTCTCATCTAGCTTGCAGACTACCACACCATCGCCTTTGACCGATCAATAATCCAGAAAACTCTTTTGATATACTGAGACTAGTATTGATTAAATGCCATATTTCTCTCCTTTCTAAATCAAGTATTTGTATAAACTAAAGTATATTGATAAATTTCTTATGCATACATCTAATATTGTATTTTCACCTAAATTTATTTTTCTACCATTTTTTAAAGCACAGAACCGTTAAACTTCGTAGACAACCAGTTGGCGGCTTGGGCTTAAGTATAAAGGTATGCATAATTTTAGAATTATATTGTTTTGTAACTTATAGTGCATAAAACAAAATTTATATTTATAATCTTTTTCAGGGTGGTGCTGAGCACAAAGTGCCTGTTGTTATATCAAAAATACTTAAAGACCAAGCAGGTAAAGCAATTATTTATTTGCATAAGCAACATTTCATGAAAATGCAATAATTAAATGTTGATACTTATTGCAATGAATAAAATATTTTAAAGATAAAAAGTACTTAATTTGTCCGTCCATCTAATTCGGTTTATTGTTCATCTGTGGAGTTCTGTTGTATCCATCTTCTACTGATTTCAAATTGAAAACCAAAAAGCTATTTTTGGCTCATTTTATTGATGTTTTCCATCTATAGAGCATTGTATTATTTACTCTTTCATGATATTCAATTTTCTAAATTTCAAACAGACTGACTTTAAAGACCCAATTTTATAGGCAATTAAACAAAGTCAAATATAATTGTAGGAGTTGTGGGATATAATGGAAGTTCCATTTGCATTTCTCTCTTTATTCCTGTATATGTTACTTTCTGTTAGCATAAATTGATCTACATTCTACAGCCTCAATTATTTTCCACTTATTTTTAAAACCAATGAGCATGAATGAAATTTATTAAAACTGTTAGGTTTGAACAGAATATTAATCTATAGGAGGAGTGGCTGTTTCAGCGCTCTGCTCATCAAGCACGTCACCGGTCTACCTGCTCCGGTCGATAGTATTTTCTCTAGTCACGTCGCATCTGCCTGCGTGCTTTGAGATTCTCCTTCCCTCCTGTTATTGCCTTCCCTGCTCTGCTCCTGTCTGGATGTTTATTGTTGTTGCCAAATCGCCCTCCAGTATATCTCGTCTTGTGGCTCTCATCAGCTGTTGTGTATTTGCATATGATAATGTTCTTCCCCTATTGTCACTTAGCTCTTGAGCGAGTTGTGTTGATGTTTCCTTATTTGCATTTGTTGTAATTCCTTGTATATATACACGTGTGTGTGTGTGTGTGTGTGTGTGTGTGTGTGTGTGTGTGTTACAAGCTGCCTGAAAAATGAATGGACATGTTTTATATCTCAATATGTCAGTTCATTTTCAGAATAGACAATTACAGTTTTCATTCACTACACAAGCAAGCATACTAACATACCTGGTGCCCAGCTGTGTGGCAACGGCCCTGCCCGGGCTGCTCGACACCCTCTCAGGGTTGACGGTGGAGTTTCCCAGGCTCATAGTTCTGGGTGACTTCAACCTGCCTTACCTGGGAGGATCGTCAGAGTTAGCTCGGGAGTTCATGGCTTCCATAACAGCCATGGACCTCACCCAAGTAATTCAGGGCCCGACTCATGGGGGGGTCACACTCTCGGCGTGGTTTTCTTATCTGGACAGTGGTTGGATGATCTGGGAGGGGGTTTGCCAACTATTGTCCCCCTGTCATGGTCCAATCACTATCTCCTGCAGCTGATCTTCCGCTATGCCACCCCCCACTGCTGGGCTGCGGAGCCAACCAGGTGGTTCCACCCGAGGCGCCTAATGGACCCAGAACGGTTCCAGATGGCGCTTGGGTCTTTACCTATCTCCCTCACTCACAGCCTGGCCGATGCCTTGGTGGATGCTTGGGAAAGGGTGGCCACCGAGGCACTTGACCATGTTGTACCCTTGCGACCCCTGACCCGGCACAGATCCCATTGGGACCCATGGTTTTCTGTGGAGCTCCAGGAGATGAAGTGTCGGAGACGGGGTCTAGAGAGTGGTTGAAGGTCCACCCAGTCTGAATTGGACCGATTGCGACTAAGAACCTTTACAAGGTCTTATCTCGCGGTGATGAGGATGGTGAAGTCTAATTACTTCGCCGCCCTCATCATGTTCACAGATAATTGCCCCGCCCTGTTTAGGGTGACTCGCTCTCTCCTTAATCAGGAGATGAGGGAGGAGCCCTTACAGGGGCGGGCCGAGGAGTTTAGTCATCATCTGGCGGACAAAATTGCTCAGATCCGGGCTGGTTTGGAGGAATGTGGAGGAATCGAGCGGTCTTGAGCATGTTATCTGGACTGAGTTCAATCCTGTGACCCCCGATGACATGGACAGGATCATGAGGAGACTGAGCTCCACCACTTGTTTATTGGACCCGTGCCCCTCCTGGCTGGTTTTTGCGGCCTGGGAGGAGACACGAGGCTGGTTCCAGGCATTAATAACTGCTTCTTTGAGGGAGGGTGTATTCCCCGCCGCCTTGAAGGAGGCGGTGGTGAGGCCTCTTCTCAAGAAGCCTGTCCTGGACCCAGAGATCTTGAACAACTATCGTCCAGTCTCCAACCTTCGCTTTTTGGCGAAGGTTGTTGAGAGTGTGGTGGCGTATCAGATTCCTCTGTTGCTGGAGGAAGCTGATTATCTTTTTTTTTATTGAAAAGTTTTAAGATACAATTTTCCTTTAAAAATCCCCCCTTCCCCCTCCCTCCTCCCCCCCTCCCTCCCCCCCTCCCCCCCTCCCCCCCGACTTCCCAGAGCTAAATACAAGGTATATATATATATAAAGCAATCATAAACAATCATATACTAACAACTATAAACTCTAAAATCCATCACTCTCTAGCTTATATAGGATAAAACAAGCCTTAGTAATATTGAATATGTATAAAAAGAAACTAAAATAAGAAAAGAAAAGAAAAACGAAAGAAGACTTATTCAAATGCTACATAAAACTTCTTAACCCTATACTTGTTCTGGATAAACTCAATCCATTTTCTCCATTCCATAATATAGCGTTCTTGCGAATGATCTTTCAAATAGGCCGAAATCTTCGCCATCTCTGCCAGGTCGGAAACCTTTAAAGTCCACTCTTCTATGGTCGGCAGTTCCTCTTTCTTCCAATATTGGCCTATCAAAAGTCTTGCTGCCGTAATTAAGTTCAACATCAACTTCGTGTCCACAACTGTAGCGTCTGCAATTATTCCCAACAAAAAAAGTTGCAGACAAAACTTTATCCTCTGTTTAAAAATCTTCTGCATATTCCACCAGACTTTTATCCAAAAAGCCTTAACCTTCTTACATGTCCACCATATGTGAAAATATGTTGCATCTACATCACCGCACCTCCAACATTTAGGCTGATAATTCGGATACATACTTGCAAGCTTTTTAGGATCTAAATGCCATCTATAAAACATTTTGTAAAAGTTCTCTCTTAGATTTTGAGCTTGAGTAAATTTTACGTTCCTCACCCAAATCTTTTCCCACGTGTCCATTGTGATAACTTCCTGGATGTTTTGGGCCCATTTTATCATACAATCCTTAACAAGCTCTGTTTCTGAGTCAATCTCTATCAATGCAAGATATATCCGTTTGATATGTGCTGGTCCCTGATTTCTAATTTGCTTTATCAAATTTTCATCAGTCATTGTAAATCCATTTTTCTGGTCGTCTTTCCACCTGGCCCGTAACTGAGTATATTGAAACCAATTTTGAACAACCTTCTCTTCTCGCAAGAGGCTATATGATTTCAAACACCAAACATTTCTTTCCAAGCTGAGGATCTCCTTGTACGTAGTCACATCATGTTTGAAGCCAGCATGTATATTTTCTATTGCGTGTTTTGGAATTGCCCACAATGGTATCTTGCAACTCAACTTATGTCTATACTTCTTCCAAACTCTCAGCAATGCCTGTCTTAAAATATGCACCCTAAACACGTTGTCTACCTTCTTATCATACAACAAATATGCATGCCAGCCAAACAACAAATCATGGCCCTCAAGATTTAATAACCTCCCTTGCGTCAAATTAATCCAATCACTTATTCCTACTAATGCAGCAGCTTCATAATATAATTTAAAATTAGGCAATTTAAGGCCACCTCTCTCACGAGTATCCTGCATAATCTTAAGTTTAACTCGTGGCTTTTTCCCTGCCCACACAAATTTATTGATACCTCGCTGCCATTCCTCCAAATTAGAATCTTTCTTAAGGGGACTTCCGGTGGCTCCGCGGCGCCGGAGACAGCCTTCCCGGGCTGCCCGCGGCTCAGCTGTGTGATTTTTCGCCCGAAACAGCGCCGATCAGCTGTTCGGGCGAATTTGAAGCCCCCTCCTCGGGAGAAGAGGAGGGGGTGAGCCCCCAGGTAGGGGTCGAGTTCTCCGGGGCCGCCTGAGCTTGGAGCTTGGGCGGCTGAAGGATTGAACTCCCCCGTAGCCTGGGCTGCTCCCAGCTGGCTAGCGTCTCTGCTCCGGACTTTATGGAGCAGAGCCAGGCGTCTGCGACCATCCCTGCTTGAAGGAGAGACTATGAAAGGAAAAGAGCAGGCAGAGCAGTACAAGAGGGAAAGATGAAGAGATGAAGAGGATTATTTTATTTTACTCTCAAGCTTGATGGACTTTGCTTAAAACTTAAAGTGAAAGTGCGTCACAATTGTAAGTAAAAGATGGCGGCTAAACCTCCCCCTAGAACTTTTCGGAGTGCTGGAAATTCTCCGGTGCAACAACAATCATTACTGCAGGCGTTGCATTCTCCTGATGTATTGACATCGAAGGATCTTGAAAAACATACCCAGTTAATTTTGGAGTCAATGGGTGTTAAATTTGCACAGATGGAGGAGAAATTGGAGAAATTGGAGCAGAGAATGGAAGAAAGGATGGAGCAGAAACTCAGAGAGATGAAGGTAGACATTTTGTCCTCAGTGCATAAAGTAGCTAAATGTGTGGAGGTGCTGGATGATCAAGTGGAAGACTTGACTCAAAGGAATGCTATATTAGAAGCAAAAGTATTGGAAATTGAAGATTTAAAAGACAAAATGGATAGCGAACAGAGTTTGGCTCAATTTTACCAGATGCAGTTTGCTGTTAGAATTAGAGGCCTAAAAGAGAATATTAAGGAAGATTTAAAGCAGCTGGTTTCTGAGGCTTTTGAGGGGGTATTGAACCATCCAGCATCTGAAATAAAACAAGGCATGGACAAAGTGTTTCGTGTGAATTCGTGGATTGCTAAGCAGAGAAAGTTGCCTAGAGATGTGGTGGTTTATTTTGTAAAAAGGGAAATTAGAGATGAAGTTATACAAGCTGCCTATGATACTAAAGTTGTGATTGCTGGTCAAGAAGTTTTGGTTCTAAAAGAAATTCCTCCAAAGATTTTAAAGAGAAGGAAGGACTTTATATTTCTTGTGCAAGAGCTCAAGCAAAGAGATATAAGGTTCAGATGGGAGATCCCAGCTGGGTTGAGCTTCATGTATGATGGCAAAAGGTACTGTTTGGGTACTGTGAAGCAAGTGCATGATTTTTACAACAATGTTTTAAAAGCAACCCCATCAACACTTCTGGAAGCTGCAGAGGGATCTGGAGAAGGAGAACATCAAGAGGATGAAGATGGACAGATAGACGAGAAGGGTACAGGAGGAGATCAAGCTGCAACTCTTTTGGATGATCCTAGAGAACAGAGGGTGACGCGTGCTGCCTTAAAACGCTCAAAAAAGAAATAAGACCAGTAGAAATCTATGGAACTTCCACAATATACTTATAGTCAAGTGGTAGTTGTGTTTTTAAGAGTTTTGGGATGATATGTCTGGTAACAGAATGTTCAATTTGGAATTAATGGACAATTTACTACAGAGGAAGAGGAAGAAAGTTTTGTGGGTTAATGCGGGTTAATTTGTGTAAGAACTATCTATTATAGCCTATTTTGGCTAGAGAGGTTAATAGGGATAGGTGCTTGTGATGTGTAAGTGAGAATATGTCTAGGTAATAGTGAATTGTGGAAGAACATAGATGGGAATGATGCTAGTTTTCTTTTATTTTAGTTTTTTATACATATTTAGTATTGTTAAGGATTGGTTTACTCTATATAAGCTAGAGAGTGATGGATTTTAGAGTTTATAATTGTTAGTATATGATTGTTTATGATTGCTTTTTAGATATATACCTTGTATTTTGCTCTGGGAAGTCGGGGGGGGAGGGGGGGAGGAGGGGAAGTAGAGGGGGGGGAGGCAGGGGAGGGAGGAGGGAGAGGGGGAGGGGGGGAGATAGGGGGGAGGTAGGGAGGGGAGGAGGGAGGGGGAAGGGGGGTTTTTCAAAGGAAAATTGTATTTTAAAACTTTTCAATAAAAAAAAAAGAATCTTTCTTAAGAATCGGTATCATTTGAAATAAAAATAAAAATTTAGGCAGGACATTCATTTTTACTGCTGCAATCCGTCCCAACAAAGACAATTGCAATTTTTCCCAACTCTCCAATTCTTTTTGAATTTTCCCCCATAGTTTTTCATAATTATTTTTATATAGCTTTGTATTAGAGGGCGACAAAATCACCCCCAAATATTTAACCCTTTTAACAATCTCAAATCCAGTTAATCCTTCTAAGAGAGCCTTTTGCGAAACTGTCATATTTCTGGCCAAAATTTTGGTTTTCTGTGTATTAACTTTAAATCCAGAAACCTTCCCATATTGTGTTATTATCTCCATCAGGTCCACAACAGAGTTCTCTGGCTGGGTCACTGTAACAACCAGATCGTCTGCGAATGCTCTCAATCTGTAATCCTGATCTCCAATTTGTATCCCCTTAATTTTTTCCGAATTCCGAATTTTAACCAATAATATCTCTAATGTTAACACAAATAACAAGGGCGATAACGGACACCCTTGCCTTGTGCCCTTCTCAATATTACATGCTTCTGTCAAGCTATTATTAACTATAATTCGGGCAGTTTGTTTTTGATATAATGCCCTAATCGGTTGTAAAAATTTTTCCCCAAAATCCATTTTGTCTAAAACTTTCAACAAAAATTTCCAATTCAATTGATCAAAAGCTTTTTCAGCATCTAAAAAAATTAGCACCGCAGCGATCTGGTTGTTCCTTTCCAAAAACTCTAACACATCAACTATATCCCTCACATTATTTTTCATTTGCCTACCACTAATAAACCCCGTTTGATCCCCATGAATCACCTGTTGCAGAACCCTCATCAGTCTATTAGCCAAAACCTTAGCAAATATCTTGTAATCTGTATTTAAAAGCGATATCGGTCTATAATTTTTAACTTGAGTAGCATCTTGGTCTTCCTTCGGAATCAAAGAAATAAAAGCTGTTCTCCAAGACGGTGGCACCTTTCCCCCCCTCTGGATTGTCTGGAACAGTTCCTTTAACGGTTTTATCATCTCTAATTGTAAATTTTTGTAATAGGCCGCAGTCAAGCCATCCGTACCTGGTGCTTTATCCACCTTCAATTCCTTAATTGCTGTGAAAATTTCTTCTTCTGTAATCAGTTGATTAATCCCCTCTTTTTGTACTTGCGTAAGAACCGGGATGCTAGCATTCTCCAAATATATATCAATATCTTTTTCATTAATTTCCTCTTTAGCATATAATTTCGAATAGAAATCCACAAAAGCATCCTTAATAAGGTTCTGTCGAAACACAACCCTTCCTTTATACTCAATCTTATCTATATTAGAAGCCCTTTGTTTTTTCCTCAGTCTATAAGCTAACCATCTGCCTGGTTTATTAGCGTTGCAAAAAGTATTATGCCTAGCAAACCGCAGATTGGTTGCCACTTGATCAGCCATTAATTTATCAAATTGTCCTCTTAACAGTCTAATAGCCTCCTTGGTCTTCACATCCTCTGAGTTCAAAATCAAAGCCTTTTCTTTTTCCTTTATTTCATTCTCCAGTTCTTTCCTTCTAT
The DNA here is from genome assembly GCF_947247035.1 of Vipera ursinii. Taxonomy (NCBI): domain Eukaryota; kingdom Metazoa; phylum Chordata; class Lepidosauria; order Squamata; family Viperidae; genus Vipera; species Vipera ursinii. Next base: position 222,520,812 of record NC_139512.1, on the reverse strand, counting down.
TTTCCACTGCACGTCTATGTTTATTATTCATATATATCAACACCCCTCTCATATAGGCCTTGCTAGCATCCCAAACCATATCCATAGAGGTACCCTTATTCATATTAATCTCAAAAAAATCCTTCATCCGCTGTTTGCATTCTTCCACATTTCTCTGATTTCTAAACAAATTCTCATTTACGCGCCACGAGCGCCTGTCTCTTTTCTCCTTATCAATCTCTAACCAAACTGGACTGTGATCAGAGATAGTTCTTGCACAAATCTTCACCTTTTTAGTCCTCAAAAAAAAATCATTAGTCAGCAAAATAAAATCAATCCTCGAAAAAGATTGATGTCTATCAGAATAAAAAGTATAATCCTTCTCCTGCAAATGTCTCTCATGCCAAATATCTCGCAATTCCAGGTCATCCTTCATTTCAAAAAAAGATTTAGGCAATCTAGCATGACTTGGAATGCGCTTGAAAACTCCAGCCTTGTCCAACTGTACATCCAAAACACCATTCCAGTCCCCCATAAAAATAAAAGATTTATAATCCAACTGGGTAAGCTTTGTGTGAAGTAAACTAAAAAAGTCAGCTTGTTGTTGATTAGGTGCATATAATCCAACTAAAAGCGTCTTTTTACCTTCTAACAGCAGCTCAATCATAACATATCTTCCATGCTTATCTGCTTCAATTAAGTCTGCTGTTAAGGCACTTTTAACATAAACAACCACTCCATTTTTCTTGTTCTCTGCAGAAGCAACAAATTGCGTACCCAATCTCGAGTTCGATAAATACTTTTGATCCAAAACTCTAATATGCGTTTCTTGCAAACATATAACATCTATCTTAAATTGTTTTAAATATTGAAAAACTTTCTTCCTCTTCTGTGGTGAATTTAGTCCATTAACGTTCCAGGTTAAGAATTTAGTTGCCATGCATATCCTCCCAAAGCTCTTGGAGCACTGCTTTGATAGGACTATCTTCTTTAGGCCGTGCTCCTCCCACTGCTTGGCTGTAAGTACGTTGTGAAAGTTCCGAAGACTTTTGCTGATCTTGTTCTTTTATTTTCTTTGCTCGTTTTAAAGCAGCACGCGTTACCCTTTGCTCTCTAGGATCATCCAAAGAAGTTATAGCTTGATCTCCTCCAGCACCATTTTCCTCTGTTTCATCCTCTTGATGTTCTCCTTCTCCAGATCCCTTTGCAGCTTCCAGAAGTGTTAATGGGGTTGCTTTTAAAACATTATTGTAGAAATCACGCGCTTGCTTCACAGTAATCAGCCGATACCTTTTACCTTCATACATCACCATCAGCCCGTCTGGAATCTCCCATCTGAACCTTATATCTCGTTGCTTGAGCTCTTGCACAAGAAATGTAAAGTCCTTCCTTCTCCTTAAAATCTTTGGAGGGATTTCTTTTAAAACCAAGACTTCTTGATCAGCAATCACAACTTTAGCATCATAGGCAGCTTGTATAACTTCATCTCTAATTTCTCTTTTTGCAAAGTAAACCACCACATCTCTAGGCAACTTTCTCTGTCTGGCAATCCATGAATTCACCCGGAACACTTTATCCATAGCTGCTCTTATTTCAGATGCTGGCTGGTTCAATACCACTTCGAGAGCCTCAGAAACCAGCTGCTTTAAATCTTCCTTAATATTCTCTTTTAAACCTCTGATTCTAACAGCAAACTGCATCTGGTAATATTGGGCAAGGCTTAACTCCCTTTCCATTTTGTCTCTTAAATTTTCATTCTCCCGTACTTTTACTTCTAATATTGCATTCTTTTGGGTCAAATCATCCACTTTTTCATCCAAATCTTCCACACATTCCGCCACTTTATGCACTGAAGACAAAATGTCTACCTTCATCACGCTGAACTTCTGTTCCATCCTCTCTTCCATTCTCTCCTCCAGTTTCTCCAATTTCTCCTCCATCTGTGCAAATTTATCACCAATTGATTAATTGATTCCAGAAGTACCTGGGCATGTTTATCCAGAGCATCTCGTAAGTCCTTCGGTGTCAGTACATCAGGAGGGTGCAACGCCTGTAATGATGATTGTTGCACCGGAGAAGATCCACCACTCCGAAGAGTTTTAGGGGGAGGTTTAGCCGCCATCTTTTACTTTTCAATTGTGACGCACTTTCACTTAAAGTTTAAAAAGTCCATCAAGCTCGAGAGTATAATAAAATAATCCTCTTCACCTTTTCCTCTTGTACCGCTCTGCCTGCTCCTTTAATCCATAGTCCTTTCTTCAGGCAGGGGTGGTCGCCGACGCCTGGCTCTGCTCCAAGAAATCCGGAGCAGAGACGCTGGCCAGCTGGGAGCAACCCAGGCTTCGGGGGAGTTCAATCCTTCAGCCGCCCAAGCTCCAAGCTCAGGCGGCCCCGGAGAACTCGACCCCTACCTGGGGCCTCACCCCCTCCTCTTCTCCCGAGGAGGGGGCTTCAAATTCGCCCGAACAGCTGATCGGCGCTGTTTCGGGCGAAAAAACACACAGCTGAGCCGCGGGCAGCCCGGGAAGGCTGTCTCCGGCGCCGCGCAGCCACCGGAAGTCGAGGAAGCTGATTATCTTGACCCGTACCAATCGGGCTTCAGGCCCGGGTACAGCATGGAGACGGCATTGGTCGCACTGGTGAATGATCTCTGGCAGGCTCGGGACGGGATATTCCTCTGTCCTAGTCCTATTAGACCTCTCAGCGGCTTTTGATACCATCGACCATGGTATCCTACTGCGGCATTTCAGGGGGCTGGGAGTGGGAGGCACTGTTTTACAGTGGTTCTCCTCCTATCTCCTGGGCCGTTCGCAGTCGGTGTTGATGGGAGGGCAGAGGTCCACCCCACGGTCTCTCTTTTGTGGAGTCCCTCAGGGGTCAGTCCTCTCTCCCCTCTTGTTCAACATCTATATGAAGCCGCTGGGCGAGATCATTCATGGTTTCAGCATACTGATGATACCCAACTTTTTCTTTCTACCCCAAACCAACCCAGTGATGCCCTCGATGTGATGTCCCGTTGCCTGGAGGCGGTCCAGGTTTGGATGGGGAGAAACAGGCTTTGTCTCAATCCTGCCAAGACTGAGTGGCTGTGCATACCGGCATCTCCGGTTAACCAATTTGTTCCATTGTTAATGATGGGGGGGGTGATGTTTCACACACACACACACCGTTGATAGGGCTCACAACTTGGGCGTCCTCCTGGATTCATGGCTCAGTTTTGAAGATCATATAGGAGCCGTGGCCAGGGGGGCTTTTTCCCAGGTTCGCCTGGTGTGCCAGTTGCGAGATCTGGACCGAGATGCCCTACGCACAGTCACCCATGCGCTCGTGACCTCCCGGCTAGACTACTGCAACGCTCTCTACATGGGGCTGCCCTTGAGGACCACTTGGAGGCTTCAGCTGGTGCAGAATGCAGCCGCACGAGTTGTGATGGGAGTCCCCCAATACTCCCGTTTAGCACCTCTTCTCCGCGGGCTGCATTGGCTTCCAGTTGCCCTCCGGGTGAGATTCAAGGTGCTGGTGATGACCTATAAAGCCCTAAATGGCTTGGGTCCGGATTATCTGAGGGAACACCTGCTGCCGACATTAACTTCCCATCGTCCTGTGCGCTCCCACAGGGAGGGCCTTCTTAGGGTACTGCCGGTGAAGGATTGCTGGCGGGTGACTCCCAGAGAGAGGGCCTTCTCTGTGGGTGCGCCTGCCCTTTGGAACCAACTTCCTATGGAACTTAGGACTGCCCCCGACCTCCGTTCATTTCGCTGGGACCTAAAAACTTGGCTCTTTGAGCTATCTGGCCTAGACTGAGGTTTTTTTAATTGGGTTTTAAAGTTTTAACTTTTAGGCTTAAATTTAATTAATTGTTTTAAATTTATTTTTTACTTTTGTATTGTATGGTTTTAATTGCCCTGTAAACGGCCCTGAGTCCTATGGGAATAGGGTGGTATATAAGTCAAATAATAATAATAATAATAATAATAATAATAATAATAATAATAATAATAATAATAATAATAATAATAATAATAATTTATATTAATCAGAGGATACACAACTTTTTAATAACCAACAGCAATGCCTAACCATTCTAGGAGTTCAGAAGTTACAAAATTAATGGAGCTATATGAGATACAGAGACTGAGGAGGGAATTCTCAAGAGCTGGGCTTTATGCCTACTATGGAGTTTTGGTCAAAGGGCCTCCAAAGGCCAGAAAAAAAGGTCTTTCTGTTCGTTCATTCATGTTACAAAAACATTTTTGGGGAAAAATCGCAAGAAGCTTAGAATGCTCACAGAATTTACCATTATGTACACAAATGAAGAAAATTTAAATGAAAAAAGCAAATTTCAGACAAAATTTCAGAATATAAAGAAAGCATTAACAACATAATACTCATCATCATCATCTAAAATAGTTTCTTTTTTTAAAAAAAAAGTGATGTGTGGTCCCTAAAGAGTAACAACATCCCAGAAGGATGCTTAAAGAAAAAGGATTTTTATTGAAACTTAATACATTATTCTGACTTCTGATTTGTTTAAGGTATTCTTGAGGACAATCTATATTTGCATTCATTTCCTTCAGTCTTCTTCAATTGTGTTAACATCTTCCTAAATTGTAGGCATCTTCCTTCCTTTTCAGTTTTTGAAGGATTCAGGTTGACAAAGGAAAAATAAAGAACATGTTGCAAAGTATTTGTCTTTTGAACATCCTGTGAAAAAGCAAGTTCATTTTTTCTTAGATGTAAAGTGAATTTTATTATTAATCATGGCATGCTGAGACAAAAGATTGCAATTTTCAGCAAGCCACCTATAAATGCTAGAATAATGTAGACATGAAAAAATTGTATATTGCATGACAATATATACTAAATTAGGCACATCTTTAACTTGAAAATGTGGTATCATTGAATATTGCCCTGCCCAATCTATTTTGTACTCTCTAGATCCCACTCTTTCTACTTTGTTCATTTTTTCCAATGATGTCCTCATTTTTAGTAAGTAGTTTTCTATTTAGAAGTTTTTGATATAAGTAGGAATATACCTAAGGCTGTGCTTTCTAGCTGCAGTACTTATGCACTTCAAATTAAAAATTAGGGTGAGGCCGTTCAAGCCAGTGAGTTAAATCTCATTTTCATTGAAGGAATCTAAATTAAATATAGCCCAAAAGATACTATTTTAGCCTCTGCTCGAACATCTCCAGTAAGATGTGGGAATCCACCAACTCCCTCAGTATTTTGTCTATTGTTAGAGAACTTTTTTCCCCCCTAAGATGCAACCAAAATCTATAATTCTGGTTTCCTGTAATTTAAATCCATTATTCTATGTCCTGTATTCTGGAAAGATGGAAAATGGTTTTAATCATATTTTGTGTGATGCCTTTTCATGAATTTGAAGAGCGTTATTATATTTCTACACCCTTGTAAAGTTTCCCTTAAAAGATATGACTAATTTACCCATACAAAGAGGCCACTGTAAAAGTGTTGAGGAGCTCCCTGTCATCAGCACCCTGTCTTTATTTTGCATTACTGGGCCTATAGTCACATGCCAAATCAGCTGTCAGATTCAGAAAATACGATATTAACAGTCAGCTGACTACAATGCTTTGCTTGCTGCAATGATTAGCAGGAAATAGATACAGTATACATCAATATACATCAATCTTCCAGCTTCCCTTATGACAGGGGTGTCAAACTGCTGGCCCACGGGCCAGATGTGTCACACAGAAGCCACACCCACCCCATTGCTGGCAATGGCAAAACTGTCCCGATAAGTTACACAACGTCAAGTGATGTTGCGAGTTTGACATGTATGCCTTATGCCATGGACTCAGCAACACCCAGTGAACAGATAGTCCTTGACTTATGACTACAATTGAGCCCAACATTTTTGTTGTTAAATGAAACATTTAAGTGAGTTTTGCCCCATTTTACGACCTCTTTTGCCACACTTGTTAAGTGAATCACTGTGTTGTTAAGTTAGTAACCCAGTTGTTAAATGAATCTGGCTTCCCCATAAATTTTGCTTGTCAGAAGGTCACAGAAGGTGATCACATGAATAGGAGCCAGTTGCCAAGCATCCAAATTTTGATCACATGACCACAGTTTTGCTGCAACAGTCATAAGTGTGGGAAACAGTGATAAGACACTTTTATTCAATCCCACTGTCACTTTGAACGTAAATGAACTGTTGTATGTCGAGGATTACCTGTATTTGCAACCATTAGTGACAGTAGGGGGAAGGAAGGGAGAACAACAAGGTGTCTCTTTGAGTAAGAGGGACAAAGAAATAATCTGTATTCCTGCATGAATATGGTGTCTATGTAGTGGTGGGATTCAAATGTGTGAACAACCAGTTCTCTGTGTGGATGTTGCTTCCAGAAATCCATTCTGTGGCCGGGCAACAAAAAATTAGCTACCGGTTCTGCCAAAGTGGTGCGAACTGGCTGAATCCCACCACTGTGTCTATGTATATGGGTAGACAGAGGGAGTAAATAAGCAAATGAGCTGTGGTTCCATATCCAATAACTCCTATTGCTCTTCCATGAGAGGTTTTCAAAGCTGTGTCTAAATGTGAGATCTAATTCACTCACCCACTTCCCAGGAGATAGAGACAAGAATTTATCACAATTCCTCTGATTCTCTATATAATTTTTGTTGCCTTTAATGTTGTATCCATAGAGATCAAGTACTGTATATTAAGACAGGGAGTAAAAATAGCTGTGGAAAAAAAGTAGTCTTTAACAAAGAGAAAATAATACTTACAATATACAAGAAGAGTATAATATGACAGTGAAATGTAACAGTAGAACCAAAAAGAACCAGTTTAGTCTTGTGGTTCAGGAACTAGGCTAGAAAACAGGAGTTTTTCCATTCTAATCCCAAGTTAAGCATAAAAGTGGCTAGGTGGTTTGGGGCCATTCACTCTCAGTCAGCCTGAACCCCACTTCATGTAGTTGTTGTGGGGAAAATAAGAGGAGGAAGGAGTATTAGGTATGTTTGCTGCCTTAAGTTATTTCTAAAAATATTAAACAAACAAATAGTATGTATATAAGCAAATACACTAGAAAAACTGGAGTTGTCTGCAGAGTCTTCCAATCCAACCTGATCAAGCAAGGCTGGAAGTAATGTTCAAATGTTGAAAGAGGCTTGTTATGAAGTGGAAGCTTGGGTTATTTTATCCCTGGTGTATTTATTTGTATGTATATGAGTGTAAACTATATAGCAAATGCTTTTCTCTGTGTTTACAAACATTTCAGGCTTCTAATATTGCTATGTTTCTGGTTATCTATCATAAAGTCAGGCAAGCAAGAAAAACCACAATCTTTGTTGACCCAGTGTCATGTGTTTAAATCACCAAAGTATGCTACTGTCGTATCTGAGAGAATTAGATGAATACTAGCTGTTTAGCAGTGTAATTTCTGTTGGAAAAAGTGGTCTGCCTTATTAAAAAGTAATGTCAATTCATTGCTTATTCAGTAAGATTGCATAAAGCTTTACATTGTCTATTCAGTCTACTAGAATGGGATTTTGTTATTACAGTATGACTACAGCAAGTTTGTAAAATTGTTTCACATTTTCATTTGAACCAATTCCCATTTATGTTGTTTTAACATATGTACTCAAACATGAACAATTACCTGAGTATTAAGAGGGGGATTAAAGTATGCTGTAAAAACAAAAGTATAACTATGTACATATTTATTACTGAGAGCATCATTTTCCAGGCTGTTACTCCCTCCACAATGTTCAACTCTTAGAAGGTCCATCTTTGCCTGACTAAGAATTACAAAAGTGATTCCAAAACAACTGGAGGTATGAAAGACTGATTTAGGACATGATCCAGGCTGCAATTTTAAAGTACAAGGAGGACAGAGAGAAACTGTAGAAACTTCTGCAAATGTAAACCGGATACTACTATTCTGATATCCTCCAAACATTTCCCAGTTCTCTACATGCCCCAAAATACAAAGAATGTTTAAAACCAGAGCTCATGTCTATCATTATACATATACGGTACTCTTACTATCAAGTAAGTCCCATTGACCATAGTAGGACTACTTCTGTGTAAATGTGCTCAGACTGTGCAATAAGATTATAATTCTAATTAGGTAGCCTGGTATATAATTGGCCAATTTAAACCTCAGAAGGTATAGTACAGTATATTCCTGTAATTTAAAATTTTATCTATCTATCTATCTATCTATCATCTATCTATCTATCTATCTATCTATCTATCTATCTATCTATCTATCTATCTATATCTTTTTATTTACAGGTGAAACTCGAAAAATTAGAATATCGTGCAAAAGTTCATTTATTTCAGTAATACAACTTAAAAGGGGAAACTAATGTATGAGATAGACTGATTACTGTACATGCAAAGCAAGATAGTTCAAGCCGTGATTTGTCATAATTGTGATGATTATGGCTTACAGCTCATGAAAACCCCAAACCCACCATCTCAGAAAATTAGAATATTGTGAAAAGGTGCAATATTCTAGGCTCAAAGTGTCCCACTCTAATCAGCTAATTAAGCCATAACACCTGCAAAGGGTTCCTGAGCCTTTAAATGGTCTCTCAGTCTGGTTCAGTAGGAATCACAATCATGGGGAAGACTGCTGACCTGACAGTTGTGCAGAAAACCATCATTGACACCCTCCATAAGGAGGGAAAGCCTCAAAAGGTAATTGCAAAAGAAGTTGGATGTTCCCACAGTGCTGTATCAAAGCACATTAATAGAAAGTTATGTGGAAGGGAAAAGTGTGGAAGAAAAAGGTGCACAAGCAGCAGGGATGACCGCAGCCTGGAGACGATTGTCAGGAAAAGGCGATTCAAAAGTGTTGGGGACTTTCACAAGGAGTGGACTGAGGCTGGAGTCAGTGCATCAAGAGCCACCACACACAGACAGATCCTGGATATGGGCTTCAAATGTCGTATTCCTCTTGCCAAGCCACTCCTGAACAACAAACAACGTCAGAAGCGTCTTACCTGGGCTAAAGAAAAACAGACCTGATCTGTTCCTCAGTGGTCCAAAGTCCTCTTTTCTGATGAGAGCAACTTTTGAATCTCATTTGGAAACCAAGGACCCAGAGTCTGGAGGAAGAATGGAGAGGCACACACTGCAAGATGCTTGAAGTCCAGTGTGAAGTTTCCACAGTCTGTGTTGATTTGGGGAGCCATGTCATCTGCTGGTGTTGATCCACTGTGCTTCATTAAGTCCAGGGTCAATGCAGCCGTCTACCAGGAGATTTTGGAGCACTTCATGCTTCCTTCTGCAGACGAGCTTTATAGGGATGCTGACTTCATTTCCCAGCAGGACATGGCACCTGCCCACACTGCCAAAAGCACCAAAACCTGGTTCAATGACCATGGGATTACTGTGCTTGATTGGCCAGCAAACTTGCCTGACCTGAACCCCATAGAGAATTTATAGGACATTGCCAAGAGAAAGATGAGAGACATGAGACCAAACAATGCAGAAGAGCTGAAGGCCACTATTGAAGCATCCTGGTCTTCCATAACACCTCAGCAGTGCCACAGGCTGATAGCTTCCATGCCACACCGCATTGAGGCAGTAATTGCTACAAAAGGGGCCCAAACCAAGTACCGTATTTTCTGGCGTATAAGACGACTTTTTAACCCATGAAAATCTTCTCAAAAGTTGGGGGAGTTGTCTTATACGCCCAGTCATCTTATACGCCGGAAAATAGTACATAAATCAATCAAGTGCCCCCGTTCTTGCAAAGCAACTTCAAGCCTCCTTAGTCCAGTCCCCCCTCCAACATGACTCTCCCTTCCCCTCCCCCTTGCAAATGCCAGACCCCGGGAGTGGCAGGAAGCCCCTCCCCCTCGCCCAAGCGGCATCTGAGCATAAGCAGATTGCGCTGGGCCGTGCAGGCTGCCAAAAGGTGGGGACTCGGAGTTCCCGCGGTGGTTGCGGCTTCTGGCGTGCCGTTTGCAGTCTGGCCTGGAAGAGCGCATCGTGTAAACGCAGCTCTTGCGTTTATTCCAAAGGGTGGGTGGAAGGAAAAGCCCCTTTCGGCTCCGGCGTGGCTGCAAGTCAGCAAGCCCGGGAAGGCATGCCCTCCCCTCTCACTGTGGAGGAAGCAGGGCAGGCTGGCGTTGGGCGGGAGCCGGCAGGGCAGTCCTGCACACGCGCATGCTCCCCGACTGCTAAGGAGTCCTCGGGGAGCCGTGGCAGGTGCCTCACGCCCTTCCCTCTCGAGGCGGCACCGGTGGAGCCGTCCGGTGTCGGGCGGGAACCGGCAGGGCTTTGCACCATCTGCATCAGACGGGTCTGAATCGGGCTTGTGTCGGACACTTGGCAACTGGCATGTAAGTATTTTCCGGCGTATAAGATGAAAAATCTTGAAAATCTTCTCAAAAGTCGGGAGTCGTCTTATACGCCCAGTCATCTTATACGCCGGGAAATACGGTACTGAGTATATATGCATGCTTATACTTTTCAGAGGTCTGATATTGTTCTATGTACTCTGCTTTATTGATTGCATGTAATATTCTAATTTTCTGAGATTGTGGATTTGGGGTTTTCATGAGCTGTACGCCATAATCATCACAATTATGACAAATCACAGCTTGAACTATCTTGCTTTGCATGTAATGAGTCTATCTCATATATTAGTTTCCCCTTTTAAGTTGCATTACTGAAATAAATGAACTTTTGCACGATATTCTAATTTTTCGAGTTTCACCTGTACCACCTCATTTCACTACATATAGACAAAACTCAAATATTTTCCAGTATCTACAGTCATTCTCAAGAGCCAATCTGATCTAGTGGTTAAGACAGCAAGCTAGAAACCAGGAGACTGAGTTCTAGTCCCATTTTTGGTATGAAGCCAGCTGAGTGAATTGGGGTATTTCTTCTCTCTCAGTGTTAGGAAAGGTGTCACTGCAAACCACTTCCAAAAGTCTTGCCGAGAAAAGTCCGTAGACTTGTCTAGTCGCTTGCCAGGAGTCAAGACTAAATTGAAGGCTCACACATAGACTAAATGTTCTTCTTAATAGGTATAGCAAATTCCATATTCTTTGAGAAATATCCATAGAGTTTAAAACACTGGTTTGTCTGTGTTCTGACATAGATGATTATTACCTGAAGCAGTAAATGAATGAGCTCTGATCAGACTCAGGAGAGGAAGAGACAATCAGATGCAGAGGAGCTGCAGCATCAGAGGCAGAACACGGGAAAATGGATGGATGTTCATGACTGGAATTTCATTTACATTCCATTTCATTTACTTCCTGGTTCTGACTCACATGCCACATTTGGCCTATCCCAGTCAAGGCACACAAAATGCCTTGTACAGTTAGTAAAATTTGCCGAAATCAGCTTTCCTCAGTTTTTGTGTATTTAACAGAGAAATCAGCTATAAAATATTTACAACCCCAAAACAAACATTAATTGTGTCTGTATGTGGGGCATTGCAGTTACTTAGTGAGCTACAGTTGTGAAGAGGTATAATAGAAAATTATATTTAGCGAGAGCAAAATGCAGATATTCATGGGACGATAAAATACTATGAAAGAAAAATAGAAATGTTTTTACCTGTTATGTCAAGGTGATGATTTAAGAGCTGACCAGCTGATGCAATGATGAGAATGAGTCAGCAGGGTCTTTGGCTGTTTTCTTTTTAAGAGCCTGTGTAAAAAAAGGGGAGGCTCTGCTAGTTTGTCTTTTCTTCTTTTCCTTTTCCTGCTGTATTTACCTTGTGTTGGATTCTGCTTGTAGGCAGGTGTTCCTAGTGATACTTGTATAGCATTGTAGGTGTTGTAGATAAACCATCATTTGTTACAAACCACTGTTTGCTGTGTCTGCTTCTGGGTTGTGGCACGCGATAGGACTGTGCCTGCTCTGACATGTTAAATATATTTTTACCTACATTATTCCATAGAAGAGTATTCCGCCTGTTAGCTGCCGGCATCGACTTCCCTCTGCCCTGTGCGTTCCCACAGAGAGGGCCTCCTCAGGGTGCCACCGGTCAGAGAATGTCGACTGGTGGCCCCCAGGGGGAGATCCTTCTCTGTGGGCGCCCCGGAGCTATGGAATCAGCTACCGGTTGAGCTCCGGATGGCGCCCGATCTTCGCTCCTTTCGCCGCGAGCTAAAAACATACTTTTTTGAACAAGCTGGCCTGGCCTGATGAGGGGATTGGGGGGGGGGTTGTTATTGTTATTTTATTGGGTTTTTAAGATGTATTTTAGTATATGGGCATTTATTTAATCGTTTTTTAACTTTTGTAATCCTGTATTTTTTTTCTTGCCCTGTTCACCGCCCTGAGTCCTTCGGGAGAAGGGCGGTATAGAAATATTATTAAATTAAAATTAAAATTAGTTATGTGCACATTCCTTTCGCCCTTGACTTCATTGTCTTTGTATTCTCTTAAAGCAAAAAACATTAAGTTCGTTTGTTGACATCTAGTTCCAGTGAAGCACTCATTAGCCTTTTATAAAACTCAGTAGATTCTATCATTTTATTCAGTTCAGTAAGCCCATTTACCTCTAATGTTAACATGCCCGTGTAAATACACTAACCTCTCTATTTTCAGATGTTAAGTGTACTTTATAATTGCTTGAGAAGAGCTTTGTTTCCTTTCTACAAAATGCTTTATTAGAATAATAGAGTTGGGAAGTAAAAAGAAATCAAATCAACAGAGTGGGTTCCTTGGATTCCTATAGCTAAAAAGTAAATATATTTTAAGTTTAAGGCTTAAAAACTTTTTTTAAAAAGCCTTGGGAGAATTTCTAAAGGCATTACATTTTAAAATATAATAGAGAACCCAGAAGATTGTCACCTTCTCTTGAGAGAGTGCTCCTTTCTGCTTTAACTGAGAAGCTGTATAATGGCCTTTAAATACAAATCATTCTTTGGAGAGAGCTTTATGAAACCGTATCAACAACAGCCACCATTTTTATTCACATAATGAATTATTTGAATGACTCTCACTAAAAGTGCTGAATAGTACAATGAGAACTCTTTAAGGGGATGTACAAATGACAAATAAAACCAGAAACCAGCAAAAAAGTATGAAAAGTAGCAAAAAAAATGATGAAAACAATCCAACAGGATGGATGATAAAGGTATCTTGACTTTATTAAAGTAGAAGTGAAGGAAATCACAGTTTTGAAGAAGTTAGAAATAAAAGCCATGGAGATTTAAAAAAAAAAAAAAGGACATGACCGTGACCATGCAGTTTGGAAGCAAGACCGGAGAAAATATTTTTTCACATATTAAAAAAAAAGGACCTCAGCAAGCAAGGCAAACCTCAAAAAGATCTGTCCTGTCTCTGTGAAGATCTAAGATAGGCTCATAATCAAACAGCTTATTAGTCAAGCCTTTAACTACCGTGTTTCCCCGAAAATAAGACCCAACCAGAAAATAAGCCCTAGCATGGTTTTTCAGGATGCTCTTAATATAAGCCCCACCCCAAAAATAAGCCCCAGTTAAGATGGTCAGCCAGACAGATGCATTTAGTACCGTATTTTCCCGAAAATAAAACCTAATGCATCTTTTGGAGCAAAAATTAATATAAGACCCGGTCTTATTTTTGGGGAAATACGGTAACTATTGTATCTTGAAAGGAATCTTGGAAACAGTAGAGAATTGATGCAGATGTTTCAGTATGGGAATGGGAGGGTTTAATTTCCCCTTAACTCATGTATTTTTTGTTGATTAAAACTTGGGATACAGTTGGTGTAACAGTATATAGAGTTGACTTTGGATATACAGTAGAGAAGGAATGAGCAAGCCATCAAAATGGGAAATGCAGAAAAGATTGCACAGTCCTATGAAAGAGGGAAACTCATACTAACCTGACTTCACCTTTCTTTAGAAAAGGGTAGGACACAAAGTTGTTATTATTCTACCTTACTGCAGTAGAGTTGTGCCTTTTTTGAATGAGAGAGAGAGAGAGAGAGAGAGAGAGAGAGAGAGAGAGAGAGAGAGAGAGAGAGAAATTACAACTGGTCTTTATCAGCTACAATAGGATGCTCTTATGTATGTGCAGAAAGAAGAATTGCTGTCACTTGTATGTTATTGCTTTAGAGTCCATTATGCCCTTACTAAGCTGTAGGTCTGTCCTTGGCAGTAGTCTTGATCAGGGAAGACTTGTATGCCCCGCTGGACTGCCTAATGGAAGAGTGGAATATGTGTAATAAACTACTATTGCTTTAGGAGTTTATAAATCATTTAGAAGGTTCTTTGTACACTATTGTGTGGTCAGAGTTTATTAAGTTGAAGGACTTAAATCCCTAATCCTTTTTTGCTTTTCTCCCATAGTGCTATTTCAGGTTAATATTTTGATATTGCAAATAGTCTTTTTATCACATGCTACAATAAGTTTATATTTGAGCACCGTACCAATACACTAACTGCAAGGCTGAAAATAAAATCTGTGAAGCTATGTTTTGATTGATGTGCCATCTGGGAAAAAAACAGGACACAGCTACAACATAAAGTACATTTAAAATAAAATGATCAGGTTGGCAGCATGAGTTTTTCCATTATCCAGAGGTAGCAAGAAATCACAAGAGAAACATCATTCTATTAATCTATGATAGCTTCTGTGGAACAAGCTGCTCTGTATTCCTGGCAGGTAAACCTTCATTCCCACTTTTAGTCTCACTTGAATAGCCCAAAATTGGATGGGATGCGATATAAGGGGTTAGGAGAGATCCTGGATCTCCCTCATTAGTGTCGCTATGGCACCCTTCCAAAGGCAGATTTAGTCACACAGATAAAAACAAAGAATGGACATGAACATAATGTTACTCCATGTTCCATATCTAATGTCCTCATTTCTGTGCTCTAGTGATGGCCTAATGGCTTTTCCAGAAAGCCAGGGTGTGCCTCACAGTTGCAGCTCCAGGTACCCATTTTTAATGGTATCTGAACCCACACCAAATTATACTCTTGAAATTCAGTGGCACATTTTTTTGAAATTATTCTTAATGTGTTCAGATGAGTGTGTCACACCTCCAGTAGACCTAATTTGTGCATAAAAGAAATGGTTCTCCTAATACAAAAAAGATTAGCAGGCTAGGAACATGGTCCAAAGGTCCCATCCTCTCTTGCAACATCCTTATATCACCGTATCCATCACTGGTACTGAAGAGCAAAGGCCAAAACTGGAAGTGGGGAAGGAGGAAGGAGGATTGCTAATTCTGTTTCTCATACCAATTCCTGTCAAGTTAAGGAAGCTTTCCCTGCTGTATAAATTAGGATTTCAGAGTGAGACTTTAAGAACAGGTTAGTAGGAAGCTTCTTATCAAACTGGAAGAGGCATTAATGAAACAGATGGAGATACTGGGGTATAAACAACAGTAGTTAAGTACATTCCTTGAAATCAATGTTTAGAACCAAGAAAGTACAGTTTGGATTGTCTTCTTACAATCAGTGGAAACTAAAATATGTATCTCTGCCAGTATTATCCCATTATTTGTTTCTAGCCAAACTATAGTTCAGTTTTGCCATTCCTAAGTATGAGGTAAAATATTGTGAATATTCTATATTAGTCAGATGGGTAATTTACCTTCTGTTTTGTTGACTGGCTGTTAATGCTGACATTTTAAAAAAGTATTACAGGTTTGAAGGTTTGCATGGTGTATTTTAAAGTACCATTGAGCTTTCCCACAATAACTTATTTATAAATACATAAGTAATTACAAAAAGCTTACAGAAATATTCTGCTCAGAGAATTACAGGTAGTCCTCACCCATTGGGACCATCAATTGTGTTGTTAAGTGCACAGTCACTAAGTGAAAAATCACATTACCGTGGCAGCCTTACAACATTGCTTACAGCTTGCATTTTCCTTCAGTGCATTCTGTTAACTGCTTGTTGGAAGCCAGTTGGGAAACACACAAGTGATGATCAGGTGACTGTGTGATGCTGTGACAGTCATAGATGTGAGGACTGGTTGCAAAGCTAGGTTTTTTTAATACCATCATCACTTCCAAAAGTCTTTAAAATAGGCAATCAGTAATCACTCAACATATTGCTGTAAATTGATAACACAAGCCAATTTGGTCTAGTGGCTAAGGCACTAGGCTAGAAAGCAAGAGACCATGAATTCAAGTCCCGTCTTATGACCTTGGGCCATTCACTCTCTCTTGCAACCCAACCTACCTCCCACGGTTGTTGTTGGAGAAAATAGGAGGAGAAAGTTGTATTGGTAGATATGTTTGCTACCTTGAGTTATTTGTAAAAATAATAAAGGTGGGTTAAGAACAAATAATAAAAAATATCTTGGAGATTAAGAGAGGAGCCCCATATTTTATCACCTCATGACCTATGCCTGCTGAAAGTTATATGATTTGGTGTAACAGCTTCGGTTACCGTAGATTCCGGCGTATAAGACTACTTTTTAACCCATCAAAATCTTCTCAAAAGTCAGGGGTCGTCTTATACGCTGGGTACTGAAATTTTAGGAACAGGGCTGGCTGGAAAACCTGGAGCGGATCTCCCATTTAGTCTGCACAGGGAAAGCGGGACCAATTGGAGTAGAAGCTGCAGTCTGTGATTTTTTACAGGCTGGGGTCTGGGCTTTTTTCCTTCTAAAGTTGAAGAGCAGCTGTAGGCAGGTGGGGAATGCAAGAGCAACTTGAAAGGCAGGTGGGGAATGCGTAGCAGAGCAGCAGCTTAGCTCTAATGACACATTTGACTCAGGAATTGGGCGGGCTGGCTGGAAAACCTGGAGCGGATCTCCCATTTGGTCTTTTTTAAAAAATCCCATTTATATCCCACCCTTCTCCGAAGACTCAGGGCGGCTTACAATTTAAAGCACAAATCAATGTGCTTAGCAATAGCCTTCATTCTATGTATATGCCTGCCTATTAGAGCTTTCACCCCCCCACACACACACAAGCAGCATTATTAAAAGTCAGCTTATTGCTCCCAACAATCTGAGTCCTCATTTTACCTACCTCGGAAGGATGGAAGGCTGACTCAACCTTGAGCCTGGTGGGATGAGAACCTGCACTAATTGCAGGCAGCTGGGGTTACTTAAGGCTCTGCGCAGGGAAAGCTTTAGAGTGAATTAGGAAAAGTCAAAAAGTGAATTAGGAAAATAGGAAAAGGGTTGCTGGAATTGGGTACGTGTAGTTTAACGAAGAGAAGGGTGAGGGGTGACACGATAGCAGTGATCCAATATCTCAGGGGCTGCCACAAAGAAGAGGGAGTCAAGCTCCAAAGCACCTGAAAGCAGGACAAGAAGCAATGGATGGAAACTAGTCAAGGAGAGAAGCAACCTAGAACTAAGGAGAAACTTCCTGACAGTTAGAACAATTAACCAGTGGAACAACCTGCCTCCAGAAGTGGTGAATGCTCCAACACTGGAAGTTTTTAAGAAGAGACTGGACAGCCATTTGTCTGAAATGGTATAGGGTTTCCTGCCTTAGCAGGGGGTTGGACTAGATGACCTCCAAGGTCCCTTCCAACTTCTTCTTCTTCTTCTTCTTCTTCTTCTTCTTCTTCTTCTTCTTCTTCTTCTTCTTCTTCTTCTTCTTCTTCTTCTTCTTGTTATTATTGTTATTATTGTTATTATTGTTATTATTGTTATTATTGTTATTATTAAGTTTAATCCACTTGCACTGTTTTATGTTTACATGTTTGATGACAAACAGCCTTATGTTTATAAGTGACAGTTTTCCTACTAAGTACCTGCATGTCATAACCATTTGAATTAAAATTACCATATTAAAATCAAATCTGATGTTTTTTAATTTTTATTTGGTGTGCGTTGGAAGAGGGGTAGTCTTATACGGCGAGTATAGCCCAAACCCTATAATTTAACAGGAAATGTAGGGGGTCATCTTATACGCCCAGTCGTCTTATACGCCGGAAAATACGGTACTTTCTTTGCTTATGTTTATTTATTTTGCCATTTTAGCTACAAAATACTCAAGCATTAACATTATGATATTATGATATTCATAGTAGTTTTAACTACAGGAGTGATAACAGCACATTGCTAATGTACCATGATAATGCAGCTTAGCTTTTATTATATGTTCAGTTGTAGTCATTTTTCCGTGTTGATTTAAACCTTGTTTGGATTATAATTTTCTCCTATTTCTATCCAATACATCAACAGCCCATAATTTTGGCCCCTAATGTGCAATTCTCCATTTTTTAATGTTCAGGAAAGATATTCAGGTCTCACTTTTCTTTATATAGAAAAGAAAAAAGAACAATAAAGAACGATCTTTATCACAAATTCCTGCCATTCAAACAGTACAGAATGTACTTGTTTTCCTCAAAATAAAAGCAGTTACTTATAAATGATTGGTCATATAAATCTTAAAAGATTTCTTATCTGGATTTTTACATACAGATACATTATCTATTGGTATTTATAATCACACATACAGATCAATTGTCCCTTTTGTAAAGCAACTCTAGAGTCTGTACTGAAACATATCCTCAAGTTTTTCAAAAGATAAAGAAGTAGAAAATCTGCTAAACATTTCAATCAAATAGAAATCTTATACTTAGCTTTTAAACACCATTCAGACATTTGGATGCTTGCTGATCAGTATGGATATAGCAATTCTCAGGTAATTGTTTTCCTGCCATAACTGAACAAGTAACCTCCCAAAGTTGTCTGGAAGTTGCTCAACCTAGAAATAGACAAATTAAATAAAAAGTTAAGAGATCTGCTAAATCAGGCCAGCGTCTTTTTTTTACTTTAACCAACAAGGCACCTTTGCAAAATCCAGTGCCGCATAAAGCCAACACAGTTAGCAGGTGTGATAGACTTAGTCTTTGGAAATACATCCAGTCTCCTTTAAAAGCCATCATGTTACATTGACTGATTAATTTCACCCAAATAGAAAGGAAGAAATTGGTGAATGAAAGGAATCGTATAGATGTTTTTCAGCTGTCCAGCACAGTAGCAAGCAAGATTTCAGTAGAAAGTCACCTCATTTTGTTACTGAGCAATAGAAACAGCTTTTTCCCTTCATTTATTCCTGAACTCAAAATCCGTCTGTGACTCTTGCATTTGGATGTTTCTATAAGAGTTTTCGTTTCTGCTTATCCAGCACAGGGTAAAGGACAGAATCCAGTTATTTAGCCTTCCTCACCACTGCCCAGGATGATTGGAACTGCAACATCTGTTTCTCACTTCTAGGATATAGGGAAAGCAAAGGGAAGAAAAGTGCAGGGTGTAAAAAAAAAAGAGATTATTGTATACTCTCTGCTTTGAAGAACACTCAGAAGGTAGAGCTGATCCAGAATGCAGCAAGATGGACATTTCTTGGCATTTCTCTTTGTACCATAATAAACCTTTGATCCACGAGCTGCGCTGCCTTCCAATAAGTTTCCCAGTGCAATTCAAGGTGCTGGTTGTCAACTATAAATCCACCATGGCATAGGGCCAGACTATTTATGGGATTGCTTCTCTCCCATTGTTTCAACTTTCCCCACCAGAGCTAAATAAAGCATGCTCTGGGTTCCTTCTAAACAATGCCATCTTGTTGGACTCATGTCTACTCAATGTCAGCCCCTATGGAACAACATCACCCTGGACATTCAGATGGCCCAAGTCTTTAAGCTTTCACGAGGCACTGAAGATCTGTTTGCTCAGGCACTTAGGTGGTTTGATGAACTGTGCTGTTGTTGATGTGCTTTTTGCAAGTGGTATTATAGTTTGTCCTTGGGCCTCAGGGATTATACACTGTGGGTTTCTGTGTTTTTAATTCTTGTAAATGGTCCTGAGTCATTTGAGCAAAATGGGGGCTGTATAAATCATATCAATAAATAATAAATAGTACAATATAGTTTTATCTCTAGCTTTTTATAGAAAATTCCCAAAGAATTTACCCTTAGAAGCAAATTTGAAAATCCTGATTTTTTTTTAAATCCCCTCAAACATTCCCTACATGCCTTTCTATATTTGTGGTCCTGTTGGAAACTGAAGCATTTATTAGTACACTCTGGGGTGAGCACAATATGCTTTTTTCTTTTACTTAAAACTTTTACATATCCCGCTTACCCTTCACAAATGATAACTGACAGTTCTTAGCTTTCAATAATTCCTTCCTTTCCCAATTATAGAAATATTCAGTAAAAACATTGAAAACACATGGAAATTTATATTCATATGGTGTAACATAAGCCTGTGAAACAAGAGTGTTTTCCTTCCAATAAGTGGTACAGCAATTTATGCTTCTACATTACACCATGAGTTGGCATTCACATTAATTTTATTTTGCAGAAATGATGCAAATTATTTTCAAGTGTTCAAGTTCACACTTACCGGTAATTAAATTCCTCCTTTAATTATTACATTCTATGGACATATTTTCAGTAGGAAAGAACAAAGGAAGCAGAATTCCTACCTTGCTATATTACCAATGCTATTAAAAAAATAAAAATCATGCTTCCTCCATTTTAATGAAATCTTATCATTAATGGGAAACCTCAGTGGTGTTCCTTACAGGATAATCTTTTGTTGACGAAAAGTAGCTTTCATAATTTTCTTAGAAATGGCACCATTTTTTTTTGTTGCTCTGAATTACTGTGATGCTGTTTCAGGAACACCTTTCACAAAACAGCAGATTTTGTAGCAGCATTTACCATTTTAAGTCTTTCAAGTAATTTGTGATTCTTTTGTATTTCTGCAGCAGACCAGTCAGGAATGCTATTTATTGGAGATGCTGTAATACAGGTCAGTTGATTGTATACGCTTACTGTAAAGTGTGTTGCTGGTTAATGTTTATGCTAAATGCCTCGTATTATTTACCTAATGTTCCAAATAATCCCTTTATGATGTTTAGGTTAACGGCATAAGTGTAGAAGGCGCTACCCATGAAGAAGTGGTAAGTTGCACAGTGATTTCTTTTTCTTCCTCTACTATATGTTGTAAATTGCTGCCTAGATTACTTTTGCTTTCTTCATACATATTTTTCAGAGTATTACACAAATATTGGTTGGTTGTTCACAGCATACAATCACATTATTTTCAGGCAAAGTTTTTTTTTCCATTCTCATGGAGTCTAGTGCTTTGCTCTCTCTCTCTTCCTTCATGAAGTGATACAGCAATGGAAAAAGCACAACAAAGCATGGGTTAGCCTCCTGAAAAAACAACAAGAAAAAGCTACAATTTGTAAGGAATGGGTAATAAAAGACTCTAAGCATTAATCGTAAAAATGATTTTAACTACCTCATCTTTATTGTCTTTTGTTAAGGCACTATGTTCATATTTTAGAAGTAATATTGCATTTCACAGGAGAGAAGAGAAGCAGGATTCAACATCTCATTATTTCACTGCCGAGTCACTCATTCGTTGGCTCCAACTACCTATCTAAATAGTAGCATCTAGAAACTCAAAAGATTGCTTGGTTTCGGCCATCTGGGAAATGGAGGTCAGAGAAGGATATCTCAACAAATTTGAACTTTAAGCTGAGAACAGGCTTCCATTTCAAATATAAATCCCAATGTTATACTGTGTTTTATCTTCCACTCTTTGTCCTTTTCCTTCCTATTCTTAAGTTTCACTACCAAGTGTAGATTTAAAACTCAAATCCCACCTATGCTATTATTCTTCTGATGTTGAGCTACATACTGTAATTGATTACAATAGATTGTTTGCCTTTGAGAGCCATAGAAGATATGTCCAAGGGACATCACACTTCTGCAGTGGGCTCTTTTCCATTTGGTTGGTTTAATTTAAGCTTTAAATTATTACAAAAGTTTAACCAAATTTTAGGAATACAGTGCAGAGCCACATGCATATTCTCCATTTATATATCAGAGTAGCAGGTTCCAGATTATTTTAGGAAGGCAACTAACTCAGAAGGAGAAAAATCAAGATAAAATGAACAAGGAAACTGAAACATGAAGCAAGTGGGATAAATGATAGGTCAGATATTCCATTGCAACAATTGTAGAATAGCCAAGGATAGCTGTTGATTATGCCAGAGGGTGCCAAACATTATAAAGGTAATGATTATGTCCCCTGAATGATTCAGGGGATTTCTAGGTTCAAGCTAAAAATCCTCTCTTCAGTAGCTCATGGCTTTGTGTCAGCTTAACCAATTTCACAGGATAGTTGTTGCTAGGAAAGATAAATCTTAAACTTCAGCTAAATATAACAGTATGCCATATAAAACACTGATAATAATATGGCACAGTCAATGTGTAATTTCATGTTTGCAGGGCCAACCTGTGAAATTGATCAATCCTAAAAGGCTGAGTTTTCTGAACAGCCTTGGTGGAGCAGTGGGCTAATGCCTCCTTAAGTAACACCAGCTGCCTGCAATTAGTGCAGGTTCGCATCCCACCAGGCTCAAGGTTGACTCAGCCTTCCATCCTTCCGAGGTAGGTAAAATGAGGACCCAGATTGTTGGGTGAAATAAGCTGACTTTGTAATAATGCCGCTTAGGGGTGTGTGTGAAAGCCCTAATAAGCAGGCATATACATAGAATGAAGGCTATTGCTAAGCATATTTGATTTGTGCTTAGATTGTAAGCCACCCTGAGTCTTCGGAGAAGGGCGGGATATAAATGGGATTAAAATAAATAAATAAATACTTAATAACCTAACAAGTCTGGTGAAATGCTGGTTGAGTTAATGATTCTGTTGATAGAATTCTAGGACAATGTAAGGGGTGTCAAACTGCCGGCCCGCAGGCCAGATTTATCATGGTGAAACCGTGCCAACCCCATTGCTGGCAATGGAAAAAAAGTCACGATATGTTGTGACACATCATGTGACGTTGCAAGTTTGACACCCCTGAAGTAAGGGATTAAAGCTAGTTTGGTGTAATGGTTAAAGGTGCTGAAAGGAAGGAGGAAGGAGTATTAGGTATTTTCACCACCTTGAGTATTAAAGGCAGGATAAAAATGTAACAAGTAAAGTAAGAATGCAGAAAAAGTGGCATTACACCCAACCAAAATCTGTTGCTAGTATATAGTGCAACAGCTAGTGTTTTGCGACCACAACTATCAAAAGCTTAATAGTTTATTGCTGGTTCTTCTGAAGAATTCTATCCTTCCATATGAATTTAAAATTGTTGTCATAAGCCCACCATCTTAAAATGCATTGATGAGTATTCTATCTTCTTAATATAATCCCTATTGTGAAACTCACATCTGAGAGAAGTGAGATTCTTCTGTTTCTTCTTTCCTTTGCATTAAATGGATTAATTCATGTTGCTTTCAAATTGTATTGCATATTGATTTGATGGATCTTTCATTGGATGCTGCTTAACCTAATTATTTTGTGCGCTTGTATCATACTGACATATATTTTCATGCTTTCAATTTTTATTTTGGGTATCATCACTTTTCAAATGATACCTTTCAAAATCCTTAGCTGATAAAGTTACACTTTTATTTTAAGTACATTCACTCTTTTAGTAATATAATAAGAATCACCTGATCCACAAGATAGGCAGCAAATAAATTTGATAAATAAATAAATGTGAAGGGTGATTTCATATCAGAGTTACTTTTGGTAGTTCCTTTTCAAAATGAAATCTGCAATTCTCAATAGGAATTTCTTTTGGTTCATTATCTATAATTTCTGTAACATCTGTGCTATGGCAACCATTAATATTTTTCTTTGGAGAAAAAAATGCATGGCATTACATTGCAAGAATTTTTTTTTAAAAAAGCTTTTTTGCTGAAAATCACTTCACTTGACATGATAAGAACTGAATAACTGAACAAGTGTCATGCCCAATTCATGATAATTTTAGTCACATTATAAGCACTTAAAATGATTACAGTAACTATTAGCAAAGAATAAATTTGAAAGAGTATATATAGCATTATTCTATTATGAACTGAATCAAATGGCTTTATGAAAGGAAGGCCGAAGTCAGCAATTAATATAAAATCATTTTTTTATTATTTCTTTCTTAAAACAACTGGGGGTAAAATATTGCTGGCAACCTAACCTGCAGAAAGAGAATAAAAATGCCTATATAAATGCCTTTCTGCAATAGAAGACTTCTGTATTTTCTGACATAAGTTACATTGGTGCATAGGCATAGATTCCTATTCATTCTCTAACAAAAAATAGTTTATGATAGTTATGCCCCATGGAATTCTGGGTGGGGGAGGGCTGTGGACTATGAGGTCCTTCTTAGCAGGGCTCCTCCAGAGAAAAAGCAGTGGAAACAACTTGTGTCCTTCCTTGCTATCTTCCCCATTGATTTTGCTTGTAGAAAAGTCACAAAGTCACCACAACTTCAAGGGCCTGTTGTAAATCACCCTCATTCAGTGTGCTCAGAACTTTGAACAATCAGTGAATGAGCAATTATAACCCAAGGACTATCTGTATAAGAAACAAGAGGACATTACAGCACAATCAGACTTTCAAGGTTTTCTTATAGTAGCCAGTCTAAATAAAAGTAATTTTAGTCTTCATGTGGAGTTGATTTTCTTGTCTGGTGTACCTAGTGAGAATTATAATACAGAATGGTTCACTGACCATATTTTGCATAATTAGTTTATAAAATGTGGTAAAGATGCGGTAGCTCAGTGGGTTAGGATGCTGAGCTTGTCGATCTGAAGGTCGGCAGTTTGGCGGGTCGAATCCCGAGTGCCGTGTAACAGAGTGAGCACCTGTTACTTGTCCCAGCTTCTGCCAACCTAGCAGTTTGAAAGCACGTAAAAATGCAAGTAGAAAAATAGGGACCACTACGGTGGGAAGGTAACAGCGTTCCGTGCACCTTTGGCGTCTAGTCATGTCAGCCACATGACCATGGAGACGTCCTCGGACAAGCGCTGGCTCTTTGGCTTTGAAACGGAGATGAGCATTGCCCCCTAGAGTTGGAAACGACTAGCACACATGTGCGGGGGAACCTTTACCTTTACCTAAAGATGGTTAAGGTGCATTCATCCTGGCCTGCCTTGATGTCTTAGTGGTTTTTGATACCATCAGTCCTTATATCCCTCTGGACTGACATAGGGGATTAGGAGTGGGAAGCACAATATGGCAGTAGCTCTGTTCCTTCCTCCAGAGTTTGTTCCACTTGACCTTGGTATAGGAAGAGAAGTCCAGTCCTAAGTTTCCAAAGGGCTCTACTCTTCCTGCTCCTATTTTATATCCTGCACACATTGTAATTCAGGGGGTACTCAGTTATACTCTGCATTGACCACATTAGTGTCTGGAGGCTATGGAGGCCTAGAAAAAGGCTCAAGCTCAAGCCTGACAAGTCTGAACAGCTGTGGTTTGGGGGACTTCTCTGATTTGAGCATTTGCCATTGTTGGCTCTGAAGTATGTAGCACAGGGGTTCCCAACGGGGCATGCTAGATGATATTCCAGGGGGTGTGAAAACTTGGGTTTTCAAAATGGTAGTGTATATGCATAATTTGTCGCCGTTATTTCAAACTTTTGTAAGGGTTGCAAGAATATATCAAAAGCGTTCTAGGGGTGCGGACTATAGAAAAGGTTGGGAGCCGCTGATGTAGCACTTTCCCACGTCTTCCTTGTCTTTGGCTCCTGTTGAAGAATTAGGAAATGACTCTAGCTGGGAGAGCTGGAGGGCTAGCGAGGAGGGCTTTTGTACAGCTCCATCTTTTGTGACAGATGTTCCATTTCCTAGATTGGGAGCCTTACTTATTGTCAGTCATAATTTGCTTACCGTCTGTCAGCACTACAGTAGTGCGCTTTACATGGGGCTGCCCTTGAAGACCCTCAGAAGCTGCCAATGATACAGAATGCAAGGCACAGGTAGATGATGAGAAGGTTCAGTTCAACCATGTAACAATGTCCACGAGTTGCACTGGCTTCTAGTGGACCTCTGGGTACAACTCAAGATGCTGGTTAGCACCTCTAAAATCCTTCATGGTTTAGGGCAGGACTATCGGTTTCCTATCATTTTTGTTTGTTTTGTGAGTTCTGGCAAAGGGAGGTGTTTTCCACATCACCTCTATTAATGCACCCAGGAATTATGTCTTCTCTGTTGCAATACCTGTCCTATGGAACAGCAGAATTCCTGAGATTCAGATATCCCCAAGCCTTAAAGGCCAGACTCTTGCCCCAAGTATTCGTTCTTGACAAGGTGATTGGTTATTTGTTGAGTTTGCTGTACTAATAAAATGTTGCTTTGAATTCTTTTTGAAATTATTATTAGGATTATTTTATTCAGGGCTTTTTTTCTCATTGAACGCTCAGAACAGAGTTCTGGCACCTTTTTTGGATGGAACCTTGTAGGGTAGGCAAGGCGGGTTGTATAACATGTGTGAGTTCCGGCACCTTTTTCTTTTACAAAAAAAGCACTGATTTTATTTATTGTTAGCCATCCAGCAACATGTTTATTGGACAACTATGTTAATCTGTTAAACATATAAGCAAGTAAGCTAATAGTGCATATGTGAAAATTAGTTTACATATGAAACTAGTTACCTTATCTTTTTCCCCCATGCAGTGCAGTACACAGTAACATTGTGTACTGTTCTTTTCCTATGCTCTAGAAAACTTTGCTTATCCTAAAATGGAACAATATGATGGCATGTTTGTGTGTGTGTGTGATGTGTTCCAGTTAGTTATTTGTCATTGCACACATAATGCCATTAGCGTTTCCAATAGATACTTTTATAAATTGTGATGCTTTAATCAACAGGTATCACTGATACTTCCCTCTCTTGCTTTTCTCCTGCATCACTCAAGATCAGTATGTACCTGCTGTCCTTCAGTGGCACAGTTCTTATTTATTCTACCCAAGTTTTCATTTCACCCTTTCTGACCGAACTTGTTCTGCACAAAACCTTCACTATAAAATTGACATTTTCACCTAAAAATATGTTGATTATGTCACCATTCCATCCCTTGAATAAAACAGCTTCTTTAAATGGCAGACAGAAGATGTAAAACTGAGCAAAAGTAACTCTGTGATAAGATGCCACTTTCAATTTGAGGATTTCAACAAACATCCCAATTCAGTGGGTGCATTTTTCATTTTTTAAAGCACATTCAAAAAACAGAATATGACGAGACAATTTGTTGGAAATATGTACTCCTTCACTGTTCAGTTTCTCTGTAATAATTTTCAAATACAAATGGTTTCTGAACCTTTCTCTTATATTTTCTTGTTCTGTGTACTACAAAAAAAGAGTTCATCTTATAACAAAGAATACATATCAAAAATGAAAACTACATAGGTAAAGAAAAAGTTTAACCAGTATGTCCATAAAGAAAAGAAGAAATAGGGAAGACATGAAAGCAGTATTCCAGTCTTTGAGGGGCTGCCACAAAGAAGAGGGGGTCATATTATTTACCAAAGCACCAAAGGGCACGACAAAAAACTGATCAAAGAGAGAAGCAACCTGGAATTAAGGAGAAACTTCCTGATAGTGAGGACAATTAACCAGTGGAACAGCTTGCCCCCAGAAATCGTGGGTGCTCCATCACTGGAGATTTTTAAAAAGAGGCTAGACAGTCACTTGTCTAAGATGGTATAGGTTCTCCTGCTTGAGGAGGGGGCTGGACTAGAAGGCCTCTGAGGTCCCTTCCAGCTCTATTCTATTCTAATATAAGGGTGGAATGAAAGCAAGATTTTGAGGGAGAAGGGTGAAATGAAATTTCACAAGGAGTAGAATAAATTCAGAGGCTCTGAAAACTTTGTCCTATTGCAATCCTCCAAAATGACAGTTAAGTGACTTTTTCCTATACAAATCTGAGATAGAATTGAGAGTAGAGCTCAGCAACAAGTAAAGACACTACTCATCACAAGTAGTTGTACCAACGTAGAGAAAGATGCAGGTTCTTAGGACATTTTTTTAAAGGAACTTTTTTTGCATTTCCTCACATTCTGAAGCATTTCTTTCGAGGATGTATAGAACTTTAGTAAGTGTGCTCCTGTAGCTCCTGAGAAATGCTAAAGATGAGAAAGAGCTCAGCCTTCCATCCTTCCAAGGTTGGTGAAGTGAGGACCTAGATTGTTGGAGGCAATATGCTGACATGTTAAACCGCTCAGAGACTGCTGCAAAGAACTATGAAACTGTATATAAGTCCAAGTGCTATTGCTGTTGTCAGCTAAATATATGTTTAACAAGTATCAGGTAAATACATGAATCAAATCTTATAAATAATAAATCCTTGCTTTTGGTAGGTAATGCTGCATGTGGTATCAACTAAGGCTGATGGAGTTAGGTGACACTTTTTCTGCAAGCATTATTTGAAAAGTTGCTCATGAAGGATAACAGAGACTAATATAAGAAGCTCATAGGATGATTATTACCGCTTATAGAGAATTGAGACTTTGAAGGTAAAATGTCTAAATGTTAAGGAGCATGAATTAAAAACCTGAAAATAAATGCATCATAATTAGTTGTGTGTGATTGTAAAAATGAAGCAAATTACCGGTAAGTTATACCTAACTTGAAAAAGAAGGATAAGGAGATTAATTGGTTGTACCTTGAAAGAAAGTTTTTAAAAGATGAGAAAATGGCTGGAGAAATATTAAGACATGCAAATGCTGGTTGAAAGAGCATAAGTAGCATGTGGTATTTTCTGAGAATAAATGTTTGCTCAAAGAAAGTAGGAAATGTATTGTAGGTGCTTACTTTGTTATATGGAAGTGAGAGCTGGATGTGTCAGAAGAAACATAAAAGTAAGTTAGTTGCTGTGGAAATGAGGTATTTAAGTGTGTACAGTACAGTAAAAAAGACATGATTAAGAATGAATGGTCGATGAATTAACATGGATTGTAATCAAAAGTGAAAGAAAGGGGTATATTGAGATTGTTTGATCTTACGGAGAAAATGAATGGCATGAAATTGTAAGTCAATATATGACGGAAGAGTAAAAGGGTGGAAACACGGAGGAAGGTTTGAGATTTAGAAGATAATGAATAGATTGTGTTAATGTTTCATTAAGCTTATTAATGACATTTTGAAAATAAAATGCAGTTGATGAAGTGGGTATGCATGTGATAGAAGGAGGGAGTACAAAGGTAGAAAATTATGGCACAATACAGTAAATGGTGTCGTGGTAAGTTAAATCAGGTACATTTCTTTTTCTTTTGTCTCATCTCTTGCTTTCAATTTCTTTTGCTTACTAATACTTGCCCTTTTTTGAGTGCTTTGTAAAATGTTGCTTATTCCAAAAGGGAAAATCATTGTGTGTGTGTGTGTGTGTGTGTGTGTGAAATAAGCACATCTTTTTTCAATATTTTTTTCATATTTACTTTTCTTTGTTCACATTGTTGAGCAGACACATTGGTGGATAGTATTCATTGCTGCCCCTCTGTGCTTTGATGGAATCCATTTGTACAGACCATATATTTGCTTTCACTGAAATCCATGTGGATTTTTTTAGCTTTAGTTGTTTAATCCTTATCAATATTTTACAACATCTCTTTTGCAAAATAAGTACCCAGCATTTGGAATTTATTCTATGTGTATTGAAAATATAGCAGAAACTATGATTCCTTTACTTCCTTGGAAATTTCTTCCCACTCAGTTTTCTTTTCTTTTTATCTATCTATCTAAGATGGCGGCGCCTGGAATGGCTGCGGCTGCATTGACTCTTGAAGGCAAATAGTTTGAGAGGGATAGTAAGGGCTGTAGGCCACATGATCAGGAAGATTTTAATGTGTTTGAGCAACATGGTGGAACTAAGGTAACATACGACATACGACCAACAATCTTTGCTGGCATGGCGAGTTTCTAGTTGCTTTGGAACTGTTGGTGAGACCGTTAAAAGTCGTTGGCGCTGTTTGAATTTGTTCTACCAGCAGCAAGATCTGACTGCTGACCTAGTGATGGATTGTATTGCAAATCAGGGCTGTTTCCAGAGGAGGCAGAGGAGGAGAGGACCTGGAGCTTATGGAGCGAAGGAACTGGATGAGGCTGTCGGCAGGCCCAGAGGAAGAGAGAGAGGCTTTTGGAGGAGTTGGTGGCAGCAGCAGCAGCGTGCTCCGGGGCGAAAAGAAGCAAGGTCTCTTTAAGGAAAGGGTGGAAGAGTCAGGATCAGAAAAAGGAAAGAAGGCGAGGTTGTCAGAATACAAGCGAATTTGAGGGCTAATCCACATGGAGCCCCATTTCCATCTGTCCTGTGTGCCATCGTTCACTCCCTAGAGACTAAAATGGACAATGTGAAATTTGAGCGGGCCACGAACAAGAAGTATATATCGGAGGTGGTGACCCTTTGAGAGCTGTATGCAACGAAATTTCATTTTGATGTATACCGATTGGTGTACATTCAAAGTGACAATAAAGTTATCATTATCATTATCATTTTGATCAGACTACTGTAGTCCTTTTAGAAAAGGGTAGTCAAGAAAATTTCTAGTGTATCCTGACATCACAGCCATTGGAGATGAAGGTGCAACATTGTGAAATTCCTTAACTGACAACAAAGGAACATAAAATCTACGACCATTGGCTTAGTATGCAAACTCTTACACTGTTGTCGATTCTATCCTCTGGCCTATTTTCAAATTGTATAGCATTTTGTTTCACGGGTTTCCTATCAAACACTTTTTTTTATCACAGTTTGGTTTGCTAACTCCATTCTAAATCTAGGCTGCAGGTTATAAAATAAGATCAAGCAAGGTTGTTAGTTCTGCCTATATCCTGCAGCAATATCTCTATTTCTCTATCATCTCTATCTATGGATGTGTGTCTTTTAAAACATTTAAGCGTATAGTTGTGCTACTGATAGCAAATCATTCTTTGGTTGCAAGTTTGCTAAGCTGAAGCAGACATTTGGTTTTTTTTAGTATTACCAATCACTCTGCTCTCAGAGTACCCAAATGTAGCTGGCACTTTCTGCAGAAAAGGACATACCAGGCTGATTTTTTTGTGGAGTCTTTTGGTTAATAGTATCCTTAACAAGTGATTGCTATTGCCTTTTGATTTAGAATAAGAAATAAAAGGAACCTTTGTAAAGCAAAGGTTAATTAGTTTCATTATTAGTTGGTGCTTGAGGACAAACTATCTCAAAAGTTGACAAAAAGGAGCTATGCTCTTACCCAACAAATTACCATTTATAACAAAGCCAGAGTTGATACTGTTGCTTTTTTGATGATATTTCTTAGCTACCAACCAACTAGGTACTGTGTCCAATCCAATACCCAGAATAAAATTTGTGTGAGTTATAATTCTTCATCAGTCTGTCTTAAAATCCAGAGATATCAAGTGAACCCCAAATATCCAGCTTCAGTGACTAAGGAAATTTCTGAATATACCGTAGTGTACTTTTGAAGTGAAATAGAAACAGTTGTGTCTTTTTATAACCTAAGGTGGAAATTCATTAATTTTTATTTTCAGTTCAAGTATTTCTTATAGCTTCAAAGTATGCTTTTGGTTAAACTTTATATTTTTGCACATATACAGATACTTTGTTTCCTTAGTCAAGTAATTAGTCACTTCCCCATATTCATTTTTTCCCCAGCATATTAAGTTAGTATCTTCATTTCTTTGTACATGATCTGCCCATTTAGCTATAATGGAGATTGACCTTTTATTGGTCTCTGCAGAATTAAGATTAATCTGTTTGGGACAAATCCATGAAGATTTCTCGTAGTCAACACTGCATTCAGCTAATTATCTGCTTTAGAATCATCCTAGTATTATCAGTTGATTTTTTTTCTCTATCTTTTCCCTTCTCTCTTTTTGAAGACTAATGATATACAGACTTTATCAATTGGAATATTGCATTATCAAGGATAAGATTGCTTGGCCATTACTAGCCTCCATATATAGAAAAGTCATTCATTTAGGAAGTACCACTCAGAATACTGGATATAGTAGCACTATAAGGAAAGAATTGATTTGGTGTCCATTTATAGTATTGGCACTGTATATATACTTTCTTAGTTTAGGGAAAAGGTGCCATACTTTTATGCTGTGAATGTTCTTGTTTGTAGTGATTTCCAACAATGATTCTTTGATTCTGTCCCATCAAATTGGCATTGATTCTTAGCAATCACATAATTCCTAACCTGGTCCTTCAGGTGTTCAAATGATGCACCCATCTCCACTGTAAAGGAATCCATCCACCTTGCTTCTGTTTGTCTTCTCTTCTTTCTTTCCACTTTTCCCAGCATTAAAGCCTTCTTCAGAAGCCTAGCTATTCATATAACGTTTCTGAAGTAATATAATTTGAATCTGGTAATTTGTACTTCAAGTGAGATCTCTGCGTTGGTTTGTTTAATGATCCTTTTGCTTGCTTGTTTTACTGTCCATATTATTCTCAGGTGTTTTCTCCAACACCAATTTCAAGAGTCCATATGTTTTCTCTCCTGCCTCTTCAACTTTCACTTCCATAGATTATCATAAAAAATACTATTGCCTGCACTTTTCTGATATTTATAGAAATTTTATTTATTTATTTTATTTTATTTTAATTCCATTTATATCCCGCCCTTCTCCGAAGACTCAGGGCGGCTTACAAGCTTAGCAGTAGCCTTCATTCTATGTATATGCCTGCTTATTAGGGCTTTCACACACCCCTCAAGCGGCATTATTACAAAGTCAGCTTATTGCCCCCAACAATCTGGGTCCTCATTTTACCTACCTCGGAAGGATGGAAGGCTGAGTCAACCTTGAGCCTGGTGGGACTCGAACCTGCACTAATTGCAGGCAGCTGGTGTTACTTAAGGAGGCATTAGCCCACTGCTCCACCAAGGCTCCACCAAATGTCCCAGCCTCTGTACATTTTTCCCCATGGCCTTCATGATTACTTAATCAAGGTATATCTGCAGGATATTTCTTTACTGCTTGTTTTTTTACTGCTGATGTCTGTTCATAAAAGGCAAAACAATACCGTATGAATGCATTTTAGGGTATGATATAATTGCTATATATAAATTCCCCAATATTGAGCTGAATAGACAATTCCTCAGTTAACTAAATATTAGTGACCCTGACCCATCAAAGAGGTTATTAACCTATCTCACCAAGTTCAATAGGCTAGATCCTCCCCACAAGCATTGGGCTATGAGGAGAATGAAGTATTGTAAGTAGAGTTGATGGGATGTTGTAGTATAGTGTGATACTCTTTTTACAAATGACATCAATGTTTTGTTGCTGTTTCAAAGTAGTTTAAAATTCTTTGGGCCTCTTTTGCAAGGGGTGAAAAACTAAAATTGTTATATATTGATAATATATAATATATTGATCAGCATTCTACTGGGGGGGATAATATTTGTACATGTGTTAGTCTTTATTTAATGCACTTCTTTTCTTTTTAATGTCTTGTTTGGGCTTTTTTTCTTTATTTCTTTAAAATGTTTGGTATTTTGTATTTTAACTTCTGAATAAAATAAAAATAGATTAAAAACAAAGAAAATCAACAAGTTTCCATTCCTACACATTAAACATTAATCTGCCATTGCCTCTGCCTGTGGCAGATTAATGCAGATTAATCACCTACAAAGGTGATGCACTCTCCTGGCCTTACAAAAAGGTGTGTAAAAACATGGCTTTATGCCCTAGCTTGGAGTGCCAGAGGGGCCTTTGTATGCATATCATACAAAGACTTAGTAGTGATTGGATGCATCATTCAAGTCATCTATAGAGGATTATGGAAACTACCTTGAAAAAGAAATTCAAAAACTTATGTAAAATCAGCTTGCTGAAAGAAAGGACAAGGTGAGAAAGGAACTCAAGACTGCCCTACCTTGATCCTCTTTGATATAAGAAGTGGAGATTGAATCTTTGTCAAGCTTTCAAGAGTTTGTTATTATATTTCTTGACAATAAAATGGAATCCTGATAGTCTTGTTACCTGACCTGGCCTTCTTGAAAGGGGTGAGGTCAGCGTAGAATTATTTATTAGAAGTTAATACCAACAATTAAAGGCCAAGGACCATACGGATATCTGAAATACCATGTATGGATCTGCTTTTACTAAGAATGACTAATTTTAAATTGGGTTTTATTATCATGACATAAATTGCTAATGCTGAGCAAAAGTTGTAAATGATGTTTTAAAATTAATGACTTATTCTATGCTATCTGATTAAATTATAATTAGTGGCATGATTTACCATAAAATTATAACTTGTTGCTACAGCATACTAATGTGAATTTTTATATTTTCCTTGGTTATTCACAAAAGAGCTTGAGAGCATACTCCTTTGAATTTCACTATTTCCCCCAGAAATGTAAAAAGCTTCAGATGCAGATTTGAAGGCTTCATTACCATAACATTAGCAAAGACAGGGGCAAAGTGATTAGGTGATGCTGGTGGCCTAGAGAGAAAATATCAATTCATTCCATCTTTAAAATGGATATTAATGAAGTTCAGAAAGCCACAGATTAGAAAATAAATATCTTTTTCATTAAACATGGACAAAACCTCAACCAACATTTTTTTTAATTTTTTTTACTCTGATCATTTATAAGCAAATTGACTATCTTATAATTCCCATAATATTTAGAGTTATTTTTTTCCCCAAAAGGTTTTAATGCACCATCCGATTTATTCAATGTTATGTGAAATGAGTGTTCCTAATTCCCACCCACCCCCATACGCGTTCTATGTTCCTCTGTTTATGCTTGACATTGAACAGAAGGAATCTTTGTGGAATTAAATATTTAAATTCCTTATATCACTAAAAATGACATGTCATTCCTATTGTGCTAAATAGAAAAGAGAACAGACTTTTTGAAAAATATAGAATATAACAGATATATATGTGTGTGTGTATGTATGTTATATATCTGATATAACTAGATTGAGGAAGGGAGGAGGAATGAAGGAAGGAGAAGTTATTGTAACATGGTTCAGAATGCACTAATAAATGAAATAAATAGGGCATGAGGGTACTCACACTGTATCTATAGACAATGACTTAAAGCAGGTGTGTCTTTTCCCAAGATTGTGCAGCTGCACAAATATCAAGGGACAATTGGTTTAAGGAGTTGCCTAAATGTTCTACCTTAAAATATATTTTCCCTTGTAGCCTTATAGTGCTGCATAGTGTATCCCCCCCACTTTAAATGAGATGTAGAGGTCTTGTTCTGGTTGAGATCCATCTATATCCAGATAGAAAGAATTATCCAATTAAATCAATGACCATTTCCTTGGAAAATATCAGAATAATGTACAATTATTATTCAGTCTCTTTCTTGCACAGAGTACAAAATGAATCATGGAAAAATAAATACAAAATGCAAATAAAGAATTGACCAAAATGGATCTCAAAATGATTCAACAAATTAGTAGCAAATATGTCTCCTCACAGGTATAAGAATGTTCAGACATACTGTAATACTCCTTTAGTTAACTCTTTACCACAAATAACAAATTGCCAGAAGCCTCAAAGTCATATTGCTTACAAAAAAACTATCCCTTGAGCTTGTAACTTGGCATCCTTTATGTCAATTTATAAATTAGTCCAGTACAATTTGCCTCATATACAGCAAGTTTAAAAATGCTGACCATAGAAATATTTACTTTTTCTCTCCCATTTTAGGCAAGCATTTCAAATATTTCTATACTGCTAATTGTTCAAATGTCTATGGAGATTCTCAGTCATCCAGGTCATAGTTATCCCAAAGATGCTTTTTTTCATGAAGCAACTGGACTTTCTTGTTTTTCTTTGAAAACGTTCACTTCTCATCCAAGAAGCTTCTTCAGCTCTGACTGGATG
The DNA here is from genome assembly GCF_947247035.1 of Vipera ursinii. Lineage (NCBI taxonomy): Eukaryota > Metazoa > Chordata > Lepidosauria > Squamata > Viperidae > Vipera > Vipera ursinii. Next base: position 222,485,264 of record NC_139512.1, on the reverse strand, counting down.
GTGGGGAATGGAAAGATTTATATTCCTTGCAGACATATGTTCATTTGCATTCTTTTAGTGAGTTGTTAATGTTACCTGGAGGCTTATCTGTGTTCTCAGAGTCACTTGAGTGGTGCAAATGTGTGTGGAGACTTCTTGGAACTACTGAAAGGACTATGTTGCAGACTGGAGATAGATGTTGAGAGGGGACTGTTCAATTTGGACATAGATGGCCTCTTTGACCAGTCTTTCAAACCAGCGGTCCTCTCTGTCCAAAATATGAACTTCTGTCCAAAATGTGTCTTCAAAAGAGCGTCCTTTGTCTTTTAAATGCAGATGGACTGCTAATTCTGGTCCTGATGGGTTTGCTCTCCCATGTTGTGCCATACATTTATGAAGTTGTTGTTTCATTTCGCCAATGTACAGATCTGCACATGGCTCACCGCATTGTACTGCATATACCACATTGCTCAATTTGTGTCTGGGTATTTTATCCTTGGTGTGGACAAGCTTCTGCCATATTGTATTCTTGGGTTTGAAATGTGCACTTTTGTTGTGTTGACCGAAGATCCTCCTGAGCTACCTGACCACATTTGTATTGTAGATGGATCATAAGCTTTCTAATGATCAGGAAGCAGCAGGTGAAGCTAGGGAAAATCATATTCAACTTCCGTTCAATTAACACAGGAGCTCCCCAGGGCTGTGTGCTCTCCCCATTACTCTTCTCACTCTGTACCAAGGGTGTCAAGCTGCCGGCCGGTGGGCCGGATGCATCATCCGGAAGCTGCGCCCACCCCATTGCCGGCAATGGCAAAACCTGCCCGATACATTGCACAATGTCACGTGACATTGTGAGTTTGTCATGACTGCTCTATACCAATGCCTACATCTCGAAGGATCTGTCTGTTAAAATACTGAAATTTGCAGATGATACAACAGTTATTGGTCTCATTTGAGATGATGATGTACCTGCATATGGATAAGAGGTAGATCAACTGGCCCTGTGGTGCAGGCAGAACAATCTGGAGCTGAACACACGTATAACTGTAGAGATAATATATTTTAGAAGAAGCTCTCCTATTCTACCACCTCTTGCAATATTAGGCAACACAGTATCAACAGTAGAGACCTTCAAGTTTCTAGATTCTATTATCTCCAAGGACTTGAAATGGACACCTGCCATTAGAATCATCATTAAATAGGCACAACAAAGAATGCCTCAACTTAGAAAGCTCAGATTTCCCCAAGGATCTGGTTATACAGTTTTACAGAGGAATTACTGAGTCTGTCATTTGTACCTCAATAACTGTTTGATTTGGCACAGTGACCAAATAGGAGAGGTACAGACTTCAATGGATATTAGGACTGCAGAAAAAAACAATCGCGACCAGCCTGCCTTTCATTGAGGATCTGTATACTACACAAACCAGAAAGGGGGATAAGGAAATATCTATAGATCCCTCACATTCTGGACATAATCGGTTTCAGCTTCTCCCCTCATGACGCTGCTATAGAGCATTAAATGCCAAAACAACTAGACACAAAGATAGCTTTTTCCCCTGTGTCATCACTCTGCTGAACAGTTAATTCCCACAGCACTATCTCATTTTTCATCAACTATTACTTGCTGTTTATATGTACACTGTGAACTTATGTACCAGAGACAAATTCCTTGTGTGTCCGATCACACTTGGTCAATAAAGAATTCTATTCTATTCTATTCTATTCTATTCTATTCTATTCTATTCTATTCTATTCTATTCTATTCTATTCTATTCTATTCTATTCTATTCTATTCTATTCTATTCTATTCTATTCTATTCTATTCCATTCCATTCCATTCCATTCCATTCCATTCCATCCCATCCCATCCCATCCCATCCCATCCCATCCCATCCCATCCCATTCTATCCTATCCTATCTTTTATTGGTATAAAGGGATAAATCAGTGCACCAGGGTTCTATTGAATTTCCAGTTTATCCACACTAGTCTATTTGATGATATAAAGATAGAGTTTTCCCAGATTGTCCTTGTTCATATGCACATATTCAATTTTATTTCATTTTTAAAAACTTTTTGTGAGTTCGAATTTTTTAATGAATCTCTCTTTCTTTTTGTAGAAATATAGGTCTTAGAAATGGCCCACTTGGGGCCTTTGCTCATAGTTGTACTGTCTCATAGTTTATATTACAAACATGTTTTGATTTCCAGTAACACAGGTTGCTATCATTGCCTAACTTAGTGTGGTTTTTTCCCCCTCTCTGCCTTGAAAAAAAGAGTTCTTATATTAGAAAATACATCAAATGTCTTCATCCAGCAGCCCCGTTTATGTTTGGTTTTTTTTTAATTAAATGACAACATTTTGTAGAAGGACAGCAATCATACCAAATATTAAGCAACTTCCAAAAAGAAGCTAATATTCTCTCTCTCTCTCTCTCTCTCTCTCTCTCTCTCTCTCTCTCTCTCCCTATATATATATATATATATATATATATATATATATATATACACACACACACACACATACACACACACACACAGAGAGAGAGAGAGAGAGAGAGAGAGAGAGAGATATTCAGGCAATTATAGTGATAAAAGGTTTTAAGAACTTAAAGATATCTCTCTAAGCCTGGATGTTCTTTTAAGAAGAGCAGTTGAAATACTTAAGAGACACAGTTATGGACATGAATATGCCTGGATTGCCCATATCCTAAAGGCAGATCTGAAATCTTAACATTGCTCTTAACGCTTGAGCACTGATGAGGCAGGTTATCAAATTTGGGCTGAGATTTTAGCTGGGATTTTTCACTAAGTAAAAAGCAGAGTTTCTTCTGTAAGGAGACAATACATTTTGCAGTAACATATTCTGGGTGATTAAGTGAGGATACATAGCAAGCATTTTCTGCCCATTGTATGGTACTAGTTATGTTATAAATATTGTCATAAGTACTCATTGCTTTTGCTACTAACCAGTAATTCAAAATGAAATTTTATTTTGAAATAAAGTATTAAATATAAATAAGGAAAAATACACACACACGAATGCACACACTACCTGCTTTTCAAGACTCTTCTACTTGGGGGGACTTCCGGTGGCGACGCGACGCCGAAGACAGCCGTTTTCAGGCTGCCCGCTCCGCAACTGTGTTTTTCCATCGTAAACAGCGCCGATCAGCTGTTTAGATGGATTTGAAGCCCCCTCCTCGGGAGAAGAGGAGGGGGTGAGGCCCCAGGTAGGGATTGAGCTCTCCGGGGCCGCCTGAGCTGAGAGTTTGGGCGGCTGAAGGATGAGCCCCCCCGAAGCCTGGGTTGCTCCGAGCTGCGCAGCGCTCCTGCTCCGGGATTTTTGGAGCAGAGCCAGGCGTTAGCAACCACCCCTGCCAAAAGGAAATACTTTTGATTATCAAGATGCAGGCAGAGCGGTACAGGAGGTCAAGGTGATGTGGACTCTTATCTTTACTCTCTAGCTCAATGGATTTTATAGCTTTAAAGTGAAAATGCGCAATAAGTGAAAGTGGGGGAAGATGGCGGCTAAAACTTCTAAAGCTCTTCGGAATGTGGGGTCTTCCCTGGTGCAACAGACCTCATTGCAAGCTTTGCTTCCTCCTACACCTCCTCCGGCATTGACGCTTAAGGATTTACAAGATGCTCTTGGAAAGCATTCACAATTGATGTCTGACATGATGGATGAAAAGTTGAAAAAGCTGGAGGAGAAAATGGAGGAGAAAATGGAGAAATTGGAGAAGAAGATGGAAGAGAAGTTTAGAGCAATGAGGGTGGACATGTTGTCTATGATTGAATCTGTAGCTGAATGTGTGCAACAGCTGGATGTAAAAGTGGAGGATCTCAGTCAAAAGAACTCTATATTAGAAGCAAAGGTATTAGAAAATGAAAATATAAGGGATAAAATGGACGGAGAATTGAGCCTTGTTCAGTATCATCAGATGCAGTATGCTTTTAGAATCAGGGGCTTAAAGGAGAATTGTAAAGAAGATTTAAAGCAGCTGATTTCTGAGGCTCTGGAAGGGGTACTGGGCCAGCCAGCATCTGAAATTGAGGGAAATATGGACAAAATTTTTCGTGTAAATTCATGGATTGCAAGACAGAGGAAGTTACCCAGAGATGTGGTGGTCTATTTTACAAAGAGAGTAATTAGAGATGAAGTCATTCAAGCTGCTTATGATACTAAATTGGTAGTGGCTGAGCAAGAAGTCTTGGTTTTAAAAGAGATTCCTCCGAAGATCCTAAGGAGAAGGAAAGATTTTGCATTTCTAGTACAGGAACTTAAGAAATGTGATATTAAGTTTAGATGGGAGATTCCAGTTGGACTGGTGGTGACGCACGAAGGTAAAAGACATTGTTTGGTTACTGTGGCTCAGGCACGTGATTTTTATAGCAATGTGTTAAAAGCAACCCCCCTATCATTTTTGGAAGCTGTAAAGGGATATGGCGAGGGAAAGCTTCAAGATCTTGCAGATAGGCAGACAGAGGACAATGGTGTTGGAGGGGATCAAGTTACAGTCTCATCGGTTGTTGCAGGAGGCCAGAAGATGACGCGTGCCGCCCTAAGAAGAGCGAGACGAGAGCAAGAGCAAGACCAGCAGAAAGTTATGGAATCTCCAAAGTGTACTTACAGTGAAGCTGTGGGAGGGGCGCGGTCTAAAGAAGTTTTGGGGGTCATGACAGATGTGCTCCAAAAGCTTTGGAGCGTTAAGATTGGTGATTAAATTTTTAAATTAGAATGTCAATGGATTAAATTTATCATAGAGGAGAAAGAAAGTTTTTTTAATATTTAACACAATTTAAGATTGATGTTATTTGTTTGCTAGAAAAGTATATTAGGGTTATGGACTAAAAGTATGTGTTGAATTCTGTGAGACATTTGGCGTGATACATGCAAGAACTATTTTTGATCATAGTTTAGTTTGGTTGGAGATTATTAAGGTTAACAGAGATAGGCGCTTTTGGCGCGTAACTGAGAATTTGTTTAGAAATTAGAGAAAGGTGGGAGAATGCAAATAGTAGGTGAAAGTTTTTTTTTCTTTTTTCTTTTTGAAATTAATATGAATAAGGACTGGGATTAAGAAAATCTATTCTGAGTAAAGCTCTTTTTCTGTTTTCCTCTTTTTCTTTTTTACTTTATTTGTAATATTAATATTGTTTGTATTCATTTTATATGAGCTAGAGGGAGATAGAATTAATAGTTTATTGTTGATAACATAGGGGTGCTTACGTTTGTTTTTCGATTTTATACCCTGTATTTAGCTCTGGGAAGTCGGGGGGAGGAGGGAATGGGGGAGAGGGATAGGGAGGGCTAGATAGGGGTGGGGGAGGGGGGATTAAAGTCAAAATGTATTGTAAAACTTTTTAAATAAAAAAAGACTCTTCTACTTGGGTATTTATTATTTTTACTGTGGTATAATTTAGTGTGAAATCAAACTGAGTTTGAATTTTACCTCACTGCAAATGTGTCAGTCAGGTTACAATTCAGATGATTGGCAAATCATTAATATTTAATATATATTAATATTCTTTGTTCCCAACCATTAAATTTGTAGGAACAACAATTTATAGGAAATTGTAACTCAGCATTCTTATATTCTTTGCAGGCAGCCAGAATCATACCATAGATTCTGCCAGAATTTCATAATGTAACCAGAGGGGAGAACTTTTAAATCTCATAAATTTGGGATTTTAAAAATATAAACATACATCTAGATTGGTTCAATCCCACACTGAAATTACAGCATTTTCCTTTAGCTAGATTGTCTTCTGTTACATAGGGTATGGCTTTGAAACATTTTATTTATTTATTTATTTATTTATTTATTTATTTATTTATTTATTTATTTATTTATTTGCTTGCTTGCTTGTTTTTGCTGTGTAGGAACTAAGAATGTTTTTCACATTTTTAATTTTTCATCTCTTCCTTGATTTTGGATACACTTAAGCTTTATAACTGCTGTGGTTTGATCCTCAAGATAATCTTCATTCCAGTGATAAAGTTGAATATTGAATTTCTGACACATCTAGTGAGATGCAGCTTTTTGATGTAGATTATTTTGCTCTCTCTGACTGCTTCTTTGGTATAAAGTAGCTGTTATTTATCACACTGACAGGTGCAACTACTGCGAAATGCTGGCGATGAAGTTGCCATCTCCGTTCAATACCTCAGGGAAGCACCATCATTTCTAAAGCTCCCATTGGGTAAGGGGAAATTAACAGATATCTGTAAAATATTTTCTGGTGCAACATTTCTCATGACAAATAGACACTTCTTTATGCTTAATACATCTTTCACGAGTATTTTATTTAAGGAAAGCTTGTAGATCAAAGTGCTGTATTATTTAAAATTTATCTTTGCCCCCTTCATATTTCTTTATTTGTTTATAGCAATTTGTAAGCTGCCAACTGACTAGGCTGTGGCTGGCATAGCACATGTAAACTGATTCCCTGGACTGATATTGTGTACAGGTAGTCCTCGACTTAAGACTACAATCGACCCCAACATTTTTGTTGTTAAGTGAGACATTTGTTAAGTGAGTTTTGCCCCATTTTCTTGCCATAGCTGTTAAGTGAACCACGGCAGTTGTTACTTTAGTAACCTGGTTGTTAAATGAATCTGGCTTCCCCATTGACTTTGCTTGTCAGAAGGTCGCAAAAGGTGATCACATGATCTCGGGACACTGCAACCGTCATAAAGATGAGTCACTTGGCAAGCATCTGAATTTTGATTGTGTGACCATGGGGATGGTCCAAAGGTTGTAATGCGAAAAATGGCCATAAGTCACTTTTTCAGTGCTGTTGTAACTTTGAACAGTCACTAAATGAACTGTTATAAGTCAAAGACTGCATGTATAGCCAACATACACAGATATATCTTAGTTGTATTGGTGAACCAATACCAAGATCTTTTTTTCTGGTGACCAGGACTGGATGTAGTATTCCAAATGTAGTCTCATCATAAAGCAGTACTATCACTTCATGTGATCTTGAAGCTATCCCTCTGTTGATGCAACCTAGGAGTGTGTTAGCTTTTTTGGCAGCTGCAGCAAACTGCTGGCTCATACTTAAGTCATGGTCTACTAGGACACAGTTGCTGCAGTTGAGCCAAGTACCCCCTAGTCTATGCCTGTGCATTTAGTTTTTCTTTCCTATATGTAGGCATGCAGTTTCATCAACAAAAGCATGCAATATTCAAGTTTCCGTAACCCAAACTAAGCCAGCCCACTAGTCAATCAGCACATACTAAGAATTTTAAGCGAATAGGCAACTCCTACCATAGGGCATTCTTTACTTTGTCCATATAGCATGTTGTTGTTTTTTTCCTCCTGGATACCTAGTAGGGCATCTACTGTAAGCACTGGGCTGTAGCTGCCCATTTAGAAATTAGACATTCTTGGAAATAAATGTCAATGTCATCCAACTGAAGTTTTTGAAAGAAAGTCTTAGCATGACAATACACTAGCATAAATCATAGTTTCTCAACCACTACCCTATTCTCTGAAACACATAGAAATTAATGATAACTTTGTCTGCATGCATTGAAAAAGTAACTTATACCGTTTTTAAAAGGTGTGAAATACTAAAAATGATGCTATTTGCTCTTACTTTGGGATTTTTAATAGAGGGTATATTAATGTCCATAAAAACTTCACTAACAGCCTGGAGGGTTTTTTAATGTTGTAGCAATATTCTTCATGAAAAAAATAGAATAATATTTATGTCAAGACTTATTTATTGGTTGAAGACCATGAAAAGCAGGAATATACTTTTCCTACAAAAAAAAGAGTTAGTTTATAGAAATGCTAGAGAACAGGTCTTTTTTAAAAAAGAGAGAGAGAGAGAGAGAAAAGAAAAGAAGAAGAAAATGGAGTATTTCTCCTTTGAGAGGGACAGCTGCCATTCTAGTTCTTATTCGTAAACAATAATCTAGAACAAATTTGGGAGAATTGAGGGAGGCTGCAGGAGTGGTAGGAAGGTCATACCTATTCTGTATCAACTTTACTTTCATTTAGTCATCAGTCTGCCCAATCTAGCATAATATTTTATTTTTTAAAAAAAAGTAAAGTGAAAAATATTTTCATGTAGAATTTTCTTAAAATATACTGTATAGTTAATCACTATGTCTTGCCCATTTTCTCCAAATATACTTGCAACATTTTAAATATAGAATATGTTATTTATAGATTGTATAGTTATTTATTTATAGTATGTGCAATATATATATATATATATATATATATATATATATATATATATATATATATATATATATATATATATATATATATAAAGACCACCAAGAAAAAGATAAAATCAACTTCTATAAGCCAAGAAATCCAACAAACAATCATTCCTAGGGAGAAGTCATCCAGATGCCCAAAACTATATGGCCTCCCCAAAATACACAAAGATGGAATCCCACTAAGACCCATAGTAAGTTCTATAGGCTCACCACTACAAAACTTAGCTAAATACCTAGCAAAACAATTACAACCTCAAGCAGAAATGGCAGCTTCATATGTCCAAAACTCATACCACTTTATAGAATTAGTGAAAAATCTAAAGATAGACCAAAAAGACTTGCTAGTCAGCTTCGATGTGGTATCACTATTCACCCAGGTGCCAGTCCAAGAAGCTCTATCAACAATAAGAAGCAAATACCAACCACCAAACCATATTATAGAACTAGCAGAACACTGCTTATCAAACACATACTTCATACACAGAGGCCAGAGATACAAACAAATAGAAGGCGCACCAATGGGATCCCCTCTATCACCAGTTATCGCCAACCTTTTCATGGAAGAATTTGAAACTAACGCTCTGGAAAAGACTACAAACAAACCAAAACTGTGGCTCAGATATGTGGATGACACCTTTGTGATCTGGCCCCACGGAAGAAAGGAGCTAGAAAACTTCCTAACACACCTGAACAGCCTACATCCCAAAATAAAATTCACCATGGAGATTGAAACAACCAACCAGTTACCTTTCCTGGATGTACTTATATACAAAAAACAAAACGGTACCCTAGGACACACAGTCTACCGAAAGAAAACACACACCAACCGTTACCTCAATGCGCAATCACATCATCACCCAGCACAAATAAATTCAGTAGCCAAAACACTAATAACAAGAACCAGACGCCTTGCAGATGAAACACATATACAAACAGAACTACACACCCTGACAGACATATTGACAGCAAACAAGTTCCAAAAAAACAAAATCACCAATATGATTCAGCAGGGGACTCCGAAACAGAAAAACATCCAAGAAGAAGAACAGAACAATGGACGAGCCAACATACATACATACATACATACATACATACATACATACATACATATATATATATATATATATATATATATATATATGAATATTGTATATAGATATAGATATACAGCTTGTATTCAGTGCTTTTGATATATTTTTGCAATGTCTGTACCAATATATATTCTCATTAGCAGCTGACTACATGACTAATGTACCATGTGAATTTATGCCATGATAGATCCATTTTAGTAACTTATGCCATATCTTTTGAAATTAACTTTATAATGGATTTTCCAGGCAACCTTGGAAGAAAATGCTGCATTGTGATTATTGTGATGTTTGGATTTCACTATAGATAAATATTTATAAATTTATACACCATTTCAATCAAGCAAACATGTATACGAAAGTAACAGCTGCAGCCAATGCAGCAGTAAAAATGAAAACACAATACAGTATTGTGATGATGATGTTATCCATTCAGTTGTCCCCAAGTGTTGGCGATTCTGTAGGCTCCGTGTCTCTACATCTTCCAATCTTGCACTACTTCTTTGGTAATATTCTACAATAAAACAAATATGGATTACATTGACATTTAAAAATTATAATTAATCCTTGGAAAACTTCCTGCAAGGTTTTTAATGAGCTTCTGCAAGAATTCAAAAGTATACTTCAAACAAACAAACAAATAAATATCCTGTGCTCTTGAATTTGATGGGTGGAGTCAATATCTATAGCAATCTCAAAGATGCCAAGTCTGTCACATTTGATAGCTTCATGTGAATCAAGATTTTAACTTTTATACTGCTCTAATTGTAAATCATCTTATGTATGGTTTTGATTGCTACAGAATTTTGCTTTTGAATGCAGTGATACTTTGGTCTCTATATAATCTTTGCATGAAATTCATTTTTAATAATTGTATTCCAAGAAACATATAACCCAGGGGTGTCAAACTGCTGGCCCGCGGGCCGGATGCATCACATGAAAGCCACGCCCACCCCATTGCCAGCAACGGCAAAATAGTCCTGATCAGGGCTTTTTTTCTCATAGAATGCTCAGAACGGAGTTCCGGCACCTTTTTTGGATGGAACCTTGTAGGGTAGGCAAGGCAGGTTGTATGACATGTGTGAGTTCCGGCACCTTTTTCTTTTACAAAGAAAGCATTGGTCCTGATTCGTTGCGCGTGTCTGATATAACCCATTAAATTGGGGGAAAATTGGTACTTAAAACATTATAAAATTTGATTTGTGCTGGAGGCTTTTAAAGCTAATTATGTTTCTTTGCAAAGTACAGGAAGAATTATAAAAACAGTGAAGGATAAACAATATTGCAGTCTCTTCTCTCTTTTTAGTTGTGAAGAGATATACCTAAATTCTGAATTTAACTAAGGAATTAAAAGTAGGCTCTTGGGAAAAGTTCCATCATAAGGATCATTATCAATGTCAGACAAACCATTTTGTCAGTATTGTATGAAAAACTTTAGAAATAGTTCTTCAACTAAAAATCACTGGATATATGTCAGGTATTTTGTTTGAGGTTGCTTGGAAGCAAAATTCAATGATTTTAATATACCCTTTATCCAAGTTTAAAAATAAATAGATTTAGTCCCAATTGTACAGAATTAAGTAAATGCTGCAATTTTCACAAAGCTCCTTCAGATTATTTTTTTCAAAATCCAGTTGTGAGAATGGCAGTGCAAATAGAAATCTACTATCCTTTTACTGATTAAGACTGCAAAACAAATCCTCTGGCCTGAATTTCCAGTACTGTGTTAATTTTGTCCTCTTCTCTCAAAATAGTTGTCAAAGAATGTATTCCAGTTGTAATTTGTCCAATAACTTTTAGTATTTAGTACATTAACTTCCAGGGACGCGGTGGCTCAGTGGGTTAGAACGCTGAGCTTGTCGATCAGAAGGTCGGCATTTTGGCGGGTCGAATCCCAAGTGCCGCGTAGCAGAGTGAGTGCCTGTTACTCGTCCCAGCTTCTGCCAACCTAGCAGTTCGAAAGCACGTAAAAATGCAAGTAGAAAAATAGGGACCGCTACGGTGGGAAGGTAACAGCGTTCTGTGCGCCTTTGGCGTCTAGTCATGCTGGCCACATGACCACGGAGACGTCCTTGCACAAACGCTGGCTCTTTGGCTTTGAAACGGAGATGAGCACCGGCCCCTAGAGTTGGAGACAACTAGCACGCATGTGCGGGGGAACCTTTACCTTTACCTTTACATTAACTTCCAGTATTCCAGTTGTAATTTGTCCAATAACTTTAGTATTAAAATTGGAGGCCTGCAGTAGATGGGATATTCTGTTGAAGTGCTGATTATTGCCTTTTTAGCCACAAGCTCCATACTGAGTTTGAACCACTATCTTGCTACATTTGCTGAGACTTTAGGATGGTTCATGATTGTTTATTTGGCAAAATAAATTAAAAAAAATATTAAAGATAAAGAAAAATGAATCAGTAGCAAATGAAAAGAACGTGTAGAAACAAAGAAAAACAATTGCTTTTTTGATAATATATTTGCTGACATGCAATAATGCCATAAGAAGTCCCTGTGTAGAATTGACTTTTAAGAGCAAAAGACTATAAAACGGAATACTTATTTCTTCCTGAATGGTTGCACCAGCTTCTGTCTTTAAAATGACAGAGGACAGAAATAAATAAATAAAAAATATACCCATAGAGGTGGAAGTGTCCATTTAGGGTAGCAAATCTAATTGCTTGCCCCATGCAGAAATCCAAATTAAATCATCTTCTTCAATCTTGGCACGAGTATATCCGGTAAATGAGAGTTCCTTCTTCCCCTTGTTAACTGATTGCCAAACTAGTCTTATCATTATGAAGTTTGCCTAACATTCCACTAAAATCTGTTTTGCTATAATTTAAACTTATTATTTCTTGTTCTGGCCTATGGAATGATGAAGAATCAATCTTGGTCTTTGTCAGGGTTGCGTTATTTCATTTACTTTTAAAGTGTTGTTGGGTCTCCTCTTAACCTGATGAGATAAAAAATGTTGCCATAGTCCAATCACTCTTTATGGATTTAATTTCTGGACCAGTAGTATAGAAATTAAGACGAAGTACAGGTATTTGGCATGTTTCCATAGGCTGATCTTAAAATTGGAGTTCTATAGTAAAAGGAATGTATACTATTAAACATGATTTCAAACTCTGATTCCTCGACTTCAACACCAACTTTTTGTCTTTGCCTTAAGACATAACTTAATTAAATCATGTTTTTTTTTTGTTTGCTTATATAAAGAAATCAAGTTGTTTACATGCATTGGATTTTCTTTCCTAAATCAACCTATGGTAATTGTTCTCTGATAAGCTCAAACTTAGAAGAAAATACTTCTTTTTAAAATACCCCATTTCAGGTTCCCCTGGACCTTCGAGTGATCACAGTAGTCGTGCTTCTTCTCCTCTCTTTGACAGTGGTTTACATTTAAATGGAAACTCAACAAATACAGTAAGTAAATTAATATTATTATTATTAATAATAGCTATGATGGTGGCACATAACTGACTTTGCCCTATCTAGAAAGCTAAGTAAGATCAGGCCTGGTAAATATGTGGATAGAAATATGTGGATAGAAATATGTTGTAGTCTAAATTGGGAAGTAAAACAACAACAATAAGAAGGCAGTGGCAAATCTGTTCTGTAACTTGCCTAGAAAATTGCCTAAATGTGTCGATCTAAGTCACCCAAACTTGAGCTGGACTCAAAGATGACTCTACTTTGTCGATCTGCTTCCTAAACAAAATGAAACAACTTGAATTTTACTGTCTATAACCGGCTTAGCTTATGATACAGAAAGGTAGTAAGTATGGTGTGTCTAAAAAATAGCTTGGTATAGCAGTAGCAGAGCCAGCAGTGGCCGCAAATCTGTTAGTGAGTGTACATTATGAGAGGGTATTTTGTTGTTGTTTAAAATAAATGATAAACTCTTGCCAAAGGTAGTACAAAATATTTGGAGTGAGATATCATCATCATATTGCTTGCACCCATTTTCATTTACATCAATGTTTTGGGACTGTTTCTAGGATATGAATCTTAAGGGGGGGGGCGGGAATGATGACTAGGATGTTCAGTGAGAAAGGATGAGTTTACTGAAAAGATGGGATAATCAGCAAAATACAGACCCTTAGAAATCTCCTCTATCTTATCCAGGCTAGTTTTATCTTTGGATCATTTTATTTTTATGAGTTGAACTCAGTGCAGCAAGTTACTAAATTGGGACATGCTGCTTTACGCTAGATACATTGTCTTTAGTCCTCATTTAGCAACCACAAATGGTTCCTACACAAACCACATGGAAAAGAAAGATAGACACTAAAAAGATCGCTGGTTGCTGCTGCCTAATTTACATAAAAGCTGCCCAGAGTCACTTGTTTTGTGAAGTCAGTGGCTCTATAAATTAGGTAGGTAGGTAGGTAGGTAGATAGATAGATAGATAGATAGACAGACAGACAGACAGACAGACAGACAGACAGACAGACAGACAGATAATCTCTTGTTCAGCAATGCCAGCATTCTCTCATTCCATTGTATGTTTCAGATGCAGACATTTGGCGATAAATGCAAGCATTGATCAAAAAATGAATTTTTACACCATTTATTACAATTAATTATGATTATATTTTCAAATAGTTGCTCTCTGAGGCAGGCACTAAACAAGTACCACCTGCACATGTATGTTGTGATGAAGCATTCTAATGTAATGTGTTTGCAGTCCTTTCAAAATGTGCTTCACTAATTTAAATCGTAACATACTGTAAACAGACTTTATCATTGCATTGAGCTGCAAAGCAGAAAGAGAATATTTGTTCGGGCAGTACATACAAAGCCAAGTGCAATGAAGACCATCAGACTGTACAGACAGATGCCTCTGTTTATCTCATGTCACAGCTCAGCCTATGGAGAAAAATGGCTGTTCACTTTGTACGTATTTCTATTTTCCCTGGATGGGACTAGAGAGATTTGGAGCAAAACTGAAGAAAATGGAAGAGAGCAAAAGCATGGTGGTTATTTGAAAAAAGCCATTCTCTTTTACTTCTCTGAAGTTGAATCTTCTGATGTGCTACACCACTTCACACAAGATGCCTTATACCGTAGGTGGGCTATGTGGTGCCAAGGGACAGGAATGCCAACAAAAGACTTTGTATTTCATCTCAACATACAAAAAGTCATAAGGTATTCTTTTTTTAGATACAAAAAGGTTCCATCCAGGGAAAATTGAATATTTCTTCAAGAACAGAAGCCTTGATTCAAATGCTGAAGAAGAAAATACTACCTTTTTAGTTGATTTGTTGAAAGCATAAATACACAAATTTTCATTTACCAGATTAAACTGTGATCCCGATAGATGGATGAGATGATTAAGAAATGTTCTTAATGCTGGTAGGATATTTTATTTCCTATTCTCATTCTCACTCTGGCGTTTTCAAAGAATCATCATACCATCTCCTGCACTGCTGTGGTACTTGTAGAATATTAATACAAGGCATGGACTTAAGACTTAGTTTTTCTTGATCTATATTATGTTTATAAGAAAGTGGATGTGTGGTTGTTTTTTAATCTGCCTTTTTAAAAAAATATGAAACTTACTAGAATGGAATTATTCACCTCTTTTCATATTTCTCTATATATTGTGTTTTTTATTCAAAACATGCATCTGTGAAATAAAATTCATAAAGAACAATACAGATTACCAGAAAAATGCTTTAAACCTGCATATATCTAGAAAAATTGTGAGTTTCTAAAGACCTAGCAAAAGTAAGAGAAAAATAGAAAATTATTTTAGAAACACGACAGAAACATTCTACTTCAAAAATAGAAGGTAAAAGCAAAGCAATCACTTAACCCCACATTTCAAGAGTTTCAGGTACGACACTGGTATTTATTACATCAGACAGGGTTTTTGTATTTTGAAATTTAAAAAAAATGGATATTTAATTAAATAATCCTGAACTTCAAAAATTTGGTTGAGAAAAATACTGCATGCAGCTCAGTTATTGCTTTCCTACAGCAGGGAGAAATCTGCTAAATGATTTTCAGATTACTTTACTGTACTAATTTAAAATAGTAAATAATAAATACTTTTAGTTAATGTTTAATATAGTTTGATCATCAGACACAGTTTAGTATTTTTTAACATTTATTTTTTGGTAAAGTATAAAAACTAGAAGACATGATGAAGTACAACCAAAAATATAATATTGCTAATGTAATCAAAAAACAATATTAAAGTAGTGATTTAAAGAAGTGATATATGAAGAAACTAAAGATATAGCTATAAAGTATTAATATAGAAATAGTTAAAACTTTTAACATATTATTAAATCTAGTCATACAGACCATCTATTATTCTATCTTCTGTTTTAATATAGTAGATTATTTCAATACAACATGTAAAATACTTAGATTCTTAATATTGTTATTTAGACATCTTAGAACAATGAGTATAAATAAGTGAATATTCTACCAATATTTTATCACTATTAATTACAGTTTAGGATATTTATGTTACAAGCAATATGATGATTTAACCTTTTCTTTAAATTAAGTATAATATTTGAAATGAATGAAAATAAAGGAAAGCATACCTCAGGATATTTTTTACATATAATAAGGCTTTTGGTCTCCAGCTAAATTAACATAATATTAAATTCTCCATTTTATTTGTTAGGATCCACCAAATTAAGTGCACAATTCAATACAGACAATCTAGAAAGCCACCTACTATATCAGCCCAATATTCAGTGCAATGTTGCAATTAGATATTTACTCACAAGAAATTGGCAGGATATATTTCCAAAAGTCAGTCAGTATGATGGAAATTATTTTATAGTACTACAAAACAGTTATTGCATAATCAGTAATAATGCTGTTACTTAAAGATACTATCAAGAACAGTCAGTAATATTGTATATGGTTTATATCTACAGTACTGAAGTTGTAATATTTGAATGAAATGTTTGTACATTTAGATGATATACCTCTGCAAATATTTTACCTTTCAAGCCTGTTGACTGGAATAAATAATTAAATAGCTCGTAGGAAAATCAGTGGAACCAAGGAATTTTAAAATTATACAAAGAACATACAAGGCCAATTCAGAAATAAGCCTCCGTTTGGTTATCAATGATAGAGACTTGCAGATACAGAACTTTTATTATACACATTAGAAAAATACAATATTACATTACTTTTTGACATTCAGATTGAGGCACTTGTCATAATGCCTTATAAGGTTTGAAATTGCTTAGTAGTAGTCCCTGGGTGCCAAATCTGGGCTATGGGGGTGGGGAGTGTGAGCAAAAATATCCCAATAGAATTGCTTCAAAAATTCTTGGGTGCATCTGGAAAATATTAAAGTGAATATTAAGAATATAGATGATGGGACCTACCAGAGAGAATATTGAAAAGAGAAACATTTGTTTGAATATGTGGAATATGAATTATAGAAACCAATTGTTAATGATTTCTCTTTATAAATATAAACCTAGCAAACACACTGTTAACCAATTATTATGTGACTTATGTTTTAAAAAATCAATAAAGCAACAACAATAAAAAATTCTTGGGTGCATCTAGCGATGTGTGGGTGAGCATTATCATGAACCAACACCACACCGGAAGTCAGCATGCCCTGATGCTTGTTATGTATGTCTCATCTGAGTTTTCATAACATTTCACAGTAGACTTCTGAACTGAAGGTTGAACCACACTCTATGAGCTTCACTAGGAGTACTCCTTTGGCATCTTTACATTTGACAGGATTTTCTATGGCACCGCCTCTAGTGTGCTGTTGGTTCACGATTCACTCCCACAAGATTTCAAGTTAGAAATGGAATGGCCAGGCTCCATTATATTCGTAACTCGAGGACTACCTGTAGAGTTCATTTAAAACTAAACCAACAATGAGTGGGAAGAAAAACTTGCCACAGATCAATCATTCCGAATATTAAAATTTCAGAATAACAATAACATTAAAATATATTCGTCCAACCTTGTAAATGGCAATGAAAATGATAGGGATTTTTTCCCATGTAATCCTTCCATATATGAAGCCAAAAATTATAATGGCATCGCTGATATTAAAGCATCTTAAATGGGCCTCCGTACCAAGTGGTTCAGTTCTGTGGGGCGAAAGAACAGAAAGCTCCACGCTTACTAACAGTTGGATAAATTAACATTTGGAAGTTTACAATAGGAATATACACTTGATTATTCTACTAATTGCCTTGATAGAATTTTTTAAGTTGAAGGGATGACAAGTGTGTGTTTTTTTAGTCATCCATTTTTTAATATTTAATTTTTATAATAAAGGCATCTCAAATATTGTTATGTTTGTTTATTTTATTTCTTTAGTCAATGCATGTGTATGGCCACCTGTCTTATATACCACAACTCTGGGTGGCTCACAACAATAATAAAACCCCCAAAACAGTGAAATCAAAACTTGGTGCCTTGATCATCCCTTCTTAATGCATCCACTAATACAATGTCCAGGCTCCAAATCCTATTCTATCGCATGCTGGAGGCAACAGAGTGATATTCCAATTTGGGGCATATGGCTTCTCTTTTCCCATATTCTAACCAAAATATTATTATTTCCCCTGCTAGAAAACAATTCATTCCCCCCCCTGTCTCTCTGTGGGGTGTGTAAAAAATTGGTAGGTTTAGGTTTAGGTTTATTGAATTTTTCTACCGCCCTTCTCCCGAAGGACTCAGGGCGGTGAACAGGGCATATGAATAAAAATACAAAAGTACAAAAGTTAAAAAAGGATTAAATTATTGCCCAAATTAAAACAATCAAAATATACAAACATTAAAACCCTAACTCCCCATCAGGCCAGGCCAGCTTGTTCGAATAAATGGGTCTTTAACCCGCGCCGGAAGGAGCGGAGATCCGGTGCCATCCGGAGCTCAACCGGCAGTTGATTCCACAAAGCCGGGGTGCCCACAGAGAAGGCCCTCCCCCTGGGGGCCACCAGCCGGCATTCTCTGACCGGAGGCACCCTGAGGAGGCCCTCTCTGTGGGAACGCACAGGGCGGAGGGGAGTCGACGCTGGCAGCAGGTGGTCCCCGAGGTATTCCGGACCCATGCCATGTAAGGACTTAAAAACCATCACCAAGACCTTGAACCTCACCCGGAAGACAACTGGTAACCAATGCAGCTCGCGGAGCAAAGGTGTAACATGGGAGTACCGGGAAACTCCCAAGACAACTCTCGCGGCCGCATTCTGCACCAGTTGGAGCCTCCGAGTGGTCTTCAAGGGAAGCCCCATGTAGAGAGCATTGCAATAGTCAAGACGAGAGGTCACGAGCGCATGAGTGACCGTACACAGGGCATCCTGGTCCAGATAGGGCCGCAACTGATGCACCAGGCGAACCTGAGCGAAAGCCCCCCTAGTCACGGCTACTATGTGGTCTTATAAGGTAAGCCGTGAATCTAGGAGGACTCCCAAGTTGCGGGCCCTATCCACGGGGGGTAAAAACTCACCCCCCATAGAAAGCGATGGCACATTTTGAATGTCCCGGGATGCCGGAATGCACAGCCACTCAGTCTTGTCAGGGTTGAGCTGAAGTCTGTTCCTCCCCATCCAGACCCGAACCGCCTCCAGGCAACGGGACATCACGGCAAGGGCATCACTGGGGTGTTTTGGGGTCGAAATGAAAAGTTGGGTATCATCGGCATATTGATGATACCCAACTCCAAAACCACGAATGATCTCACCCAGCGGTTTCATGTAGATGTTGAACAGGAGAGGCGAGAGGACCGACCCCTGAGGAACTCCACAAACGAGAGACCTAGGGGTCGACCTCTGCCCCCCTGCCAACACCGACTGCGAACGTCCCAGGAGATAGGAGGAGAACCACCGAAGAACCGTGCCTCCCACTCCCAATCCCCTGAGACGCCGCAGCAGGATACCATGGTCGATGGTATCGAAAGCCGCCGAGAGGTCTAATAGGACTAGGACAGAGGAATATCCCCTATCCCGGGCCCTCCAGAGATTCACCAGAGCGACCAATGCCGTCTCCGTGCTGTACCCAGGCCTGAAACCCGATTGGTACGGGTCCAAATAATCCGCTTCATCCAGGACCAGAGGGAGCTGATGTGCCACCACACTCTCAACAACCTTCGCAAGAAAGCGAAGGTTGGAGACTGGACGAAAGTTGTTCAACACAGCTGGGTCCAAGGCAGGCTTCTTGAGGAGAGGTCTCACCACCGCCTCCTTCAAGATGGCGGGGAAATTACCCTCACTCAAAGAAGCAGATATAACTGCCTGGAACCAGCCTCGTGTCCTCTCCCTAGCTGCATAAACCAGCCAAGAAGGGCACGGGTCCAATAAACATGTGGTGGAGCTCAACCTCCCCATAATCCTGTCCACTTCATCAGGGGTCACAGAATCAAACTCCTCCCAGATAACATTGACAAGACCGCCCGTGTCCTGATCGTCAGACTCTGCCCAGCTGGAGTCCAAACCGGTCCGAATCCGAGCGATTTTATCCGACAGATGTTGACCAAACTCCTCGGCACGACCCTGCAAGGGATCCTCCCTCACCTCCTGATTAAGGAGGGAGCGAGTCACCCTAAACAGGGCGGCCGGGCGATTATCTGCGGACGCGATGAGGGCAGAGAAGTAATTACACCTCGCCGCCCTCATCGCTGCGAGATAAGACCTAATATAGGTTCTTAGCCACAACCGGTCAAATTCGGATCGGCTGGACCTCCAACAGCTCTCTAGGCCCCGTTTCCGACGCTTCATCTCCCGGAGCTCCGCGGAGAACCATGGAGCTCGTTGGGATCTGCCGCAAGGGGCCGCAAGGGTACAACTCGGTCAAGTGCCTCAGTGTCTGCCCTTTCCCAGGCTTCCACTAAGGCATCCGCCGAGTTGTGAGCGACGGAGGCAGGTGGGGATCCCAGCGCTGCCTGGAACCCATCAGGGTCCATTAAGCGCCTGGGGCGGTACCATCTAGTTGGTTCCGCATCCCCACGGCGGGGGGTGGCAAAACGGAAGACCAGCCGCAGGAGGTAATGATCGGTCCATGACAGGGGCATAATAAATGGAGAGCCCCCACCAAGATCATCCAACCTGTGATTTCATCTATTCAGTGGGGGAAGGGCATTTATATAGCGAAGTGGCATTGTCTACTGAACACAGTATGAGGTGCAAAATTACCTCAACAGTTAGACCAAGTGAAGCACTGCCTCACATATGTAAATTAGTTTGTAATGAAAAAGCAGCAAATATTATATGATTCTTCTACTTACTGTGAGGTTATGTTGCCAGGGTCTAGTAATTACCAGTGGAAAAGTGTAGTTTTAACTGTTTGATCACAGACTATAAGGTAGTCTTCCATTTACGACCATAATGAAGCCTGCCCATTAGGGCCATAAGTCAAAATAATATTACATGAAACTGCCTCAAGTAAAGACCAGCCATTGCTGTCACCTTAGTGCAGGGGTGTTGAACTGCTGGCCCACAGGCCGGATGCGTCATAGTGAAACCACACCCACCCCATTGCCGGCAATGGCAAAAAAGTCACAATATATCACGTCACGTGACGTAGTGAGTTTGACACCCCTGCCCTAGTGAATTGGTAAGGGTCATTAAGTGGGGAGTTTCTGGCAGGCCTAATGCAAGCACTAGCCCACCTGCCTCAGGCTTCCCCACCAAGAGAGAAGACATGCTTCCCACCCTTTGGATATCTTGCAAGCCAGCCTTGGCACAGCTGATTGTTTTGCCAGCAATCCCTACCCTAATTTTCTGTTCCAATCAGCTGGCAAGCGGGAGGCTGCAAAGTTTTCCTGACTTTCTAGGTTTTGAGAAGCCGGCCCTTGCATAAAAGGCAGCTTCATGACCAGCTGCCCAAAACCTTTCCCTTGCTTAATCTCTTCCCCCCCCCCACCGCCATCCACACTGCTACAGTTAAAATGGTGGTGGCACAGTGGTTAGAATGCAGTACTGCAGGCTACTTCTGCTGACTGCCGGCTGCCTGCAGTTCGGCAATTCGATTCTCACCAGTTCATCCTTCTGAGGACTCAGATTGTTGGGGGCAAAACACTGACTTTGTAAACTGCTTAGAGACAGCTGTAAAGCACTATGAAGCGGTATATAAGTCTAAGTGCTATTGCTATTGCTAAAAAAACCTTGTAGAAATTCCCTCCCCCCAACCCCAATTAGGTGCTAAAACTAAATTCTCCCTCTGCTCTTCAACCAATGTCCCTTTAAAAAACCTTACCATGACTCTAGGCTGAAGACTAGAGGAACAAGCGAGCAAGGAGAGAAAATATTTCTGCAGCTTTTTTCCCTGACCTGAAGTTAAAAAATAAGTAATTACTAAAAGTTGAGCCAGAAAATGTAGGACATGAGGACTTTGTAGGCTTTTTCTGTGGGTTTGATTGTCTGTAGAGGGCAGTCTACAGTATAACCTTTAAATCCTAACTGGACTCTACAGGTAGCAATGCGGATCTAAAGCTTGTGAAAACCTAGCGTCCTCCATTTTCTGGCCCAACTTTTAGGGATTTTTTTTCTCTCTCTTTACTTCATGGGGGGAAAACTGCGGAAAGATTTTCTCTCCTTGCTTGCTTAGTTCCTTTTCTCTTCTGCCTGGAGTCAAGGTAAGGTTTTTAAAAGGGATATCAGTTGGAGGTCAGAGGGCAAATTTAGCTTTAGCACCTAATTGGGACCGGGATGGAGGAGATCAACAAGTTCTTCCTTCTTAGCTTTTTTTGTTTTTTTATTGAAGAAATGTGGCTGGGGAGGAGGGAGGTGATTAAGCACGGGGAAAGGTTTGGGGAAGCCGGTTGTGAATCTGCCTTGTATGTGAAGGCCAGCTTCCCAAAGCTTAGAGAGGTAGAGCTTTGCAGCCTTCTGCTTGGGGCCAGCTGATAGGTGCAGAAAGCAGGGGTCCTAGAAAGCATGGGGGGGAAAGGCCCAAATGCTGCAGGGGATTGTGGGGAGAAGACAAGCAGGGAAGAGCACTGCAGCATCCCCAGGGTCTGTCATAAGTGTGAATGACCGCAGGAGCGCAGGAGTGTCATAACTTTGAAACAGGTTTTGGGGTGTCAGACGTTATTTTGAACGGTCGTTAAATGGTCTGCCATTGCTCAAGAATTACCTGAATGTCTTATCCTCGCTCTAAGTGGTTTATTTAGGATGGCATCACGTATCTTGATATATCTGAGACAGATGTTTATATGTGGAGTGTACATATAGGCCTTTGGCTTAGAGTCGAAATGCATCGTAGAAAGTTGCTCTTTCCATTTATATAAGAGGGGAGTGACAGAACATGAACAAGGTTGGAATCAAAGAGCATACTGTAAGCTGTCAAGGTTCCGACTGATGGAACCAAGTAAATTAGAACTCCGAGGTACAAGATTTCCTCAAAGAACATGTTTATTGGATGTACTCATGTTTAGACTAGCAAAAATACCTCATTCCCCCTCCCCCTCTTTATCCACCTAGAATGATAAAAATGGCTGCAGCCAGATTTGTTGCAGAGTTGACATAAGCACTATTAAATAATGTTTAAGATTTATGGTTGTAGTCAAAGAATAGAAGAAGATTAGATTAATACAATTAATTTTGTACAAGGTACTAATACGTTGTATTGATAGCATTTTGGAAAGTAGGGGTCTAAAGTAAATAATTATAGCAGTGGGGAGAATAGTACAAATATGGTGTATGGTATTGGAGTTCTAAAGGAATATTTCAAAGTGTAAACAGGGCAATGCTGGGTAACACAAATGTGAAAGGAGACTTAGTACAACAAAGAAAAAGAGAAAGTTGGAAACTGAGTACTGATCTGTTTCAGAAGAAAGAGGCTTGATGGTGGATAAACCAGGATTTTGTTCATCTAAGGATATTATTTTTCTCTGCATCCTATTAAAGATGTTATTTCCCAGACCCAGTGAGTCATAATTGTGCACTATTATAATCTATCATAGCTTTGCTTGAAACTTCAAAGATCTTATCTGACATACCTAAATTTTACATGTTCTGTAATGAAAGACTGCAACTCAATCCTGTAATTTTAATATAGGTATGACTAATTATTAAGGTAGTGTTTTTCATGTAGTGCATTTATGAAACTGAGCCAAAGCTGGTCTTTTAGTTTTTTCTCTTTAGGCCTTTGAATATCCCTAGCGAAAATTATTTCTTGTTTTTACTGCATACCTTGTTGATTCTGCAACAAGAAGAATCAACTAATAAGAGAGAACTAATAAGAGAAAACTTCTTAGATGGCTGTTTTTTAAAAAAAATATCCTTGCAATCCTTTATAGCTTCAAGGGGAAAAAAAGAGCAGAGCACAGATTTCTCTCAGTTATAAAAGAAATATATTCATTTCCATGTCATGAGAGAGAACACTTAAAAAACAGGAATCATTCATTGAATCATTCTTTTCTGCAAGTTTTCCGAAATATACACATTCAGTTATCATGCAGGAAATGAAGCAGGTCTTAGTGTGTGTGTGTGTGTGTGTGTGTGTGTGTGTGTGTGTAGGGACGCGGTGGCTCAGTGGGTTAGGACACTGAGCTTGTCGATCAGAAGGTCGGCAGTTTGACGGGTCGAGTGCCGCGTAACAGAGTGAGCACCTGTTACTCGTCCCAGCTTCTGCCAACCTAGCAGTTCGAAAGGACGTAAAAATGCAAGTAGAAAAATAGGGACCACTACGGTGGGAAGGTAACAGCGTTCTGTGCGCCTTTGGTGTCTAGTCATGCCGGTCACATGACCACGGAGACGTACTCAGACAAGCGCTGGCTCTTCGGCTTTGAAATGGAGATGAGCACCGGCCCCTAGAGTTGGAAACGACTAGCACACATCTGCGGGGGAACCTTTACCTTTACCTTATATATGTATGTATGTATATATGTATGTATGTGTGTGTGTGTGTGTAGCGCAAGAGAGAGAATAAAGTCATGCCTATGTCAAGTAATAGTAATATTTACCTGGGTATATCTATGTTATTTTGTTGGCAAAAACATGGACACAGTTTGCCATTGTTCTCTTCTTTTTTTCAACTCCCCAATCTAGACTACAGCCCTGGGATTTCCAGGTCTCCAACCAGCCACTAACCAAACTTGAATCTGCTTAACGTTTTCACGATCAGCTACATCAAGATATGCTATGCACATTTTCTTTCCATTGTTTCAAATATAGAAAAAGCAAGTTGAAATTTTGCAACTTGCTTTTTCTATATTGGTGGAGCAGTGGGCTAATGCCTCCTTAAGTAACACCAGCTGCCTGCAATTAGTGCAGGTTCGCATCCCACCAGGCTCAAGGTTGACTCAGCCTTCCATCCTTCCGAGGTAGGTAAAATGAGGACCCAGATTGTTGGGGGCAATTAAGCTGACTTTGTAATAATGCCGCTTGGGGGTGTGTGTGAAAGCCCTAATAAGCAGTCATATACATAGAATGAAGGCTACTGCTAAGTTTGTAAGCCGCCCTGAGTCTTCGGAGAAGGGCGGGATATAAATGGAATTAAATAAAAAAAAACATTGTCATGCTAATGAAGAAAATAAGATGTTGAGAAGAAAATGCTATCAATAAACCCAATGTTCCAATTGGGTGTGAGGTTTATGTATTTAACAAAAATAATAATAATAACTGCACTATTGTACATTGAATAGAGAGAAATGACCCACCAATATTTCATGGTCAAAGAAATTGTTAGTTCTTCTATGCAATCTAAATTTTCAAAACTTGTGTTATATTCACCCTAGAAAAATAGCCTATCCACATAAAAATATTTGTGTTTTTTAGATAATATGGTCTGTACTTACTGTTATTTTCTATTTATTCTGGTCAGGCACCATCATCACCTTCTTCACCCACAGCTAATGAACCAAAATATGAGAAGCGTTGGCTGGATACCTTATCAGTTCCTTTATCAATGGCTCGAATTTCGAGGTATAAAGCTGGAACAAATAAATTAAGGTTTGTAATATGAAAGTGAAAAGGTTAAACTACCTAACCTGTATCTGTTTTTTATTTGGAGATAGTGGATCTTTGTAAGTGTTTTAACAAGATTTAGGCTTTCTCAGAAGATGTGGAATGAGCATCAATAGTATCCTATTAAGCATATAAAGAAATAATTGGGCTTTATTCATTATATGAAAAAATGGCTAGTTTGTTTAGGCATCATATGTGGAAAAGATCAAGGAAATAAATTGCTTCTATACAAACTATGGGCATTTTTGTTCGTTTAATGTAGTGATCTATTGAGATACAAAATGTTATAAAGATTTCTGTTATAAAGATTACACCAATGGAACTGAAATATTTTGGAAGAACAAATGACTATCTCGGAAGACGGGATGAGAATTGATAGAAATTGGTTAGCATAAATTAGAACTTTCCCAGCTTGAAGGTTCACTTCTACATACTCTCATTGGAAATGTATCCCATTAATTGTAGAAATCCAAGCAGGTCACAAGGGCATGAATGACAGTGAACAAGGCCTCTCAGTTCAGGAACGACTGCTACACTGGCATACAACCTGAAAATCATGACTGCCACCTGCTCTTTCAGTAGGTACTGTGAGTCCAAGAGGACCCCCGGATTGTGCATTTTAGCATCCTCGTGTAGATTTTAAATAGGAAGGGAGAGAGGATCAAACCTCAGCTCTCATCAAAAGTCTTGCACGCTTTGCTTGCTATACTGTGGTTCTTTACCAGTTCTGCTCTGCCCCACCCCAGGAAGTCTTGTCTTTATTTCCTGGTTCAAATCTTTGACATCAGAATCAGGAACAATGGAATCTTCCTCAGGTTTTCCAGCTGGCTTGGCTTAGCATCCGAAGTCCCAGATTCCTCAGCCTGGTTATCTTCTGAAGGAAAATAATCTTCTCTCTCTGTCTCTGTCTCTCTTTCTCCCCCCTCCCCCTCCCTCCCTCCCTCCCCCCCTCTCTTTCATACACATTTGTTAATATGCATCAAGTTGGTGTCAGTTTTTTGTAACCACATAGGAAGATTTTGCTTGCTCTCTCCCTAACCTGCTCTTTCAGGTCTTATAATGGTGTACCCATCATCACTGTAACTATGTCCAACCGTGCTGCTGGTGGTCATCTTCTCTTTCCTTCCAGCATCTTTTCCAGCGAGCTGGGTCTTTCAATTATGTACACACCCCAATTGGATATTTTTGCCTACCCTTTGAGTCACGAAACCATTTTTTTCAAGCAACATTCCTAAATTTAATTTAATAATTTAATTTAATAATTTAATTTGTATACCGCCCTTCTCCCGAAGGACTCAGGGTGGTGAACAGGGCAATACATAATAAAAAACAGGATACAAAAATTAAAAAGTGATTAAACAACAATGCCCGTAATAAATTAATACATATTAAAAGTTAAAACCGATTATAAAACCCAACCCCAACCCATCAGACCAGGCCAGCTTGTTCAAAAAGAAAGGTTTTGAGATCACGCCGGAAGGAGCGAAGGTCAGGGGCCATCCGGAGCTCAACCGGCAAGCGGTTCCAAAGGTCTGGCGCGCCCACAGAGAACGCTCTCCCCCTGGGGGCCACCAATCGACATTCCTTGATCGGAGGCACCCTGAGGAGGCCCTCTCTGTGGGAGCACACTGGACGGAGGGAAGTTGACGCCAGCCGCAGGTGTTGCCGTAGGTAATCCGGATCCATGCCATGTAGAGCTTTGTAAGTCATCACTAACACCTTGAACCTCACCCGGAGAGCAACCGGCAGCCAATGCAGCTCGCGGAGCAAAGGTGTAGCATGGGAGTATCGGGAAGCCCCCAGCACAACTTGCGCGGCTGCATTCTGCACCAGTTGAAGTCTCCGAGTGGACTTCAAGGGCAGCCCCATGTAGAGAGCATTACAGTAGTCTAGATGAGAAGTCACGAGCGCATGAGTGACTGTACGTAAGGCATCCCTGTCTAGATAGGGTCGCAAGTGGCGCACCAGGCGAACCTGGGCAAAGGCCCCCCTAGTCACAGCTCCAATATGCTCTTCTAAAGAGAGCTGTGAATCTAGAAGGACCCCCAAGTTGCGCGCCCTATCTACGGGGGGTAATAGCTCACCCCCCATGGCCAGAGATGGGATAATCGGAATTTCCCGGGATGCTGGCACGAACAGCCACTCAGTCTTGTCAGGGTTGAGTCGAAGCCTGTTCCTCCCCATCCAGACCCGGACCGCCTCCAGGCAGTGGGACATCACGTCGAGGGCATCACTGGGGTGGTCTGGGGTCGAAATAAAAAGCTGGGTATCATCAGCATATTGATGATACCCAACTCCAAAACCACAAATGATCTCACCCAGCGGCTTCATGTAGATGTTGAACAGGAGAGGCGAGAGAACCGATCCCTGAGGAACTCCACAAATGAGAGGTCTCAAGGTCGATCTCTGCCCCCCTGCCAACACCAACTGCGAACGTCCCAGAAGGTAGGAGGAGAACCACTGGAGAACTGTGCCTCCCACTCCTAACCCCCTGAGACGTCGCAGCAGGATACCATGGTCGATGGTATCAAAAGCCGCTGAGAGGTCTAAAAGGACTAGGACAGAGGAGCAGCCCCTGTCCCGAGCCCGCCAGAGATCATTCACCAGCGTGACCAATGCCGTCTCCGTGCTGTACCCGGGCCTGAAACTCGATTGGTACAGGCCTAGATAATAAATGTATTTTTAATGGTAGGAGATGGAATAAATCAGAAGTGATGGGACTTTATATTTAATTTGAAACGGAACTCCAAAGTTAACATGAGTCACACTGTTGTCAAACTAGAAATAGTAACTAAAAGAAGAAGAATACAGTATTGTAAAATGGGAAAATTGCATAAAAGGACAATCAAAATGAACAGGGTGGTGAGTTAAAATAATGTTCTTGTGAAGGAAGGCTTACAATAGTTCATAATTTTCAGGTTATAAAAAAGGAAGTGAGAGAAAAATAACAAAAGTGTATAAAAGTATAACACAAAATATACACTGTATATATTTGTAATTCACATTTCTAAAGCCATCCAACCTAACAACAACTTTGCATTGTTGTTTCTTTTCAAAGAAAAGAAATGGAACAACCCTGGATACAAAAACAGAACAAAAGATAAATAGTCATCCCATACCTTTCAAAAACTATACCTGAGAATTTAAAGATTTTAACTTGCTTTATTCTTTGACAATTTAATATGTAGGCATATATCTAGATCACTTTGCAAAAATTATGATTATTTCTTTTTGAGTATGCTTCCTCAAAATAGTAAATATCTCATGCTCTCAATGTTCATATTAATTCAATTGGCATTTGCATTAAGAATATTGCATCATTATCTGTAGAAGTAAGGTTGCAATGTGCATATTGATTAACTTTGTGGATGATGCTCTGAATTACTCATGTTGGTAACAACAGAGTTGATTTGCAAAAAGAACATCAGGGAAGCCAAGATACATCCCTATCTTAACGCTTTTCAGTTGCAATTTCTTTAGGGCAATGGCCTTGCATGCCACTTTTATCCTAGAGTTCTCATGGAGTTTGTACATTAGCAGAAGTAGCCATTTGTCTATTGTAGCATTTTTTAAAATTTGCCGAAAAAGCTTTGCTTTGGAAACAATGAAGACCTGAAATCAATAAATGCAGTGTATAATGTGAAATGTGGTTCTCCTTTCATAATCAGCTTAGCATTTGCATAGAATAACATGGAGCCAGAGCAGAAGGCAAAATGATTAGTTTCTAACATTTTAAATACAGTTTTTATTCATAAATTCTGTGCTTCCTGTGCCTGTTATCTGACCCTCAGCTGATGTCATTTCTGTAAAATGGATTACTGTGTCCCCAAATTTTAGCCCATTCTGATTATATTTGCTTCAGTGGAAGTACATACAGTCTTCGTTTATTGACCAACTTGTTCACTCACCTTTCAGTTATGACAGTGATAAAAAGTGACTATATGACCAATTTATTTTCTTCCTCCCTTTTTGCATTTTTTTAAATTTTATTGTATTTTATGTTTTTAATAAACCCTAATAAAATGAAACTTTTTAAAAAAATGGCAAGTCCTTGCATTTACCACCTTCTGAGGTCTGTAAAGCAAAGGAAACCTGAAATAAGATTATAAGCCCAGTTAGGGCTTTACAATAATAATAATAATAATAATAATAATAATAATAATAATAATAATAATAATAATAATAATAATAATAATAATAATAACAACAACAACAACAACAACAACAACAACAACAACAAGTTGGAAGGGACCTTGGAGATCATCTAGTCCAACCCCCTGCTCAAGCAGGAAACCCTATACCAGTGATGGCAAACCTTTTAGAGACTGAGTGTCTAAACCACAACCCAAAACCCACTTATTTATCGCAAATTGCGAGCGCTGCATCAGCAGTGTGCCCTCAGGGAGAATGGGGAGCGTGGTACACTGGGCAGGTGTGGCCCACTGGGCAGGTGTGAAAAAGGTTTAGTATCTCATACAGAAGATACAAGAAGATACATTTTACAACTCAGGTTGTAAAATATTCTAAGCCAGATATATACTCAACCAAACAGGTGCAGTATTTGTGGGGAAATGAATTTTTTAAAGGAGAATATCCAGGGTCACAAGAGGTAAATATTTATGCTAAATATAAAGTCTTGTAAAAATCTATTAAAATCAACCCTATTATGACAAATCCTTTCATGAAATAACACTATTTTTTATGCCTGTTCATATATATTTTTTATCCTCAGAGTAATGAGAGCCAGAACCCAGAGTACTGGGAAGAGTAGGAAGAAGTGCATCTTGATCTAAATTATTCATCTATTGCTGTTACATTTTCAGATGTTTCCAAATGGAAAGTAAAGCTATAAACATGTAAATAAGATCATAAGAACCTGACCAAGAGAGATAAAAAAATAATTGATCCTTCAAAACATATAATCTACAGAGTCATCCAATTTTAGAAGAGTTTTCATTCACTCATCATAGATTAGGTCCTTCAAAGTGTTCAAACATTCAACAAAACTCTTCTAACTTTACAAGAGTGCCAAACCTTAAGGGGTACCAGCCTAAAATATACACTGTATAAATGGATTTAATTTAAATAGAAACCACAGCCCATCTGTTATTTATCTTTTACCCTTGATTTGCATTTGCTTGACCTGATATGCTGGAGTAATGATTGCCCTCATCTCCCTTACTGTGAAAGATTGGGCTGTAAAATGCTATTTTAACTCTTCTGCTCAATAAAAAAGCAGTTCCCCACAGCTGAAGTCCTGAGGATTGAGCAGTCCTGGGTTCCTCCTCATTCTTCTTTCTCAGTCGTTCTAAGAGCTTTGAGCCTAAATTAAGTTAAGCTTGGGGACTCTCATGGCCTCCTTCCTCCCCAGTCAGCAAAATCTTCCTACATCTTTTATTAGAAGCATATGAATAATTAGTGGTGACACACTTGATAACTGAAATACTTTCTGGCTTGCAAATCATCTCCACATCAACTGTAAGCAAGAATAAAGTCTGAGAGAGAAAGTACCTGGGATGGGATGGAATAGAATGGAGTAACAGAGTTGGAATGGATATTCAAGGTCTTCTAGTCCAACTCCCTGCTCTAGCAGAAGACCCTATACCAGGGGTAGGCAACCTCGGCTCTTTTATGACTCATGGACTTCAACTCCCAGAATTCCTGAGTCAGCTATGCTGACTCAGGAATTCTGGGAGTTGAAGTCCATGAGTCATAAAAGAGCCGAGGTTGCCTACCCCTGCCCTATACCATTTCGGACAAATGGTTGCCCAACTGCTTCCGCTAGGAAACTTTTCTACTGGGAAAAGCAGAGTGTGGGAACCGGGGGACAAATGATAAAAGTGGGTCAGGTGGATGCTTCTGATTAGTAGGACATTTAGTAGGACAACTGTTGCATTGTTGTTTGTGCCCATTAAAAAGGTAAGAAAGGTCAAAGCTTACTATTACTTGAAAGGAAAATCCCAAGAGACAAATCTAGACTGGAAAGTTGAAAAAAAATCTATCTGAAGGAAGACAGTGATAAACCTCTTATATCTGGTTGCCAGGAGAACTAAATGGCATGTCCATGGAGTCAACAGGAGTTGAGTTCAGTACAAGAAAATCATTATCTTTTTCTGTGTGTAAAATAATTTGCAAAAAACCTGGCAGAGCAGAATGATAATTGAATATATCCCATATCACGCCCACTGATAGTCAACATGTGAACCTGTAATACCAAAAACATTACTACCACCAGTGCAAGGGTGCTGCACTGTTACCTTTATTATTTTATGCAATTAATTCATTTCAGCAAAGTGTGTCAGGAATCAGGTTTGCTATTTCAAAGTATGGGCCATGCAACCAGAAAGTACCATGTTTGCTCAGTGTCACTGAAAGAAAACAAATAAATAAATAAATTGCTAAAATTAGTCAAAGCTTGAGTAACAATACATGCATGAATTGATAAGCAGAATAAAAAGTATCAAACCTTAAAGCTTTCAACTGCTTAAAAATATTAGTTGATTAATTGTATGAGTTAATCAGTTATTCAATTAAATTTTCACTAATGTGAATAATGTCAAGCAATGGATAGCAAGTTGTATCATATAGCCTCTCTTCTTTGGAAAAAAAAAAGATGTAATTTTCTCCATCAAAATGGTTTTGTCGACAATCTGTTTATGGCATTTTTGCTTATCCTGATCCTGTAAAAGCTTCTTTGGAAATTCTGCCATTTCTTTTTCCATAAAGTTCCATAATCAAGTGGGGGGAAAAATGTATTACAAAGGGAAAAAAGTCTGAAAAATCATTTAGGATAGATTTTGGACTGGTGAAATAAACCACAAAGAGAAAGGAAATTCATATTTTACAAATAGAGTCTTGCACACAGTGGGAAGCAGATGCATAAATGTATTTGGGTAGTGCATAAATATGTGTGGCATTATTTATAATTATATTAATTAATGTAAATAGCATTCATACAAGCAAATAGCATGGGCAAAGAAGCTTTTGGCAGGTAATTGACCATTTTTATTTTAGTTATGAAAAGCAGGCAACTTACTTTTCAGTGAAGCATTTTAATACCAGGGTCCCTTGGGAAATGGGGTTCAGAATTAATCTGCAGTAAAATGGCTGGGCAATCTGGTAATTTTGAAATGAATCTAGATATGGGTAGTAATTTTATGGCTGAGGGAAGACCAAGAGACAGATGTTGAATCTTCATGCTGAATACATTGACCTATCAATCTGGCTAGAAAGCTAAGATAAATGCAGCATATGCGCAATACATTAAATAAGTGGCCTTAGGGGAATTACTCATTTTCCTCCTAATTCTTACATGCTAAGGAGATTATTATAAAAAAATAAATCATTGTTTTTATTGTGGTAAATAGAGTTTCTAAATCTTAGGCTGACATTTTCACCACCTTGGGTGAGTGTTGTCTCTATTTTTGTTTCTGAGATTTGATGTTTTGATTTTAAGATTTTAAGCTTTGATGTTTTAGCCTAATAAGATTAATTAGTATGCCCACCAACTGACTTCTTTCTCCTGTTAGAAACATACTTATTTTTGTAACTCATGTATCTGATCCTTAAAAGCAGTTTCACTGTTCAGTGAGATTTAATCAAACTATTTGGTCACCTCTATTTTCCTGTGATCTAAATATCTATCCATTGCAGGTAAGAACTAAGTTGCAATTGGCCGAATTGACATTTTTACCAGATATATTTAAAATTATTACGGAAGGAAAAATACTTCATTCATTTAATTTATATCAGTTTCATATTCATTTAATTCATAACAGTTTCATTCCTGCTGTTTATATTATTTTGAAATGGATTGCAATATGTCCAGATATAATTTATTGTGGTGGGGGAGAGTCATACAATATGAGGTATTTAGAAGGAATGAAACATTAATTAAAACAACTTCTTACAGATTGACTATGTTATCCTGTTCTAGGAATTATTGCCTTTCACTATGACAAAGACGGAAGAGAAATGCTTATCTGATTACTAAAGTGTAAGAGCATAAATAGATGCTTTGGATACCAAAACAGACAAAGGAATTGATAAAATAAGTGTGAAAAATACATTGCAGTTGCAGTAAACATCAGGAAGTGAACAGCTGAGAGACTTGGTATCCATATTGTCTGTGAGGATGCATGGGGATAAAAAGAGCTCTAGATTCGCATATGAGCAGGGTGAAATATGCTTAAACCTGACCTGAAAACTCAAGATAATTTATCATAATTTTTATAGGCATAATGAGAGAAAATAGGGATCTATATTGAATCACAAATCTATTTCTGGGACATTTTATTAGGAGAAATGAGAAGGCAAAAGCATATAGGACAGATGGTAATCTCAGGAAAGAAGAAGAAAAAAAGAAGACAGACAAGATAAAAATGAAATAAAATCACTAAACGTTGGAACATTGAGCATCATCTAGAAAGCAGCATTTCCTTAAACTTAGAATAACTGTGGATGATCCTGTTTGGCTCCTTAGCTAGGCCATATAAGTTCAGTATAAAACTGGCAAGTGGCAAGTGTGTATGCTGCTGTTAAAAGACAAAAATATATAGCCACTATATTAATTGTATCAGGAATTAAATCCAATCAGCCTCCTTAACTGGGAATTTTTATTGCAGGGATAAACTTCTGTGTTCAAGGCTGGGTTTTGGATTGGTTGGTCACCTTAGGGAATGAACTACACTTTTGCTTCTGCTTAGCCGTTCAACATCTTTAGATGTAATTAAACGTGGGTTTGTTTCAGGCTTTCCAAGCTGAAAATTAGGGACGCTGTTTTGAGATGCTCTTTGAGATGTCTGAGGGGCAGTTGATGGCAGAGAGATTGCTAGTTGGCCCCTTTGCTTTCAAGTTATAGGAGCTCTTGCGTGCCTCTTACCTTCCATGTTTTTCAACCAATATGATATATTAAACCTTTTGGGAGTTGGGAGCATTCCAGGTGATGTTATTGTATAGATAATATCCATCGATATTCTTATCAGTTGAGGTAAACCAGTAAAATGAGCCAGGGGTGGATTGAATTTGGATCACTTTTCTGATGTTTATTTTTAGCGAATGTAAGAATGCTGTTGGTTAGCAAAAGTGAATCAGAGAAAAGGTAACCTCTTCTGGATAGGATTTCAATTTTCTTGAAAGCCAAACAATTTGGAAATATTTCTGGATCTGGCTTTTCTTCTAAATGCCCAGATGTATTTGTGCATAATGTTAGTTTGCAATGAGCATTGTCCAAAAATCTAGCTTGCGTTCTGGCTTCTGTTGAGTGTAATGCATTGCTTGAAAAGTATTTCCAAGCTATTCCAAATGCAACATTCAGTAAGCAGGCTGTTTTCTTCAATCTGACATCACTTCAATAATGTTTAGAAAGCTCTGGATTTGGCTTATTTCCAAAGTACTGTTCAAAGTGCTGATTCTTATCTAAATGATAGGGAGTGAGAATATCAGAAGGATCACCTTCTTACGTATGATTTTCCTTGATTATACTTATTTTGGCATCAAATACCTTATATCTTATTTCTATTGTTGATCTCTGCTTTGCATGCAGCAGTGAACAATTTTAAGTGATAAAACTCATCACATGGCAATTAGCTACATGGCATAGAAATTCACTCAGTCATAATGTTTCATTCATATATAACACAAAAGAAGAGCAACAAAGATGATTAGGGGACTGGAGGCTAAAACATATAAGGAAAGGCTGCTGGAAGTGGGTATGTCTACTTTAACGAAGAGAAGGGCGAGGGGTGACACGATAGCAGTGTTCCAATATCTCAGGGGCTGCCACGAGGAAGCGGGAGTCAGGCTATTCTCCAAAGTGCCCAAGGGCAGGACAAGAAGCAACAGCTGGAAACTAACCAAAGAGAACGAAGGAGAAACTTCCTGACAGTTAGAACAATTAACCAATGGAACAACCTCCCTCCAGAAGTGGTGAATGCTCCAACACTGCAAGTTTTTAAGAAGAGACTGGACAGTCATTTGTCCAAAATGGTATAGGGTTTCCTGCCTGAGCAGGGGGTTGGGCTAGATGACCTTCAAGGTCCCTTCCAATAACAACAACAACAACAACAACAACAACAACAACAACAACAATAATAATAATAATAATAATAATAATAATAATAATAATAATAATAAATTCTTTAGTTCTCCTTTCATTGATCTTATAAGAGATATTTTTTATTTCTAAACTGCATCCATATTCTAGATGGGAAATAAGAGAAAGCCAATAAACTAAGATTGGAAAACCTTCAGATTCTCTCAAAACATTAACTGTACTCTTTAGAGCCTCCTCAAATTTGCCACCAGATAATACTTGTTGGTGCTGTAATGCTTAAGATTTCAACTTGAAGAGATTCTTTGGAACAGAAAAGAGCCCCAATGTAGCCTCTCTCTCTGTGACTTATTAAAGCAACCTTGTCTTTTGCAGTTTTCCTATCTGCCGTGAGGAGGCTTTCACGGTAGCCATACAACTCTACCAGACAAATCTTCTATAAGTGCTGGCTTTGTGCTTCGGTGTATTCCAATTTGTGAAGCTTTACACAATATAGCAATTTCTAATATACTGTAGCAATGAAAAGGTTGTTAAGTGCATGGGGAATGATTATTAAACATGCAATTCTAATGATATATATTTAAAATAAATAATAGGATTTTTATTTTTTCCCCTCTCAAATTTTGCAAAGTTGATCTATGGCAAGCCACTGTGTCCTTTAGTTCCAGAATGTTGTCAGTAATATCTATCTGTAATAGATCAATAGGTTCAAATAAAAGCCAAATCCCAGAAGTGAGATCTGGGACAGCTGAACACAAAATACATATACGAAGATACCTGTTCAATGACCTTGTATGGTCCACCCAGTCGCCTATATGACATGTAGGACTTTTAAAAAACTATTGTACGGCCTTCTGAAATCTGAAAATAAAAATAAATAACTAAAAATAATATTTCATAATACTCAGGTAGAAACCACACACAGTACCTATATAACTTGATTGTGTGGCTCTAGATTCCTATTTCCCTGGAATTATAGTGCATACGTGATAGCTTGTAGGGATTAGATGAAGACTAAGAATTGATGATATAGCTTCTTTGATTGTATATACACACACACACATATATATATATTTCTTCCTGCTGCAGATCTAATGCATTTGAAGTACTGGCACTCGATGGAATTAGCACTGGGATACTTCAGTTTTGTTCAGCGCAGGAGAGTGCTGACTGGCTGCGAGCATTATCAACTAACATCAGTGATTTGACACTACAAAATGTACGTTATTTTCTAGATACATATATATGTACGTAGTTTAGGTTCTGTTGTGTTTGTTTCACATGTAAATATTATTCAAAATAACATCTGAAGATTCTTCTACTCTTCTGTCTTTCATGCACTTCATTATTTATTTATATTTATAGATATTATTTGATAGACAGAGCCACATT
This sequence comes from Vipera ursinii, assembly GCF_947247035.1. Lineage (NCBI taxonomy): Eukaryota > Metazoa > Chordata > Lepidosauria > Squamata > Viperidae > Vipera > Vipera ursinii. The sequence continues at coordinate 222,448,585 of NC_139512.1, read as the reverse complement.
GCATATACTGTATATCAGATCTTAATTTTTTATAAACCAGCTGCTTTTAATTTTGAAGGAAACAGTCTTCTGAATCATCAGTCCTTTGAATATGGATCTTACGCTGGTTTTGTACTGAAACTGTTCCCTCCCTGGCTTCTTAAGAGGCGATTTTCATCAGAAATTATCACCGAATCCAAACCACTGGGAACATGTTCTGAATCAAGACAGATGATTCATGGCTCATAAACATATACAGACAATCAATTTATCAGCACCGTGAAAACTTTACTTGACCCCTCCTGTGCCTGAGTCCTTACTAAGAGCGCACAGTCTGTCTTTTCAGGCCAGAGATGATTCATTTCAATGCATAACTTAATTTTAGTACACAAACCTTACTTCACTGGGAAGACTCTCCTAACTTGAGTAAAATGAAGTAGAAAATGAGATCAAGAAATTGGATCTTTTATTTTTTTTGTCATTGTTCAGTTCTTCTTGTCTGTTATGACTGGAAGAAACATTGTGCAGAGAAGGCAAGCTTTTTTCCCCCTTGAAAACCAGATTGCACTGTGCTGCTGTGATGGTTTGTGTATGAGTAGTTTAATTAAATTGTGAGTGTTCTGTTGAATAGGGTATGCTTAGGAGTGGAATAAATAGTTGTGTGTATATGAAAGATGCGTTGCAGTGCTTACTGTCTACACATAGTCCATTCATTCAGAAACCATTTGAAGTGACAACGGCACTGAAGGAATGGGGGTTATGACCAGTCCTCGGAGTTCCAGCCATCCCAGCACCCCTTGGACATATGATCGCTATCTGGGCACTTGGCAACCAGTTCGCACTTGCAAATGGTTGCAGGACCCTGCGATCACACAATTGCCATTTGCTACATTCCCTGCTGGCTTCCCCACCTGCTCACCTTCTCTCAAGCCCTCTCAGCACTTCTGGCACACCAGCTTCTTGTGCACCCCCGTGAACCCTGTGTACTCTTCCTGATCCATACTACATTCCTCTTTGGCTCATGCTACACCCTTGCAGACCCTTCCCAACCCACCCTATACTCTGGCACAGGGGTCCCCATGCTGGCTGGGGAATTCTGGGAGTTGAAGTCCACAGGTCTCAAAGTTGCCAAGGTTGGGGACCCCTGCTCTGGTACACCCTCCCCGACCTGGACCACATTTTTTCTTACCTTCGCCGTGCCTTTTGCACAATCTCTTGCTCTCATCAACCTGCACAGCTGCCCTTGGCACCCTTGTTGATTCTCACCACACCTCTTATGCACCCACCCACACCCACCTTCACACAGTCTGCCTGGTCCATACCATGGGTATGTAAGCTGGTAGCAGGTTTTCTTCACTTTTTCTTGAAAAGAGTTGATAATCAAGTAGAATAAGATTTCCATGAATAAAACTGACTGTATAGTCCTTCAGCATTACAGAGATTATTTTTTTTCTACTTGAAATGTATTTATACTGAATTGCATCCAGTTTTTATTTGAACGTTCCTTTCCTAAAATATCCACCATTCAGAATATGGTTGTATCCCAATTGCATAATCATGATAGTAGAGTTCAAATAGTTTCTCCCCCCCCCAAAAAAAGACGTAATCTATTTTACTTTGCCTTCCTGCTGATCGAGAGAGGCCATATTTTTATTCAAATAATTAGCTACCGTGTTACATCCCATATTTGCTGTTTGTAACATTTGTACTTGGAATGTAAGTATTTACATTAGCAAAGCCAGCTCTCCTGCAGACTGCCGATTGGTTGAGGGTTTTTTACAGCGTGTCATACGCTGCTTTGTTGAATACATTGGGAGCAAGGCTCTTTAGCCATTGACTAAAATGGGATTAATAAATAATCCCACACCCTCTCAAAAGATGGAGCAGCTGGTCTAGCTACGGGACTGAATAGCTGCATCTTGTAGAATGACTAGCACAATGGGGTTCCTCTGGGAATACTGTGTGACAATTTTGTAATACTGAATTTCAGAGTGGGAAGGAGCATATGGTGTATTCCTGGCTGCCTGCCAAACTGTCAGCACTGCTGGCAAAATGTTCTTCTTTCTTATTCCAAGCAAAATTCACTTAATTCTTTAGACTGCAGTGGGAACAAGGGCATACCTATGTCCTAATTAGGCCTGTGTAGAGAAGACTGAATGAGAAAAACATTGAACAAGATGGCATACATGGAGAAAAAGCCTAAGAAAATTGAGGATATAGAGATGCTTAGCGATGAACTGAAGGAGCAGCAGTTCCTCTCAAAGAATCTGGTCAGAAGAATAAACCATGTGTACAAAACCAGTGTTGCTCTTTTCAGCAGAGGCAGCAGCTCCACGTACACGTATATTTTTTTTCTCTCCAAGAAAACTTAACAAGGAGCCTGCAAGTTCAAGAACAGCATATCGGTCATTTTGGATTCTTTTGGACTTCTGGCAGGGAAAAACTTTTTCCATTGAAAAGTAAGACATATGAGCAAAACACTGTAGTTTGCCAGACTGTTTTGAAAGAAGCAGTTTCTAATTGAAAGCCCACGTATTTCTGTTTCACAGATGGTGGAAATTTCCACAAATCTGGTTTAAAAGCTGGCCTATCTACACCCTGGGCTGGGTGACCTTGGAAAACAGAATTAGGTTACATAACTAAAATCACACCTGCTTTAGGAACTTCCTAAAGACAATGCTATATTAAAGAGGCCTTTGATCTGAGCTCTCTTTCATAGCAAAACATTTTCCATTGGAGAATATGACTAGTTCTTGTGGGACGCAATCAAATCACATTACATTTATTTTTCATTACCACATGATTCCAGTTTGATCTTGCCTGTCCTTAAACAAGAACAGATCCCATTGATTCCAGTGCAATTTGCTGCCAAATGCCTTTATTGTTGTTGTTTTTTTAAGAAAGGATTTTCATGAAACTGGTCATCAGTTATTTACATCTGACTTTATTCGGTGAGAAGTATTAGAACACCATTAATATATTTCTAAAAATACATTTGATGCAATAGGCTTGTGGTTTTCAAAAAGTTTTCATTTCCAAATGCATTTGGTGTGGTTTTTATTCTGATTGTGCCATTGTGAACTGGGAACCTCTCAAATATTGCTCTGTTGTAACTACATTGCTCTGACTACCTTCACGATAAAAAAGTTGAAGTGGCTGAATAAGAAAGATAGAACAGTGATACAAGAGAAATACTAAATATAGTAAAAATCAGTAGGGAGTCCTTTTTAATGAGCCACATCAACCTGAATTCCTGCCCAATTTGAGCTAAAAACTTTTTCTTTGAGAGAAATTGCCCAGCAGATTAATATGAACGCAGCATTCTGGTGTAGTTCATTATTTATAAAGGAACTACTGCTACAAGCTTCTCTACTGTCAGTACTGCTTACCGGACACTTCACAACGTTTCTTTATTCGGAAATGAAGATTTTTTTAGGCAGAGGACAGCTGACTAAATTTTAGGCTTGGGAACAATCATATTTTTAAAAAAATATCTAGAAGAATTCTAGAAAACCTAAAACCTGCTTTTATCATTTAAATAATATTTCAATGAGCTTCTTACGTTCATCAAAAAGCAGCATAGTGCTGCACGATTTCCTTTTGGGTGTGTGGGTGATGTTACAATGCACATACGAAAAAGATAAGTCTTATGTCACAACCACATAATGCTTCTTTTGTCGTTAACCCCCACTGAAACCCCCTGCTCAGCATGGCTGCACTAGGTTACAATTATTATTTCTAATACCACAAACCAGGGGGTGTTGAGAGGTGTTTAAGGTGATAACAAAGATGTGATTTGAATATTCTACATTTCTAGGTTATTAAAATGATGAAATCGGGCAAGGAAGTTGAGAGAGAAATGGTTTATTTAAGAGTAAGACCAGCTAGTGAACTAGCAAGATGCATTTCTTTATTCACTGTTTAGTTTGTCGTCTATCATACCAGCACTGGAAATGTAAAATAACCTCAGTATCTCTCCCTAAACGATAGCTAGGGTGCTGAAGTGGGCTACTCATTATTTTCTCTAAGATTCAGACTTGGAAGTGGCAAAACTTCTATATATCAACCCATGTTGGAACAATATCCTAAAGTTCATAATCTTCTACAAAGAGCCTTTCATCCTGCAGTGAATTGTTCAGGCTGATGATAATAAACACACACACACACACACACACACACACACACACACAGAGAGAGAGAGAGAGAGAGAGATTTCATGTGCAGTGTAGGTTTTATTTTTATATGATGATATTTTCAGCAAGGATTGCTCTGAAACTCCTATTAAAACTCTTTTATTGTAAAGTTCTACGTTGTAGTCCATTTTGTCTAGATATTGTGATTATCTTATTGTGCTGCTTCGACTTGCATCCTACTAAGAGAAACCTCTGGTGAATTGGTTTTACAAAGAAATAATTAAATAATCCTGAAATTTGTTAGCCAAAACAAATTATTAGTATATAAGATACATTAATGGTAGTACATAACAACCCTTTTTGTTGTATCAGAATTATATCTTGCTTTTCTTTTAGGGCCTGATTTATTAGCACATACAGTATATAGTAGCCCTGGAGGAAAAAGCCAATGAGATGTCTTCTGTTGGAGAATTTCATTAATATGCATTTTAGATTAGTTAATCTAAGCTGGATTTTCTGGACTACTGTATAAATCAAAAGAAGAATTTCTCTCTGGATTCCATACTTTTCCAGACCTTACAGTATAGTTCTTGGCTCAAAGGTTGCACATTAGAATGATTGTACCAATTAAAATTCAGTTTCTTGCATTTAAAAATATCAGATTTATTTAAATATTTAATGACTAGATTTACACTCAAGCATAAACCCAGTTGAAACAATGCAGATTTACAAGTAGATGGGTTAGTGTATCCTTATAAGGATGGTCATGTTATTAAGGTTAATTTTTTTTCTGTGCTATTATCAGCCATAATAAATCATAGATATGCATCTTATAACCGATCCATAGAAAAATCAATGCAAATAAATGCTTTAGAAATATAGTTACTGCTATATTACTTATATTTATTTATTTATTTATTTATTTAATTTATATACCGCCCTTCTCCCAGGGGACTCAGGGCGGTGAACAGGGCAATACATAAAAACTAGATACAAAAATTAAAATTGTTAAAACATGATTAAACAATGCCCATAAAATTAATACAAATTTAAAATTAAAATCGTTTATAAAATCCCACCCCGTCCCATCAGGCCAGGCCAGCTTGTTTAAAGAGATGGGTTTTAAGATCGCACCGGAAGGAGCGGAGATTGGGCGCCATCCGGAGCTCAACCGGAAGATGGTTCCATAAATCCGGTGCACCCACAGAGAACGCTCTCCCCCTGGCGGCCACCAGTCGGCATTCTTTGACCGGTGGCACCCTGAGGAGGCCCCCTCTGTGGGAGCGTACTGGGCGGAGGGAAGTTGACGCCGGCTGCAGGTGCTCCCCAAGGTATTCTGGACCCATGCCATGAAGGGCTTTGTAGGTCATTACCAACACCTTGAACCTCTTGAACCTCACCCGGAAGACAACTGGCAACCAATGCAGCTTGCGGAGCAAAGGTGTGACATGGGAGTATCGGGAAACTCCCAGTACAACTCTCGCGGCTGCATTCTGTACCAGTTGGAGCCTCCGAGTGGTCTTCAAGGGTAGCCCCATGTAGAGAGCGTTGCAGTAATCAAGACGAGAGGTCACGAGCGCATGAGTGACCGTACGTAAGGCATCCCGGTCTAGATAGGGCCGCAACTGGTGCACCAGGCGAACCTGGGCGAAAGCCCCCCTAGTCACAGCTACAATAGTTATAGTTATAGTTAATTATATATATAATTATATAGTTAATTATAGTTACTGCTATAATTTCTACTAAATTATGAAGTATTTTTTCACTTATCATTTGCATGAAAGGATATCGTAAAAAAATAAGTATTTTTTACAGACCATAGAACCAAGATCATGTATGAAACTCATGGGCTTTGTTGAAATTTTTTAAACAGCCACATAGACATAAGCATGCCAGGTTTTCTAGAGATATTGAATGAAAAGATATCTATGAAAAGATATTTTGCACAGGTCGACCTACTTTCAAAATCTTTACTAAGTAGAGATACTTATCTCCTTATTTACTGTAGCCTGCCAATCATTACAAAATCATTGTGGTTACTGTTGGGGTTGATACTGCTTGCTTGCTTGCTTATTTTGTGCACTGTATTTTTCTTTTGACAATCGCATTCAGTTTTCATTCAAAGAAGTTCCATTTCAAGTATGATTGGCAGGAACTTCTTTCAATCCAGTATTGTGCTTTAAGGTGACCATCAGCAACAGCAGTGAAACATTGAAGGGATCAGTCTATTCCCTAGTTATTTGCTTGCTCTCAATTATTTTAGTTAAAATGGTGCATAACAGATAGAGCATAACAGAGTTGCTTAGGAACTATGTTCTGCCACCCAGATGCAGCATCCTGATTTTACTCAGAGCCAGAGGGCTATTGCATTGTAGTTGTTTTAAGTAGTGGACTAGGATGTTGGAGACTAAAATTCACTCTCAGTCAATGAAAGCTTAGTTTTGGGGATTCGGAGGCAGTCAGTCTCGGCCCAGCCCACCTCACAATGTTATTTTTGAGGGGCAGGGGGAATGCAGGAAGGTATGTTTAAATGCCCCTCAAACTGCTGGGGGAAAAGTGGACTATCAATCTACTACTTACCCCCGGCTGTGGCATATTTGAATTTGGGAAATAACAATAGGACGTGGTCGATGTGCTGCATCCTGTTGGTGCCTCCTCAATTCAATTTCATATTTTCCTGGGACCACATAGTTACCATGAGAGCCATGCAATTATGAATGAAACTCATAAACAACAATATAATTACAGTTATTTTGTATTGTTACCTCTTTCTATTCTTTTTTACAGATGAAGATGGCCAACAAATGCTGTTCTGCCTCAGACCAGGTAGGATGTTCATTCTATTATTCCTAAATATATGTGATTTCACATTTCTTTTTCAGTAGGTTTAAAAAGAGAGAGAGAGAAAAGCCAGTAATTATCCTAACAGTATGTAGCAATTTGTAGATTAAGCAGGTAGGAAAAGTATATTTTAACACCTGAAATAAGCCAGTTTACAAAGCAAAATTTCACTAAACAGAAATGGAATTTGAATGTTCTCAGAACAAGTTACGATGACAAGAAAACAACTGAAGGATTAAATATTTAGTTTGTTGACTTGCTTTGACAATATAGTGCTTCTGAAAGATCTTGCTTTCTTTTATTATTTACTTTATTCTTAATTGCTTAGCAATCATTCACCTTCATTTATCAAACATATGTTATTTCTATTTGCATGTAAAAGCAGATCACAGAGATTCTGCAGGCGCTAGCCCAGTGGCTCTCAACCTTTTCTTCACCACCGACCCCCTTTCAAAACCTTTTGCATCCACAGGCTCTGGCCACAGACCCACCCAAGACTTAATTCAAGATTTAAATCATAACATTTCTTCAAGCCTTTGCGGACCCCTAGTGACAACTTTGCACCCCCCGGGGTACACGCACCACAGGTTGAGAACCACTGGTGTAGATATTAAAAAGTCAGCAAGCAAGCGAAATAGAAAGAGAGAAAATCCCCGTTTATTTATCCTAACTTTCTCTTCTACTTCTCATTAGTCTTTGATTACAAGGCTCTGTACTCTTCCTTTTAATACACCCAAAATCTTTGTGATAAGGTTTACACAGTAATTACTTGCAAGGAAACAGAGGAGAAAAGGTAGCATGTTAGGCTATTTCTGCCCAGTTCCTTAGGGGAAAAAATGTTTTGGTCCTTGAAGTCATAAAATAGGTCAGTTCTCTCCTCTGAGGAGTGGGTCTATAGGACTCATAGCTACTACCAGTACCATTACACCAGACTGGGGACAAGCTAAAGATCTTGTTGATTGTAGCTCTTTTCCCACTATCAACCCTATACTACATCCCTGAAAGAATTTTGATTACTGTGATTGAATGCAAGAAGGAAGGCCTGTATACTATACACCTCTAATTAATATCTGAAAGAAAGTTTGCATATTTCTTTCATTCTCACAGCTTAAAGATCTCTACATTCTCATTCTCAAGGATGTGTATGTGTTCTTGCTTTGGAAATTTGCATATGGAATTACCAAAGGCATGATTTAACTCTTTTGTGTTTGGTTCATATTCAGCCGTACTTCAGTAACAGAGCATGTGATCTTATGTAAATAACCCCAAATTCAAGTCCTGTTCTCTTCAAGTAAAAATGGGAAAGGCTAGGCCTGAGCCATTAGCAGCCTGTTTTGACTCCGGTTAGATAAAAGATTGAATGAGCTTCCTATTTTTTTCATATTTGTGTTAGAAATTGCACCTGGAGTTACCTTTGCAACATTTGCTTCTTATTATTTACCCTTGATGAAAATTCATCCCCTGAATTTGTAGCAGAACAGAATCAAATCTAAGACAAATGTGATCACTTTTACAAAGGCAAAATTTATTACCCTAATTGCTTTAAATTTTCAGTATCAGCTATTTTTCTTGAATCTATTGCATTTCTTAAATCTCTTGCGAGTCTATAAGACTTTTGTGCTTTTTCTTGTTTTAAGGCTCATACATTTGCCTCAGCATAGAAATGAAATGTCAAAACAGTACCTTAAACTAGTATATCATCTTCTTGGAACTTGCCAAATGTTTGCCATTTCTGCTTTGCAAATGTGAACATTTTTTGATCCTGCTTTGTATGCTTTATCATAATGTTCAGAAAATTGAAAGTACTTATTTTTCTGTTATTTTAGGAGAGAGCTAGATTTGTGACTCAATTTCTAAAACATACATCACTGGGCCACATTTTCTTAGCAAAATTTTGAATTAGGTTATGCTATGAATAGAATCCATACAACTTGATTTTGAGTTGTATTCATAGCTTTATTTTGTTGAGATCTAAACCTAATATATTTTTTTCAAGTTAACTGGAATTTCTAACAGCTCATACAGTATTGCGGTGCATTTAGAAATTGTAATTTTTGTGATTTGCTATTGCAGGCATACCTATATGTATGTATGTATGTGTATGTATGTATGTATACATTTCTCTGTGTGTGTGTGTGTGTGTGTGTGTAATTGATTCTAGCAGATTTTTCTTGCTTAAAAGAAATAGTTGGGGCTCCAATAGCAGTGTCAATGGGGCCAGATTTTTGCTGCCTTGAAGGAAGGCAGTAGGAGATGGGAAGGCTTCCCTTTGAAATATTGACTTCAAGGACTGTGAGTGGCTGATGATGGTCAGAAAACACTAATAAAGGTCAACAATAACCGCATAATTTCTATAGGTAGTCCTCATCTTATGATTGTAAGAGAGCTTACCTATTACAGTTGTAAGTATGACAATCATAAGGTGGATCATCACATGAATGATTCTATTTTACAGCTGCTTTTTGGGATAGTTATTAAGCAAAGGTCCATGATAAGTAAGTGAATCTACAGTCATTCATAAACCCATTGTTTCGCTATGTGTTTTTTGCCAAAACTGAAAGTAAACACTGGTTTTCTACAAACAAAAAAACCCCATTGTAAGTCATGGTCATGTGACTGCAGAATGCTGCAGTGAGCTGTAAATGTGGACTAGTTGCTGAGCACCCAAACTGTGGTCATATGACCATGGAACTTTGGAGCTGTGTCATAAGTATCTTTGGGAGGGCCTATCATAACTTGGAATGGTTGCTAAGCAACTGGTGATAAGACATGGACTACCTGTATTATAAAAATATAATAAAATTCAAATAAAAATAATAAAATGCAATCTTATATCCTTTACCCTAGTGAAAGGCAACTTTTAGGAAAGATTGCATCTGATTTCTGATTCTCTGTATTACTTGGGATGAAGACCCTCAGCTTCCCCGTTTGGTAAGAGCAGACAGGATTATATACGTGATCCTAGAACTGCATGGGGCCAAATCATCTAAGAATAAGACCATATTGATTATCGACATCCAGGCATCAGTTCAGGACATTCATAACAAGCCCAGCGGCATGATGTTCTACCAATGGTATATTATTTGACTGTCAAAACAGAGAATTCATTGCAAATGCAATAAACAGATTAGAATTTTATTTCACACTTGGCAATATTGCAAGACCCAGTAATTCTCGGAAATGATTTATAGTAATATAAAACAGGTTTTAAAGGTGGATTTTTCTTTTCAGCCTGTTATCCTTTACAGTATTAAATATTGTTGATGATGAGTTAGCAACCATTCCTACAATATATATCAAACTGACTTTTTATGTAATAACTGGTTGGATACTCTCTTCATCCTATTGGAAAACACTAATAATTCTTTCTGAAGAAAAATTGCAAATTAAGATATGAAAATATATATTAATAATAGAATCGCAGAATTAATACATTCATTAAATTAAAAAATAACTTCATATTAAAAAACAAATTTGATATAGCATTTAACTTAATGTAATTATGTGCCATCAAGTTTTTTTCAACTCCTAGTGATCATATAGGTAGATTTTCTCCACGACAGCCTGACGCTACCCTCGTCTTTCAGGTTTTCCAATGGTTAATTTAATGTGAAAATCATTTGGGTTTATAATTTTACAAACAGGCTTGTGCAGGATGTCCTCAGCTTAGCAACCACTCAAAGTTATAGTCAACTGTCCCAGGGATTTTTAGACCCAGGACACTCCCTCCCATAGTCATGTGACCACATTTCAGGTACTCAGTAACTGGACTGCATTTATGGTCATTTGTAGCATTACATGCTCATGTAACACTGTTTTACTTTTCTACTAAAAAAGAGTAGTTTTTAGGCTTCTATTTCTCGTAGGGCTGACAGCATAATAAGTGATGTTTCCAGTCCCTTCCTACCATATCTCCCAATAGATGAGGATCCTTAGTAGGGCCCAATCCATTAACATGTCCTGAGCATGTAGAACTTGCAAATACATAGTAGGGCATTATAACCAGCACCTTGAATTGCATTCAGAAACAAACCAGCATCATCATCATACTGTCTTATCCAAAACTGAGAGGTAGTTGAGTGGCAGTTTTATGTAGATGCTGAATAATACAGGTTATCCAAAGAAGGGCAGCTTTTGGAGACAAGTGGTTGATAGAATTACTCATGTCACACTGACCTTGGCTCTCATTAATATATTCTTTGGAAACATTGTTAGTCTATATAGTAAAATAAAATTAAAACCATATGGAATCTGATAGTATCTTTTCTGACTAACAAATTCCATTAGAAGGCTTGAACTCTGTGCATCTGATAAAGTGACCCACAGCTCATGGAAATAAGCCTTTTAATCAAATGCATTAGTCAGAAAAATGTTCCTGGACTTTTTCTGAATTTTGCTATCCTTTAGAAGATACAGAAAGTGTGATCCTGTAGAAATTTCTGTTTAGTTCTCAACCTGCCTACAAAATGTAACTCTGCACTGAACAATTATTAAGTACAAAGTCTGGAACTATGAAGTACCTGAGGCCTAGTTTACAGAATTAAGCAATTATTATTCTTTACAATTCTATCAGGAATGAAATTAATATTCTTTGTGATTACGGATACAACCCAAGATAATGGCAAAAAAAGATCAGCTCAGCCATCTAGCTCTTGATAGCAGTGTAGATAGATCAGAGGCCGCCAACCTTTTGCCCACCGAGGACTGTTTCCATGGAGAAAGGTTTTTCTGTGGACCAGAGACTGCATGCTTTTGTGTGTTGCCTGCATCCTGCAGATGGGGCTTTGCTTAGGTGTGTGGACCACATGTTGGCATGCTGAGGCCTGGTACTGGTCCATGGACTGGTGGTTGGGGACCCCTGGTGTAGATGATCATAAAGACACAAGAATTCTCTGGGGGTTTTGAGGAAGTAAGTTAAGCATTGTTGGAAATAACTAGACAACCTGTGACTCACTGGGTCATTCTTTTCTAGATATTTCCTTAACAAGCAATCACTCACTCCTGTGCACCCTCCCTTACCCTTCCTGTGCCTCCCTTGTGTCCTCTCACACCCCCTTGCCCTCTGTGCACACTCCCCAACTTGCATCACTTTTCTGCACAACTTCCCTGATCCATGGCATCACCTTTTGCACACTTTACCCAACCTGCCTGGCACCTCTAAGCACTTCCCCGACCTGTGCTGCACTTTCACGCACTCCCTCACACCCTTGGTGACCCTACCCCAATCTGCACAGTGTCTCTTGTACACCCCATGCACCCTCCCTAACACACCCAGTGCCTCTCCTGCATCCCCTTAACCCCTTCTCTCACTCCCCCACCCAGCAGCAGCCACTTAATCTATGATGCACCACTTTGCCCAATTGAAGGTTACAAACAGAGTTTTAGTAATATGAAAACAGATGGAATGGATGTGTTGGAATAAGGTCAACCATATGATGAAGCTGCAGATATGAGTGAATTGTATATTGGTGTCTAAGCTAAAATATACCATAGCATCCAAAAGGTACATATGTCCATTTTGCTGCCTACAATTTCATTCTGAATAATGCCATGTTGTTGTTGTTAGCTGTGAAGTCGTGTCCAACCCATTGCAACCCTATGGACAATGTTCCTCCAGGCCTTCCTGTCCTCTACCTTCTGCTGGAGTCCATTTAAGCTCACGCCTACTGCTTCAGTGACTCCATCCTGCCACCTCATTCTCTGTCGTCCCCTTCTTCTCTTGCCCTCAATCTTTCCCAGCATTAGGCTCTTCTCCAGTGAGTCCTTCCTTCTCATTAGGTGGCCAAAGTATTTGAGTTTTAGCTTCAGGATCTGGCCTTCTAAAGAGCAGTCGGGGTTGATCTCCTCTAGGACTGACTGGTTTGATCGCCTTGCAATCCAAGGGACTCGCAGGAGTCTTCTCCAGCACCATAGTTCAAAGGACTCAATTCTTTGGCGCTCAGGCTTTCTTACGGTCCAGCTTTCACTGCCATACATTGCAACTGGGAAGACCATAGCCTTGACTATACGCACTTTTGTTGACAGGGTGATGTCTCTGCTTTTTAGTGTGCTGTCTAGATTTGCCATGGCTTTCCTCCCCAGGAGCAAGCGTCTTTTAATTTCTTGGCTACAGTCCCCATCTGCAGTGATCTTGGAGCCCAGGAAAATAAAATCTGTCACTACCTCCATTTCTTCCCCATCTATTTGCCAGGAATTGAGAGGGCCGGATGCCATGATCTTGGTTTTCTTAATGGTAAGTTTCAACCCAACTTTTGCACTCTCCTTCACACGTAACTCGAGGCACTTTAGTTCTTCACTTTCTGCATATCTTAGGTTGTTGATATTTCTTCCGGCAATCTTAATTCCAACTTTTGATTCATCTAGCTCTGCCTTTCTCATGATGTGCTCTGCATATAAGTTAAATAGGCAGGGCGACAGTATACAGCCTTGCCGGACTCCTTTCCCAATTTTGAACCAATCAGTGGTTCCATGTCCAGTTCTCACTGTTGTTTCTTGGCCCACATATAGGTTTCTCAAGAGACAAATAAGATGGTCTGGTACTCCCATCTCTTTAAGAACTTGCCACAGTTTGTTATGATCCACACAATCAAAGGCTTTAGCATAGTCAATGAAGCAAAAGTAGATATTTTCTGGAACTCTCTAGCTTTCTCCATGATCCAGCGTATGTTGGCAATTTGATCTCTAGTTCCTCTGCCTCTTCGAAATCCTGCCTGCATTTCTGGTAGTTCTCGATCCACATACTGCTGAAGTCTACCTTGTAGGATTTTAAGCATAACTTTACTAGCATGTGAAATGAGTGCAATGGTGCGATAGTTTGAACATTCTTTGGCACTGCCTTTCTTTGGAATTGGAATGTAAACTGACCTTTTCCAATCCTGTGGCCACTGTTGAGTTTTCCAAATTTGCTGGCAAATTGAGTGTAGCACTTTTACTGCATCATCTTTTAAGATTTTGAATAGCTCAGCTGTAATACTGTCACCTCCACTAGCTTTGTTGTTGCTCAGCTTTTCTAAAGCCCACTTCACTTCACATTCCAAGATGTCTGGCTCGAGGTCAGTGACCACCTCATTGTGATGATCAGGGACATTAAGCTCATTCTTGTATAGTTCTTCTGTGTAATTTTGCCATCTCTTCTTAATCTCTTCTGCCTCGGTTAGGTCCCTGCCATTTTGGTCCTTTATCATGCCCATTTTTGCATGAAACATTCCCTTCATCTCTCCAGTTTTCGTGAAAAGATCTCTGGTCCTCCCTATTTTATTGTTTTCTTCTATTTCTTTGCACTGTTCATTTAAGAAGGCATTCTTATCTCTTCTAGCTATTCTCTGGAATTCTGCATTCAATTGGGCGTATCTTTCTTTGTCTCCCTTGCCTTTTGCTTCCCTCCTTTCCTCAGCTATTTGCAAAGCTTCCTCAGACAGCCATTTTGCTTTCTTGCATTTCTTTTTCTTTGGGATGGTTTTAGTTGCTACCTCTTGTACAATGTTGCGAACCTCTGTCCATAGTTCTTCAGGCACTCTGTCTATCAGATCTAATTCCTTAAATCTATTTGTCACCTCTACTGTATATTCAACAGGGATATGATTTAATTCATACCTGAGTGGCCTAGTGCTTTTTCCTACTTTCTTCAGTTTAAGCCTAAACTTTGCATTGAGAAGCTCATGGTCTGAGCCACAGTCAGCTCCTGGTCTTGTTTTTACTGACTGTATAGAGCTTCTCCATCTTTGGCTGCAGAGCATATAGTCAATCTGATTTCTGTGTTGACCGTCTGGTGATGTCCATGTGTAGAGCCGTCTCTTGGGTTGTTGGAAAAGAGTGTTTGCTATGACCATCATATTCTATCAGCCTGTGCCCTGCTTCATTTTGTACTCCAAGGCCAAACTTGCTTGTTATTCCAGTTATCTTTTGGCTTCCTACTTTAGCATTCCAATCCCCCATGATGATAAGGACATCACTTTTTGGTGTTAGTTCTATAAGGTGCTGTAGGTCTTCATAGAACCGGTCAATTTCATCCTCTTCAGCACTGGTGGTTGGGGCATAGACTTGGACTACTGTGATATTGAATGTTTGCCTTGGATTCGAACTGAGATCATTCTGTCATTTTGAGGATTGCATCCCAGTATTGCTTTTCCTACTCTTTTATTGACTATGAAGGCTACTCCATTTCTTCTGAGGGATTCTTGCCCGCAGTAGTATACCTGATGGTCATCTGAATTAAATTCACCCATTCCTGTCCATTTTAGTTCGCTGATACCTAAGATGTCGATGTTCAGTCTTGTCATCTCTTGTTTGACCACGTCCAGCTTTCCTTGATTCATGGATCTTACATTCCAGGTTCCTATGGAGAAAAAATCTTTACATCATTGGACTTTCCTTTCAGCACCAGACACATCCACAGCTGAGTGTCCTTTCGGCTTTGGCCCAGTCGCTTCATTCTTTCTGGCGCTACTAGTACTAGCCCTCTGCTCTTCCCCAGTAGAATATTGGACGCCTTCCGACCTGAGGGGCTCATCTTCCAGCGTCATATCATTTTGCCTTTTGGTACTGTCCATAGGGTTTTCATGGCAAAGATACTGGAGTGGGTTGCCATTTCCTTCTCCAGTGGATCACGTGTTGTCAGAACTCTCTGCTATGACCTTTCCGTCTTGGGTGGCCCTGCACGGCATAGCTCATAGCTTCATTGAATTATGCAAGCCGCTTCGCCACCACAAGGCAGTAATCCATGAAGGGGAATGCCATGTTAGTTGTCCCAATAGTGAGAAAAATATTTGCAGTTATGTAATGTCTTTATAATTTGCACATAGTATGAAACAGTTTCTTTCACTTTTCCTAAGAATGACATCTCAGTCCACAATTGTCTGCTGAAGGCATTGTGTGTAGCATGATATCATGATCAGGAAGATTTTAATGTGTTTGAGCAACATGGTGGAACTAAGGTAACATACGACATACGACTGTCAATCTTTGCTGGCATGGCAAGTTTCTAGTTGTTTTGGAACTGTTGGTGAGACTGTTAAAAGTCGTTGGCACTGTTTGAATTTGTTCTACCAGCAGCAAGATCTGACTGCTGGCCCAGTGATGGATTCTATTTCAAATCAGGGCTGTTTCCAGGGGAGGCAGAGGAGGAGAGACCTGGAGCTTATGGAGTGAATGAACTGGATGAGGCTGTCGGCAGGCCCAGAGGAAGAGAGAGAGGCTTTTGGAGAGTTGGTGGTGGTGGCAGCAGCGTGCTCCAGGGGCGAAAAGAAGCAAGGCCCCTTTAAGGAAAGGGTGGAAGAGTCAGCATCAGAAAAAGGAAAGAAGGCGAGGTTGTCAGAATACAAGCGAATTTGAGGGCTAATCCACATGGAGCCCCATTTCCATCTGTCCTGTTTGCTACCCTAGAGACTAAAATGGACAATGTGAAATTTGAGCGGGCCCCGAACAAGGAGTATATATCGGAGGTGGTGACCCTTTGAGAGCTGTATGCAACGAAATTTCATGTTGATGTATGCCGATTGGTGTACATTCAAAGTGACAATAAAGTTATCATCATAGTCAGCACATATCAGGCTCTCATTCCCATTCACACCCACTTCAGAGATACCCACAATATATTGATGGTGATAATTCTCTTGAGAAAGAGAATAAGTAACAGTAACAGATATATATAACCACCATAATCGTGTGTGTGTGTGTGTGTGTGTGTGTGTGTGTGTGTGTGTGTGTGTGTAGTTTATTGACCACCATAATCAAATGGACAGAAATCTTATATTTGTTTTTGTTTTTTTAAAGTTGTAGAATTTCTTATACTGGAAACTATTTCTGTTAACAAGTTTACTGATAACCTCACATACTTTTTTTAAAAAAAAAATCAAACCTTTGATAGTGACAGCTGCAGAGAGGGCCTTTTTTCAACATTAACATATAAAAAGCTACATGGAAAGCAACATGTATAAGAGTGTCTAAGTGGTTTGAGAGGAAAATACGCTGTTCTCAGCATAGAATGAGATGCCATAACACTAGATATTCCAATCAGTATATTTGCAGATCAAAAGGCATGAAATAAACACTTTTGAGTGATCTATTACAGCCCTGCTGTCACGGTCCTCATATGCACAGAGCCAGGGATTACAGGGTTACACTGGGCCTCCATCTCTATTCTGTGGGGTCAAAGAGCTCTGTACAACACACAAATGCAGTACAGATGCTCTGACCAGCAAACTATGCAGCCCAGACATACCTACCTGCATGAATGGTAAGCTGCTGCTGTTTAAATTTTTAAAGGTTTACTTTGGTTGTTAGCTTAAGCTATTGTTTGTTATTATTGCGCTCTGTGCATATTCTCAGTCATCATAAGGGGGTGTCTGTTACCCTATGGCTCTAGACCTAATGCTAGTGTCTGTTGATGAATATGAAATGAAGAGAGGTTTCATGGATAAAATTGGCGAGGAACTGTGGAAAGTTTAAATTAAAACCACCCAATAATGCTATTGATAATCAATCAACTGGAGAGCCAGTTTGGTATAGTGTTACGACTTCAGATTAGAAACAGGGAAACCATGACTTCTAGTCCCATCTTAGGCACAAAGTCAGCTGGGTGACCTTGGGCCAGTCACTCTCTCCCAGTCCTAAAAAGGAGGCAATGGCAAACCACTTCTGAAAAACATTGCCAATAAAACTGCAGCGATTTGGCCAAAAATCAGACATAATTGAACCAAAGTCAAAAAAGGTCATTCTAGAAACTTAGCAATAATAACCTTAATGACCAACTTTATACCCTAGTGTGCAATTAAACCAGTTGATTTTGAACTATTTAAAATATCCACTGTATAATTAGCATGCTAACTCAGTTTTAGGACTTTAGCTTCTTAACCTGCCAAGTTTCTTAAAACACTCACCAATCTTGATTGCCATTTATTTATTCATATAAAATATGCAGCATTCCAGAGAGGCAAAATATATTTTACTTTCTTTAATTTTTCTTCCTTTACATATAATTGCTGTCACTTAGTATTCATTTGTACATGAACAAATACATAAACAAACAAGCCTAAAGCTACAAGGTTTTTTTGTGTTCTTAATTTTTATTGCGGGTCTCTGTGCCAAGGCATTAATTGTTTATTTAAAGACAAAACTTGTTCCCCATGAAGTCATCATTTCTGTTTCAATTACATGAACTTAAACCTGCCATGTCTACATTCTATATTTGTGGAATACCTACTTGTGTCCCATGTTTATGATCATCAATTTGTCAACCTATACTTACTGTAATAATACTTATAAATTCCAAAATAGTGCATGCAAAGTCGCGTGGTCGCACAGAGAGACGGACACTTGGGCTGGGTAGTCCTTCTTTATTGGATCAGGAATAAAGCTGGGGCAAAGGGGTTACCTGGCGTCTCTTTATACCTGCCCAGGTGAATCACGACCAATAGATTCAAACCTGGGCTTCCCGCCAGTGCAGGTGGCCAATGGATTTAAACCCTGGCTTCCCGCCAGAGCTGACCATGCCCTGGGGCTATCAACGACTTGCTCTATTCAGGCTTTCCCGCCAAAAGCGGTTATAGCCTGGAGCTGTCCAGCCCCCTGTTGTGCTGACATTCCGTGTATGCTTTAAGAGCATACACTGCAGTGCAAAAAAGAAGCATTCATATGCAATGGCTAACAGAAAAGGAGAATTAATAATGTGTTATTTAACTTGATTGTAGATTTCTGCAGTGCATGTGTGTGTGTGTGTTTGTGTGTGTATATATATATATATATTTCTGTGTGTGTATATACACACACACCCTTTCTACTGCTATTTATCATAAGGTCACGCACACAGATCAGATTCTGCATAATGAGAGTAATCACCCTATTGCACATAAGATTAGTTGTATCCAAACACTGTTTAATAGGGTGGATACCCATTGCAGCACAATGGCAGCGAAAATTAAAGCACAGGCATATCTCCATCCTATATGCAGGCAGAATGGGTACTCAGCGAGCTTTATTTGATGCTGTTGCAAACATCAGGAACCACGATTGATCCATGACAGACCAACGACCGGTGCTTGGGTCACACTTCCATATATCAATGGTGTATCCGAAGGAACCACAGGGATACTTGCGACCCATGATATTAGCATGGCACACAGGCCCAGCCAGACCCCGCGCAGGAGAATAATGCACCCAAATGAACCGCTATCCAAAAGTGACATGTCATCTGTAATTTATAGAATCAATTGCAATGATTGTTGTTGCAATTACGTTGGGGAAACAGCAAAACGCCTCCAGACTAGAGTGCATAACTAGCAGTTAAACGGCATGAACAGCGTTTCCCAGGTATGGGTGCATATGGCTGAGAAGGATCATACATTTAATTTTGCTGGGGCTGAGGTCATTACCCAGGATTCCATGAAAGGTGGCCGCTTATTACAAGAAGCATGGCTGTCTGATCGATACTCCATCAATCAGCATGTGGAACTGCTTCTAGCATATCAAACATTGACAAGACGAACAGCTGCGCAGAGAATCAGAGCGGGTGAATCTCTTACCACCTCCATGCTGGGCGAACAGAAATATAAAAGATCTGAGTTGTTTACCCATAGAACAGCAGGGTGTCACAACGAATGGAGAGATGGAAGCATGAGCAGAACCTACCACAAGACTAAGAGAAGGACAACAGAACAACATGACCGATGTAAGCATATGATGGGAGGATCATCGGCAGACGCCACTGCGTGGCAGGCTGACAGCACAGCTGAACAGAATAGCAGCAGGAGTGATCCGGCAACGACGCCAAATAGCTGCACGCTACAGGATAGATGCGACCAACAGGCGAGGTGGGTGGGGGGAGGGAAAACGTCAAAACCAAAGCGGATACCAGCTAGTACGGCAAAACCACGATCCATGACTAGATCACTAATATCCACACAGCTATAAAAGTAACAAGTGTTTCCTGCTACTGGCAGTGGATTGACGAAAGCTAAGTTATTAAAAGGTTTTTTTCTGTCCTGGAGATCAGTGGTTTTCAGATTTCTAAGGATCTCTCCCAGGTGTTGGAGGACTTTCTATAGCAGAGGTGTCAAACTGCTGGCCTATGGGCTGGTTGCATCATGCAGAGGCCGTGCCCACCCCAGGTCCAGCAATACAAAAAAAGTCACGATGCGTCACGACACATCACGTGACGTGGTGAAGTTTGACACCCGTGCTCTATAGCATTTGTTTGATGAAGTATAAGGGACTGTAGCTGCAAAGTACAAGTGTTACAAACTCATATTCCCATTTTCTCAGTATTGCATAAGGTCTGCAATATCTCTGCATTTGGAAGGTTATTCATTTCCTTAACTAAGCTTTTAAAAATTAATAATGTTAATCTTGTCTATTTATGTTTTCATGTTGTTGTTGCTAAACACCATGATTGCCCAAGTCCTGTTATAATGCTGTCTCTGTGTGTGTGTGTGTCTTCCTAAGAGGGATGAGTGATGAATGCTTTGAGTATATGGCAAAAGTATATAATCCTAAGGTGCAAAGGTCATCCCTACTGTCCAGCTAAAGCAAGCAGGCACCTATATAGGACAGCAACAAACTAGGAAGATTTTGGAGGCAAGCAGTCATTTTAGAAAGCAACAGTAAGCCATCTGTATTTTACCAAGAACATCACATTGATAGGAATCATAAATCAATCATAAAATGATTGATAATATGGTGTCAGTAATGGACCCCTCCTGTCAGATGGCATTCAACATGTTACTGAGGAAAGTCGAAGGCTCTTTCGGAATACTAATGGTGTTTGTGATGTAGCTAAATTAAAGCCTTAGAGCATAATAAGCTAAAGACAATGGTCAGATAAAAGAATCTAAGTTAAAGCAGTGATGTAATTTGACAAAGCATCTCAGAGTTAACCCTCCCAAGTTCTCTTTAGAATAAAGGCGGGGGCGGGGGGAGCAAGAGACACATTCAGACCTCAGGATCCTGTTTCTGTAACTCTAAAAGGGTTGTATTAGCAATCATAACTTTGGTTTCCTTGTGTGGTTTACCTCAAAGGACTGAGATAGGAACTGTGGACTAAATTAAATGAAATAGGTTCAGAATGAATATGAAAAGAGACTGCTAAAGATGAAGAAATTTAAGAAAGCATACTGGATGTCAAAACAGCTATTGTTATTCTCATAGTATTGGTGACAGTAAGAGAAAGTGATTCAGAGAACTTTGATATCCTCAGGAAGAACACTCCTGTATATTTATGGGACTCTGATTCACTATCATAGGTTACATCCATACATTCCCCCAAACTTTGGGTCTTTCATTGTTCTTCAGGGACTTCTCAAGATGCAGCCTTCCTTTTATCCCCACTTAGCTTTGTATTTCTCTGATCCAGTGTTACAGTGAAACTTTTTCTCCTGTGCAATGCTTCAACAGCAACTGTAATGAAGACGAGACAGGTGCTAGGATTTACCAACTCCTGTTTCCTATTTTTGGCCGCTGCAGGCACAGTCCCCCCCCCCACCCTGATTGATTCTACTCAGTGGCCATCTTAGCTGGAAATGATGCTAGTTAGGCATTGCAAGGGTTCCTGACCTATGATCTAGTGGTCTCAGGGGAAATTATTTATAATGTGTAAAAAAATGAGTCCATCCTTCTGTTAGATAGAGAGGAATGAGCAACTGCAAGGAAAAGCATAAGGACTGACAGGCAAGAAAGAGAAATACAAGTGAGCAAATGCAAGTGAGACATCAAAAGAAAGAGCAAGAGAAGAAAAGACAGATGTAGTGTAAGGATTAGAGCAAGAAAGATGAGTGAGTGACAAGGAGCAATATATCAAGAGAAAGTCAATGGATTGGATCAATGGATTAGTGATGGAGTGGGATGGATTTCCTCATAAACTAAAATAGGTGAGTATCTTCTACTATACCAGGAAGTCCCAAACCACCTTGTAGATCAACTACCAAGCATGATCTATGGACTGGGACTTCCCAAATAAAGCAGGAAAGGCAGAAACCCCCCTCCAACCAGGCGGCCAAACTTGTCAAAACTCCTCCAACCCACTTCACATTATGGAGAACAACTGATGAATGTTTTTACAACCAGCAGGAAGCAAATCAATTGCTAAACCTCAATTTTCCCAAAGTAAGTACCACTCTGAGGCAGAATAGAGACCACATATACAGCCAAGGCAAATTATGTTGGAGTACTTTTATGCTGCATCAAGGATTGTAGGGAGGCATTTTAAACCAGTGGTTTGGGTAACCTCCAAATGAAGGCATGACTACTATGGAAAGAAATTACAGAAATCTTGGAGTATTTATGTCCAATACTACTACTTCCAAGCACATTGTTAATCAAGTATCATATTAAAATACACCTGATGACTGATCTCATCTTAATATACATATACATCTCATTTTAAAGATGAATTTCAGTTTTCAGCCAGATAACTTTACATTGCAGATTATCCAAAGATCATTATTTTTGTCAATAATATGCATTAGAGATAATACTCAAGTACTAATGCAACCATGATAGTTCCTTTCTGCAAGTCAGCCCCTCAGATGCATCACCTGAGCAGCCACCCCCAGTTTTAGAATACAGGTGCAGAAATAGTCATCGTCACGGTTTGTGTAGATCAGACATGTCAAACTCACAACTTCACATGACCTCGCACAATGTATTGGGATGGTTTTGCCATTGCCGGCAATGGGGTTGGTGTGGCTTCCACATGACGCGTCCGCCCCACGGGCCAGCAGTTTGACACCCCGGTGTAGATAGTCAGGTAGACAGGATGGATGTGTTTAGTCATTGATTACAATGTAATGAAATTAAGCAATCCTGGAAATAATATATGTTGCTAGGTATAATAGGGACTTCAAGGTAGCTCTTTCTGAAATGCTGCATTTTCCTTACCAACTGCTCTTCAGGCATAAACATGGAATTCAAAAAGAGTTTTAGAGCCAAACCAATTTCTGAACCAGTGGAGCCTTACCTAGAGGCTGAATTAAATCTTTTCTGTCTTCCCCTGATATTCAAGTTGGCATAAACTCTTTCCCACTGCCTATTCAATCCTGAGCCTTAGGGGGATTGATCAAGATTGGGATGAATTGCTTGTCCAGAATGATGGTTGTGTCGGAATGTCGTAGCTGCCACTGCAGCTGCCACTCACCTGAACTTCTCAGAAGGAAATAATTCTTTTTCTTCTGACTTTTGCAATGGGGTTAGGTGGGATGGTAACATTCCAAGAAGGAAGGAAGGAAGGAAGGAAGGAAGGAAAGGAAGGAAGGAAGGAAGGAAGGAAGGAAGGAAGGAAGGAAGGAAGGAAGGAAGGAAGGAAACTGGCTCTTATAGTGACACAAGGGTACTTTCAATCTTAATAAAAGTTTTAAAAGTTATCAAAGTGGGGCAGGTGTTCAGTCCTCTGCAAAGAAAAAGTAGAAGAAAAGCAAAGGGAAATCTTCTGTCTTACATATACGTGCCTGAAAGTAGAGATTTTGTTGGAAGTCACATGTTGCAACCTTTACTTTCCTTCTAATAGATATTATTAATTAGAATCCTTGGATTCTTGTTCCATGGATTAACTGTTTCCAGTCCAGTTACAAGGACAATAGTCTGTTATATGCAAGTAAGGACTACAGCAACCCTACTTTGTCTTTTTTCACTATAGTCTTTTTTATTTTTTTTATCAAGTTTTCCATCTCATTTCCATAGTAAAAAAGTTTTCATGTTCTAGTAATTGTACCCAGAGTATGCACATAGACTTCTTTGCTAACTGCATTCCAAACTATTCAGTGGCTTCTACAATATCTATAAGGTTATGCCAGGAAGTCTAATTTCTATAAAGTACAGAAGTTGGGAGTATTCCTCTTGGGGAATTATACTTCTCTCTTTTCTAGGTATTTTACTATTCTTAAAGGCAGGTGAACTGAAAATTATATTAAATCTTCAACATGTAATCTTCTAAACAAAAATGGAAGCTTTTCCATTTTACCTCTCATTTGGGCAGAGTTTGACCTAACAAAATGTACACTGTTTTCACATGTACATTAATTTAGCCAACTTCTAGAATCAGTGATCCATGGACTGACTCGCCAATGAGCATCTTTCATGTCACTGAGACTATGATACATGACATCTAGAAGCCAGAAATGAATTATATCCAATAATGTGGGAAAGTCTGTGAGAATTAAACCTTTCCCCAGAAATCCAACGGAAACTTGATTCGAACCTTCAACATTTGCAGGACAAGTTTGGGAAGAGCTGGGATTTTAGACTTCTTTAATAGGCTTACATTAAATGTATTTTAGTAGCAATTATATATCTCTGGAAAGTTCTTCTCGTTGATACTGCAGCTGCAACTCCTTAGTCATTTCTGTTTCAGCACATAAGTCTTTCTCTGTCTTTGATGATCAGTAGGCGACTCAATAGCCCAAAAATCCAGAATAGGCATCTGTGCTCTTTATTCTGTCAGTGTCTACTTTGCCACAGTGACAAACAGAAGCAATAAACAAAGAAGATTAGTTCAGTGTGAAGGCAAAATAAAAAAACCCACTCTGTTTTCAGCACCTGAGTGCTCAAGGACCGTTTTCAAAACTTTGACAGGTCCTGTGTACAGTACCCCCTTCTGATTGGTTTAGGCACTTTCGGTACACTGCCAGTTAGCTGAACTTAATTGATGACTATTTAACTCTACCCCGAGTGCCGCGTAGCAGAGTGAGCGCCTGTTACTTGTCCCAGCTTCTGCCAACCTAGCAGTTCGAAAGCACGTAAAAATGCAAGTAGAAAAATAGGGACCACTCCGGTGGGAAGGTAACAGCGTTCCGTGCACCTTTGGCATCTAGTCATGCTGGCCACATGACCACAGAGACGTCCTCGGACAAGCGCTGGCTCTTCAGCTTTGAAACAGAGATGAGCACCGGCCCCTAGAGTCGGAAATGACTAGCACGCATGTGCGGGGTAACCTTTACCTTTACCTTTAGCTTAACTGTAATTTTTCAGGGCAACTGCCTAGTCAATCTTGATAAAGTTGTTTAGGGCACCTCTTCAGCTTGGTCCTTGCTGATAGAAGTATCAGGGCTCCTCCTGATCTCTTCTCATTTCTGAATCTTTTGCCAGGGATCTGATAAGCAGCTTGTATCATTTGGCTTCATAAATTTCACATCTATCAAGACCTTCTTCCTCACTTAACAAGTTCTATAACAACATCTGATAAGATTGATGCATCTACTAAAGTCTGAAGCAAGAATTGTGTCAGGTTGTCAAGCAGGAGAATGTACCTTACAAAGAGTTCCACTGCTATTTTTCATGGGGACTAAAAAAATTCTCCTCCAGATGCTTCTTTCTTTTCAAGGTTGGTCTCAACCTTCCTCAAGACATTATCATTGCTCATATTTTCCCCAGCCCTTCAACGCCGTTGGAAATATTATTACATTCTCTAAATGCTGTTGCTATACTCAGACTGTGCAATATCATTTAATTGGGACTGATATTTATTTCTGGCCTGACAGAGTCCATCTAAAAGGTGTGGTCTTTCCCCCAAATGTTTATCCCCATGGATAGTGACAAGCTTTGCTATGAGCTGACCAAACAGTTGTGCTTCTTCTGATCCATACTCCCTGCACAAAAGTATTGGCAATACCAGTAACACCAAATACACCTTGCTGGAGCTATGTTGATTGGCCCCAAAGGCTGAGCTCTCTGTCTTTATCCAGCACTATAGACTGGACCTACATTCCTAAAGAAATCCATCCTTTAAGGACAGGGGTGTCAAACTCAATTTCATTGAGGGCCACATCAGCATTGCAGTTGCCCTCAGGGGGCCGGGTGGGTATAGCCAGGGTGGGCATGGCCTACTGGGTGGGCGTGGCTAGAGTGCGTATGGCCTACTGGATGGGCATGGCCAGCTCTACATCGTTCACATCAAAGGTGCCTATGGGGGCCTGGGCAGGAGTGGGACAGATCTGAGGGTCTCTGGCAGAAGGAGGGTCTCTGGGCCAGGGCCAAGGCAGTGGGGGCCGTTCCCTCACTGTTTCCAGGATGGCTTCGCGGGCCACATGAAACCACTTTGCGGGCCACATCCGGCCCCTGGGCCTTGTGTTTGACATGTCTGCTTTAGGAGAAAGAGGGCAGCTCTTCAGGGTCACCATATGAAGCTTGCAATTCAATTGTATGTGCAAATCATACAGACCATAATAAAGAAGAGCTGGATACTTTTTCTATAGTTGCAGTTCTTTGAGTCATCATCTCTAAATTCATTCAATCACCCCTTCACTGTGTCTTCAGATCTGCTTTATCAGTGCAGAACTGAGGGGGTTTGACAGAAGCTGAGACAGTTTTTGTAGTATGGATGGAGAACATGGCTTCTCATGTAGAAAGTAAAGTGGAAAACAGCCATGACGAGAGAAGGAGGATCCATTATCAAGGCAACCCAAAGGCATACATTGCTTAAGTCTAAAGGGTGGGAGAGGATTACTAAAATATCACAGGCTTGCAAGTAAAAGAGGGAGGATAGGAAGTGCAAGATACAGTTGCAACATTATGTCACTATAGCCAATCTAAATAAAAATAATTTTTAGTCTTCGGTGGAGTCTCTTTCTTGTTCTGGCCTACTTCATAAGGATGACTGCTCTCATCAAACAGTTCTGCACATTCTAAAAGATTTTTGAATTTGGATTTATATGTGTAAAGAACTTAAGTGATGGGTCGTGGTCAATTCTTCTCTGCATTCAAAACACATAATAGTCCGTGTTTTTTGGTGGGCAGCCAATTTGTAGAACATTGGACAAAAATCTTTAAGATCCCACTGAGTGTTCTTCATTAAAGAAATAATATAACTAGGTCCTTGTACTTGCTAAACATACAAGTGCTCTATCTTGGCCTCTCATATTCTGTAGCTATAACATATTTTTGCATTCAGTTTCCCATAATTATAGAACAATGCACATTCCTTAAAATTGGGGCAATTTCTGTGCTTGTAATGTCCACAATAACTTTAAGGTGCTGGTTCTGAGATAAATAATCAGAATTTATGGACAATGCACATAGATCTATGCGTGACTAGATGCTATACAGGAATAGTTATATTTTACCCTGGCTAATAAATTGAAATTAATTTGTAAACATTTTTATCCACTGAAGGTGATACATATGGGGTGGGTGAATGAGAGACTCCAGGGAGAAGATTCCCCCCAACTGTATACATTCAAGTTCCTGGCACTGAAGGGTTCATCATTCTATATTTTCAGCACCCCACCGGTAAGCAGCTTTTTTTTTTTTAAGTGTGACGGTTATTGTTTTTGTCAGCTAGAAGGTTCCCCTGCACTTTCCATTGGATAATGAAGCAAAATGTAATTTAGTAAAGAAAGTTCACAGTAACTCTTTCAGGCACCTTTAATCCTTCCCTCTCATGCATAAAACATTGAGATCAGTGAGGACTGGATGATTGCATAGGACATTTCTTTATTTTGCTGCTCAGTTTGAAGCTTCAGACCTAAAGAGTCACCAAAAATTCCATTATACTGGAATTTGAGGCAGATATACCAGCTTCAAATTTAGAAGATATTTTTAATAAGCAGGTTTTCTTACCTTTTCCTCATGAACTGTGTTGCATCTTGACAAATTCTCATAAATACTGTTAGGAAATAGTGTTGCATGTAAATCTTACATATATTTAAGGGACAGAACTCAACTATCAGCTATGAAACCATTTAAACAACAAGGGTCATGAAAGCTGTGGTATGAGGTTTTTTTAAAAAAAAGGCTTAACACAATTTCCTAAAGAAAAGCATACTCATGACTCCCACCTGACCGCCGCCTCCATCACTGACCCATCCACATCTTTACTCACTATGTATCTTTGCCCTGCCCACTGTCCCTTGCCCCTCACCCCCAAAATACCAAGTCCTACTGACAGTGAAAGGTTATCAGCCCTGGTTTAAAGAAAGGAAAGACAAGCTAAAATGGTGAGAAAAAATATGCTGAGCTGAAATAGTTCTAGTTCATTATATTTTATTTTTTAACCTATATAAATGTATATGGAAATATTAAACAGAAACATTTGTTACTATGAATGTTAGGGAAGCCCTTATTTTATAGATGTAATCAAAAGAAGTCAACTCCCACATTTAAGAAATCAAAATTCTTTCAAAATTTTTGAAAGATAAATAAGCAAAAACTTATTTGTTTTCATCAGTCAGCCATACCCTTCTGAGATTCGAATCTCAGAAGGGTATGACTGACTGATGAAAACAAATAAGTTTGAAATGCATATCAGTCTCCCTTTAATTCTTTGTTAGCAATCTAAAATTTACACAAATATGAGCTGTCACTGTTGTGACTACTGCCTGTCGATGGCCTTCGGTTAGGCTGAAACAGGAAATAAAGATTTGTCCCATGTTTGGGGCCTAGCAAGTTAATCTAAATAGTTAACAAGCATTTTATATATATATATATATATATATATATATATATATATATATATATATATATATATATATATATGTGTGTGTGTGTGTGTGTGTGTGTGTGTGTGTGTGTGTGTGTGTGTGTGTGTGAAGTATTTACTGTATCAAGTCTTTTTGAATACCTTGCTAGTTAAATCTTCTTTCCTGTTTCAGCCTATCCCAAGGCTATCCGCAGGCTATAGTCACAACTTATGACAGTTCATTATTTGTTTAAATTATTCAAATTGCTAATAAAGAATTAGGGAGGCTGATATGGCCATTTCGAACTTATTTTGTTCTCATCAGTCAGTCATACCCTTTATCTGAGATTAACTAGCAAGGTATTCAAAAAGACTTGATACAGTAAATACTTAACACATATATCTCCCTTGCTTCCTAGCTAATAAAGAGAGGAATAGCCTGTGGCCTAGGGGTTAAAACAACTGCCTAATATATAATTAGCCCAGGTTTGAATCTCAGATAAAGGGTATGATTGACTGATGAGAACAAAATAAGTTCGAAATGGCCATATCAGCCTCCCTAATTCTTTATTAGCAATTTGAATAATTTACACACACACACACACACACACACACACACACACACACACACACACACACACATATATATATATATATATATATATATATATATATATATATATATATACACTCAGCCTTCTATCCTTCCGAGGTAGGTAAAATGAGGACCCAGATTGTTGGGGGCAATTAAGCTGACTTTGTAATAATGCCGCTTGGAGGGTTGTGTGAAAGCCCTAATAAGCAGGCATATACATAGAATGAAGGCAACTGCTAAGCTTGTAAGCCGCCCTGAGTCTTCGGAGAAGGGCGGGATATAAATGGAATATATATATATATATATATATATATTCCCTTTAATTCTTTGTTAGTAATTTACACATATATATATATATATATATATATATATATATATATATATATATATATATATATATATATATATATTTGTTTTCGTAGATTCTCGCGGGTGTCTGTATGTGTAGATCTAGAGTCTCGGGTTTCTTCCCGCGTTCCTTTCATCTTCAGAAAGTTGTGGCGACGTTTCGACGAAATCCCATCCGTCATCATCAGGCCGGAGTGTTCCTCCTGCTACTTTGAATCTGTGAAGATGAAAAACAGATTATGCTGTAATAGCTGTATTTGTGGAAGAGTTGCAGACACTACAGTTAAAAATGTGATATAAATCTAAGGAAAAGCTGAGTATACATTGAGAATTAGATAGATATTTAGCACTTTCACTACATACCAGAGCTAGAAACTAAAAGAGCAAAATAAAATGCAAAGCTGCTTTAACAATCCAAAGAGGTTTCTTTACATATCCAGCCATATGTTACAGAGTTTGACTTTGTACAGAAGCTAGAAAACACATAAAACCTATAATATCTTTCTGAAAATTTCCAAAAGTATATTGAAAATTATAAGAGCTAGAACCTTATCAATCCATGTCTAGGATAAAAAGGAAAGCAATATGAGAATAGGACTGTGGAAAATTTCACTTCTGGCCAAATGTGACATTTTTTTTTCATTGGTTTCATTGGTTTCCATTATATACAAACTGTAATGTATTGGGCTTTGTCTTGCTTGGAATATCACGTGGGGTTAATTGCTGGAAGGTTGCTTAAGCAGGGAAGCTGGCTAACGGCTCCCACCTCGTCAGACAACCCGTCTCCAGCGCCGCCATTGGCTATCTCTAGGGTGGCAATAGGTTGCTTCAAACCTATTGGCCGCCGCCTAGAGGCCAGAGTATAAATTGCTGCATTTGCAGCCCTGTTTCTCAGTTCAGTTCTTGCAACCAAATAAACAATGATCCTTGCTGAACTCACTCTCCTCGTCTCGTCAATCAATGCAACGAACCCAGTATCTAACACAAACAAAACTAGAATCTTAGTTTGTACTCATAATATATTTACGGTAAACATTTTTGAAGTGTAGGTGAGCAGGGAGGAAAGCAACGTTTGGAGGAAAACACATTTCAATTTATAAAACAAGGCATATTTTGTAACTAACATTAGGGTAATGGTATGTTTTTTATACTTTTAAATAAAAAGCATAAAATAAAATGGGATGTTAAATAAAGTGGGGTGGTGGATTATTCCACAATTAGAAAAGAGTGTTTCCTATTTAAAAGGCATCCTCTTTATACCCATTATCCCTAACAGTTAAAAGATTGATCAGCAGGTGGCAGCATGTAGCTGTGGTTTCCTGATCTCTGAAGCTAAGCAGGGTCAACCCTATGTAATACTTGGAAGGGAGACAGTTTGGAAATTCCAAGACTATGAGTTGGATTGGGTAGTTTAATTTTTTTTTAAAAAAACCCACCTAACTGGAAGAAACCAACTGCAGATCACCTTTCTATGGTTGCAAGGAATGCTGCACAATGAATCACCAGGAGTTGAGGTCAGAGTCCATTTTTTATTTACACTGTAAGTAAGGATATCTTAACCACAAGATAAATGGGTTAGAAGTGAATTTGACTTACGTTGGAGTGCCATGTATGTTAAATAAGAAAAAAAAATCCATTGAAATAAATGGGACTTATCCCTGAAAATGCGTGCACAGATTTGCAGGCTTCAACTTTGTTAATGCAACAATAAAATACGAAATACATTTCTAGAATAGTTTTGTTATTAATATACAAGTTTGTGTAAATAATTTTAACCAACTAAATATTATAATCAAGTCATTATTCAAAATGCAAAAGTAACCAAACTATTTAAAGATAAGCAATAGATGTAAGAAAAGCAACAAATACAGCAACACAACAGATATTTTCTTTTGGTGCCTATAATTCATTTAGCTGTTAAGCTGAGGCACTAAGAATGTAAACAGTTTTTGCCATTGATCTTGCTGGGGATGGATTGGAGCTTTTCCATCCTGTCCTACAGCAGAATGAACATTAACAGGAACAGTCACCTAGCATACATCTTTTGCCAGACAAACAAACAAAACACTAAATTCAGTTTTGAAAATATGTGAGCTTACTAAAACTCTTAACCACTATTAATTCTGTAGCATATTTTATGAAAGTAAATGTTATTCAGAATGTACTCAACTATTTCAGGCAAACAAATGAAAAAAAAATCCATATTTTAATATTCCCCTTCCAGAAACCAAGTACCTGCAAGAAAAAAAAAACTGTGATCCAGAGAGCACAGCGTAGATAATAATTTTACTCAAATGCTAGGAACTAAAAAAAAAGGTAGAGATAGCTAGGTGTTCTTTTTTAACATTTAAAAAAATTAAATTTCCTGTTTGTATATTGAAATGATGGGTTTCGATCCAGGAGTATGTTTCTATAACCTCATTAGGAAGACTTAGCCAGTGCATTTTTTATACATACATTTTCACAATTTGTCTTCACCAAACACTTGCTATGTTTTGCAGACATCAGACAAGATCCTCTGATAGATTGCTAACTAATTACAAGGTAGGACAATGTGCTATTCAAGGCATTATAATTACAGTTATCCTGCAGAGTCTTCAAATCATGTGTGTGAGAGAGAGACAGAGAGAGAGAGACAGACACAGGGAGAGAGAAGCTTAAGAAGGAGACCTGAACTATGAGCTTTGACAATCTATTTGGCGGGATCAAAGCATGAAGAGAAAACCTAGAAGCTCTTACAGATTTTAGTCTAAGGCTTCAGTTCAGTGAAGAGAACAACTGCTTTTCTATATATTGATCATAACTCAGCAGTCTTTCTTTTCAGGTATAATTTCATATCACAGCAGTCACATAGAAATCAGCATTCCCTGTCCTTTTGTGCTGTGTACCTGTGACTGAGGAAGCTTTTCTCGTGTGGTGGCTCAAGCACTTAGGTCTTCCTGTTGGATGCTAGAATCCCAGGGCAACATTCCTACATAGTAGAGATGATAAATTAAATATTGGATTCTTTCTCCAGAATTCTTACTCTTCATCATCAGTGAATATAATGGCAGGTGCAGAGTCTATTATAACTGCCTTTATGGGAGTACACTTATAAATAAGTTTGCTCTGCAGAATTTATGGCATTCAGCAAATAGGATGACTAAGTCAACATTTTAAAGAATAAACTATTAAGAGAAAACAATCTAAGTCACAACCGTTAAGTATCCAATATCTATTGGAGCATTAAAAGGAGAACCATTTTTCAATATTTAATATAGTCCCTGAAAAAATAAATTCACCCCGGTATCTCATTTTTAGTGTGTAACCAGGATAGGTACAACAGCAATAGAAAGATTTTGACCTCTTGAGCACAATTACACACTATATTGCTTTCTGAATTCATGGTTCATAGTTCTTTCTCCATTGTTAGCAATCTGTAGAGAGAATGAAAATACCATAAAAGCCAAAATTTGAAGCCCAATACTGAAAGCTGACAGAACAAATCTTGACTGGAGTTTTTCATTGCTTTAAAAATATTTATTCATTTTGCAGTGATCGTCCCTTAGTAGATTCTATCAGAATAATTAGTGAATTATAATGTTTTAAATCAAAAGAAAAAAATGATTAAAATAAGCAATTTAATTCTACACTTTATCAAATTGAATATTTACTTTTTAGTGGATATAAATGATTGCATTTATATCATTCATCGTTTCTTCTGTTTACTGAGCAAGCATTAACAGGAATTGGTAACAGAATTCCTAAAGCATTTGTTTTATGTTCAGAAATGCATAACCTGCTACTAACTAATAAGGCTGTTGTGCTGCAATAATTAAAAACATACTTTATAATAAAATATATACAAACACACATCTACAACTATTGAACAAAAGAAGTAGTAGGTAATATTACGGATATAACTTCAATAACACTGAGGAATACAGCATATTCAAATAAGCCATCTCCCACCTCACACAATGTTATCATATCAACGCAACCACACTACTTTTCAGTGCTATCCATTTACATATTGAACTATCAAATTCCAGTGATATCTGTCTGTACAGATGACGATTTATTCAAAGAGAGTATAGAAGAGAGTAAGTGAACATTGACAATAGTGCTATGAAGGTGAGTTGTCCTGTGGCGAGATGGCCACAGCGAGTTGTCCTAACAGCATTAGACCATGATTAAGAACTTCTCAAGTCTAAAAGAGTCCATATTTTCATCAGGCCCATAGATTTTATAGGATAGGCAAATAGAAAATAGCACTATGCATTTCTTCTGATACAGTATTGTTAGCTGCTTGAAGATGGTAAATAATAATAAAAAAAGAATTGAAGCCGTAGCCAGCTTACAAACTTACAAACAATCCTTGCACTTACAGCTATCATGGCACATCCCTCATGCGATCAAAATTTGAGCTCTTGGCAGCCGGCATTGATTTACAATGGGTGCAGCATCCTGGGATCACCATTTGCAACCTTCCAAACCGGCTTTCAATAAGCAAAGTCAGTGGGGGATGACACATGATTCACTTAACAATTGCAGTGATTTGCTTAACAACTGGTAAAAAAAATCGTAAAATTGGGCACGTAAAATTTCACATAGCAATGGAACTTTTGGTTCCAGTTGTGGTTGTAAATCAAGGACTACCTATATGTGGTTACTGAATTAATTTGTTTCCTGGGTACCAGACATGGACATATATTCAGATGTAGATTGAGTCATAAATTAACCAAACCTATAGGTTGTCCACAAAACGCCAAGGCAGAACTAGGTATAACAGTAACCTGTTTTTAGTGAATTTGCAAATGCAGTTACTATCTATTTACTTGACCTTGTCAAGTGATTTTTATGAATACATCCTGTAAGTGTATGGATAGAAAATATGACATGTCTTCTCCATTCAAAGAACTGTCAATACTAGTTTGTTAGAAGATATGACTAGAGACTGAATGTTTAGTCAAAAGGCAAGCATAAATACGCAGGTATGGAAGACAGGCAGATTCCTACAGAACATTCCTAGAAAAAGTAGTTCATCTCCTGTTTTTGAGTTCCCATTGGGATGGGAAAATTTAGGTGTTTAAGTAAGGATAAGCTTTTGGTTCCTGAAGCATGGCTAAACCCAGGTATTTCTAAATGAACTGGCTTCTTCTGATAATTTGTTAGTCAAGGCAATGTCTAGTGAGAAATTTGAGTCTTTAAAAATTATTTTTAATTACTATTATTCTGGCTCAGAGAAATAATAGACCTCCCTTCTTTCTATTTGCTAAAAAGGGAGTTTAAGCAGTGTCGAAGAAAAAGATTCCCAGAGAGGCATTTATTAATGCTGGATTGTGAAATCTCTGGGATTTACTCCCCAGTCTTCTTTTGAGCACCGTTCTAAATTAGGCATCTACATCTGATTCCTTTCTCTCTCTTTTGATGTTGCATTCTGCTTGAGCTCTTTCAGGTTCCTCCCTTTTCTGGAGTTGCTTGGTACTGATTACCTAGATTTTTATTTAGGAATATATCTGAATATTTTGTCTCTCAGAAAAGCAGGAAACAATGTTTTCTGCCATTTCCTTAGGAAAGTTAATATTTTCTTCTGCAGAAAAAAGCAGCAAAGAATCTTCGGCAGACACAATATTCCCCTCAATGTTCAGAAATGGCGGGAAGAAGCAGAATAACAGGGTTGGAAGAGACATTGGAGGTCTTCTAGTCCAACCTCCTGCTAGAAGCAAGAAACTCTATACCATTCCACACAAATGGTTGTCCAGTCTTTTTTTATAAAAAAACCTCCTGTAATGGTGTACCCACAACTTCTGAAGGCAACCCGTTCCACTGGTTAATTGTTCTAACTGTCAGGAAATTTCTCCTTAGTTCTAGGTTGATTCTCTCCTTGGTTAGTTTCCATCCATTGCTTCTTGTCCTGCCTTCAGGTGCTTTGGAGAATAGACCCCTCTTCATTGTGGCAGCCCCTCAAATATTGGAAGACTGCTATCATGTGACCCAATTCCTGCAACTGTTCTTCATATGTTTTAGCTCCCAGTTCCCTAATCATCTTTTTTGCTCATCTCTTCACTCTTTCTAAAGTCTCAACATCTTTTTTTTATCATGGCAACTAGAACTGGCTGCAATATTCCAAGCGTGGTCTTACCCAAACATTAGAAAGTGGAATATCAAACAACTATTCGGAGGGAGGGGGAGGGGAGGAGCCAAGATGGTGGACAGGCAGCAAAGGCTGTAAAGAGCTCCTCCAAAAGTAAAGTAAAAGTGGTATTAACACTTTATCTGATCTTGATTCTATCCCTCTATTAATGCAGCCTAGGACTGTGTTGACTTTTTTGGCAGCTGCAGCACACTGCTGGATTCATTTCTGATAGTAGGGAATTCTGAGGAATGGAAAGCAGGCAGAGGAGAAAGAGTTGAGTTGGACTAGGTGCGCAGCCTTCACATAAAGTTTCCCATGATTTTTGTGCTCTCAAATATCAAAGGACGAAAAAACTCTTCTCGTATATAGATCTTTCTAAGACTGAGTTATATTGTTTAAAAGAATTATTTTTGTGGAATGGTTTGATATCTCTACTCAATATCAAAGGGGCTCTTCTTACCAAGATCAGTCTGTTCAAGAATTCAGAATTACAGAGACAAAGCAGAAACTCAGCCCTGACAGGCTTGATGGGCTAAACCAGTTAGTCTATTATTTAAGAACTGCATAAATATTTCACTAAAAACAGTCAACATAAAAGAAAGACTTTGATCATAATGGAACCTTTCAAACAAAACTGACATATCAGAAAGGTTTAATCAATTTTCTCGGGTTACAGTCTTAGTTAGATGTTTTAGTCCCTTATCCCCCAAAAAATCTATACTTTTAAGAGTGAGCTCACAGAAGCTGCCGTAACGATGATGGAAATTACTTTTGTAGAGTATGATCAAAAGGTTATGATGGTTTTGCTCTTCTAAAAGGAGTAGTGCTTGTTCTAAATTGTATAAACAAAGTCAGTAATGGTGCGGTGTTTCTTAAAGACCATGGAAACCAAACAATGTATTTCTAATTAGGAACAGTTATGATTCTTTCTGTAAATATGTGCATATTGAATCATGCTTATGCATTTATACGTACATGCTCTCAACTGTTAGATAGAGGTAGCAGTGTGTGAACTCAGTTTCAGGCCACAGCATGAAAATACTACCGTGTTTCTCTGAAAATAAGACCCACCCAGAAAATAAGCCCTATTCTGATACAGTACAGGAGGAAGTGAGTGCACGGGGTTGACAGTGTCCATCCGCAGCCACAGCCCACGCAGCGCACATAAGTCCGAACATGGAGGCCGAGGTGGGGAGACAGGCGATCCAGCCGTGCTGCACAGCTGCCTGGCTGGTGGGAGGGTTGCAGGAGGCTTGCGTGGTGGCACCAGCAGCAGGCAGAGGCTCAGGGGGCAGGCAAGCGATCCTGATGCGCTGCCCACTCCATCCCACTATCTCAGCTTGCACACAGCAGCATCAAGGCTGGTGGCCACGCAGTGCATCTGGATCGCCTGCCTGTCCCCCATTCCTCTGCCTGCTACAGGTGCTGCCATGTGAGCCTCCCGCGAGTCATGCAGCCATATACCACATCCGGATTGCCTGCCTCCCCCTGCCTCTATCTCCGTTCTCAAACTTGCCTGTGCTGCGCCAAGGGCTGTGACTGCTATTGGACACTGTTGGCCCTCACACACTTGTGCGTGCACTGGGGGTGGGTTGCCCAGCTGGGCTGATCACCCTGATACTGTGTTTCCCTGAAAATAAGCCTTAATGCATCTTTTGGAGCAAAAAAAAATATAACACTGGGTCTTATTTTCGGGGAAACACAGTAGCTATTAGAAAAAATAGCCCTGTTATTCTTTTTGCTAATATTGTGTTTCTGCACTGGCCCAAGCACAAAATCTGAAGTAGCTCTCTTCAGACACAGTCTGAGCAGCTAATAGGTAGCATTGTGTGTAGCTAAGAGGTGTGTTCTACAAAACATAGTTTCAGAAATAATATAGCATAGCACACTTGCACACCCAACTATTTATTTATATCACACTTTTATTACTTTTACACATAACTCAAGGTGGCAAACATATCTAACACATCTTCCTCCTATTATCCCCACAATAACAACCCTATGTGGTGAGTTGGCCTGAGAGAGTGTGGCTGGCCCAAGTTCACCCAACTTATTTTCATGGCTAAGGCAGGACTCACAGTCTCCCAGTTTCTAGCCTGGTGCCGGTGTATTATATGTAAATAGTTATTACTAAAATGTTTAACAATGCTGGTTATGAGGTAAAGCTCTTTGACAGCCGAACACGCGGGAGTTTTGACAGCTGTCAAAACTCCCCAGCAAGGCGCAGGCGCAGCCGGTTGACACTTCTCGGCTGTCAACACAACACGGAGCCGCCCAGCCACGAGGCAAAAGAACTGTCAGAAATACGAGGAGCGGATTGGTGCAGGAATCTCGGCGGGAGAAGACCTGCCGCTGATTGGACTAGCCGGCCGGCTGCCAGATATAAAAGCCCGAGCCCCTAATACCTGTTTGTCCGATTCTAAATAAACCTGTTAACGTTAGCCAGCTGTCTCTGAGTGGTCTGTCAGCCACTTCAGCCTTAACCACTACACCAAAGTATCTCTCTTTATATTCTTCTAATCAGATCCCAGTCAATAAACTGCAAAGTAGCTTCCAGTATTTAGATCACTTAGTCTTAAATTCTGATCTCGTACTCATTTTACACACAGATCTTCCTAATAGGGAACTGAATGATGTAAAACAGAGTAAAACAAGGCTGGAAGTAATAAAATTCAAAGGCTTTTTAAAACAAAAGTGAGTACAAGTGTAGAGACAAAAACCTGACTTTTTTGTAAGATCTTTTGAAGCTGAGGTGCCACTAATTAGGCTCTACATCAAATATATAGTGCTATGCTTTCAAAATCACTTTCAGAGAAGGAATAAAATGGAGACATGTTGAAAGGATTGGTAGAGAACACATGTATAGCATAGTGGATGGATTTTACATTCTTAGATAAAAAGCAGAAACCCAGAACTTCAGGACTGAACTTCAGTTTGGAAGGCAAAGTTTGGGACCTCTTCATTCATGCATAGATATATACAGTATTTGCTTCTAATAAGGCAAAGAAATTGCATGGAGTAAGTTTTTTTTTACTATTCAGTAATTCCTTTTACCATTAGAATATGAGCTATCCACAAGTGGAAGTTATTTAAAGATCAAAGCAAAAGGCAGCAGATAATTGAGTGCGAATCTATTGCCATGGCAGGATGAAAAAAGAAATACACCTTTAAAATATTTTTCACTTACAATAGCTTCATTTGCCAGCTTGAATGGCACTATTCTTGAGTTCTTGTTGTCCTCAGAGCTTGCTTGTTTTTCTGCAGATGCTTTGTTATCATTTTAGATAACATCAGTGCATGGAAGGGCAAAATTTGCTGGTTGTTTATATGCAGTGCTTTTTTTGTAAAAGAAAAAGGTGCCGGAACTCACACATGTCATACAACCTGCCTTGCCTAACCTACAAGGTTCCATCCAAAAAAGGTGCCGGAACTCTGTTCTGAACGTTCTATGAGAAAAAAAGTCCTGTTTATATGTATGTTTCACGCTGGAGAAGTGCAGCCAGATGGTAATCAAAAAAGGGAAGGTAGTTAAGACTGACGTGGTGGAACTACCAGTGAGACACATAGCAGACCTTCAGACCAACTACAAGTATCTTGGTATCCCATAGTCACATGGGAACCATGGTGAAGAGCCAAGGAAGACAGTAACATCCAAGTATTGCTACACAAAAAGACAGGTCCTGAAGAACAAGCTCATTAGGAAGAATAAAGCCCACACCATCAACACGAATCCCCTGCAGTCATCAGATATCCTACCACTATAATGTGTTGGCCAAAGGAGGGCATAAAAGTTGCTGATGTGAAGTTCTAGCAGGTCTCACAATGTATGGAGGTTTCCATGCTTAATCCAACAACTAGAGTCTGCACAAAAGCCAGAAAGAAAGGGTCAATGCTGTTTTCCTGAATGAAACCAAGAGCATCAATGCGTACATCATTCACAGCATCACACCCAAGATGGCATCCAAAGATGAGCTCCTGAGACAATGTGTGAGGCAACAGCAGACATGGAAGGAAGATCAAGCACAGGAAGTACCATGACAAACAAGATTTTCCATGGGATATAGTATTGACAGATGAGTGAGGTGGGTGACATTGAGAAATTGTATCAAGGGCTGGGCTAAGAACACCATCAAGGCACTGATCATATTAGCACAAGAACTAAACACCAAATCTATACAAGTCTGGGTCTGTCACACTTGACAAGATGCAAAATGCAGATTATGCAGAAAGTCTTCAAAGACAGTCCAACACATAATACTTACATGGGTGTAAGATGCAGGAACAGCGTACAGTGAACAGCACAACCAAGTAGCTGGCATTGTATACAGGAACATATGCACAGTGTAGGGGCTAAGGTAAAGGTAAAGGTAAAGGTTCCCCCGCACATGCGTGCTAGTCGTTTCCAACTCTAGGGGCCGGTGCTCATCTCCATTTCAAAGCCGAAGAGCCAGCACTTGTCTGAGGATGTCTCCGTGGTCATGTGGTCGGCATGACTAGATGCCAAAGGCGCACAGAACGCTGTTACCTTCCCACCGTAGTGGTCCCTATTTTTCTACTTGCATTTTTATGTGCTTTCGAATTGCTAGGTTGGCAGAAGCTGGGACGAGTAACAGGCACTCACTCTGTTATGCGGCACTCGGGATTCCACCCACCAAACTGCCGACCTTCTGATCGACAAACTCAGCGTCCTAACCCACTGAGCCACCGCATCCCTAGTGTCTAGGGGCTAAATCCTCCCAATTCCAACATGGGAGAGTCCACAGAAGATTACGGAGAACAACAGAATTAAGATCCTTTGAGACTTCCAGATCCAGACAGCCAGGTACAGGCCAATCAACCAGACATTGTGGTAGAAGTAGGGAGCAGAAGACAGCAGTAGTGATAGTAACATAAGGTGACAGCAATATAAGGATGGAGGATGAGAATAAAGGCCTGAAGGAGGACCAGGAAAGGAAGTGAAAAATAAAGTGCTCCCAGAGGTGATAGGAGCACTTGGGGCTGTGACTCCTAAGCCAGGAGAATGGCTCCCAACTCATCCCACGAACAACCTTAGAGCACTCTATCCAGAAAAGCGCATTGTTAGCAGGTTTCTGGGAGGTTCCTGATTCTTTATCTGGCTCTGTGTCCTGCTTATTGACTGTTGGCTGCTGGAGAGGATGTATTTTAGACCACGTTTTTTCTTCCTAGACTTTTGATTGTATCTTTTAAATGGTATGTGAGTGAGTTTTATCAGTATGTCTGTTGATGAGTGATTTGTTAGGATGCCTCCATGAACTCACACAAGCCAGGAACTCACTAGCATTTTAGATCTTGTTTTATCTAAAAGGTGACACTTTTCTAGCTGAAATAATTTTGAATTCATCAGTGGGTAGAGAGATTAATGCATTTTCATCATGTCTCCTAATGGCCAGTTGTTATTCAGGGATGTATCTTATCCATCTAGTAATTAATAGTATAAAATCAAAAATGATGGGTTTTGGCAGGAAAGGAAACATAATAAGTGATTTTAAAATTCCTATAAAATAAGATAGGTTGGATATTTTTTTTATCTCAGTTTTTCTCAGCTAAAAAGGGACTAGCTGAAAGCAATTGCATGTCTTTAAATCTTGAACAGGTTGTTTAATTAAAGGGATCTAAGTTCACTTACAATCATGAAAACTTCTAAGGCAAAGATGCTGTTCTTGCTGACCTTTAGTGTCAAATATGGAGTTTTGCTACAATTAAGGGAACTGAAACAGTCCAAAATCATTTTCTATGTTTAATCTTAGGAACATCAAGAGTTTCCCTAGCAATGCCATCAGAGTCGAACTCAGATTGCCTACTAAGATGATCTCAGAAGCCCACTATTTTATTCTGTTTAATTACTGGGTCAGGTTAACCCAAACAATTGGAGATATGCTTCCTCTGTTTTATTTAAATAAGCAGATGGTTAAAAACCTTGACAAATCCTAGTTGCATAATATTCTCCAAACTGACATTACCAGATGTCTCTGGTATGGAGATCTTTCACTGTATCTATCATTAATATATATTTTCAGACAAAGAATATTACATGTTAAAGGACAGATGGACATAGAAGTTCTGTTGGTTAGGAAATCAATGAAATGGCTAGCTAGAATTAAATGCAATAGAAGAGAATATTTGCAGCTCAGAATTGAACTGTGAGGTTCTTGGTGATCTCTGACCTTGGCTGTTTTCTTGCAGACATTTCGTTATCCTGCTAAGTAACATCTTAAGTACTTCAAAGTCGAGGGGTTTGCTCTCTCTTTATATACAAGTGGTGTGAGTGTTCTTGGTGGTTCCTTGATTAAACTGTTGTTTACTATTTGAAATAAGCAATGCCCCGATCACAGAATTTGGTAGTTCCTTGATTGGGGTACTGCTTATTGTTTGATTGTTGGTCTAGTATTAATGTTGGTGTTAATCTCTTATCTACGATGATTGCTGGCAAGGAAGTATTATGGAGTTTTAGTTTTGATTGTCTCTTTTGAATGGTATGTAGAAATTGTTTATCTCTATGTGCCTATTGATGGTTGATTTGTCTGAGTGTCAGACTTCCGGTCTACTATGTTTTCCCAAAAGTAAGACGTACCCTAAAAATAAGTCCTAGCTTCATTTTGGGGGGTGCCCTAATATAAGCCCTACCCCCCAAAATAAGCCCTAGGGCAAGGAACACACCTAAAAATCAAGCTAGAGCATGGGTGGGAGTGTAGAGCTGCCCCAGGCACCCATCACCCACTTACCTTGCAGCCAGGCCTCTCCTCGCCAACACACTTCTTCTGCAGTGCCCCCAGGCCTACATATTGCAGTTAGGCCTTTCTGGAAGGCCTCTGTAGCCAAGAACCAAGCTATGGACTGAATCCATTGCTCGGTTATCAGCTGCAGAGGCCTTCTGGAAAGGCCTGATTGCAAAATGCAGGCCCAAGCTCCATTCTGAGCTGCAGAATGAAGCTGTTCCTTCAGCCGCAGAAAAAGTGGGCTAGCTGGGCAGGACTGTCGGTGCCGGAGGTGACTGGAAAAGTCAGCAGCCCTCCCCCCAAAATAGGACCTGGTGCTTCTTTTGGAGGCAAAAAAAAGACCGGGTCTTATTTTCGGGGAAACACAGTATAGCATTTCTGGACTTAGCCTGTTCTAAGGAACTATCAACTCACAAACAAACAGTAAACAACAGCCTAATCAAGGAACCACCAAGAACACACCCACCCACACTGACAGGGCAAGTCACTGGTATATAAACAGAGAGCAAACCCCACTCCCTTCTAACACTGATGATACAGGGCAGTCATGTCAAACTCACAACGTCACGTGTCGTATCGGGACTTTTTCCCCATTGCCGGCAATGGGGTGGGCATAGTTTCGGCATGATGCATCCCACCTTGCGGGCCATCAGTTTGACCTGCCTGATGTAGGGTAATGGGTACCTGGGTATTGAAACATCTGCAAGAAAACAACCAAGCTCAAGGAGCACCAAGAACTTCACAATAATTAAATCCCAATGTCAAGAAGAAAAGTATTTGTCCTTTCAATAAAAAGTGATGATCGTATAACCTTTACTTATGTCTGATTTGAGCAAATGTGTACAGTGATGCAAAAAGGCAGATTCCCAGTTATCCCATTGCAAGATAGACTGTATTTGCAAACCAGGTGAAATAGCACATCTGCTACATTACACATTAGAATGCTGGTTGTAAGCTAAATATAGGGATCATTAATTATTTTTGTTCCTTGATGATATGAGGAATTGGAATGTTAAAAGTACATTGAATTTCCTCTTAAAGGTACCAACTCGATTGTGACGCAACAGATTGCTTTCTTTGCAGTTAGGGCAGCCAAGTTAAAGGGAAAAGTGAATCTGCCCAACATGACAAATTACATAATTTCTGTATGTTCTAAGAATTTGATTTGGAGCAAGTTTTTATACTATTTTAAAGAATTAAGTCATAGGTTAAAATATTTTAGACCTATTTATTTTGTAATTTATTAGTTTTGGAACATTTAATAATCTTCTGTTTTGAAATGTGTGAGTATATTACCCAGAAATTGTCTGGAGATTTATTCAGTAAACAATTTGCTTGCTGGCCAGTGTTATATCCATTTGTCCTGTGTAGTGGCTGTTATAGTCCTTATATTGTTACGGTAGATAGTTCCTTTTGATTCTTTTCTGCTAACTAGATCTTTCAGTTTGCTTATTTTTTTGGCGGGGAGGAGGAATTTCATTGGTTTGTCTGCTACAGTGACCAGTACAAAAACTTTTTAATAGTCCATTGGTTATCTCAGGGATGCTTTGAATATATGTATGGGGAA
This sequence comes from Vipera ursinii, assembly GCF_947247035.1. NCBI lineage: Eukaryota > Metazoa > Chordata > Lepidosauria > Squamata > Viperidae > Vipera > Vipera ursinii. The sequence goes on along the minus strand of NC_139512.1, from coordinate 222,404,891 downwards.
ATTATCCTTTTCATAGGCTGTGATGCCTATGTTATAAAAGGTTGTGTGCTAGGCCCTTTTAAATAAAGTTGCCTCAGTATCCATTGCGTTGGGAAAGATTGTATATAAATGGTCTGCTTTATTTGGAGTACTGCAGTGTATTTTTGCTTGACCAAATAATGTTCTGATGCAGCTCTTTTTGTGTTGTTTGGTTACGATGGGCTATTTTTCAATATATTTGGGGTTGTTGCCTGCCATGGTTTCCTCTGCAGATCACAATATCCAGGAAAAATAGTTCTTGTTGTCTTCTTCTCTTGCAAATGTTATTCCTATGAAGACAAAAGTCCCCCCCCCCACAAAGAGGAAACCAGCTAGAAAGAGTAAGTAGCTGTTGATGGTAACCTTGGCTACTCCAGACCCAAATCTAACTTGGGAGCAAGAATCCAAGCATAGAAATAGCAATAGCAATAGCAAGCTCTCCTCTAATCTGCAGAAAGGTAAGCTTCAGCTGTTGCGGTAGGTGATGTTTCCACCTACTCTTCTTATTGCTGATTTCTTTAATTATTCCAATTTATAAATTAGGGGATGAATCACCACAGTATGTTTGGTGATTTGATTGTTGCCCAAGGCACATCAGATCACTCTGAACAAAAAACGAATGTAATGACCATTTACAACTAATTCAGGTCATGTGCAAAATTACCTCTCATTTCAGAATTAAACACAATAAAATTGTCCAAAATAAGCATGTTTTTTGAAACCTCCTGACTAGCAACATTTACAATTTGACTCCAAACTCTCATATATTTATTCAGAACTAGGTCCCACATGAATCCAATAAAATGTTAATGTTAAGTTTGCAGTCCTGTATAAGCTTATCTGTAAATGAAGCCATTGGAATTCAAGAGTGCTTCTGTGCAAGTGGGTCGTAGAATAGCATTCAAAGTGTTTTAGGAATGTGCAATTTTCACATTATTTTCTTTACACTTGATTCATGTTCTCATTGTGATTCAAAAGTAATTAAAAATTCAGATGTGCAAAGTTGTAAATCTGTAATTTGCTCAGACTAAATTGGCAAAAGGTGTTTAAACAATGAAGTTGGCTGATGATAAACAGCAGCCTAATGTTTCCTACTTTGATTTTTTTTCAGAACCTGTAGGGAAATCAAATTAATTCCTCTAGTAGCAGATTTAACAATTCTAATGAGCTGCCTTTAAAATCAATTTATATATTTATATCAGCTTTGGAAAAAAATACTAATGTAAGATAGTACTTTCTTCTACAGCTTTAATTTTGCCTTGCTTATGTTTTGAATTGTTCACCCATCAATCAAACTACTAAAATGGAGTCTCATTTGTATATTAATTATAAAAGCTCACAGGTTTAGTGATACCAGGTTCTGTTTTGCCTTTGTAAGAAGTTAAAGTTAGGGCACTTTGTATAAATGGGATTGAACAGGACTCTTTAGGATTAAACAACTTTTCAAGAATTAAGTAGGTATAGTCTTTGCAATTATTTTGCAACCATGATTGCTCAAGAGGCTAATTACGGATTGAAAATTAAGTTTTATGCTTTTGTCTTGTTGCCAGCAAAAGTCTTTCAGACTATTGACCTCTAGACTCTATCATGTTAAATAAACAGTGAACTGAGAATATTCTCTATAAGCTATTACCAGGCATTTCCCACTTCTAATTCATTTTAATTATGTTTACTTTTAGAAGATTTTAAATTTGATAGTAATGGAAAAATCCTGGGAGATTTGTTTTATAGGCAAGTCTCAGTGGTTTGCAGATAATACATTAACAAGGCAAAGAATATCGAGTTCAAGCCCCTTGAAATAAGGATATTCAGACTATCTTAAAAATGATAAAATATGATAATTAATAAATCATTTTGCAGAAATGTTACAAGGAAATTTTTCATTTTCCTAGAGCTCTACCAGTGTTATATCTCAGAAACACTGAAAGTATTTGCATTTGGACACATAAACTCTAATTCTGAAATCATAAATGAATAATTATTGCTTTACTGAATATGCATACTTGCTTGGAAATCCTATTGTATTCAGGAAAGCTTATTCCCTAGAGTTTCAAATTTGGAGACATATATTTTCTTAGTTTCTTGTTGAATAGAAACACACACAAATGTACACCCACAAACATTATTGCATAGTGCCTTGTGTGGAATTCTGTAGCTTGGAAAAGTATGACAGTCTTCAGCAGAGGTGGGATTTAAATACGTGTACAACCGGTTCTCTGTGTGGATACTGCTTCTGGAAGTCCATTCTGGGCCTGAGCAACAAAAAATTAACAACCGGTTCTGCCGAAGTGGTACAAACCAGCTGAATCCTACCACTGGTCTTCAGGGGAAATAATGCATATACTGTCAATTTCTTTTTTAGTTTTCTCTCCACTGTATTATGAGTGCTTGAGAGCTTATAAAACATCACCAGTGTACTAATGTTGACCATACATAACTAACACAAATTTCACTATTTCATTCATTTTTATAGTACTATTTATACAATACTTAGAATATCCTTTATTTAGAATATATATTTTTTTCTCAATCACCTTTAAATGAGTGTGCAAATAAAAATGCTCCTAAATGCACTAGGTAATCTTTTATTGTGTTAAGTCTAGCAATAAAGAAAGAAATTTATATAAGTTCAACTACAACTCTGTCACCCAAAACTGAGAGTGAAAAGTATGTTCTACCAATCTATAGTTCAATATACCAAAAACAGATCAACTTGAAGGAATGACATCCAGAGACTCTTCCTGCTTTCATCAGCCTGTGTTGCAATATTGCAAAACCAGTGTGTCACTCTGACCCACACCCAAGCCCCCACCAGATGCTCCTGAACTGAAGACATTCAATTACTTTCCCCCATAACTAGTTTATACAAAGCATTTTGGTTTTAGTTATTTAATAGTGGCTCATTCTGTATTTTAAAAAAAAAATCTAATGGTAGCAGTTACATAGTTCATCATATGCTGAATCTAGCCCTCGCTGTTGCTGTTTTTCCAGAAAATAATCTATGTATGCATAATGCTATCCCGGTGTTAAAGCAAACACAGCTAACTCAGCTTAGGAACTTCTACTTGGAAGTTTTCTTGGCAAATAACACACTTTCACAAAATAAGAATAGGACAGGTGCGTAAAAAATATTTAAGGCCCAGATTTTCCACTCACCTCTATATTTGTGTTCTTCCTGTATAAAGATGGGATACAATTAGTATTACTTCAGGATAAATAACATGTATGGAATTATATATCAACAAGTTCTCTGCTTTTAAAAAAAATACATGTGGAAGGGTTGTTCTGTTTTTAATTTACAGATTAATCTTTTTTTAAAAAAGGAATGAAAAAGTAAACAAGTGAAAGGAGAAAAAGAATATTTTACACAGAGATATAATACAGTAACAGGGAGTGTACAAAAGGATTATTGAGATTGTACAGATAGTGCTCAGTGTATCATTGATGAGAAAATAGTAATAAACAAAGCACAAAGAATTTGAATCTCCTAGCTAAGTCAAAATCTCCACTATTTTTCTTTTCTTTTTTTAAAAAAAGTTTTTTTAAAAAAGGAAAAACTATTAAAACATTACAAATACTAGTTTCTAACTTCATGTTCATCTCTTGTTGAAAGAACTTAGTGCACAGCCTTCAGCTAACTAGTGTATAAAAATGTAAAGATTAACAATTTTGGAAAGAAATGGAAAAAAACCTATATAATAGCAGAATTTTTTGTTAAGCAAAAAAAAGTATGAAAGTGTAATAACATTTTCTTTTGGCTCTACAGGTAAGCACATTAGACTGGATACGAGCTGAAAAAACCTATAACCTCTGTGAGGCTCTATTTAAAATTCACAAGGTAGGTAAGTTATGAATAACAAAATATTCAATATAGAAGATTATGTTAATTATTTACTGAATTAAAACCTAGTCAGAATAAATTTAGCCAATATTAGCAGTAAATTGTTGTGATTTTGTATAATACAAAAGTGACATTGCCCTTTTGTATCGCTTTCATCTGGTAGTTTTATCCATAGCTTAGTCCTAGAAAAATGTTTCATGCAAAAGTTCTCACTGTTGATGGTATTTCTGGGCAAAAGGGTCTCATGTAAACTGAAGAACCGACAGAATAGTTGCCAATCAGAATAAATAGGATAGAGTTTCCAATAGAAAAGACAGAACATTTTATGAATTGCCTCATTGGTAACCCATGTGATAATATTGATCATTTAAACATCATATAATCTATGGATTGCTTTGAATTTTACATTTACATGGTCATATCTGCTTTTAATTTTAATTTGGATACTTATTTTGTTCAAATCATGCATATATGTAATGTGTTACCATTAAAAACAAACCTAGAGTAGGGATCTTTTTTCCTCTGAACTTAAATTAACTTCATAAAGTAATATGTAGAAATGCCATGCTGATAAGGAATGGGAAAAATTAGGAATGTGTAAAATGTTTCAAGTCTGAAATGCTTTAAATGTATAATCCATTTTGATTTCAAAATTGTTTTTTCTGATCTTATTGAAAGAGAAAACAGATGAAAATAGTATTTTAAGCTCAAAACACCAAAAAAAGTTCAAACATTTCTGGAAAGTTCATAAGAATATTAGGGTTCTTATGATAAAGCCAGAACAGCTTTTAAAATTGGAACACAGCATTTTGAATTGGAACTTTTCAAATAAAGTGTTTTGCAAAGCATTTAAATACTATAATACAAAATCCATATCGAGGCCACCAATTTATGCAATAATAGCAAACTGAGTTTCCAAAAGCTTTTCATTGAGCATGATTATGAAAATTCCAGGATAAAAGGAGGAAAATCAACAATTATTTTGTTCCTCTTTGGATGAATATATATTATATTTATATTTATTAAATTTTTATACCGCCCTTCTCCCAAAGGACTCAGGGCGGTGTACAGGGCAATAAATATCAAAATACAAAATACAAAAGTTAAAAAAGATTAAATAATTATGCCCAATATAATATAATAGTTAAAAGCTATGTTAAAACCCAAACCTCAAACCCATCAGACCAGGCCGGCTTGTTCAAATAAATAAGTTTTTAGATCGCGTCGGAAGGAGCGGAGGTTGGGGGCCATCCGGAGCTCAACCGGCAAGCGGTTCCACAGGTCTGGTGCGCCCACAGAGAACGCCCTCCCCCTGGGGGCCACCAGTTGACATTCTCTGATCGGAGGCACCCTGAGGAGGCCCTCTCTGTGGCAGCGCACTGGACGGAGGGAGGTTGACGCCGGCAGCAGGTGCTGCCATAGGTAATCCGGACCCATGCCATGTAGGGCTTTATAGGTCATCACCAGCACCTTGAATCTCACCCGGAGGGCAACTGGAAGCCAATGCAGCTCGCGGAGCAGAGGTGTAACATGGGAGTATCGGGAGACCCCCAACACAACTCGCGCGGCTGCATTCTGCACCAGTTGAAGCCTCCGAGTGGTCCTCAAGGGCAGCCCCATGTAGAGAGCATTGCAGTAGTCCAAACAAGAGGTCACGAGCACATGAGTGACTGTACGCAAGGCATCCCGGTCCAGATAGGGCTGCAACTGGAGCACCAGGCGAACCTGGGCGAAGGCCCCCCTAGTCACAGCTCCTATATGATCTTCTAAGGAGAGCTGTGAATCTAGGAGGACCCCCAAGTTGCGAGCCCTATCTACGGGGGATAATAACTCACCCCCCATAGTAAGAGATGGAATAATCTGAATTTCCCGAGATGCCGGCACGTACAGCCACTCAGTCTTGTCAGGGTTGAGCTGAAGCCTGTTCCTCCCCATCCAGACCCGGACCGCCTCCAGGCAACGGGACATCACATCGAGGGCATCACTGGGGTGGTTTGGGGTTGAAATAAAAAGCTGGGTATCATCAGCATACTGATGATACCCAACTCCAAAACCAGAAATGATCTCACCCAGAGGCTTCATATAGATGTTGAACAGGAGGGGCGAGAGGACCGATTCCTGAGGAACTCCACAAACGAGAGGCCTCAAGGTCGACCTCTGCCCTCCTGCCAACACTGACTGCGAACATCCCAGAAGGTAGGAGGAGAACCACTGAAGGACTGTGCCTCCCACTCCCAACCCCCTGAGACGCCGCAGCAAGATACCATGGTCGATGGTATCAAAAGCCGCTGAGAGGTCTAACAGGACTAGGACAGAGGAACAACCCCTGTCCCAAGCCCACCAGAGATCATTCACCAGCGCGACCAATGCCGTCTCCGTGGTGTACCCGGGCCTGAAACCCGATTGGTATGGGTCCAGATAATCAGCTTCCTCCAAGAACAAAGGGAGCTGATACGCCACCACGCTCTCAACAACCTTCGCAAAAAAGCAAAGGTTGGAGACCGGACGAAAGTTATTTAATACAGCTGGGTCCAGGGCAGGCTTCTTGAGGAGGGGTCTCACCACCGCCTCCTTCAAGGCGGCGGGAAAACTACCCTCACTCAAGGAAGCAGTTATCACTGCCTGGAGCCAGCCTCATGTCCCATCCCGGGCTGCATAAACCAGCCAGGAGGGGTACGGGTCCAATAAACACGTGGAGCTCAGCTTCCCCATGATCCTGTCCACGTCTTCAGGAGTCACAGGATCGAACTCCTCCCAGATAATATCGACAAGATTGCCCATGTCCTCGTCGTCAGACTCTGACCAGTCAGAGTCCAAACCGGTCCGAATCCGAGCGATTTTGTCTGACAGATGTTGACTAAACTCCTCGGCACAACACTGCAAGGGCTCCTCCCACACCTCCTGATTAAGGAGGGAGCGGGTCACCCTAAACAGGGCGGCCGGGCGATTATCTGCGGACGCGATGAGGGCAGCAAAGTGGTTAGACCTTGCCGTCCTCATCGCCACGAGATAAGATCTCGTAAAAGACCTTAGTCGCAAACAGTCGGATTCAGATCGGCTGGATCTCCAACAGCTCTCTAGGCCCCGTTTCCGACGCTTCATCTCCCGGAGCTCCATAGAAAACCATGGAGCCCATTGGGATCTGCACCGGGTCAAGGGCCGCATGGGTACAACTTGGTCGAGTGTCTCCATGGCTGCCTTTTCCCAGGCTTCCACTAGGGCATCGGCCGAGTTGTGAGCAAAGGAGGCAGGTGGGGACCCAAGCGCCACCTGGAACCGCTCAGGGTCCATTAAGCACCTAGGGCAGAACCATCTCGTTGGTTCAACAACCCCACGACGGGGGGGGGGTGGCAAAACAGAAGACCAACCGCAGGAGATGATGATCGGTCCATGACAGGGGCGTAACAATTGGAGAACCCCCACCCAGATCATCTAACCACTGTCCAGATAGAAAAACCAAATTGAGCGTGTGACCCCCCCCATGAGTTGGACCCTGAATAACTTGCATCAGGTCCATGGCCGTCATGGAAGCCACGAACTCCCGAGCTAACTCAGATGATCCCCCCAGGGATGGTAGATTGAAGTCACCCAAAACCATAAGTTTGGGGAACTCAATCACCAACCCTGAGAGGATGTCGAGAAGCTCAGGCAGGGCTGCTGCTGCGTGACTAGGCGAAAAGTACACCAGCAGCAAGCCCAACTGAGCTCTAGGGCCACATCTCAGGAGGAGGGACTCACACCCGACTATTTGGACAACGGTGGCCTCCCGCGGACATAAGGTCTCCCTCACAACTACCGCCACTCCTCCACGCCTACCCTGAGCCCAAGGCTGGTGCAGCACCCGGGAACCCGATGGACAAAGATCAACCAGAGGGACACCGCCCTCTGGGCCCAACCAGGTCTCCGTAATGCAAGCCAGGTCCTAATAACCTAATAATAACCTAATAATACAGTACTACAACTAATATCACCTAGCTTGCATGACAGACTTTTTAAATAAATTATTTAAGACTGTAAAACACTAAAACAGTCAATATCACCAATACATCTTGCTCTTCCATTCTGTTATTTTTTCTGGGTTTTTTTAACCACTTAGCCAGATGAAAACCTTCTGGAAACTTAAAAATTACAAAAATTTTGTAACCTTTTTGCTAGTATAGATTTTAGATTTATAAAGAGAGAAAGGAAAGATTAAACTTTATACTCAGAATATTAGCAATTCCTCTTCTAAACTGCTTCCCCATGAATGCTTCAGAAGCCATTAGTAGATCAGTTGGCCTCTTTTTAAAAATATACATAATTTTCCATATTGTTTCATGCTTCCTCCTGCCTACGTATTTTGGCAAAGTTAATAACAACACAATAAAAGAAAATTCTAACACTGGATGTTATTTTGGTGAGTGAAAAAAATGGAAATAAATTACTCAGCATTCACTACTTTGTGTTTTTGACATTTTAATAAATGAATACTGAATTGTCAGTCTTCATGAATACATTAACTGAAATACAAAAGCTTCAGTGTGCAACTTTAGCCTCTCTTCCCTTAACATTTCAGTATAAATGATAATGAAGGAAACTTAAAGCAAATCAATTAAGTTGGGGTAAATGTGGTTTTCAAGAAAGATTAAGGTTTCCCCATTACAAATTCAGGTTCCATTTACTCTTTTAAGCTGTTTTCTGTTCTGAATAAGAAGCTGATCTGTCCTCCGCAAACCAACTTTTGATTGAATTCCTGGTGGACCCTAAATATCTCCAATTGCTCCTCCGCCCCCCCCCCAGCCCTTTGCAGGCAGTTATAGAGGCTCTTTAGCTGTGGAATTTCTCATTGGCAGTTCAGCAATAGATAGTATGGTCTCCGTTTCTCTATCAGTCATGAAATATCAGTGCACTAAATCTCTGAGAATCTGTCCGCATAATTCTTCTGCTATTGACTGCTCGAGGTGAAAGGTCCTCCAAGTGATGGTTGACTTTTGGTATCTTCATGGACATATTCAAACAGCTTTCTAGGCAACAGTACAAAAGTTGCTTGAATTGCTTTTTTTCCTAAGATATTTTTTTCACTTCTTTGTCTACCTCAGAGGTACTCAACCTTTTGGGCACCAGGGACCGTTTCCATGGAGAGACGTTTTTCCATGGACCAGAGGATGTCTGGTTTTGTGTACTGCCTGCATCTCATAGATGGAGCTTTGCTTGTTTGTGCGGACCAGTTGCTGGCTGGTCTAGCTGACATCTCTGTTAGTCTTGCATCCATCTATAAGCAGTTTCTAACTCAGCCAGTTGATGCCACCTATTCTAAATCCATTGATAATTTTTCTTTATTAAATTGGCATAGCTAATTGTTAGTACCTTCATATGACTATTCCATGGCTAATGGTTCTTTCCCCTGCCCCATGATTCTCTCCCAAAATAATAATGTGAAGCCCTCCCATGTTCAAATTAGAACATATTCTGATCCTTAATATTTAATATTACAGTATACAGTATTTACTGTTATTCAGAAGCATGTATACAGAGGCTAAAATACATCTGTAGAACAGACAACACTGCAAATATAACTTTCCAAATGTATTCTAGTCAATGAGTATCATTAGGGAGAAATTATGGCCTAGGGCCACATAATTTTGCTGAATTTGTTAATTTGAGTGGCCCCCAATGTAGTCAGTGGTGAGGAATGCTGGAAACTGTAGTTCATTTCCAGACTACCATAATAGATTCTTCACGGCATCATTAATTTACTAGCGTCTTAAAACCAGTAGTAAAAGTCGTTTTAAGTCTAAATGAACATCCTGAGGTCTCTGCTATTGGGGTTTTCTGCTCATTATCACATATTGTTAAGCTTCATTCTGACAATCTATATCATTAAGGGTCATCAAGATTAGTCAACTTGTAGTATTTATCTCTATTTATAATTTTTCATAAATCTTTCTTTCCCATTATTTTTAAGGCCTTGGCCTTAAGTTAGCATATATATGCTTCATGAAATGGGGCCTGGAAATAGGAATGGGCCTCTTTGCTGTCCTGTTTCCAAAAGCATGGCACTTTAAAACTGAAGAAGTGGAAATACTGAAAATATGGCTTAAAGTAGTTTGGAAGGTGATTTGTTCTTGGTTTTCAAAATCAAACCTAGTGTTTCAAGTTGGATAAGGTCCTGTCATAACAAGTGAAAAGTTCCAGGTTTGAGTTCATTTTCAAAACCATTTCACATCCACAAGTAGCATAAACTGCATGTAATTTAAAAAATGCAAGACTGGGATATAGAAAATGAACACTTTCTCCTCCAGCTTGGCAAGCACCTTACTTAACTTTTTCTCAGTGCCAAGTCACACACTATTGGAATCTGATCTGGTGAAATGTGGATTGAACAATATTAGCCCAAAGAGAGACATAGGTAAAGGTAAAGGTTCCCCCGCACATGCGTGCTAGTCGTTTCTGACTCTAGGGGCCGGTGCTCATCTCCCTTTCAAAGCTGAAGAGCCAGCGCTTGTCCGAGGACGACTCCGTGGTCATGTGGCCGGCATGACTAGACGCCAAAGGCGCACAGAACGCTGTTACCTTCCCACCAACACACTCTCTAAAAAAAATTATGATATGGTGGTCATGGATTATACTGAACTCTCAGATCTAATTTAATCACATTGTATAATTTCACATGATATTTGCAGTTAATATGTTGAAATTCTTTTCCATATGGGAAATGAATAGCATAAATATTCATAACACTTGACATTTATTCATTTTGAAATGGCACATTATATATCAGCACTGAACAACAGTTCTCTCTGTGTATATGCATATACTAACCCCGAGATGAACTAAATTTGTTTTTTCTTATTGACAGCTAATATTTTATGCTTTTTTGGATAAGAGGATAGATAGAGGAAGTGATTCCACTATTTTTTTTAATTAATGGTAAATTTTCCCCACAATTCTGCTTCACAGTTACCTGATTATGAACATGTTTAAATGAAGTAATCTGTAATAGTAATTACAGCTGATAATTAAGAATTTGGCTTGTTTAATTTACATGATTTTAGGTGGGTGGTTTCTAAAAAAGGATATTTTTATTAAAATCAGTCAGCATGAAGATTTTGTTTGCTCCAAGCAACAGTGTTAACATTGTTACAGCCATATAGCAACATGTATGAGTGTAAATATACGGTACCTTCATATTAATTTTCTTGCTATTTGTCATTTTAGCATCATAAATTAGATGTTCATTCTAATTAAGCAGTATTTGTCACATCTGAATTAGCAGCATGTTAGTTTCATCCCATTTTAGAAATGGCCTACAGATTTATTTGTTTTACTTAGCATTCCTTCCATCACATCTGTACGCCATTAATTTCAATTGAATGTGTCTTTCCTTAGATTAAAATCAACTGCTGTATAGTCATAGTGGTAGTAACTGTAAGCTATTTTGCACTAATCAGGGAATATTTTAAGGTTGCCTTCTATGCTGCTAGTAGGCTTTTAATAAATAGTAGTAGTCTGAAAGGAGAAACTTCATCAAGACTATAAAAACATAGTTTAGACTTCTCCTTTTTCTACAGGATATTCAAAGTTTTTTTTAAAAAAAAACTTGGCTGGTACTCAGTTTACCTTCTGCTCTAGCTGCTGCTTTCTAGCAAAATAGAAAAAGCTCTGGTGAGGAAGACTTCAGTACTATATCCCATATTTAATGTGGCTCTTGGGCCATTTTAAATAAATAAAGTAGATATCCTGGAGCAAGAATATATTGTTGCATCAAGATTAATATATTGTTTCATTTTCCAGTAAAGATTTAAATCCATACCTTCCCAATCTACAATTTCAGTATTGTGTGCAGAAAATGAAAGTGAATCAAGACCACTAACCAGATAGATTGATTATAAATGTATCACTTGGATACATGCTGTGGTGGGATTCAAATATGTGAACAACCGGTTCTTTGTGTGGATGCCGCTTCCAGAGGTCCATTCTGGGCCTGGGCAACAAAAAATTAGCTAACAGTTCTGCCGAACAGCTGCAAACCGGCTGAATCCCACCACTGGATACACTTGTATAAGTGTCTCAACCTGTCTCTGCCGTTGAAAGGAGAACTGCCTAGAACAGGGGTCTTCAAACCTGGCCCTTTTATGACTTGTAGACTTCAACTCCCAGAATTCCTCAGCCAGTGGAATGGCTGAGGAATTCTAGGAGTTGAAGTCCACAAGTCATAAAAGGGCCAAGTTTGAAGACCCCTGGCCTAGAAGGATGTCTAAAGACTGCATTGTGTTCTTTTCCACCCCCTTTGTCTTCCTTTGCATGAAATGTTACAACAGTTGGAATGTATTTATTACTCTGATGTGCTTCAGTCTAGTCAACATATGACTTTCTGATGCTGACAATCTCCTTTGTTTTCCAATAAGAAGGGCAAATCAGGTGAATGAAAGCCACCAAGAAGTATTTCTATTTTAGCAGAAATCTACACCCTTCAAATGTTAATGGGTGGTGTTTTCCTATGAATCTTAGCATGTGATTGGTAGGCAGATAGGTAGATTAGGACCGAGTACTGGAAATTCCTCCTTTGGAAAAAAATGAAAAGAGCTGTGGAACAGGAGACCCACTATAATTTCTCAATTTAACAATGTGAAATATCAGCATGATTCTGATGCAAGAAGGCTGACACTCAAACATCCATAACTTATTTCTACAGAATCAAATTATTCTCATTCTACTTTAGATGAAATATCTTCAAAAATATATCTTTCAGCTCTGGCTCAATAATGACTGTTGGCTACAAGCAAATTTATATTTGGGTATTCACCAAGACTATGAACTTGAAAACCAGAGGCCATATTGTTTCAGTGTTGTGGTTGGACATGGCAAGAGTCATTATTTCAATGTGGAACTGGGAAGTGAGCTGGCAATATGGGAGAAATCATTTCAAAAAGCAATCTTTTTGGAAGTTCAGAGAACAGGGGTAAGTGATGGAAAAAATATATCTTCCACTTGAATAAATGTTTAATGTATTTTGTATATGTTTAACTTTTGTACGAGTCCTGCCTATATGTGTGTGTGTATGGGGGAGGGGGGAGAGATACATTCACATTTAGACAAGGATTAGATTGTTCAAACTGAGTATTTAACAAGTTCTGATGCCATATGACCATCTTCAAGCTCTTTATAGTTGAGGAAACTACTATTACCACAATTGCAGTGTATTATAAATTTGATAATGACAAATGAATTATCCAATAGGTGCTGTTCTGTTGATAGAAGACATCTGTCAATGGAATGAGAGATGTTTTTTCACTTGTTTTCACTTTCTTCTGCCATCTCCTAGAGAAACTGCCTCTTCTTCAAAGCAGATGTTGCTTTTTGCAGAGGAACGGGCATGCTTTCCAAATATGTTTGGAAAACTATTTGCAAGTAGATAGATAAAAACATAAAATCAAAATACAAGTACTAAGACCATAAGTAAAACGATATTAAGAGTCAGTTTAGTATAGTAGTTAAAGTATCAGGCTAGAAACCAGGAGATCTTAAGTTGTAGTTGCTTTAGACAGCAAAGCCAGCGGGGGGGGGCTTGGGCCAGTCATTCTCTCTCAGCCCCAGGAAGCCAACAAGGGCAAACTACTTTGGAAATCTTGCCGAGAAAACTGCTGGGACTAATCCAGACAGTCACCAGGAATCAACATTGACTCAATGGCATACACAGAGAGAGAGAGAGACACAAACACAAAAAAGTAAAATAATGGGACTCAAAGAATAACATACTTCAGTGTTCTTTTTTTGTAAAAGTATTTCTTTATAAAGCTCAGTTTTTTGGTAGAGAACAAAGCCTACAACTCATTAATTAAGCCGAATAAGTTAACTCTGATTTTATGGGTCAGTTTAAAAACATTATTTTACAGATTTACTGCACTTCAGTCTGGCAAGTTTCATGTGGGAAATTGAAATTTATGGTACCTTCTTAATCTGAATTCCCATAGAAAATGACAAATCTATCCATAGTAATCTTGACTAATGTACTCTTCTTCTAACTTCATTTTAAGTTTGCTATAGCTGTTTTAGGATACTGTTATTGATCTATTTTCATGGCTTTTACAAGTAATCTCCATAACTAAAAAAACAGCTGTGTTTGTGTGTACACACACATACAAACATACACATAAATATTTCTGAAATATTGATACATTCTGAACGTCTATGGGGATTCTCAGTCATCCAGGTCATAGTTTTGAAGAAAAAGAATGTCACTACTTTTTTCAATTTTACATTTTATTATGGTGGGTTGCAGAGTTAGCCAGATGATTAGACTTGATTTGGCATTTTTGTCCACCTATCGAGTCCTTGCCAAGGACCTGGGATAGGCAGATGTTGTTATTTAATAATATTTAGGGCATTGGATATATTCTGTTCTAAGTAAAGCTGCCTTTTGCAATTGATTTACTGTATGGTGATTTTGTCAACGGTGATGTTGTTCAAGTGGTGCTCTAGATGTTTTGGGAATTTACCCACGGTGTCTATTACGATTGGAACTATCTTGGCTTTATTTTGCCCACTATCATCCGATTTGCAAGCCTTTGTATTTTGTGATTTTCTCCAGTTCTTTTTCTTCTCTTCTGCTGTTTCGAAGTATTGCAACGTCCACTCTTAAACTATTATTGATTAAAAAAAAAATTCTCAGTTTTCAACTTTATTATTATTAGCCAAAAGACCCAAATTACAGATATATTTAAATGTTTGGCCAATGGTAAAACAGTTTAACAGATAAAATAAATTGATAAATATTACATAAAACCTTTATCAATAAAGACCTTGTTTAAGATCTGTTGTAAAATTCACAACATAATAAAACATGATCCATAAGTTCAAGGTCAATTACAGGGATAAAATCTTTGAGACACAGGAATCTTTTGAAAGTTACTATATAACACATTTGACAACAAAACAACAGCTATTGTACATTCTTTAAATCTAAACTGCCTACAGTATATAGGGAGCCAAAAAGTATAATTGAAATTTCTTCTAAAGGTCAAGGCTGAACATGGAACTTTGGTGTTTCCCATTAACTCCTGCACTGAGTTGTCAAATAATATTTTTGTATTACAATAAAATTTCAGTGTCATGCTCTGGAAAACAAAGAATCAAGATTAATTCCAGTTTGATCAATCTTTTGGGGCACCAGTTTGAACTACCTATCTACATAAAAATAATTTGGGACGTCAGGCAGCAATCTTTCTTTGTTTTTGAAAAAGCTATCACAGAAACCAAAATATAATTGTACTTTGCCAGCCTTTTATTTTCACAGGGCATGGGCCCAATTTCCACAAGAATATCAGAATTGGGAACATAACTTGGAACCTTTAAAAGAATTCTTAAGAACCTGCAATTGGGTTATGTTATTGTTGGCAACAGTAATCCAAACTGAAGTTTCATGGGAGATTTAAGATGAGATTTTTGTGCATTAAAAACTTGTATTGCTATAGTAATATAAAATCTCTACTGCCACGCCACCCCTTTTGGCTAAAGTATCAAAGCAAAACTATGACTGAGAATGACTGAATAAAGATCCAGTTGACTAACATTCTTGACTTACCATATGATGTAGAATTTTCCTGCTATACTTTTTGATTTTTTTTTAATCAAAAACCAAAAATCTAGTTTTATTATACTTGATTATCTTGCCAGTATTTGACTACAGCCTCAAATTAGTGTTTCAGTCTGGTATGTGAAATAAGAGCAGTATCATCTGGAAATAATGAAGCACAAATTTTCCTTTTCTCTGATAAGATTTTTTTTATTATATATGCTGCAATAATCTGAAAAAATGCAATTTGCAGATTGTGTTTGTGGTATCAGGTGGAGGAGTATGGGGCTCAGGAAAGCATGATAGGCTTTGTCTAGCAGTGAAAAAAAGAGTGCAGGAAATTGTGTGGGACAATTTTTCCACTCTAGAAGTTATATATGGCATAATACCAAGGACACAGGTCTGCAACCTGCGGAACACAAAACTACAGGGTTTTTTTCCATCTTTTCTAATCATGTGGATGCAGTGCTCTACTGTGATACATCTTACTCACTATACTTTGGATTCAATTCTTCTCCACAACCTGAAATCACCATTTGAAGGTGGTTTGCAAGCGACCTTGAGTAAATTATCAATTGCAGTTTGTCACATGATTTCAGGAAATGTTCAGAGATTGCTGCTGTCTTTTATATTTTAAATACAGGGAATGCTCGATTTACGACCACACTTGAGCTGAAAATTTCTGTTACTAAGTGAGACAGTTGTTACCTCAGTTTTGCCCCATTTTTACAACCGTTAGTACCACGGTTGTTAAGTGAACCTGGCTTCTCCATTGACTTTGCTTGTCAGAAGGTCGCAAGAGGGGATCACATGACCCCGGGACACAGCAACCATCATAAAAATGAGCCAGTTGCCGAGCATCTTAATTTTGATCACATGACCTTTGGGACGCTGCAACAGTCATAAGTGTGAAAAACTGTCATAAGTCACTTTTTTCAGTGCCATTGTAACTTCAAAGGGCCACTAAACAATTACATGTATAAAAACATTTATATTTTAAGCTGTCAAATATTGGACCCACAGGGTCCCATACCTTCCTCCCCACCTGCCATCACCTGTCGGTTACTTACCCTTTGAAGATCTCCTTCTGGAAGCTCCAGAGATTGTGTTGAGGAAGGAGAGCAGGCCGCTCTGCCCTTCAGCCTCCCTGCCAGCTATGTGGTTCTGTCCCCAGAAGAAGGCACCATTTTGGGAGCGGCTGCAATGATGCGGGAGAGAAAGCCATGGTGGCTGCTGAGGCATATCTGCAGTTGGTCATAGCTTTTAAGGGGTCTGCTGTAATTTTGAATAGCCACTAAGTGACCAGTCGCAAGGCAAGGACTACCTGTATCTGTAAATCTGTATCACTGACAGCTATTTCTAAACCCTCTCTAACTCTCCCTTAGAATTAGGCAATGGTATTAATTATGCTTGGCTGATATCAACAAATAAAAGCTTAGAATCATAAGGTTTAAACGAGCTGGAGATCTCCTAATGTAAATCAAATTAAAAATATCAAATATGATCCCGCCTATAATTGATCTAATTCAGCATTCATTTTTTATGCAGTGTGACTACTTGATGGTCATTTGATATTTGAAATCAAGCACACCCTGTTATATGATAATCACAATTGAACTCTTTGCATATTTAACTGTGAAGACATACTCTGAGATTTACCAAAAATTGTTTTGATCAGTTCAGTTAATGTCACCATATCACACAACACTAAATTCTGTATGAGCTGACAACTTGTTATATCCTTGTCAAAATGTTGATGCTTCCAATTTTAAATTCATAATAGTGAAGACATAGCAAATGATAAATCCGGGCAAGGTTACATATTTTGCTGGGAAAACCAGCAACTATCTTGCTGGGAAAACCAAAGAAAATAAAACTGGGTAATAGGTTCTGTAAACTCGGTGAGATATGAATAGCAGTTAAATAAGACCAGATTTATGTGGTCATTAGAAGATAATGATCTGTTCATTCCTAGAAGAACGACTTTAATTACACAATTAAGGTTTAGATTGTTTTCATTATGCATAGGAGCGTATTACAAATTCAGGTTTCTCAGTCATTTCTTTCTCCATTATGAAATCCGGTTTGCTTCCACTCTAATTTTAGAAACCCCTAGTACTGTGAGTTACACAGATGTAGCACACATCTTATGTTTCAAAGTTAAACTTCTGTATTTGTTTGGTAATTTGCAATTTACTTGGATTTTTCATCAGTTACAAGATCAATAATACATTAAAATATATAGTGAGAATGTGTGCATCACAAAATATTTCAGCTATATTGAAATGGAAAACAGGGTATTTTTTAACACATAGGAATGATATAATGTAATCAAAGAATTCCAAAACATATTAAGATTATGATTGTGTTCCAGTAAGTCAGTTTCAGCTCTTAGCAGTTACATACCATAGTTTTTTGTGTGGTTTTTTTGCAGGATGATCTAAACTTTACCAAGTCCTTCAGGTCTTAAAATAGTGTAGTCGTCTCTGCTGTAAGCCCTTGTTGATGACAATCCTCTTTTTTGTTCTTTCCTTTCTTCAGAGAGCTAACTCTTCATATAGCATGTTCAAAAACTTTGATATTTTGAACATTTGTGCCTCAAGTAGGATTTGTTCTGTGATCCATTTGTCTGTTTTCTTGGCTATCCATGGTATTCTCAGGTGTCTTCTCCAACACCAGAGTTCAAAAGCACCAGTGCTTTTTCAGTCCTCCTTGTTCAAAGTGCAGCTTTCCCTTCCACAGAAGATCATGGGGGGGGGGAGTGGGCTAATGCCTCCTTAAGTAACACCAGCTGCCTGCAATTAGCACGAGGTAGGTAAAATGAGGACCCAGATTGTTGGGGGCAATAAGCTGACTTTGTAATAATGCCGCTTGGGGGGGGGGTGTGAAAGCCCTAACAAGCAGGCATATACATAGAATGAAGGCTACTGCTAAGCTTGTAAGCCTCCCTGAGTCTTTGGAGAAGGGCGGGTTATAAATGTAATAAAATAAAATAAAATAAAAATAAAATAAAAACACTGCCGACATGATTCTCATCTTTGTACTTAAAGATACAACCTAACGTCTGAGTATATTTCTCAAGGTCTTCACTGCTATATTACCGAATATTAGTCTGCAGTTTATTTCTTGTCTGCTTGTTCATTGTTTAATAACTGATCCTAAAAGGCAGAAACTGTTCACTACTGCAGAATCTTCATTGCCAAATTTTAGTCCGGTTGCTGTACCTATTGTTTTGTTTTCTTTATATTTAACCTTAGCCTGTGCTTTCTTTAAGAGAGCCATTTTGGTGTACTCGTTAAGGCAGCAGGCTAAAAACCAGGAGACCACGTCCCGCTTTAGGCACAAAGCCAGATGGATGACCTTGGGCCAACCACTCTCTCTCAGCCCTAGGAAGGAGGCAATGGCAAACCAGTTCTGGAAAAAAAACTTGCCCAAAAAACAGTCTCCAAGAATCAGACATGATTGAACAGAAGGAAAAACATTGTTTTCATTATACTCCTTTCATTACAGAGCTTGCAAATTATTTGCATTTTCAGCTATCAGAATAGTGCCATTAGCATACATGAAGTTATTGAAGCTTCTTCCTCTAATTTTAAACCCATGCTCATCTTCTTTAATTGGTACTTAATATTCACTTCAAATCAGCTGGGGTAATGGTATGTGGTTTAACTCTGGCAGCAGCAGAATAGAGTTGGCGTGACTTTCTTGGTCCTCTTTGCTTTCAACCAGCTGCTAATACCATTGATTGTAGTTTTATTTCGAACCATGTCCCAAAGTTGGGAGTAGGTGCCAATATGCTTCGCCGGTGCTCTTCCTTTCTCTGGTTTCTATTCCACTCACTCAGTGGAAAACATGAAGCCGGAATTCTTGCTTTGTGAGGTTTTTCAGGTTTAGAATTCTCTGCCGCTATTCAATGTGAACCCAAGGCCCTTGGGTGAAGTCATCTGTTAGCTTGGATCGTGCATCAGTCAATATCACTGAAGGTGGAGGATGGGAAAACCAGACAGGAACTTTCCATATACCGTTCGCTATTTACAGTGACAATTAATATATACAGTCACCTATGCTTAACAAGTTGTCAATTTACAGTTCCATGCAAAGAGTTTCAAATGGAGCTTTTTGCACTGTCTTACCTGTCCCTCGCTCACTTATGCAACTACTTTCTGTGATCTCACTTTAGAACTTGCTGGCATTCTAGAGAGGAGAATGGAAAGAAAGGAAAATAACTCTTTTCTGGGCTTCTTGGATTCCAGCACTTTTGTCACGTTATCTGCACTGACATCTGGTCTGTTGTTCAGAAACTACAGTTCATTCAACAAATCTCTCTCTTGGGTCCTGCTTGTTCCCGCTGGGCGTCCAGCTGCAGATTTCTCTTTTTTGATCCACACAGGATCATGAATCCATGCTATACAAAAACAACTCCAGCCAACAACCTCCTCCTCCATTACTTGATGCTTCTGTGCTTTTATATTTTTACAACTATAAAGCAGTTGTGCCTGCATCTGGGTGTTTTAATTAAACACAAAGCTTTTGGTGTCTGTATAACACTGAGCCTGGTCCACGGTGGGTAGGGTGGGGGGCAGGGAGAGAGCTTTAACCTTGAGGCCATTGCATAATCCCAAGTCTGTCAGGATACATCTTAACCCTGATCAGAACAGGCAATGCTGTCAGGATCCTTTCCTAAATCCTGGAGACTCCTGGGTCTGGGTCTGGTCGGGAAGGCCCAGCAACCTAGCAGGCTGAGTGGCTTGGGATACAAGGGTGATTAATTTCCAAAGAATTTCAAGTACTAGTTTTCAGCTCAGTTGAGATACCCCAGATCTAACACATGTGTAATTTGGGGGAATCTTCCTGGTCTACTGGCTCTTCTTTGATGAGCACTTCAGCTATGTCCAGGAAGATCTTTGTGTAGCTACATCTAGCCTGCCAACTGCACTCATTTTTGAATTGGTATGTCCCTTTTATGCCTTGGTTATTTTATTTGGACTATTCTTCAGGTTCTTCCTGCTTCCACTTGAGAAGAGCCAGCAGCTCCACCATACAGCAACACAAATTGTTATGGTTGTATCTTTTTTCACCCACGTGACACCACTTCACTAGTGATGTCACTGCACTAGTTTTCATTTGGGCTCCAAGTGCAATTTAAAGTGCTGGTTGTCACCTATAAAGGGCTTCATAACTTGGACCCTGGATACTTACAGCCAACTTTTTATGACTATTTTTGCTCATAAGTTTGCCAGCAGGATTGATTGGGCTAAGCAATTTCAAATCCTTCGAAATCCTGAAGACATGCCTTCTGTATGGCTGCCTCTGCCTTCAAGGATAGCATTCCTCCTGAAGTTTGTAAGGCTCCAATTTTGGCAGTCAACAGGACCCAGGTTTTTTTCAAAAGCCTAGGGGCAGAGTGACTTGTGATTCCACCTGGTGACTTATTACTTTTGTTGTCATTTCTCTGATGTGGATAGTTTGTGTTTTACTTAATTGTTGGCTAGATTTGTAAAATAATGTTTTCAATTCACTCTTGATTCCTGGCAACCAGCTGGACAAGTCCATGCCATTGAACACTTTCAGAAATGATTTTGACTTCTTAAAACTAAGGAAAAATGTGACTGGCCGAAAGCTAGCTGGCTTGCATGACTAAGGCAGGATGAAAACTCATAATTCCTTAGCTTCTAGTCCAATGCCTTTAGCCTTTATGCCAAACTACCCTCTCCTGGCTAGATCTGGCCTATTTTAAATACCGTATATACTTGAGTATAAGCCGAATTTTTCAGCCCACTTTTTGGGCTGAAAAATTCCACTTCGGCTTATACTCCAGTCAACAAAAAAAACTTACCGAGGACTTGTGCGCGGCCGAGGCTTTGGTGCTTCCGGGATTGCGCGCACCTCTCCCAAGCAGCCGCCGTCCGGAGACCTGCCGAAGTTTGGGGAGGTTTGGGGAGGTGCGTGCACACCTCCCCAAACCTCCCCAAACGTCGGCAGGTCTCCGGATCTCCGTGCCTTGCCTGCCTGCTTCTTTCCGCTGCGGAAAGAAGCAGGCAGGCAGGTCACGGAGATCCGGAGACCTGCTGACGTTTGGGGAGGTTTGGGCACCTCCCCAAACCTCCCCAAACGTCGGCAGGTCTCCAGATCTCCGTGCCTTGCCTGCCTGCTTCTTTCCGCAGCGGAAAGAAGCAGGCAGGCAAGGCACGGAGATCCCGAGACCTGCCGACGTTTGGGGAGGTTTGGGGAGGAGATCCGGAGACCTGCTGACGTTTGGGGAGGTTTGGGCACCTCCCCAAACCTCCCCAAACGTCGGCAGGTCTCGGGATCTCCGTGCCTTGCCTGCCTGCTTCTTTCCGCAGCGGAAAGAAGCAGGCAGGCAAGGCACGGAGATCCCGAGACCTGCCGACGTTTGGGGAGGTTTGGGGAGGAGATCCGGAGACCTGCTGACGTTTGGGGAGGTTTGGGCACCTCCCCAAACCTCCCCAAACGTCGGCAGGTCTCCAGATCTCCGTGCCTTGCCTGCCTGCTTCTTTCCGCAGCGGAAAGAAGCAGGCAGGCAAGGCACGGAGATCCCGAGACCTGCCAACGTTTGGGGAGGTTTGGGGAGGAGATCCGGAGACCTGCTGACGTTTGGGGAGGTTTGGGCACCTCCCCAAACCTCCCCAAACGTCGGCAGGTCTCCGGATCTCCGTGCCTTGCCTGCCTGCTTCTTTCCGCAGCGGAAAGAAGCAGGCAGGCAAGGCACGGAGATCCCGAGACCTGCCGACGTTTGGGGAGGTTTGGGGAGGAGATCCGGAGACCTGCTGACGTTTGGGGAGGTTTGGGCACCTCCCCAAACCTCCCCAAACGTCGGCAGGTCTCCGGATCTCCGTGCCTTGCCTGCCTGCTTCTTTCTGCAGCGGAAAGAAGCAGGCAGGCAAGGCACGGAGATCCGGAGACCTGCCGACGTTTGGGGAAGTTTGGGGAGGTGCCCAAACCTCCCCAAACGTCAGCAGGTCTCCGGATCTCCTCCCCAAACCTCCCCAAACGTCGGCAGGTCTCCGGATCTCCGTGCCTTGCCTGCCTGCTTCTTTCCGCTGCGGAACAAAGCAGCCTGAACGAAGCAGGCTGCTTCTTTCCGCTGCGGAAAGAAGCAGCCTTCTTTCCGCAGCGGAAAGAAGCAGCCTGCCTGCTTCTTTCCGCTGCGGAACGAAGCAGCCTGAACGAAGCAGGCTGCTTCTTTCCACTGCGGAAAGAAGCAGCCTTCTTTCCGCAGCGGAAAGAAGCAGCCTGCCTGCTTCTTTCCGCTGCGGAACGAAGCAGCCTGCTTGCTTCTTTCCGCTGCGGAACGAAGCAGCCTGCCTGCTTCTTTCCGCTGCGGAACGAAGCAGCCTGAACGAAGCAGGCTGCTTCTTTCCACTGCGGAAAGAAGCAGCCTTCTTTCCGCAGCGGAACGAAGCAGCCTGCCTGCTTCTTTCCGCTGCGGAACGAAGCAGCCTGAACGAAGCAGGCTGCTTCTTTCCACTGCGGAAAGAAGCAGCCTGCCTGCTTCTTTCCGCTGCGGAACGAAGCAGCCTGCACGAAGCAGGCTGCTTCTTTCCGCTGCGGAATGAAGCAGCCTGCCTGCTTCTTTCCGCTGCGGAACGAAGCAGCCGGCGGCGGAGGCTTGCAGAACGGCGGATCGGCTTATACTCAAGTCACCAACTTTTTCCAGTTTTTGGGGGTGAAATTGGGGGTCTCGGCTTATACTCGAGTCGGCTTATACTCAAGTATATACGGTAGTTTCTCTATCTTTGTACACCATCTAGTTCTTTGCAGTGATTAAGGCAGCTGATACAATGATTAATTAATTAATTAATTGAATGCCTCTGCTGCCTCCAGCTGTGTATTCTGATATAGGAAAAAAGCAAGGAATGCTAATGACCAGGTAGCTATTTACAGGAAGCTGCTGCCATATGAATTTGAATAAATAAATCTCAGAAGGAATACATTGCCAAAGACTCACTACCTGACTCTTCTTCTGTTTCATTGTAAGATGACATTCGTGTGTCATTCCATTTCTGAACACAGGAAGCTACAGTAATCACATGCTTCTTGGACTGTATGAGAGTGACCTTTTGTAAAACCTGTTAAATCTGATGCGTTGCTCCCCCTAATATGTGTTTAGATATTAAGAGGCAAAATATCACACAATGGAGAAAGTGGAAGAGTCTACCTAGAGTAATTAGAGGTAATTATAAACATGGCCCCAGAAGGCAATAAGATACAGTAGACCTCGGGTTACAACCATTATTGAGCCCAAACGTTTTGTTGCTAAGGAAGACGGTTGAGTTTTGCCCCATTTTATGACCTTTCTTGTCCTAATTGTTAAATGAATCACTGCAGTTGTTCAATTAGTAACACAGTTGTTAAGTGAACCTGGCTTCCCATTGACTTTGCTTGTCAGAAGATTGCAAAAAGGGGATCACTGCAACTGTCATAAATACATGCCAGTTGCTAAGCATCTGAACTTTGATCACATGATCATAGGGATACAGCAATGGTTGTAAATGTGAAAAACAATCATGTCACTTTTTTCATGGCCATTGTAACTTTGAATGGTCACTAAATGAACTGTTGTAAATCAAGGACCACCCGTACACTACATTGCTACTTACTCACAAACGTTTGGGCTGAAATGATTGCATAAAGAAGCAGCCAAAGTAATGATAAAAGATATATAATAGGAAGAAAGAAATATCTTAATATACTTCCATTTTTATCCTTATTTTATTTAAGTGCTTGGTTTGATGCTGCATATTGCTAATTACATTCATGATTCTTTCAGAGGAAAACTTAAATGAGGATACCTGCTTCAGTCATGTTAGTTTTAGAAAGCTGCCTGAATCAAAACAAATAACAACAGAAAAAAAGGATTTGAAAATGTTTTTTATTGTGATCAAGTAGGCATTCTGATAAAGCTGCTCTTAATAGTTCTTTGAACAACATGTATCAGATTAGAGCTTCTCTGTCTAGGTTGCCAAAATCTATGCAGCAACAAGGAAGAGTTTTCCATATCTTTGTTGCCATCTATTGGTTATTTGGATTTTTACTATCCAAATATGATAGGCCTGTAGTTTATTAATCAAAAAGCTTCATTGAAGAAGGTAAAGAAAATCTTTTAGAGTCAATCAAGCAATGTCTGGAAAGAAATCAACTGGTTCTCAAGGGCTAATGAGCAACCTCTGGAAAGATGTGCAAATTTGATTGGTTCTATCTTGCACTCCACAAGATTTTATATAATTTCAATTATTTTTTAAAAAGGTTTAGGCATACAGTTTGATTCAGTTTTTTATTTTCCTTCTTCAATATTCATATACAGAGGCAGGTGCGTGCACTAAAATAGCACAATTTTATTCAATATATTATGGTAAGCAATTATTAAGAGTGGCACTACTACATGGATAGATTTAGAAAGTAATTGATTTCCTCCAACAATATGTATATTTTTAAATTGATCTTAACTTAGTTTCTCTCTGTCCAAAAATCTTCTTCATTAATCTTTGTATTCTCATGGGGGGAGGAGGAGGAGGAAAGCTGTGTTTTGCTGCCACAGTGCTGGCTGTGCCCATGTTATGCTCCACATATGAAAGGACCAGAGCTTTGCACAAAACCACTTTCATCATTTTGGATTAAGCATCGGATCCTGTGGATAACTAGTCATGCAGTATAATTTTTGTAATCTTGCTGCAGTGAAATATATACAGTATGTAGCTCTAGTTTATATGTGACTGATATTTTTTAAAAAGCAATAATAGTATCTTGCTAATGACAGTCACACATTTGTATTTTAAAACACACAAAAGGAAGTCATATAGAACAAGGATGCATGTTTCATAGTTTTCTACATACTCTGAGGAGTACTGTGACTACCTCTGATTTTGTTTACAGAGGTATACAATAAATACTCATTTCATAATTATGATATATTTTGGATCAGCTAGAGCTAGATCAAGAGTGCTGGTTTCTGGATCTGCTGAATAGTTTTAAAGCCTTTCCTTAAATCCATAATTATTGCAAATATATTTCCAAAGGCAAAGCTTCTGGATCTTATTTGGCACCTAAATATTAAAATTTTGAGTTCTGCCACACAGTTTACAAAAAAAAAACAGTATTTCTGATGTCCATAGAGCTCAGAATGCAAAGAAATATGTATATTCTGAAGAGGAAAAAAAGGAATATATATTGATGTGTTTATGTACATAAATAATAAAGCCTGCATGCAGAATTTTGTGGGTCATATGCAGAGATATGTATGAACTACCAGAGAGAGGAAACCAAGATGGCACTTAAAAATCTAATAAAAGTATAATGGTAATATATTTTGATTTTCACTAGTCTCAGAACTGAATATATGAATATGAGTATGAATATTTGATATTTTGCACCTGTAACCAAAATAAATAATCTGGACCCACAAAGCAAGGCAGAAATTCACTTGAGAAAATGTTTATAAGCACTCCTGTAGACCTTGCCTTTAGTCTAACATTTATGCAGTCACACAAAGTACAAGAAACATTAAGCGACATAACTATCGTTACAGTATGACTGCTATATTTATAGTACTTAAATGTTTTCCTCAAGGCACATTTGCCACTGCTTCTTTTGACTTAGGTCTGAATGTTATTCTATTCTATGTACAGCGCATGGAGCTGCTTTTCTGATATTTGCTTGCAGTTATGCACATGCATAAAAAATTATACTTGTTTCAAGCCACCATATGACTTAAATTTGTGGCCCCAAATCCACAACATGCAGAATATTAGAAAATTATTTTGCCTCCATGTTCTGTGCCTATTTCCAAAGGTGTAATCCTTTTCTGTGCAAACATCTGTTAAAAAAAAGGACCTTGTTATTAGGATTCATGGTGTAAGGAAAACCAATTATCGTGATCAGTTATATTTATAAAGCTCGCTGCCCAAATGTTATTACAAAAGTATTTGCAAACTGAGAATGTTTAATACATGTCTACTTAATTCAAAGTTGTCCCAATTCACATGTTATTGGGCACACTTTAAATAATGCCTGCAATAAAATTTATTCAAGACAACTGTTATCAACCCCCATTTCTTCAGATGCTATTCATCATATATGAACAAACATTTATTGTTAAAGGTACTGTGTGTAAGAAAATGAAAACAACAAGTATGCATGTAGATCAAAATGTAAATTTTCCTGCAAGTTTTGCAGCATTTTATAGCTTTTCAAATACTATTTTTTTTTAAAATAATGTGTTAAAAAGTTTCTTCTGGTTACTAAAATTAGTGATTGTCAACTCAATTACATTTGGAATAAATTTGTCCAGGAATAGTTTGTAAAAAAAATGATGAAGCATTCAGAGGTATTAATATCTCAGTGAATTTAAAGAAAAAAGAAAGATATTCACATTTTTAATCCGTTCATTCACACTTAAGTATTAATATGTGTGATGGCACATAATAGAGATGTGACGCATAATTGTACATTGACATTGGACTGTACTGAGATTTGTTCATCTCAGATACATAGCTCAGGTAGGGTGTTACAAAGCAACCTGAGAATTTATATTTGAATTACTTCATTCAAATTCATTCGAATTCAGCAGCTTAAGTCCACAGGAGACAGGACCTGAAAGCAGACTATGCAGAGAGGCCTCAGAGACAGTCCAGCACATAATGGCAGGGTGTAAGGTGCAGCAGGAACAGCATACACTGAACAGCATAACCAAATACAGGTAGTCCTCAACTTACAACCACAATTGAGCCCAACATTTCTGTTGCTAAGTGAGACATTTGTTGAGTGAAGTGGACAATTTTGCCAAGGGGCCACATGAGAAACTGGGGCTGTTGTGAAGGCCTGAAACTGATCTGATGTTTTCAAACTCCATCACTTCAGCTCCTCAGGCTGCTCCAGGCAAAGGGTGAACGCTGTGCAGGAGAAGAAAACTGTTTTCTATCTTTGCCCTCTCATAGCCACCAGCCATCTGAAGGAGCACACAGTGACTGGTTGGAGCTGGGCCCATCTCAGCTTCCTCTCTTGCCCCCTGCTGCATGCTTATTTACATCTGATTTGTCATCTCTGATTGACCACAGACGGGCCTGACAAGGACAGCCAAAGGGCCAGGTGCAGCCTGGGAGCCATAAAATGTCCAAGTCTGGGCCATAGCTTCCCAAGTCCCACTAGGAGAAGATCATAGAGAATAAGCAAGTGAAGGTCCTGTGGAATTTCTAGATCCAGATGGACAGATAGGTACTGGCCAAAGAACTAGACATCACGGTAGCGGACAAGGACCAGAAGACAGCGGTGATTGAAAGATGTAGTAGTGCCAAATGACAGCAACTTCATAAAGAAGGGGTATGAGCAGCTGGAGAGATCAGGGCCTGGAGGAGGTACTGGAGAGCATGGGAAAGTAAAGACAAATTGATCCCAGTGGTGACAGGAGCATTTGAGGCTGTGACTCTTAAGCTGGGAGAGTGGCTCCAACAGCTCCCAGGAACGACCTCAGAACGGCTTGTCCAGAAGAGTTCATTGTTAGGAGCAGCTAAGATACTACACAAAACTTTCAAAACTCCCAGGTTTCTGATAGAGGACCTGGGATTAGGGAAGACACAGACCACCCATAGCGGTGAGAAGGGAATTATTATATATGAAATATGTGATAAATTGAATAATCCCCCCAAAGTATGTGAAAAATCTTGAATATTAGAAATGTTTCAGATGTAGAAGGGAGCATATCACTCCCTTTTTTTACTGATTTTACATGGATTCTGATCCCATTTATTCAACTGCAATGCATTATTACTAAACTTCTAAGTAAGTATACTAAAATTTTTTTACAGCTCTTACAGTTTATAATCAGTGTTTCACTTCAAATGAGTTGGGAGTCAACCCACTAAACAAATATACATTTCATCCTTTCTCTAGTCTAAAACCTATATGTGTTCCTGGCAAGGAGAAAGTCTGTGTTTCACCATAGATTTTGCTGTGGGATTTACATGTTTTGACAATAAAACAAAGGTAAGTAGAAAATAAAATATATGTTATGCCGTTACTTTAGGAAATATGAATGTCAATTTTTGGTGTGGGAAAAATTCCAGTTTTCATATTTCGAAGGGTGGAAGATGAGAAACTGAGCCGTGCTTTGGCTGAGTAAAGGGAAGGGGCACTCTGTGGGTAGACTGGGAAAAACGTGGTCCTTCAGTATCTGTGGTCCCGCTGCTCCTCTGACTTACCTTGAGAATTGGGAAAATGTCTACCTGATACATGCTTGTTTCTCACAGAGGAAGCATAACAAGAGAGGGAAACAGTCTTCTTTCCTTCCCCTCTTTTGGACACAGTTCTTCCCATCGGCCTTCAAAACTTCCCCCATTCACCAGAACAGCTCAATGTATTGATTAAAATGCATCTCTAGAAAGAACACGATATTGAACAATTGCTCAGTGAAGAAAGTTCTGAAACATTTGAACGATAAATCAGACTGAGTGTTTTGCAACATGAATATGGTAAAAAAATCATTTCAAAGATAATAAATATATGACACTACATTTAAAGAGCTATTGGAAACACTATATATATCAAATAAGCTATATTTAAACCGTGCATCGGATTTAAGGACTACAAATTTAGTTTAAAGGGAGAACACTTGACTTATATCAAATTAGTTAATTCACTTTCATTCACAAAAATATAATTGCCTCTTTAATACCTTTTTCAAATGTTTAACAAAACAATACGTTTAATCAAAATTCTGCTTTAACTAAATCAATTTATTAGACAAGTCTCTGAAATGCTGAACCACAGCAAGCAAGCTCATATTCTTTCATGAATATAAAGAACAGAACTTCAGATCTAGAAATCCATTAAATAATAGGAGGAAAAGTAAAGAAGTGATGGAGCTACTATGAACGTATTCTTTATTTAGTACTATAAAAATAAATATGGTTAGTTTATAATATATACCATATAAATATTTATAGCAAATTATTCCTGAGAATATACAAAGCATAGCCATTGGTTTTATTCAAATTAAACTGAGGCCAGTTTTACCTTAGCAGGGCCGCTGTTCTGTAGTGCAGATGAATGCCAGCATGTTGTAGTAGTTCTTTATTATGCTAATTGACTAAAATTGGGAAAGTCAACAAATTAATTGAACAGTATCTGATTCTCATAAAATATGAAGATATAATTATAACTAAGATGACTGGAGTTTCTATCTAGAGGAGGGAGATCATTTGAGTTCCTGATTACTTAGTAAGTGTTTTAAATTGATTTTCATTAGAATAGTTGAGTAGTAAGCTATCCAGAGCTGGAGAGCAAAAGCTGGACAGCCTACACTTTTCAAAAATAAATAATCAACAAGACCTATCATATGTTGCAAATAGAATAACCAATTTTACCCCATTCAAGGAAATCAAAACATACTGGCCTGATAGGAGGAACTCCATAAATTTAATCATAAATACCTGGGTGCATCATCAAATAAAGATTGATGAAGTGTGCCCTGGCTATCCTTAGAGAAGCTGCAATATAACAAAAAATGGGTTGTGGGTTCTGTGGCTGCTTCTCCACAAGGGGAACAATCTTAGCTCTTTAGGAAATTATTAATATTTGCCCTTGAGATGTTGGGAGGGCATGAAAATATCCTGATGTTAGCTCTTTTTGGAGTGAGGAATGTTAATGGATTTAAATACCTTGCTGGCTTGAGAAAAAAGGCTTTTGATTACTCAGAAAGACATTCCTGGCTAAGGCAGACTGGTCCAATTGGCCTTTCCAGGCTCTAGTACATTGTTTGACTGCAGCAAGTGCACGATCATAACCCATCATCAAAATAATCTTTTTTGAGAAGTCATAGAGTTGACATTTTTGCAAGGATGATCTTGTTTACACATTGATTCCTAATTAGTGTCCATAGGCAAAGTACACAAATCTTCCACCTAAAGCTACAACTTTAGCCAATGGGCAAAATGCTAAGAATTCTCCATTTCCTTGCAGAAGATTCTCTGGAGATTTAAATTTTCTCAGCTCAAGGGGTCATCAGATGATGGAAAAACTCGAGTTAAACTTCTTTTTCAGAATATTGAAACAAAACAAATTGAGACAAAGGTGAGTACCATACTTTGCTGCATAAAGAATGTACACTATAAATAGAAAATATATCAAGGTATTTTAGGGTTCTAGTTCATATTATAGCATGATTTCTCTTTATTTCCACACAAGATGGATTACCAATAATCAATCAGCATTGTTCTTGTATTTATTATATCTTATTGTATTGAGCTGAGCTATTATGTGACAGACATTTCGACTTCTATTCATGCATGTACATTATTCAATCAAATATTAAGAGTTGGTGGTTAAGTAATAATTGTTTAAAGAAATCAATTATGTATGATTTTCTATCTAATCACATTACTTCTATTTATCAAATTCATCCACTGTCCTCACAGTAGCTTTTCACTTACTTGTCTTCCTTTCTGCCTCAAAAAAAAACCCTTGGTAAAGAAGTAAATATGATTCACATGATTTAAAACACATATAAGTATTCATAAATTTTCAGTCCAAATTATAACAGCTCATTACTATTCTATCTTCAATGGCGTTGGATGATTTCAGACGGGATGGTCATTTCATTTGGTAGCTGGGAACATGTACACTTACCGGTATTTACACATAAACGACAGTCTCATGTTTGCATTTGCAAATGCATACATCCCCTCATTTTCCCTTCTTAGTGATATTAAGTGGAGTTGGTGTTGGGAGGAAGCCATGAGATTTCATGGCTTATATTCCTAGTGATCCTGCCTTTCCACTCCATTGCCATTCTGTTCTGCTCCAGTCTTTTTTTTAAAAAAAAAAAATCAACATCAGAGATAGTTGCCTGGCTAGCATACAAAAAAAAGGTAATTTAAATTTTCCACAAGCCACATTTTTATTTTTTTGTACATAGAGTCAGTCAATGTTCTATGGACCTTCAGTCTTTAGGTAAACAAAATGTTATGCAGGTGAATATTTAGTTCAACAGCTTTACAATTTACCAACATACCTCATTGGTATATTAGTGTATTATACTGAGTTTTCATAATCCACCTCACAAACCATTTTCTTCCTATTGAAATTTATACAAATGTTCACTTTTTCCTATGTAGTTTGAGATTTTCTCTAGTTGCACAAATTGTACCAATATAGGCACAGTAACCTTAAGGTGATGCCAGGAGAACAAAGAAGTTGATTAAGCCATCTGATGGGCAGAGTTTTCCAGTTTTCATATTCAAAAACTGCTAGGATGGGGCGAGGAGTAAGGTGGATAATTTGAACATTTATTATTAATGCAGTTAGTACTGTCACAATGGCCAAGTTTGTGATGGGATTTGCAGTTGCTGGATAGCAATGTGTTGCCAATAATGAGATACACATAATGAGATCAAACAATGTGAACTTCATTCCCCTTGAGGAGACAAGCTAGCAAAATATCAGAAGAACAAAGCAGATGCTCTTGTAATAATTGTTCCCTTTTTTTAAAAAAATGGTCATTTAAGTTGTAAGACTATAGGAACAAAGTAGACAATGTAGAACCTTCAAACGACTCTACCAAAACTTGTTTCTTATTTCTTCTCCCAGCTATGTAGAGAGCATACCCAAACAAAAAAAATCTCAAAAGTTTTCCAGATTCTCTTAGAACCTGGAAACATTCCTAGGCTTCTATTTCCTTTGGAAATAATATTTAATAGTCTTTTATTATGACAGTATTAGATAATATTTACTCCATGGTTAGGATTCCTGCGAAAAAAATCCATTTAACAGCAGAAACTATGCCCAAAGGAAGAAATATTTTACAAAGCGTAACTCCTGAACATTATGCTACCTTTGACTGAAGTTGTAAAATCATAGAGGGAGAAATCAATATCACAGTGAGAAGACTTTGGTGGGCTGATCCTGTAGAAGAAAAAACAGACTGTGGACTCTCAGTTCAGCTTCAGACAAATGACACTCTTAGATTAGGGCAAACAAATAAACCAAAAGATCTCTATGGGATGGCAATATTGGGGTGAGTTTTTCAGGGAGCTGTTAAAAGAGAGACAGGCAAAAAGCAGAATAACAGACTTGGAGGTCTTGTAGTCCAACCCTCTGCTCAAGCAGGAAATCTGATACCATTTCAGACAAATGGTTGTCCAATCTCTTCTGAAACATCTCCACTGTTGGAGCACCCACACCTTCTGGAGACAAGCCGTTCCACTGATTAATTCTTCTAAGCAGCACGGATTTCTTTGTGAAATCTGGATTATGTTTTGAAGGAAGTTGACAATATGATTAAAATATTAACAAGAGCAGTGGTAAGGCTATGACTAATGCATCAAGTTAGAATCTTTAATTAGGACCGATATATTTGTACCAAGGAAATGCATTCTTGCTGTGGTTTGAAATAAGTTCTGTCTCAAATTCTAGGAGTTTTATCTGGGTAGGAGTAGGGGATAGTTTCTTGCCTAATTCATCCTAACAGAAATTAAGGCTACCATATTCTTCATCATCTTATTATTTGGATTAATATGTAGTCCATAAGAAAAATGTTTTCAGACTATGATCCTTTTCTCTGTAATCTGAGGAACCATTTTCAATACATTAATACATGTGGGCTGAAAAATTAAAACCCTTATTCCTGGGAAAGGGATTACATCAGTGAAATGCAAGAGAAAATTGAGATACTAGAAACAAGGTGACAAGAGCTTTGCTCCTGAGGGACCACTTTTCTCTCATTGTGTCTGCCTGCTCAGTAAGACCACTCCAGGTGCCTTCAGTTAAACAATGTCATCTATTGGGACTTAGGACCTGGACCTTGTCCGTTATTCTGTCCTCTTGTGGAGATCCCTGAAGCTCTTACCCTGATTTTTTCCCTCAAATAATCTTTGAAATCTTAGTTGCCATGCTTGGGGATAGAGTGGTTGCTTAACCCTGATCAGTTTTTCTTTGGAGTGTCTTGGGAGGAATCAGTTTTGTCCTTCAGGATCTCTCATGATTTTTCTCTCTGTTTTATTGTGTTTTTTTTTATAAAATAAGTCTCCATCTGGAATCAGGCAGCTTCTACATAGAATACACACACACACACACACACACACAATCACTAAATAGATTCTAGAAGAAAAAGCAAAACATGAACTATTAATGCTTCAGGAGTGTAAACATCATGTGGAATTAAAATTTAAACACGTTCAATATTATTTGCACATGTTTAATATTGAATAGGAAATCTATTAATTGCATATATGTTGTCCAGCTCTCAATGCTGACTTTAAAACTCTCTATGAAATGCTATCCTGCATATATTGATTTAGAAAATGCTTCACCTTCCTCTTCCTATTTTCCCCCACAACAACAGCCCTGAGAGGTGAGTTGGGCTGAGAGTGACTAGCACAGAGTCACCCAGCTGGCTTTCACAGCTAAGGCAGGACTAGAATTCACAGTCTCCGGGCTTTCTAGCTTGGTGCCTTTACCACCAGACCAGACTGGCTCTCCTAAGGAAGAAGTGCTATTTTCTGGTAGCCAAAAACATTTTCTTGTCTCTGGATGAGTTCTTCTAGTTCTTGGTAGTCAGGGAGGAGATTTAAAAAAGCTGAGGAAAAGAAATTCCAAAGAATGAATAAAACCTTATTAAACCTCTGTCTGGCTACTTTTGAAACTGTTCAACTGTTATCATCTCAGAGGAACCTTCACCATATCTTGAAGATAGCTTTGAGCAAAATCTGGTGATGGCCACCAATATTCCAAACATTGCTAGTTATATCAAAATGCTTTTGACTTTTTTTTTGACAATCCAATGGCAAATTTAAAGATCATTTCTTCATTTCAGAAGTTTCATTTCAGATGTTTCTTCAGGAGATACTTAGTGGCAGCACTTGTGATATAAGGTGATATTTCTTCATTAGTTCCACGTCTCCAACAAATGTTCTTCCTTCCTTTATTCACCCAGTTAAACAGAGAAGAAGCTTAGCATAGTATAATAATATACTGAGCATTTTTCCACAAGATATTCAGAGTGCAGAATGTGTGTGTGTGTGTGTGTGTGTGTGTGTGTGTGTCTGTGTGTGTGTGTGTTTTCCTCTCAGCATCTTTTGCACTTGGACTCATAGTTGATAAGCTCAAACCTCAGCAGCAGCAGCACAAATTAAATTGTGCTCACTACATCAGACCAATTATCTTGAACATTAAAATACTAACATAATATTTTCAAATGAGAAGATATATATTAAAGAAAACCATCTTTTGTTAAACTAGAGAGCGTAATAATCTGTAGAAAAAATATTACTGATGCTTTTCATTTCACCTTTTCTGTTTTTCTTATTTTCCTTTCAGGAACTAGAATGTCAGGATTTGACAGCAGTTTTAAACTGCATTCATTCATTTATAGCTGCTAAAGTTGCATCGGTGGATCCATCATTTATAGACAGCCAATTCATTGCAAGAAAATATACTTACAGTAATTAAGAGAACAATGTGTTGTGATTATAACAGATAAATTATTTTCTTAAAGAAAAAAAAATTCATGTGCATTACTACAATTCCATGTAATTTTATAAGAGATCTATAGTTGTATTATCAATAAAAGCT
This sequence comes from Vipera ursinii, assembly GCF_947247035.1. Lineage (NCBI taxonomy): Eukaryota > Metazoa > Chordata > Lepidosauria > Squamata > Viperidae > Vipera > Vipera ursinii. The sequence continues at coordinate 222,369,897 of NC_139512.1, read as the reverse complement.
ACTAATTTTCACATTTGATTCTTCATTATTAAAGCTGATGAGTTAAGTTTTTATTCAAACTGAATCAGTTTATTGCCTAGCACTTAAAAGAATATATTCTTAATATAATAACTTGTAATCTTATTTTAAACCTTTTTATCAAGCATTATCCATTTAACAATCTACTTGAGAACAAGAACTTTCTTAAATGCTAAAATAAATTTGGAGACACAATTGACTTTGTTTATAATGACTCACTTGAGTAGGTTAATGGATATTAAATTCAAGGTTAACTTGAAAAATGTATTTTGCTTTTCTGGAGCAGAGATTGTTAAAAAGAATTCAACAGATTCATACTACTTTTATCAGTCAATAGATAAGCAGTATATATGATTTTATAACTTGGTATTTTATTTAAAGCTGTAATGCTATGATCTTAACTTAAAATTAAAAGTTTGCCTTTGAATAAACATATGTAGGATTAAACTGTATAATGACAGTTTAACTGCAGTGCTAACAATATACACCTATCTATTTTTCTGTGAATTAAGTTTCCACAATTTTATTAAAAGGAAAAACAATAGTAATTTTGAAAAACACTGGGAAGAGTACATAAGACATTTTTAGCTGAAGAAAGAAAACACCTGAAATGGGATGCTGGGGTAGAATAAAATAGTGTCACTAGGCCAAAAATTAAACTTTAATTCACTAACATTAGGTTGTTAAATTAATGCAGTTGATTGTTCCTGGTTAATAATTTCCTTGTTCCCAATTTCACATTAAAACTGCAATTTAGCAAAAGATTTTTGTGGAACTTTGAGAGGGTATCTGTGTGACACTGACGTTTCAGTTTGTGTGTCCTCTTCTATCTCATAGTTCATATTTGCTATCTTTGATGTTCATGTGAATTTCTGTTTTGCTTAACTATTTAAGATTACACTCAAGAAAAGTATCCAGTCAAAACTCATCCATATAATTCAAGCTGGCTTAGCAGTTTCTTAGAAAGAGATGATAATCTACATTTCCCACAGATGGATTCCACAAGGTTATTAGTAACATTATATCAACCACAATGCTCCACAATTATCATGCTTCATATCTAATAATAAAATCATACTTCAAGAGCATGACTGGAACTTAAATTGGCCAGTTTAACCTAAGTTTGCCATGCTACATTATTTTAAAGCTTGATATAGAAAAACAGCTTAAGTTTTAAAATATGTATTTGCTACATATTGTTTCGGAGCTGGTTAACCGTTCTATATACACTATGAGTCTAAACAAAGATTTAAATCATCCAGATTACCTATAAACTGGTGTAGTTTTACTTCCTACATATCTGTGAAATGTCAGGCTCTGAACCTACAAATAACTATATTAATCATAAACATGGCACTTTGTCTTATAAAGGATTTCAAATATTATGATCTGAATAGTTTTTATATGAACTCTGCAAAAATATTTTTCCCCAAACTGTAAAATAGAGTGTTAAACAGTGAGTTGGATAAAAAAGTACAATAGCAGCATGAACACTATCTAGTAATTTGATGGTGGAAGAGACATTTTAACCAAAGATTTCTAGTGTATTTCAAAATCACCATGGCACCTAAAGTGAATACTAAACAACTGATTTAATAAGAAATTACTTCTGGATTTGTTGAAGAAACATCTTAGTGATTTGGCTAATTCTGCTCTTCTTTAGAGCATAGCCAGACATTTTTTATGACCAAAGGCTACACTTTCTAATTAGAGGAATTTTACACACCAAGAACTCTCATTGGCAGAGATGCAATGTTATGGTAAGATTGCAAAGTTGGGGCAGAATTTCCTGTTTATTTTTTTTCTTTCTGTCTATTTGTGAGTATGTGCTATAGATGTTTCAAACCTATTTGAACTTTAATACTCTGGTTTTATTTGATTACCCAAGAAAAAAATCATTTGGAAAATATATTGTCTTTACTGAGTGCCTTGCAGTTCCATTTCAACAGTGTGATATGTGGAAGAAAATCTAATAAGCCAGTTGTAGCATTCAGATTGCCTACCTCTGATTTAGATCAGGCATTCTTTGCTGGAAGATATCTTTGATAGCTGTACACAGTTAAGAAAATTCCCCCTCCCCTTCAAAAAAAAATCTAGGGTGTTTCTGTGAAACAGCATAATTATAAAAGAACATGGATTATGATTCCCTGCTTCATCTCTATAATTGTATAATTAATTGTGTCAGGTAGGAAATGAGGACATACTAGATGCACATGCCACTAAAAATATTGGAAAGTGGAATGGAATTAATTTGAATGAAATGCAGTCCATATACAATAGATTGGTTTACATTACATTTTTTATCCAAATGCATAGGGAAGCTTGCATTTCATATGCCTCAAGGGAAAAGAATCCCTAGCTTGTGGCTAGTAGTAGTGATTTAACATAAATATAATCAATCGGTTTTAGTATAATACAAAAAAACTTAATTGTATATTTTCTACATGTATAACTCTATTATAAGAGATTAAAGTGGTTAGAATATCTTTTATCACCTTTGCAGAAAATCAAAGTTGTGACATGGTTAAACAGGATACAAAATTTACAACCTGGAAAGACCTGAAAGACAACTGACCATAGATAACTAATACAATTTTGCACAAACTCAGTTAAGTTACAATTTTAAAATAGGAATGTGGCATCCACAGCCGCATAGATACCAATGTTTTTTTGCTGCGTTGCTGGGATTTTCAGCAACTGAGTGTAATTGATTCTTTTTATGGTGGCAATTACTGTATGCCCTTTTTAACAAAAAGATAAGTGTCTTAAAAGTGAACAAATAAATCACAAGTATGGACTCGTCTAAATGGTGTGGACAATTACTGCTGAATTATAGCATCAATATAAACAAATTGTAGCTTTGGAAGATTTACATTTAGAAGCTTATCCTCAGTACAAAGAAGTCAGCTCTTGTTCCATATTATTGCCACAGTGTACATTTTTTAAAAAAAATTAAAGGATAGCAACAAACATCTTAAATTTGATGGAAAAAAATTCATTTGAGGAAACAGAAATGATAGGTTCATCCAGCATTACTGGAGTGAGCTGTGCTAGCTGCCAAATGTGTGCAGGAAATATAGAAAAATAGCCAGGGTATTGCTGTTCATTAGGTCAGACTATTTTCGTATCCAACCTCAGTGGATAATGATTGTCACTATGTAACAGCTGCAGAAATAAGGGCAGACACCTCTCGTGTTTCATATCTAATGATGACGTTGTACTTCAAGAGCGTGATTGAAACCTAAATTAGCTGGTTTAGCCCAAATTCACCATTCTATATTATTTTAAAGCCTTCTCTTGAAAATCAACTTAAATTTAAAAATATGTATTTGCTAAGTATAGTTTCAGAATTGGTCAACAGTTCTATAAATGAGTCTAAACTTAGATTTAAATTAGATGATCTGTTCGTTATCCAAGATGTTTATCATTATGTACAGTTGCAAGAAAAAGTATGTGAACCCTTTGGGATTACATGGAGTTTTGCATGAATTGGCCATAAAATGCTCTCTAAATGTCATGTAAGTCACAACAATAGAAAAACACAGTCTGCTTAAAATAATACTACACAAACATTAGCTGTTGTCATGTTTTAAGTAAACATAAGATGGAAACATTCACAGTGCAGGGTGGAAAAAGTATGTGAACCCCTAGCCTAATGACTTCTCCAAGAGCTAATTGGAGCCAGGAGTGAGCCAACCTTGACTCCAACCAGTGTGATGATATTGGATGTGTTGCTGACAGCTGTCCTGCCCTTTAAAAACACACACCTGTTTTGGGTTTACTGGTCTCAAGAAGCACTGTCTGATGTGAACCATGCCTCGCAAAAAAGAGCTCTCAGAAGACCTACGATCAAGAATTGTTACTTGCATGAAGCTGGAAAGGGTTACAATAGTATCTCCAAAAGCCTTGATGTTCATGTGTCAACGGTAAGACAGACTACAAATGGAGAAAGTTTAGCACTGTTGCTACTCTCCCTAGGTGTGGTCGTCCTGTAAAAATGACTGCAAGAGCACAGCGCATAATGCTTAATGAGGTAAAGAAGAATCCTAGAGTGTCAGCTAAAGACCTACAGAAATCTCTGGCACATGCTAACATTTTTGTTGACACATCTACAATAAGGAAAACATTAAACAAGAATGGAGTACATGGGAGGACACCACGGAGGAAGCCATTGCTGTCCCAAAAAAAATATTGCAGCACGTTTGAAGTTTGCAAAAGAGCACCTGGATGTTCCACAGCACTACTGGCAAAATATACTGTGGACAGATGAAACCAAAATTGAGTTGTTTGGGAAAAACACACAACATTATGTGTGGAGAAAAAAAGGCACAGCACACCAACATCAAAACCTCATCCCCACTGTAAAACATGGCTGAGGGAGCATCATGGTTTGGGGCTGCTTTGCTGCCTCAGGGCCTGGACGGATTGTTGTCATTGATGGGAAAATGAATTCCAGAGTTTATCAGGACATTTTGCAGGAAAACATACGACCATCTGTCTGCCAACTGAAGCTCCGCAGAGGATGGGTGATGCAACAGGACAATGACCCAAAGCATACAAGTAATTCAACAAAACAATGGCTTCAACAGAACAGAATACGCCTTCTGGAGTGGCCCAGTCAGAGTCCTGACCTCAACCCGATTGAAATGCTGTGGCATGACCTTAAGAGAGCAATTCACACCAGACATCCCGAGAATATTGCTACACTGAAACAGCTTTGTGCAGAGGAGTGGTCCAAAATTACTCCAGATCGTTGTGCAGGTCTGATCTGCAACTACAGGAAATAATTGGTTGAGGTTATTGCTGCCAAAGGAGGGTCAACCAGTTATTAAGTCCAAAGGTTCACATACTGTTTCCACCCTGCACTGTGAATGTTTCCATCTTATGTTCAATTAAAACATGACAACAGCTAATGTTTGTGTAGTATTATTTTAAACAGACTGTGTTTTTCTATTGTTGTGACTTACATGACGTTTAGAGCGCATTTTATGGCCAATTCATGCAAAACTCCACGTAATCCCAAAGGGTTCACATACTTTTTCTTGCAAGTGTAGCTGTTGCGGAAATAAGGGCAGAATTTGAGGGACCTGTCACGTTTCCCAGCACTTCCAATCTTGCCTGAAAACTTGTTCTTTTCCTTCATCAAACTTGTCATTGTTATAAGGAGCTTCATTCAGAAGTTTCTTCTACTGTCCCAATATGGTACAGGAGATACATGCCCCACAACAGAGATACATGCCTACCGTTACTTCTGTCACACACATGATGCAAGAAAATCTGAAGAAACTGCCTCTATCTGGCCTGTTCTCACTCCAGAAAACTGAAATAGACTTGGACTAACTAGTCTGTTGGCAAACCTCATTTACATAAAATATATAGCAAGAGTAGATGCAAGCTTCTTCACTCCTCTTTGAAACCATGAGTTGCACTGTAGCATGTATTTTGTGTACACTGGAACAACGCAGAGACACACTTCATGGATTCTTAAGATGAACTCAACCCCCTCCTATGTGTAAGAATCCAAATCAAAGCATCCTCAAAAGATGCTTGTTTAAACTCCACTTAAATGCTTCCAGGGGAGGGAGCACATTACATCCATATAAAACTGCTTCAAACATATTTTTATCAATTAAAAAAATCTGACTTAAATTATTATGTCCTGCACTCTTATACTTTCCAATTAGGAAATGCAGGGGGAGAAAAAAAATGAGAGAGAGCAACCAACCATGAGACTAATATGAGCTCCAATGGGGCTTTTGTGAAATAAATAAGGCACCAAAAATATATCACAAATAAGAGATAATTTAATAAGAGGATTTAAGTGGAGCCTTGGTGGAGCAGTGGGCTAATGCCTCCTTAAGTATCACCAGCTGCCTGCAATTAGTGCAGGTTTGAGTCCCACCAGGCTCAAGGTTGACTCAGCCTTCCATCCTTCCGAGGTAGGTAAAATGAGGACCCAGATTGTTGGGGGCAATTAAGCTGACTTTGTAATAATGCCGCTTGGGGGTGTGTGAAAGCCTTAATAAGCAGGCATATACATAGAATGAAGGCTACTGCTAAGCTTGTAAGCCGCCCTGAGTCTTCGGAGAAGGGCGAGATATAAATGGAATTAAAATAATAATAATAAAAAAGTGTCCCTCAGTTCCTACAGATTATATGCACACATCCAGGAATTAGTTTTGGCAGCAGCATAACGGTGATTGGCCAATGTTTTTTGGGACCTTCCTTCCTTCCTTCCTTCCTTCCTTCCTTCCTTCCTTCCTTCCTTCCTTCCTTCCTTCCTTCCTTCCTTCCTTGCAGAAATCCAATTTTTTCCTTGTATTTATCTCTTTAAAACAATACCTATTTTTCCTTAATCAGATTGGTCAAAATACTGGTTTTGTTTACTGTCATCTCAGAATTTATACAAAAGTCTTGTAACATTTTATGTAATAACAACAAAAGTCCTCTGTGTACCAGAAAAATAAAAATCCATTTTTATTTTTATTTTTTGCATAAACCACCAGGATACAATCTATCTTTGCAAATAAATACTGTTCAAATCTGATGTTTCATTGTGAGCTACGCCATTGTAACAAAGAGAAGTGTGTGTGGGGGGAGGGGGAAACCTTTCGAAAAATACCAACACAACTTGCCAGATGCCTCTCTGGAATGACAACCCTCCACCCTCTTCCACATGTCTGGGTTTGATGACTCCCTCAGGTAAAATAGTTACATCTTGAACAAAACAGAATAAAACATCTCCCCCTCCAGGAGTAAGCTTTGAAATACATGACTAGCTTTCCCCTATTAACCAAGTTACCAGAAACAAAATATTTTATTTGAATAAAGGTTGTGAAGAAAGAATTTGAGAGAACGGTACCAACTTTGGCTGAAATCTGCATAACAAAGCTAGCAAACATTATCCTGAGCAAAGACAGAGGGACTGAGAATTCAGAGCAAAAATAAGCCACTCATAATTGAGCATCTCTAAAAAGAATTTTTAAATAATGTTTGGTTTATCTGTATCGCCTTTCCCTTCTTGATTCAATTTCATCTGGATGCTTTTCAGCACTGGGCCAGAATACCTGGGTTCAGTCTGGAACAAAAAACCTTCTGTCTTCCACTTTCACTCTCCACAGAAGGAAGCAAGAGTCCTACTTCTAGAACAGTATTTTCCAACCTTGGGAATTTCCAGGAGTGTGGACCTCAGCTCCCAGAATTCCACAGCCAGAATGATTTGCTGAGAATTCTGGGAGCTGAAGTTCACACTCCTGGAAATCCGCAAGGTTGGGAAATACTGTTCTAGAATAACGTACACATTCATTCAGAAGGCCATTCGTAAAGGATAAGTAGGTTAGCCTGCTGATCTAGTATGCTAAAGATCCATGATGTAGCCCATGTTTCCAACTCTGTGTACATATTTAATATGTCAGAGCAACTAACATAAATCACCTCCCTAAAAAGTAAAGATGTTATCCAATATACGGCACAATCCATTCCCTTCCTACATGTGTTACAGATTGAAGTGACTGCACTTGTTCTCTCTAGTTTGGCCTCAGCTGGGAAAACATGCTGAAAGGAAAGAGCAATTCAATCCATTTCACTTTCTGCAAATTTCTCATCCCTTGGCCACATCTATTCTGCAGCACTGTTTACAATTTTTTTAAACAATGTCCAATTTTTGTAGGCCATCCTCTTAGCTTTTTCTGAAAAGCTTTTTCTTCTTGTGATTGGGGGTTGCATCCAACTTTATAAATAATTAAATTAATGAATAAATGTTTTTTCCCCCTAACAAACATTCTTGTATATATTTTTTAAATTTTCTCTCCAATACACATTTGATGCATTTATTTTTTCTTTTCATTTACCAACTGATCCCAAATATCTAAAAAATATGAATTGACTTTCAGGATCTTCTGGATATTTGGCAGATAGGAAAACTGTTTATTTTTATTTATTTATTTTTTTAATTGAATTTCTATACCGCCCTTCTCCCGATGGACTCAGGGCAGTGTACAGGGCAATAAAAGCACTACATACAAAAGTTAAAAGTAAGATTAAATTAATTAAGCCCTAACAATAAATAATTAAAAATACCCCAAACCCTTAAACCAGGCAAGCCTGTTCAAATAAATAGGTTTTCAGATCACGGCGGAAAGAGCGAAGGTCGGGAGCCATCCAGAGCTCAACCGGTAATTGATTCCAAAGGGCTGGCGCACCCACAGAGAATGCTCTCTCCCTGGGGGACGCAAGACAACACTCTCTGACCAACAGCACCCTGAGGAGGCCCTCTCTGTGGGAGCGCACAGGATGAAGGGAAGATGACGCCGGCAGCAGGTGCTCCCATAAGTAATCTGGACCCATGCCATTTAGGGCTTTATAGGTAATCACCAACACCTTAAATCTCACCCGGAGGGTAACTGGAAGCCAATGCAGCTCGTGGAGAAGAGGTGTTACATGGGAGTATCGGGAGACCCCCATCACAACTCGCGCGGCCGCATTCTGCACCAGCTGAAGCCTCTGAGTGGTCCTCAAGGGCAGCCCCATGTACAGAGCATTGCAGTGGTCTATACGAGAGGTCACGAGCACATGAGTGACTGTACGCAGGGCATCCTGGTCCAGATAGGGTCATAACTGGTGCACCAGGCGAACCTGGGCAAAAGCCTCCCTGGTCACAGCTCCTACATGGTCTTCCAAACTGAGCTGTGAGTCCAGGAGGACACCCAAGTTGAGGTAAATGTCCTGGTTTTCTGCAATAGTCTCCTGTGGATAGAGCCTGCTACAATACCCTTCACTAGTGCGTAACTGGATTAGCATCCTGCCAAATTTAGAGGGAAGGAAAGAAGGAAGGAAGGAAGGAAGGAAGGAAGGAAGGAAGGAAGGAAGGAAGGAAGGAAGGAAGGAAGGAAGGAAGGACAGGGAAGGCCGCAGTTTTCTGACTTCAACTTTCATTATACCATGCCCAGACTTTTAAACTTGCCTGCCTACAACATATCTGTGGAATCTGTTACTTGATTATTAGAGGAGACTATTAAAATTCAGTTTGCACTAGGGCAATTGTTTGCATGAATGACTACATCACCCACCTGGAATAAAACTGTTACTTACCAGAGCTAAAGTCTAGATAATGGCAGCTGAGGGAGGCTTCAAGTCTGCAGCCCTCCTGAATGGAGAGCGCTGGGTAGCAATCAAAGGAAAATGCCTGATTCGAGAAATTTGAGTGACCGATTGATTCTTAATCACAACAGTCCGCTGGCTAAGTAATGATGCTATAAGCGGAGTCTGCATTTAGCACACAGAGTAAAGTTTGCAACTTTTGAAAAACCCAATCTGGCCCCAAGGATTACACTGCCGTTAGATTTGGAATGGCTTGCATCATTTATTGTTCACTTCAGCGCAGCTCCTTGCAGCAATGGATGAGGGAACAGAAGGAGGATTGTTGTATTAGGGCAATTCAATTCTCTTTCTAGAGGAACTGATTAATCTTTCATGACAAAATACAAACCCAAATCCTGCTGAAGGCAAACAACAGTGTAAAGTACAATTCTTAACAGATCCTAAATTATACTATTATCGTACAATTAACTTTGCAAAATTGCAGTGGGCATAGGATGGCTTGTCAAGCATGCAGGAACATCTTCGTGAAAAGAACTTGAATCATCCTTGGTAAGTGCTGCCTACTGCCTAACAGGGAAAACTGTAGCCAAACAATAAGCAGAGCGTACAGTATATAACTTTGTGTAGAGAATGCCCATGATTGTAACTTTGGCATCTACAGTTTAAAGGTCTCAGCAAGGGTGGAAATAAAGCACTCCACCAAGTCCTCAACAAGATTGAGCCTGTAGGAATCAGCTGATGGTCAACAAGGCAACATCGTAGCTAGTCTTCTCCTGCAGGAAGAGCACCAACACTTCACTGCAGTATCAGTTGGTCCTAATTGGAGCCAATGTTTTTAAAATCACGCACCTAGAGCAGGGGTGTCAAACTGCCAGCCCGCAGGCTGGTTGCATCATATGGAGGTCATGCCCACCCCAGCTCTGGCAATGCAAAAAAGTCATGATACGTCGTGACATGTCACATGACGCAGCGAGTTTGACACCTGTGACCTAGAGCTAAAGAGAAAAATAATGGAACAGAATAGGCTGCTTCCAATCATCCACACCAAGAGCAGATGTGCCCCAAACCAGATGGAGCACATAAATAGGTGACCACCAGAAAGAAGAAGACAACTACATTCCAGGCTCAGAAGGATGGAGTGTTCTAGTGACTTGACAGGAAGATCCACAAACCAGATTCCCCAAGTTTCTTTAACTATGGTTTCACTTAACAAAAGGGATTGCCTTTTAAGCAACCCGTGAGAAGATTTCCTGATTACCTCTTTACAGTTATCAGCCAAGAGTTTTTAGCAATTTTCAGAGGAAGCAGGATGGGTCCCTCAGCTGTTGCCAGTCTTTTCAGATAAGGTCATTCAATTGCACAACTGCTAAGTGTCTAAATAAGTGTTTCTCAGCCTCAGCAATTTTTAAGAGGTATGGGTTGAGCTGGACAATTCCAGAAGTGGAAGTCCATACCTCTTAAAGTTACTGAGGTTAATGATGTATTCATGTTTGCAATTCATGACCAACGTTGTGTCAGTGATAGACTACGATAAACTATTTTATTATCCAATAGATCTGTTTCAGTCTGAAGAAAGTTTTTATTAACCCAATAACAGTTAATCAGGAAAGAGTAAAGATGAGAATGTGGGGCTGGTGTGGAGGATGAATCGTAAGTGGGTTGATGCATCTCTATGTAGAGAGATAACTGCAGGGGAGCAAATGGTTATGGCTGGAAAGGGAGAATGTATGGTTTGTTGTTGTTGTTGTTGTTAGTTGCGAAGTCGTGTCCGACCCATCGCGACCCTATGGACAATGTTCCTCCAGGCCTTCCTGTCCTCTACCATCTTCTGGAGTCCGTCTAAGATCACACCTACTGCTTCAATGACTCCATCCAGCCACCTCATTCTCTGTCGTCCCCTTCTTCTATTGCCCTCAACCTTTCCCAGCATTAGGCTCGTCTCCAGTGAGTCCTTCCTTCTCATTAGGTGGCCAAAGTATTTGAGTTTTAGCTTCAGGATCTGGCCTTCTAAAGAGCAGTCAGGGTTGATCTCCTCTAGGACTGACCGGTTTGATTGCCTTGCAGTCCAAGGAACTCGCAGGAGTCTTCTCCAGCACCATAGTTCAAAGGCTTCAATTCTTTGGCGCTCAGCCTTTCTTATGGTCCAGCTTTCACTGCCATACATTGCAACTGGGAAGACCATAGCCTTGACTATACGCACTTTTGTTGACAGTGGTTTAGTCAGTGCTATTGAATGAAAAGGGAAGAACTAAGAGGTATGGCAGTAATACTCCTTTAAGGAAGAAATGTTATCCGTTTCGAAGGAACCCTAACAATAAAATGTATTGTCAGCATTTTGATTATCATTTGTACCTCTTTCAACTCAGACATTAGTCTCTCAAAAAAAAAAACCAAGGAAAGGAAGAGAATAATGTGTATTTTCAGATAATTGGCCAAGAAGAACTAATAATTATATACTAGAGATTTTGACAGAGGTGGGCTTTTGTTATTTTTTTTTCTAATAGAAACAGCACAGTTCCTATACAGAACTCAACAGCACGGACAAACACTCTTGCAGGTCTGTAAAATTTCCTTGGAATCAAGATCAACTTACAGGCACATGGAGGGACATAGTTTTCCGATCAAAATGAAGTGATTTGCCATCTGCCTTGAGATTACCCAGTGTTTTTCTATCCAAGAGAGGTCCAACATTTCAAAGTCACCATGAAAATTTACAAATTAGCACGGCAAAATTATTGTTGCCAATAAAATGTAAACAGTCTACTCTTCTGTATATATAGAAATCTAGAGTCCCCAAACATGCTCTTGGATCATAGCCACAGCAGCAGTAGAGTAGGCATGGATAGATACCAGATTTACAGTAAACCCCAAAAGATGCCTGCAGAGCCCTGGATACATGTTCCAGTTAATTTCCCCAGAGATAACATTATATGCTAGACGGTGTCCTCAGTTCCTTTATTTGAGAAATAAACTTTGAATAAATATCCTACCATGGAAGCTCCGAGCATAAAGAAAAAGGTAAATTTCTCAAAGGGCAAATTCTGTTATTTGGCTGCATGGGTGAGCACAATAGAAAGATGAGCTGAACAGGAGTCAGATGTGATTAACAAATTTGTTGAAGTGGAAAAGAAAAGGTGATTCACTGCATGGCTTCATCTCCTGTCATAATTAAAGAAAATAAAGTGCCAGGTGGGTGAAGCACAGAATCCCTGCAAAAAGTATATGTGTGTGAGAGAGGGGGGGAGGGAAAGGGAGGGAATGGTAAGTATAAGACCCAAATAGCAAGACCTTTCAAAAGAAAATGCACCATTCGTGAGTTTTCAGAGACAATTGATTTCTGCAATTTAAACTGAGAGTTCCCAAACAGAGTAGAGACCACCCACAATGAGAATCATAAGTGGAAATGAAACAAAGTGGTCAAGGGACTTCAGAGCTCTGTGAGAGGAGAAAGATTGTTAAATCAGTTAAAGGAAAATGAGCTTTTAAGATGAAAGCTAAGTGCCAGTAACTTTTGAGCCTGCTCACTCTGCTTGAGAGTCAAGCTGTCAATAATGGGGCAAAACTGGGTCCTCAGTAGAAGGTTAGAGGTCACTTCATTTACCAGTAGACTTTTTTTTGGGGGGGGGGAAGCAGGGGGAGGAGAATCTCAAGTAAGAAGATGCTTTTCAGAAAACATTTTGCCTAAGAAGACTCGATGCTCCAGAGACCTTATGCCAGTCAAAGAAGAGAGACAATGGACACAGTAGAACTCCCAACATGACAGGTCTTTCTGCCCTATTCTACCATCCCATCAGAAACCTAATAAATCTTAAGTTTTAATGTTTTCCTTGGACAAACTGAATCAGACAAAACTAAGATCTCTGCCTACTCCATATTTTGTTGGTTCCTCAAAAACATGGCCTCAGATGCCTTCAGGTGCTCATTTGGATGGTTGCAAAAGGCAGTGTGGCTACTGAGATTTCTCCGAGAATTCCCAAAAGCTGAAGTACAGCTGCCGATAGTGTTTTATTGGCCATCTATCAGCTAAGTCTGTCTCCTAAAACTGACCTTTTCTTCTCTCTAAACTAGGGGTGCCCAACCTTGGCATCTTTAAGACTTGTGGACTTCAACTCCCAGAATTCTGGGAGCTGAAGCCCACACATTCTGAACCATCCCTCATTGTGTATAGCACAATGAAAGCCCTTCTACAAAATCTGACTCACATTTAGCTGGAGAGATAAAAAGAGAGCAGGGATGCCATTGTGCAGTTCCCAATATTAGTCAACTATTAGCCAACAGTATACAAAACAATTATTTACATCAAATTTGAGACCAGACACCTTCTTGCCTTCTTCAAATGATACAACATAGATTGTTTTCTAAAGAATCAGAGAATCTTAATGTGAATTATGTTTCCTGTCCTCTTATTGCACTCCAGCAACTAGGACCTCTCTCAACATTTTCCACTCCAATTCCTTCACCTCTCCAAAACATAACTTCTTGAGTGGCATCAGACAGAGCAGAAGAAACTGAGGCAGAACAAAAGATACTCTCTGGCTCTGCTTTTCTGCTTGCATAAGACAGTCCTGAAGCCAAGCCAGCAAATGTTTCCTCCTCACAAGTTATTTTACATCAGTCAAGTATGTTCATTACGCCAGCTGTTTGATGGTTGGAGACTGCACTTGACATATTGGGGGTTACTCAATGGTTGGAGACTTCACTTGATATATTGGGGTTACTTGATAAGTAAGGGAAGAACATAAAATGATGGGACCAGATTTTTTTTTCCAGGTGGGGTGGAAAGGGATTGAATAAGTTTCTTTGTTTGGGTTTTTTTTTAACTGTTGCATCTAAGCAAATGCTTTCATTACAATTTGTGATTCTTCTTTTTAACCCCCAACCCCCAGGAAAATCTGCCACCGATTTTCAGCAGTTATGTGTGTCTTGAAGACCACACAAAAATGTTGGTGACCACATATGCAACTGGAGTCTTCTTTTTCCAAACTCTTGTGTAAATACATGAGTCATGTACCACATATAGATAGGATACAGACTCCATTTAATATGGTGGCGGAGTGTCAGGCACAAAAAATATTTATTGTTATAGCCTATGCATTGGAATCTTCTCAATCAGTGATCAGCATTTGCTTAGAGTTAGATAAGGGTCAATGGCACTCAGAGGAGATTGGACTTAGTTTGGTTGTGGCTATGTAAGGATTCTAGGCTGATTCCTCTTTTCTCTCCACTCCCAGTTCTGCCATTCCTTCTCCCATAGGGGAGTGTTTTTTGTGATTTCCGATATCTGCTGAGACTGGCCCTCAATAATCAGTGTTCCCATGTTGACTTTCCTGAGCCCCTTCCCTGTGGCTGCCCCTGAGTTCTATATTTTATATACCAAAATTGTCACAGCTAGTGTGGCAAGGTCTTATGGAGAGGGTGCCTTGGGGCTACATAACGAGTGGGTTTGACCTAGCAGCTGCCTGTGACTTACCTTCTCCATCTTTCCCCCTGTGCTTTGAGGGTGACATTTTGAGTAACACACAACAATTTGTTCTTATATGATAAGATGTGCATTCCTATACTCTGGAGGGTCCCTGATTAATTTGTGTGTATTTTTTGTGGGGAAGGGAGCAGTTAAATAAGTTTTCTCTGCTGGTATACAGAACCCAGTTGAAGGTGTTACATTTTCCCCTATAATATTTAATGGGTAATTCACACATAGACTCAGCATGAGGAGAAGAACATTCTGTGAATGCCCTATCAACATAGCTTCTGGTTTCTTCCTCTCATAAAAAGATGAGTGGGCCACCAACGTTGACCACAGCTAAATCTAAAGGAATCCTCCCCTAATTTCTAAATATAAAATAAGGAACTAATCAATTCTAAAAAAAAATCTGGATGGGACTTTCATCAGAATGAAAACTGGAAAAGCAAAGCAACTTTGCAGGAAAAATGGGGGCGGCAGAAGTATCTATAAGTATAAACTGCAGCGTAAATGGGGAGGAATCTTTGAGGCCAAGTGAGTGGCATTAAAAATCATACTGAACAGATGAAAGGCTGTGAGAGTGAGGAAGCATATCCACTGCCAAGGGCAGACTTTAATTTGAACTGAAATAGGCAGTAAAAAGACGGTTGAAGCTTCCATTTATAAATGGGGTGCGTATTTCTATTATCCATGCCTAATCCACTCTTCTCCACTATACCCACGAGTCTGATAATTGTTCTGCCTGTTGGCCCATCAGTCTAAGCCCTGTTTTTGCTCAAGATGCTCCTTAATATGCAGCAGAACCCAAAACTGCACCAAGTAGAAACAGCGAAGGGGAAGAAATGTAATCCCAGAATGAAATCCAAGATTAGACTAGATGCACTGTCCAGAAACTGAAATGCTTAGAACGTTCTTGATGCCCCAGCCTTAAAATAGGATATGAAATCCAGAGGCCAATGGACATATCACACAGCAGTGCACAATTTTTGTCACTCAAGGGCTGTCCCCGGCTTTGTAGAAAAGACAGAGAGCTGCAGTCCAACAGTGGAAAGGCAGAAATCAGGTCCCAACTGAGTAGAGATGGAAGGTCCAGGGTTTTAAAAGATAAAAAGGGTGCCTGAAACTGTTGTCCTGCAATTCCAAGGAAATTCTCCCCCCTACCCCCCCTGCCAGTAAGGGGAATCAAGGGCACCCACACCCACAACTCTAGATGATCTTCACAAAACTGTGGGCATGGCACAAATAAGCAAGAAAACTGCAGGGCAGCATGGAAAATAACGCAGAAAAGTTGAGAATTAGGGAAATTGTGTGCAATGGAATTCAGCTTTAAATAGAGCATTACTCACATATAATGGGAAGGAGGGAAGTGAGGCCTGAAAAATACAAGAAATTGTGCAGTTGTATATGGCCTATTTGTCCATTCCTAGAATGACTACCTACAACTTGGAAGCTTCTTTTTGAGGTGAGATACACTCAGAACTGGTACCTTGGCCTTTCCCCAGTTAATTTTCAGGAAATAAACTCTAGAGTGAACTGCTACACTTGAAGTAGATAAAAGACAAAATAGTTTGGGGAGCTCCATCTGGATAAAAGTCCTAGGTATTGGTTTTGCATGCTGATTACACATTGAAGTGGCCACAACTAAGACTTAATGATGAGTAATTTCTTCTCTCTTTTTAATATATCTCATTATGCAGAACATATAACCCGAAGGCAGTGAAATTTGGGGAGGTATTTTGGGAATTCAATTTCTTTCCAGATGAGATCTTAAGTGGATTTTTAAATAACAGCCCAGTTTTGTTTTGGATTAGCAACGCAAGAAAAGTCCTGCCTTTGTATTTGTTTTTTTCTTCATTTGTTTCATTTTTATCTTGATATACAGGTAGTCCTCGACTTACGACCACAATTGAGCCAAAAATTTCTGTTGCTTTAGTCAGTTGTCAAGTGAATTTTGCCCCATTTTATGATCCCCCTTGCCACAGTTGTTAAGTGAATCACTGTACTTGCTAAGCTAATAACATGATTGTTAAATGAGTCTGGATTCCCCACTGACTTTGCTCGTCAGAAAGTTGCAAAAGGGGAATCACATCATGCCAGGACACTGCAACCATCATAAATATGACCCAGTTGACCAGTGTTCAAATTTTGATTATGTGACCACGGAGATGCTGTAACAGTTGTGTGAAAAATAGTCATAAGTCACTTTTTTCAGAGCCACTGCAACTTTGAATGGTCACTAAATCAATGGCTGTACGTCAAGACTACCTGTGGGTGTTTAAATTCAGATTTACAAAGGCTACAGCAATTTGCAAACTCCAGTACAAGTCGGACCGACTAAGAGGAGAATTCTGCAATTGAGCTAGTTCCTTTTCACTGGAATGCCACCGCTTCTAACTTTTGACAAACCAAGTCCTGTTTCAATGAATGTTGGTTAAAAAAAACCCCCACACCTCATTCCTTATGTGATGGCTGGCACAAATGAACCTCTCTCACTTACTCATTTCCACATACCTCTCTCTGGATGTGAAATAATACTTCATGAACTTGTGAGAAAACCATGTCCAAAACAATCAAGTGTGTGATGTTATAACCAAGCTGGACCTTGATATGAAAATGAGAAGGCCCAATGATGATTAATACACTTATTCAGAACAAAACAGAATAACAGAGTTGGAAGGGATCTTTGAGGTCTTCTAGTCCAACCCCCTGCTTGAATAGGAGACCCTATACAGTTCCAGAGAAATGGCTGTCCAATTTCTTTTTAAAAATCCCCAGTGATGGAGCGCCCACCTCTTCTGAAGGCAAGCCGTTCCAGTGATTGATTGTTGTAACTATAATTTTTCCTTAGTTCTAGGTTGAACAGTTGAATAATTCTATTCAAACAGCACATTCTGGATTTTGATGTGCTAGGCAGGTCTTAAAGTGTGCCTTCTTTGCTTAATGTTCCAGCTGAAGAAAAGCAATTTGTTGCCCTGTAAATGTGCGTGCATGTCATCCGTAAACTTACTTTTTCTATACAATAATCACTTTTGTGGCTCTTAATGGACTTAATGGATAAACTGCAAGCGCTTTTTTTTTTATTCAGAGTGGGAGACTATTCGGAATGAGAAATGCCGAAAATGTAACAGAGCATTAAATTAATAAGTGTGCTTTTGCAGGTTTTGATGACATCAGATCTCCAAAGCATTTCATGTCCAGCCTCTCCAATGGTAAGCAATCCAAAGACTGTCAGTTACATTTTGTTCCAGCCACTACATCCTCTTAGCTTACTACTCCCAAGTGTGCTGAAAACATTCTGATTCGCCCTTATGCGACACGTGGACAATCCTGTCGGTTCCCATCTCGCTGATGATCTTTTTATGCAAGTCATCGGGTTTTAAGTTGATGGTCCTAGCTTTTATTACAAAATGTGTATTTCTTTAATTACAGTAAATCTGGGAGAATGTGATTGTCTCATATTTAGGATTTTTGGAAAAACTGATGACAACCGAGTCTTATTTTATTACAGCACCAGCTTTTGCAGGCCAGGTTTGCTTCATTGGCAGAATAAGCCCAAGTCCCATGCGGAGAACGCGCAAAAGGTATTCTCAGACTTGAGAAACACAAGATTTGGTTCCCACTCAGCCAAGGAGCTCAGTCAACAAAGAGATTACCTGTATAAGCAGCTTTGAGCTCCCAGAGGAAAAGAAAATAAGCAAACAATAAGAAATATTAGAGATAGAGGGGAAAAAAACAGATTGCTGTGGGGATCAGGACACAAAGAGAAGGTTGAAGGTAAACTGAGTGCTCTGTGTAATGTAGAAGAAGAGTCACTACCTTTCCCTTCTGTAGTAAATGTCCCTATATTATATTTATTGTATAGTAAATATATTTTTCCCCGAAAATAGATTGCCTCTCATTGTTATTTTCATACGTATAATTCTTTTTGGCTTTCCCCTCTCTACTCCAAGAACTGCCAAGTTCTCTGAGGAAACAGAACTGTTTGGGATCAGTATACACCTAAGCCTAACACCTCTGCTGATCTTCAAGAAAAAGAACATAGTCATATAATAGTGGGTAATTGAATTAAAAGCTAAATCCTCAAGATATCGATCGTGAAAGATGTAGATCTTAGAACAGAAAACATCCAACGGGTGATGCAAATTTAGATTTGAAATTTTCCATCTCTGGCTGATGTAAGTCATTGATTTCTCATTATTAAACATACTTGTTTCTCTTCCTCCTCCTCCTTCTCCTGACTTCCTTTTCTTCCTTCCTTCCCTTTTACTCATTGCTCAGGAGGTCTCTGACTATGTGTGATTTGAGGTTTTTCTTTTAAAATGGCCCTTTGCACTGGCATTCTTGCACTGATCCCAGCAGACTACAGTTATAACACCAAGCAAGCCTCAGCCAGCCCACCAGCCTGGCAGGACTTTCCATCACCAGCATTGCCACAGCGGGATAGAAGTGGACATAAAAGAAAGCTGCCTCAGATGCAAGTGAAAGTGAAATGGGGGCCACTCCAAAGAGTATCATTATTTCTTCTCTATTCAAAGGTTTTGCCAAGTACTGTATATACAGTGGAAAGTAATCTACACAAAGCATGCGGATTTGGGAAAGCTGCTTCCAAGCAAAATATATCGGGTTGATTTCCCTTCTTTAAAAAAACAACAACAAAGAATTATATACTCTGTTAGCCATGCTGGTATAAAACTACAGTCCTCGGGGAGAGCCATGAACAAAACTCCATTTATCAGGAATAGCAGTGCATGTAAAAGTACATATATAAGGAAAAATTGCAAATGACATGAAATGCAGTTTTCCAATAGCTCTTTCACTGGGGAAAAAAAACTATACAAAAGTGTAGAAAAAGTCAGACAAGAACCTGGAACTGACACTGAATGCATTTAGAATGAGGAATCGATTCTGCTGTAATGTTGCCGGCTAAATAGGAGCCACACAGAGTTGTGAGGATAGATGACCAAATACGGAGTTTTGAGCCCCTTGGAGGCAAAAGAGAAATCCATGACACAAATAAATTAAATTGACACAAAGGAGTTTAGTACATCTTATAAAAAGCTCGAGGTGCAACTGAAACCTCCAAGTTGCCAAACCGGCTGCTGGAGACCAGACAACCTGCTTTTATGTCTCTGAACTGAACCTGTTTTGTGTCAAGGAAAGCTGCCTCGCCCTTCCAAGCAGATCTTCCACCTGTCCAATCTTACCTGGAGAGATCTGCCCACTCATTCACCCCATTCCCCCACAGTGTGTACCTGCACTCCTCCCCCCCCCCAGGTATTGGGCCTTTGGAAAAGTTGAGAGTTTGCCCAGAACAAAAAGGAGCTGAACTTCAAGCAATGTCTGGTGCAGTAGCCGAAGGACCACTCGGGACGACAGGCTACGTTAACAACTATTTATTTAGAGCAAGACGAAACAGAATAACTCGCCCAGCTTTTATAGCCGGCAGCTGTCAGTGAGGGCCAATCAGGATCGTTCGTTTTGGCGCCGCGTCTATCCCGACCAATCCGCGTCGTCTGTACTTGACAGCTCCGGCTTCCGCATGGCTCGGTGTTTTGACAGCCGCGAGCTGTCAGTGGTCGCACCTGCGCCCTGCGAGGAACTTTGACAGCTGTCAAAGTTCCCGCGTGTTTTCCTGTCAGATTGGTTTTCCTCATCGTATAACTTGTTAACTTATATATTAAAGTTGTTTACAGATATAATACACCCCTTACCCCTCCCCTGGAGCGTTCCCTCCCCCTTGATCGTTGGAACCTGCCCACTGGTAGTCCTTTAGGTAGGCGGGGGCCCTTCGGTTCCTGTCGGAGCGGCGTGGAAGTGGGGCGATGTCTGGTTCTGCTGGTAGCGCGTCTCTTAGCCCCTCTTCCTCTTGGTTAGGCATCGGTAGTATTTCTGGGGGGGGGTTGTCGGTCATGTTCCTCTGGTTGGGGTTCTGGGGTGTGTGGTGGTTGTCTGGGTCTGAGTTGGTCTATATGGCGGCGTAGATTGCCATGAGTTTGTGTGGATATGAGATAGGAAATGGGTCCTGTTTGTTTAAGCACTGTCCCCTGGACCCATTTGTTTTTATCTGTATATGATCGTGCCCATATCATTTGGCCTGGTCTGAGTGTACGGGTTGGTTGGGGGTGCTTGTTTTCTTCCGGGTAGGTGTCAGGATGTAATCTGTCGAGCCGCGTTATCAGCCTTCTCCCCCATCTTAGTTCCGCCGGTGATTTGCCCGTTGTTGTGCATGGCGTTGCGTGTTGTGACATTAGGAACTGGCTGAGTCGCCGCTGCCAGTTCCCCTTGACGAATTTTTTCAAAGCTTCTTTTGTGGAACGCACCATAATTTCTGCCATCCCGTTCGTCGATGGGTGGAATGGTGCAGACGTGACCAGCCTAATACAATTCTTCGTAGCGAAGATCTGAAATTCACGAGAGGTGAATTGAGGGCCATTGTCTGAAACTATGGTGTCTGGGAGGCCGTGTGTGGCGAATATTTTCCTTAGGGCTTGTATTGTGGCTCCTGATGTAGTTTTTCTAAGGGGAGTGACTTCTAACCATTTAGAATAGCTGTCAACTACAATTAGGAAACTCTGTCCCTGGATAGGTCCTGCAAAATCTAAGTGTATGCGTGACCATGGGTTTTTTGTAGTCTCCCATTTGTGAATTGGTGCTTGGGGTGGCTCGTTTTGTGTTGCTTGACAGGTGTAGCACCCTCCCATGTATTTTTCTATCTCTTTGTCAATGCCCGGCCACCAGACATAACTCCTGGCCATCGCTTTCATCTTGACAATGCCAGGATGTCCCTCATGTAAGATGTCTAATGTTTGCTTTATGTTTTTATTAGGTATTACGACTCGATTTCCCCACAGCAGGCATCCCCTATGTGAAGATATTTCATTTTTCCTGTTGAAGTATGGCTGGAATTGGGAGTGTGGGTTTTGTGCTGGCCACCCTGTTGTGGCCCACCTGAGAATTCTGCTGAGTATTTTGTCTTTAGCTGAGTTGTTAGCTATAATCTTTGCAGAGAGGGGACAGTCTGGGAGTTGCGAAATTGCTAAAATCAGTCCAGCTGGGGCTGGGTCTGGGTCCTTGTTTTGAATTGGCAGTCTGCTGAGGCAGTCTGCGTGACCTAATTCCTTTCCTGGTTTATGGATTAATTGATAAGAATAGGCAGATAAGAATGTGGACCACCGTAGAATTCTCGGTGAGAGAATCTGAGGTGTTGTTTTATTCCACGTGAATATCCCTAGCAGGGGTTTGTGATCTGTGAATATAGTAAAGGGTCTCCCATAGAGGTAGTCATGAAATTTTTTAACCCCTGCGACTATTGCTAGGGCTTCTCTGTCTATTTGTGCGTAGTTCCTTTCTGCTTTTGACAGAGTGCGTGAATAAAAGGCTATGGGTCTTTGGGTGCCGTCCTTGTATAAATGACTTAACACTGCCCCAATCCCATAGGGAGATGCATCGCAAGCGATGCATATTGGTGTGTCTTCTCTGAAAAGGGTGATCGTTGAGCTATTGCAAATAATCTTTTTTAATGATTGGAAGCTATTTTCGTGTATTTTGGTCCAGGACCAGGCAGTCCCCTTGTCCAGGAGCCTATGCAAGGGCTCTGCGATAGTGGCTTTGTGGGGAAGGAAGGCGTGATAAAAGTTTAATAATCCTAAAAAGGCTTGGAGTTCTTGTTTATTCTTTGGGCTTGGTGCTGTTTGAATAGCCCTTAGTTTTTCAGTGGTGGGGTGGATGCCCTGGCCGTCTATTTTGTACCCTAGGAATTCTGTGGAAGTGACTCCAATGGAGCACTTTTCCCTTTTAAGTTTGAGACCGGCTTCTCTGAGCCGGCTCAGCACAGCTGACAGTCTGTCAGCTAAGTTTGCTTCATTTTCTCCGGCGATGAGCACATCGTCGAAATAGGGGCAGACCCCGGGTATTCCTTTCAGGGTTTTCTCCATGATACCCTGGAAGATACCCGGGGCTGCCGATATGCCGAATTGGAGCCTTTTTACTTTAAAGGCACCGCGGTGGGTGACAATTGTCTGGGCTTCCGCAGTGTCATTTGTGACAGGCAGTTGCAAATACGCCTGCGTGAGATCAAGTTTGGCGAAAATGGCGCCGGAGCGGATGGAAGCAAATACGTCCCTTACCGCTGGCACCGGGTAAGCATGGGGGCTGAGCGCTAGGTTGAGGGTCGCCTTATAGTCCGCGCATAATCTTATTTCCCCGTTAGGTTTAACAGGGGTAACTAATGGGGTCTCCCAGCTTCCCCCCTCCGTAGGTTCGAGCACCCCGAGACCTACGAGGCGTTCTAGCTCATTTTCTATTTTTTCTTTGAGGGCAAAAGGTACTCTCCTAGCTCTTATCTTTATGGGCTGGATTGCTGGGTTTAATTGTAAAGAGATGGGGGGACCCGTGTATTTCCCTAGCGTGCCATCGAAGACGTCTGCATACTTGTTGCAAACGGCTTCGAGACTGGGTGATTGGACTGTATTTACCCCCGTTATTGCGATTCCTAGAGGCCCGAACCAGTTCAGTCCTATCAGGTTGGTGCGGTTCCCTGGCGTTACTAGAACATCTAAAGGGCCCTTGAATTTTTTGTATTCCACAGCAACCTTAGCCCTCCCTTCCAGAGGAATAGGGGTTTTTTGAAAATCTGCTAGGTGGACCTGGGTTTGTTTCAGAGGAATTTTTCCCTTGGTTTGTTGGCAGATCTCCTTATACGTTTCAAATGAAATTAAGGAGACTGCTGACCCGGAGTCCACCTCCATGAGGCAGGGCACCCCCTGAATTTTTACCCTGATCCTCACCTTTGAGCTTAAGCTGTTTACCCTATCAATGGTTTCTACAAGGCCCCCTGTCGTTTTTCCTCTGTTGGCCCGGGTAGCTGGCCTACCTGGGGAATTGGCCTCCAAGTCATTGACGTTGTCGTGGCCCCGGCTGCGACACACCGGTTTGATGTGGCCAGTCTTCCCGCAATTGTGGCACTTAGCATTTCTGAACCGGCAGCTTCCTCGGGCATGATTGCCCCCGCAGCTGGCGCAGGCGGCCCGTTGCTCGTAGCTCGGCGGTGGCGGAGGGGGGTTTCTGGATCTTCGGCGATCCGCTGTGTCGCTTCTTCTCTGTTGTCTGCGTTCCATTCGGCGCTGAAGTGCTTCCCCGTCCGTGAAGTCCACCGACTCGTCGCTGTCGCTGAGCGTTGCGCTCTCTTGGTATACGGTCGCTGGGCTCTCGGGGGTCGTGGTAGTCGGTTTCTTCTTGTGGTTATACTCGTAGGCCATGATTTCTCTGGTCAATTCTGCCAGGCTCATGTCGGTTTTGGATGTCAGCTTCTTCTGTAGACGTTCGTCCCTCAACCCGATCACCACCTGGTCTCTAATGCGCTCTTCTAGGTCGGGAAAACGGCAGTTCCGTGCGGCATGTCTGACCCCGGCGATGAAATCGTTTGCGGGTTCGTCTGGTCGTTGTTTCTTCAGGGCGAATTGTACCCGCCAGTACAGTTCTGAGCGGGCCGGCATATAATGCTTCGTGAGCTGGTCTACCAGGTCCGCGTAGGAGACCTCGGTGATGGGTACCGGGCTAAACAGCCCTACGGCAGCGTCGTACACTGGGGGTCCGCTGATGTATAGAAGCGCGGCGGCCTTTGCTCTGTCTTCGGTGATCTTGCTGACGAGGAGAAATCCCTCGACTTGTCCCAGGTGTGATTGCCATCTCTCGGGATGGCGGGTATCGAATTCCCTCACGCGGCCGAAGTTTGCCATGTCGTCCGGTCCTAGGTCTCGCTCCGTTGGAAGTTAAAACTTCCCGTGACAGCTCTGGCCGGGAACTCTCTTCCACGGCCGTGACTTCAGCTCAGGAGCGACCCCACCTTCGTCGCCAGTGAAGTAGCCGAAGGACCACTCGGGATGACAGGCTACGTTAACAACTATTTATTTAGAGCAAGACGAAACAGAATAACTCGCCCGGCTTTTATAGCCGGCAGCTGTCAGTGAGGGCCAATCAGGATCGTTCGTTTTGGTGCCGCGTCTATCCCGACCAATCCGCGTCGTCTGTACTTGACAGCTCCGGCTTCCGCATGGCTCAGTGTTTTGACAGCCGCGAGCTGTCAGTGGTCGCGCCTGCGCCCTGCGAGGAACTTTGACAGCTGTCAAAGTTCCCGCGTGTTTTCCTGTCAGATTGGTTTTCCTCATCGTATAACTTGTTAACTTATATATTAAAGTTGTTTACAGATATAATACATCTGGGAATTTAAAAAAAGTAGGTCTCCTCTGAGTAAAATCAGTGCTTGGTAACATCATGTCCAGGCTGTTGGGATGCAGTTGGTTCTTGTTGTTTTCCAGGATGGTGTTTTTCCCCCCAATCTCCAATCTAGGCTGCAATCCTGGGATTTCCTAGTGGTTTTTCATTGTTACATCCACTCTCAGGTTTGGCTTAGGTCATTCACTCACTCACTGCGGCCAACAGCCACAGTCAAATCATTTTCAGCTGAACACTGAGGCACAACTAGTTCTTTAGAATTCACAAAGACCAGTGAAATTAAAATAATAGCAAAACTTTACTGGTTACAGTGTACATACACATGCACACACACAAATACTCATCCACATTTAGCTACATCTTTCTCAACTAGGCTGGCAGGTACTAGCCAAAGGGATGAAGCCACCAAGTCTGGATCCAAAGATGATTCAAAGAGTAGATGGACTTCAAGACTCCTTTTATCCCCCAGAGTCCTTCCTTGCTTTGCTTTGTTGATTCTCAAGTCTGGCAGCTACTCTCGCGGTGCCACTTCACAAGTCTGGTAGTTATTGATGGGACGGGGGGGGAGGGAGAGAAGCTTTCCATTGTTCAAGCCCAATTTCTTTTGTTTGGTTCACCTATTTCTCCTTTGTTTCTTTGACGACTTAGTT
Source organism: Vipera ursinii (assembly GCF_947247035.1). NCBI lineage: Eukaryota > Metazoa > Chordata > Lepidosauria > Squamata > Viperidae > Vipera > Vipera ursinii. The sequence goes on along the minus strand of NC_139512.1, from coordinate 222,344,433 downwards.
CCTTCTTATTTAACTCCTGAAAGGATCTTTTAGACAAGATTTTAGACAAGATTTAGACAAGACTTATCCACTAGCACTGATGATGTTACCCAGTTTGAGTAATGAAACATCTGCAAAAAAAAAAAGCAAAAAAAAACAGTCAAGCTCAGAGAGCACCAAGGACCCCATTATCCACCCTGCTTATGGGCCTGCTTCATCTTTAGGTATGGCAGCTTCAGCCCAGTCTCACACCATCCAAATACCCACCTAGTTTAGATTATCAAGATAACATACAAAGAACGATTACAGGAATTGGGTATGTCTAATTTAAAGAAAAAAAGTAGGGGTAATATGATAGCAGTGTCCCCCAATTTAAGGGGCTGCAACAAAGAAGGGGGGGTCAGTGTCAACCTATTTTCCAAAGCACCAGAAGGCAGGACAAGAAGGAATGGATGGAAACTAATCAAGGAGAGAAGCAACCTAGAACTAAGGAGAAATTTCCTGAAAATTAAAATCAGTGGAACAACTTGCCTCCAGAAATTGTGGGTGCTCCAACACTGGAGATTTTAAAGAAGAGATTGGACAACCATTTGTATAGGGTCTCCTGCTTAAGTAGGGGGTTGGACTAGAAGAACTTCCAACTCTGTTATTCTATTATTCAAATCTCCCTACCATATTCTCAACAGAGAAGATCTGCCAATTAATAATGAGGCTGCTGGAGGGAATGAGATTGGATGAACGTTCCAAGACAATGGCCAAAAGCAATCAATGATTATGACGGCTAGCTTTCCACCCAGGCACTTGCCGTCAGATGAGCGATGTGCTTAATATGCATTTGAATTAGTTTTTCCCGTGTCTTTTCACATTTTCGAGGTCTTGTCAGCTGACAAGCAAAATGTGGTCCTTTCAACAACAGGGATGGATACCCTAAAACCTCTCAGGCAGATCTTCAGTTGGGCGTCCTAGGGACTGAAAACTTCAGCAAAGGAAATTGGGAATTGTCCTCTCTGAATTCAGTTGACCAAAGCAGCTCTGATGTCAAAGAACTTGATTTCACCAAAAATAGGGGACAGCACTCTCATCTGTAATAATCCTCCAATTTTTTTCTTATTTTTACAATTTATCTTTTCCAAATTGACTATATTACAAGGAGTGAATTAATAATTTATCCCTCCCTGGGGTGAGGGGTAGTAATAGTAGAATGCATAAAAATCAAATCTCTCTTATTTAGAATGACTGATATTAAAATCCAGCTAAGTACGTTTATTTCCCCAGCCTCAATTCTCCACCTTTAAAGTATAAACAAGAATATTATTATCATGTTGGGAGTCTGAACAAAAATCATATTGATACCTGCCATTCAGTTTTGAAAAGAAAAAAAAATCTAGATCAGGTTGTTGTCTCTGTTTCAGGACCGTTCACCAATCTGCAGCTTTTCACTGACAAAGAATGGCAGGAGTTTGTCCTTTTCGAATCAATGTTTGTCAATTAAAGCACAAGGAGCAGAGAAAACTGACTTGGCTATTAAAAGCAAAAACACCGTTTCAAACTAAATAGGATCATTAGCAAAGAAAAGAGAACTCAGCCTTCATTGGAGAAATCTTATTGCTAAAAAAAGACATGGCTCAGGATGGCTTAGTAATTATGTCTGTTGATTTTTCTTTCTTACCCTTCTCTGCTTCTAGTGCAAATCTATTGGGAGAGATGCACTTCTAAATTAGATAATTTACAAAATTAGATTCCTGATGTAAACATAAGAGGCCTGATAGGGAAAAAAAATAATACGATCGTAGCCCATCAAATACTGGAAAGAAGATTCCCAAATATTTAAGTCACATTAAACGTTAACCAAAGAAAGTTATAACACCACTCACATTAAAGGTAAGAGGATGCTGGGATCTTAAGTTCTTTCTCTTAATTTTGATTTCCAATATTTAAGTTAGCAAGATAATGTAAGGTCCCAGTCTCTTACTTGAACTTGAGATACCATGTCTAATCTAATCAGATAACCCAAGCAGAGACTTCTTGATCAAGCGGCACTTTATTTGATCAGGATATTGAGGTGAGCACCTACAAGAGATGTTCATACCTAAATATCCCCAAGGTTTTACCAGAATATTCTGTTTTTAAAACAAAGGCTTCCCACTATGGAAGGGGTCAGAGTCTACATATTGGGTCTATTGGTGACCTTTCCCAGTGAGATTTTGACTAGTCAGGGCAGTAAAATTTATTTCACATGCTTCCCAAGGTCATTGTTCACCCATGCTAGTACCCACACACATATAACAGTTAGCAGTGCTTTTTTTGTAAAAGAAAAAGGTGCCGGAACTCCCACATGTCACACAACCTGCCTTGCCTACCCTCCAAGGTTCCATCCAAAAAAGGTGCCGGAACTTCATTCTGAGCGTTCTATGAGGAAAAAAAGCCCTGACAGTTAGTCACATTTAGAGATGAAGCAATTCTTTAGGGCCAGATCAACAAAAAGATTCTTTGATACCAAGAGAACTTAAATTGTGGTTTCCAGTTCATCGTAAAAAGAATTTGGGATGGTGGTATAATAGTGTCAAGCTGAACCCATATTTGTGTCTGGTTCAGTCGATAGCTGGTCCAAATGATGCTGAGAAGTCTGGTGGTCTGGTTATCTCAAAGCACACCGGGTTGCAGGAATCAGCGTTGCACTAGGAAGTGCTGACTCCTTTAATCATATTGAATTTTCTTTTGAATGTGCCAGGTTGGGTAGGATGTAGTTTGTGTTCAATGAGTAAGCCTGTCTCCATAAGTCTTGAATTATTCTCCTCCTACCTTCACTGGGACGAGATAGAAGTCTCCTTAAACATTCAGGGTTCAGACAAACTCAGGTCTGCTAGAGTGGCTAATTTAAAAGTCACCCAGACACAAAGGGTCTGTGAGCGCTCTTGATCTTATCTTTTGGCCACACCAGTTTTCCTGGATGTCATGCCTGAAGGTTGTGAGTTACAATGGAACTCATTCACAGGGAGTCTCAATAAGAAACAACCTTGAAGGAAAAAAAATTCAAGCCTCTGTTCAGGCACCAGAAAGGTAAGGTCCCAGTCCCTTACTTGAACTTGAGATACCATGTCAATCTAATCAGATAACCCAAGTGGAGATTGTTTGATCAAGCAGCACTTTATTTGATCAAATTAAGCAGCTGGGTGGTCAACAATCTGGAATGCTGGCAGAGTTATGTCCAGAAGTGCCACACCTTAGAAAGTTGGTAGCATTGCTTTATAAACTTTGTTAGCCAGTGAAGATAGACAACAGAGTCATTACATCATAAAGAAGACATCAATCATTCCTGTACACTCCCTTATTCCCTCCTTCAGTATATCACATCCATGTACATGATTCTCACACTTGCATGAGATTTCACTGGTGCAAAAGCTGATTACAAGAAGCAAGAAAGCAACAGTTAGACTAAACAATTTCCCTTTGTTCCAGAACCCTTCAATAATTTCTAAGTGTGAGAAATTATTGATAACATCCCCCTTGAGCAGAGGATGACTGGCATCATTAACTGTGTGACTTTAAAGGCCTTAGTTTATGAAATGGGATTAATTTTCACAATTAATCTTGGTTTTTAACATCCTGAATAATCATCTACAAACTTGGTCAGCCCACTGCTTATCCCTAAGTCAACGTAGAAGTTTGGTGAGACTGGAATTACTTTTGCTGAATCCATGCTGATTTTTTTCACCATGACTTGTTCTTATTTACCCTTAAGTAATTTTTTTTTGCTTGAATGCCATTTGAAGCAATAAATATATATTGTCGAATTCTATCAATTGAGTGGACACAGGCACTAAACCCCTAAACAAACATTTAATGTGTGGATAACATATATGTATGTTGAGCGATGGAGACTATATTCGAGATATAAACACCTGTCCTAGGAAGTTCCTTTTCTGCTCTGAATAACCTGGGTAATTCATATCTGTACAAACCTTCCTTAAAGTGTCCTGTGAGTTTTTAAGGGATACAACTCAACAATATATATTTATTTCATGTTTCTGAAGTGTTGCTCTGTATAGTGGATTGTGGTCTCTGAAGGCCACTGCAAATGAGACATCTTAGTATTGGATATCAGGTATGTCAAGATAGGATTCTTGTAAGCCACATATAAAAAATAATTATATCAGCATGTATACTATAAACAACACAGAGAGAGAGAGAGAGAGAGAGCACTGCTATCTTTCCTACAGAGAAAGCTTTGTGATAATTTCACATTTGTTCAAAATAGTAGTAAACAAAATAAATATTATGTGCCACATCTACTCTGTGTACTCTTTGTATCTTCCCAAATGCATTTTTAACTCCCTCCCAAAAAATAAAAATGGTAGAAAATAGAATGAAGATGATCTTCATGGATACAATTACCATGAGTCCTTTAATGTTAAAGAGACTCTGATGCAAAAAAAAGAGAGAAAAGGTTATTGGTGGATCAGGTAGTTGAAGAATCAATATTGATTCATATCTGGCATTTTGCATAACATCTGAATTTTTAAACTGGATGTAGTTGAAATGACATGAGGACAAGTAATGATGCATAAAGCATTGAGAAATTGCTGCATTATATCAGTGAGGCACATTTGGGTTATTTATTTATTTAGCGTAGGGCAAAATAAATTTGGGTCATCAGCAGGGTTTTTGAACGTGCATTCATGCAAAGAGCAAATTTCTACTAAAACCCAGAGTCTTGAAAAGCACTTCCGTTGGCTGTTTCAGAAGAACTAATACTTGATCAGCTTCAGGGCTGCCGATGAGCATCTCCATGGAGAGAAAAAAGGTGAGATTATAAAGTGCTCTCTTTTAATTTCTGAAAAAAAACCTAAAGTAATTATGTTAGCTTGCAAAGTATAATGGGAATGGCTAACAACTCAGGTGTCCAACTGCTGTTGGCACTAATTTGTGCAAGAATTATGTGCCCTGGTGTGCCTGGGTTTGTAATTAACAATTCGGTAGCAATATAAGCTTTATATTTATATAGCCATTGACTACAGTAATAAAAGCAAACGCTTAGGGTTGGTAATGTTACTCCTGATTTGTAGCTGAATTTTCACTGAAAAGCATCAGAGTCAGTAATTTGGAAATCCTTCCAATCTATTTACATGTTTAGATCAAGCTTTGATGTGACATTCAGAAAATAATGATTGACACTTGCAAACCAGCCTTTGGTTTTTCCTCAGAAAAGTGTGATTAAAAATGCAATTGGTATGTAGCAATAAACTACGAAATACTGTGATGGCAAATAAAAAAAAAATTGTTTTATTTAGCCTCACAGCATCTTATAGTTTGTTCGAGTCTGGAACAGATTCACTGACTTTGATAGAAGTCTTCTACAGTACTATCAGTATCTTGTGTGGAGTTTCATTTGAAGTGGTTTTAAGTAATTTTAAGGCATATAAAATATGATTAGGTAATTTGATTTCTGAAAAATGGTTTGTTTTTTTAAATTAGGAGGCATCTTGTTTTAAACATAGCATTTTTAAAAAGTTATTAGTTACTAGTGTTTCCTCTGCACCCAACTGCCTCCATCACAAACACTTTAAGCCAAAAAGCAGCTTTAGCTTGATTAGTGAGACTGAAAAGAAATCATATATTATACACTATTAACAAAGAATTTACATGGGTCTTTTCTTAAATTGTAATGTTAACAGCTGTTCCTTGGAATGTTTTCACTATTTTTCAGATGAACGTATTCATTTTCTTCATAATTTTACTAACAGTTCCCAGCATAGTTCTTTTTGTGGCTTTTGTCCAGAACAACAGAAATGATTTATTAAGTAAGTAAAAAGAAGAAGAAGATGATGATGATGATGATGATGATGATGATGATGATGATGATGATGATGAAGTGTTTCAAAATGTTTCATAAATCAGGAGAAAATAATATCATAGTGATATTGGAGAGGGATGTTTACATCTTTTTCAGGAGAAATAACTTAGTTTACATTGCTGAAAGTTTTTAATATCTAGTAAATTATATCCTACAATAGGCAAAATATATTTATCCAAATTTAGAACCAAACTTTTTTCAAAATACCAACATCTTTTTCTTAATAGCTATATCTCATACAGGGGTACCTTGGTACTCAACTGTTTCAAAATTCATCAGATTTGGTGCTCGATGCATTTTGATGTGAAAACATTTTCCCAGTACTTGGCATTTGTTTAGTACTCAGTGCACTATGATAGGAAGAGAAGGATGGCTGTGGAGAACGGGCAGAAAGTCAGCCATTCTGGGATGGTTGCTACAAAATGAGGGAGACAGGCACAGAGGGCAGACAGGAAGTCGGCCATGCCGGGAAGGTCACTGACACAGAAAAAGGGACAGACAAAAAGTTATTCACAGTCCAAACAAAGGGTCATGTGGTAAGTCACATGGTTTGTTTGGGACTTATCCTTTTTTGGTACTTGTTGCCAGGGCTTTTTTTCTCATAGAATGCTCAGAAAGGCATTCCGACATCTTTTTTTTTTTTGCAAAAAAAAAAAAAAGCTCCCTCTGAAAGCCTATTGCAGGGCTAGGCAATCTTGGCCCTTTTTTATGACTCGTGGACTTCAACTCCCAGAAATCCTGAGCCAGCCATGCTGAGGGGAAAGGGAGAGGTTTCCAAGCTGACCCATGCTGGCTTAGGAATTCTGGGAGTTGAAGTCCTTGAGTCATAAAAGAGCCTACGCTAGAGGAGGACTTTAAAATTATTTACAGGGTTACTTCTTTAGGAACTAAACTTTTAGAATGTAAAACAGCTAATTCAAAAAAGCCAACAGGAAAGAACCTCACATTTTTCATCTGCTTCTGTCTTTTGGAAGGTAAAATTAGATAACAAAATAATCTATTTCTTATGTTAACATCTCTGCAATGAAGTCAAAGGTAACAGGAAAGAAATGAGAAACATTTTTCTCAATGTAATATGTCTAATTTAGCTGATGCTAGAAAAAAATAGTATCTTTTGTACATACTCTTGAAAACTATTTTGAAACTATAACCATCTATTACAACTAAACCACTTTAAATTAAACAGTTCTTAAGAATGAAATATTCCTAATTTGGACTTTACTTTTACTGTTTTGACTGTTGTGTGTTTTGAAAAATAGATTATTTAGAATCTAGTTATGTTGCACTTCAGTCTTTAAATAATTAACCTAGTATATACATAACAATATATGATGTTTTCCATGGTGAGCTTAACATCAATAACAATATTTATTAAAAAGGATAAAATAATTTCTGGTGGTATTATCTGTATATTAAAATTTTCTTTAGTCACAATCTTTCACTTTTCACGTTCTGGAAAAGCAGTGGTCATGTATCCTAGCAAAAGATGTTACATATGTGCATAAGCGTAGTCAGTAGCATATGCCCTTTTAAAAATATCAAACATGCAAAGAAACAAAAATAAGTCCAAAATATCTGTATTACATCCAGAAATGCCAACTTTGCAACCAATATTTCACATCCATAACAATGGCACCCTAAGGATACCTGCATACATGCAGATGCTTCTCTGGGATCAGTAACACAGCAGGGATTGCTTTTTCCTTCCAGTAACAGATTGCTGGGAAATACCAAACATGGCCTTAAGAATTCCAATGTTTGTTACAAATTTTTCTGGATATGGTTGGAAAGAGGCCTAGAAATGCCAGCACAAATACATCACACTTGCTGAATGTGCATACGCAACTAATTACAATCTTCAATTATATGTTATATATCCAGGGCATTTTTTCCCATAGAACGCTCAGAACAGCGTTCTGGCACCTTTTTTTGCGCGCACACACACACACACACACACACACACACACACACAAGCTGAAGGAAACTGTTCCAGAGAGCCAAATTCTCCTCAGGCAGCCAGGTTGCAGAGGAGCAGAATGCATCGTAGCGACAGGCCTTCAGATGGCTCAAATCAAAGGAAATGCGATCTGTACAGGCTAATTTAAAAGTGGGAGGGTAAGAAGGGCGGAGTGTGAACAGGTTGCTTAGCAACCTGCTTAAACAGTCTCTGTAACTTTCAGCTCCCCGTGCCTTGCCTTTTTTAAGCTGGGAAGTTGAAAAAAAGGCTAAAAAGAAGGCAATAGATTGCTATCAAGGAAAATGTATAGATATAGCCAGCAGACGTTTAGGGAACCTTTATTTTTCATACACTGTTCAAATTTTGTTTTAATGCCATGGTGATACACAATCAAATATAGTCAGTCCTTTTTTTTAATCCCAAAGCATCTGTTCGTTAAATACAGTATAACAAAGTTTTGGATGATGGAATCATTTTTTATCCAAGGATAACTAATGATAACAGCTCTTGAATCTGTTATTTTGTTTTATTTTTGCACAAAAAACTTGTATAATTTGCATTTGCATTCATTTACAAATAGAATATGTTGTTAAAATGTATTGGTGTTGAAATAATTAGTGCACACATATACCTAAAACCAGTTTATTGCATTTGGCAATTGTACTAAAAAAATCTCATTGTCAACCAATATAATTCATTTAATTTGAAATCAAGTGAAAAGTTGATTTAAATTATTTTATTAAAACAAATTAATGGCAATTCTTTTATAAGAAGTTGCCTCAAACAAAATGAATTTGACATGCCTGCCCTAGATAGTTGAATGCTCCAAAATAAATTCTAGACCAGGCCTGTACATGCAGCCTACCAAGCACCCTTGGACAGAGCACAGACTTTTTTTTAAAAGTAATAAAATCACCACCATTGCCCTGAAAGTCATGTTGCCTAGTGCCTCCATGGCTTACCATGACCACGAACTCCAACACTGCAGATGCTCCTCTAGTCACCAAATCCTTAATTAGCCCACCAGCATTCCTTTGCAGACCACAAACATTTTTAATTTATCAGTGTGGGCCTTTCCCTTCTACAAGTTGCACAGACCTCTTCTAGATTTTCCTTTTGCCTTTCCGAGTTAACTCCTTGGTCTGTCATTGAGCAAGAATTGACTTTGTAGGGAAGCATATTATCATTTGATGTATATTTAACATATGTTTTACCTTTATTTACCAATTACATAATATTTGTATGCAATCCACATGGCGAGGTTTGAGGCAACTTACAATATTTTTAAAATCATAAGATTAAAACATAAAAGCAGGGCTTTTTTTCTCATAGAATGCTCAGAAGGGCGTTCCGACACCCTTTTTTGCACACACACACACACACACAAAAGCTTTTGCACAAGCTATGCTACTCCCTCTATTGGCTTTCAAAAGCCTATTGGCTTTCAAAAGCCAATAGGAATTGCTGCTGAGTGTGCCAAAAGACCTGGCCGGCAAACGTTGCACCGGCAAGTTGTCTGCAGTGAAAGTGAATTGGCAGGAACTTTGCATCCCTCCCTGCTGCCCAACTACACCATCTCAACTAGGTAAGTAAGAGAGGACAAGGAGTGGGAGGTAGGTTCTGTGGAGTCCATGTGCACTCCTTCCTTGTGCTCACCCATGTCAGCCAGGCTGGTGACCTACCTGGTGCTGGACCTGTGCCACCGTCGCTTCACTCTGTGTGCCTAAGTGGCCATCCTGCATCGCCTGGCCCGCACCACCTCTGCTGCCCACCCCGCGCAGCCCCGCCATATAGAGTGGGCCCACTGCTCCCACAGCACCAGCTGCGCCAGCTCTGGCCCTGGGGGGCAGCCTGCCACCAGCACCCGTGACCACAGCAGCGACCCCCCACCCCCCCCGCCTCCTGCACCCGCCAAGATGAGAGTTCCAGCACCTTTTTAATTTTTTTTAGAAAAAAAGCACTGCTCATTGCACCTACTGGAACCAATTAATGACAGGTACCAAAGTACCACTGTATTGTTTTATTTACTATTTAATTTATTTCATCTTTTTTTTAAAAAAAAAAGCTTATAATATAAGACCAATTCTTCAAGGACATTTTTAACTAACTGGAATACTTAATGTGGAAAAAGTTATTCTAAAAGGCTTAGGGTTGTATGAAGGACAGTATTTTAAAGTCTGGATTTCTTCTTGTGCCCTGTCTATTCCAGTTTATCATGTGATACATAAATCACAATGACTGGTTAGATACACTTTCCTGTAACAACTATGCTGAACAAAATATAAATATTGATTTCTTTGTAGGTGTCAGCAAAAGTACACAGAACAGGAGGTTTATTCAGAAACATTGAAGTGCATCTAATTCTGTAACAAATTGGAATTTAGTGATTAACACAAAAGGATAGTTCCTGAAATAGTACTTAGGAGCAAACTTTTTGCTGAAAATCCCACATAATGGAATAGTAGTATATGCCATCCTTTCTATCATTTTGACGGTATACAATATTTAGTTTCTTTATTATTGTTTTTACAAAAGGTACTTAACTGCTGAGTCAAATTTATTTTCCTAGGGGTAGGAAAAATAAAGCAAAATGGAATTAAGAAGGAAGAAACACAGGAAGCAGAAGAGGAACCAAAAGGAAGAAAAAACAGGTAAATATATCTTAGCAAGAACCGGCAGGAGATATTTATACCATCATATCTGCATAAATGCAGGTTTGGTCCCATCACTAGTAGAATAAAGCCACTACTTTAGCCTGCTGGAGAGCCAAATGTTTGAGCTTGTGTTGACCTCTGATCTCCCCACACCTCCTAAATTAAGTTTAGATGATATTCCTGGAAGGGGCTAGGAATGAAATATTCTCCCCTTTTCATATTTCTGAGATTTGAGTAGTTTTGAAGATAAATATTATGTGATAGTTGTAGAGGCTCAAATTTGACAGTGTGATGTGGAAAGTCCCTGGAGATCAAAAAAATGGGACTGACCAGCCATATGAATCACTGGGGTTATTTCATCTACATCTGCCTTAAATATTTTTTTTTAAAAAACCCACTTTAGTAACTAATTTGAATCCTTCTGTGTATCCCAATGCACAGCACTATTGGAGTTGCAAGATTAAAGTGATAAAAGAGTTAGTGGAGACTACAGAAAACACAAGGAAGATAGAAAAGGGACAACTTAATACTTGGCATTTATGCATGTGATAGTGTAACACAATATGCATGTGAGAGCTATGATATTGGAAAGAGGACAGCTAAAGAAAGAGTAATTGAAGACAGAGATGGTTAACACGATCAGTGGTTGTTGTTTTTTAAAAAAAGCAAAACAATTGATTGGTCTCATTTTTTAAAAAAAAATTATACTGTAGAAGAGACCTTTTTCCTTCAACTTAGCTCAGTGGATTGCAAACTTGACATGGTAGGATAGTTGAGTAGGTTCAATGACTCTCACAGTAATGTTGACAGTAGTTGAAGATCCTAGAAGGGTCACTTTTGCCGGTAACGTTGAAAGGGAATGAAGAAGGTAAGGATACTCTACCATAAGGGTGAAGACAAATGGAAAATATAAATGCTATATTTGCGATAGCACAATAAACGATAAGTTCATAATTATTAGAATCAGTGGAAATCCAGTAACATCTACATTATAAAAGTTATGCACTTAATGCAGACATAATGATAGAAGAAATTAAGGAATTCTATGGCAAATTGCAAAAAACAAAAATGTTAAATCAACATCAGGGAATTGCATCCTGTACTACTATGTGATTGAAATGCTAACGTTAAAGAAATGAGCAGCCTGAATTACAAGAATATTTTGATTGAACAAATGCAGTGATGCAGGATATAGTGTATGTTAATAGAGTGTTGTGAAGACAAATTTTTTATAAACACCTGCTTCAAGCAATGAAAACACACGTTACATTTGAATGTTATGAGGTAGATAACAATAGCATCAATCAACCACATATTTGAAACAGAAGAAGAAGTGCAGTTTAGTAATTACAGGACTTCCAAGAGCTGAGTGTGAAACAATTTTATGGTAGCACGATTTTACCAGAAGGCACAATGGCTCAGCAGTTAAAGATGCTGAGCCTATCAGATGCAGACAGACAGCCCAGGTTTGAGACCTGAGCTCTGTGCAACTGGGTGAGCTCCTGTTACTTGCCTCAGTTCCTGCCCACCTAGCTGTTCTGAAGAATGCAAATGCGAGTAGATAAATAGGCACCACCTTGGTGGGAAGGTAACAGTGTTCCATGCACCTCAACAAATTGCCATGCTGGCCACATGACCACAGAAATTGTTTTCAGATAACACTGGTTCCCTTGAAATGAGCACCACACCGTAAAGTCAGATGTGACTGGATAGGGAAACCTTTACACAGTGGTGGGATTAAAATAATTTAACAACCGGTTCTCAGAACAGAACCCTTTAAGAGCTTTCCCAGTTGTAATTAGTTGTGCTCTGAACAGCTAGACAAGAAAAAGTTCCAGAGCCACAACCCAGCTAATACTTTGTGGCCCCGCCCCCTTTCCCGTATGCACCAATCAGAAAACTAGAGAGATGAAGTGTCTGTTCCTGAAATTACCTCTGAGAAGCACCACCTAGTTTTCACCTGATCGAAGGCGCCGTGTCTCCATTTGGCTTCCGCTGCTCCTCCTCTCACAATGAAAAGCAACAAGCAACAAAGAAAGATCTCAATTTCAAGAATACTAACACGTAGAAGAAAATAATAGGAAAAAGCAAAATAGGAATAAGCTCATAAGAACATGTACTGCTAATATATTCAAAAATAATCATGGAGAAGGTCTACTAGAAAATTGAGAGGCAAATGAAGTTAAAAGAAGATGGAAATGTTATATTGAAACCCTTCGCAAATGAAATTCTAGAGTGACAGAAACATCTGTATACAGAGAATGTATTCAAGAACCAATTCCATTAAGAAGTTACACATAAGAAGCATGGCTGTCAAGTAGAAAGGCACCAGAGGCAATCAAAATACCGACTGAGCTGTTTAAAGCTGCAGAAAAAGCAGTTAATTTGCAAATGATTCTATGTCCATGGGAACAAGTGTGGTCCAGAGGCAGCAGGCAATTGGTGAACAGCTCCTACACCAAAGACAACAAAGGCAACAGAACGTGCAGATTTACTAGATTTTTGCACTTATTCCTTACTTAAGCAATGTTTTGTTTAAAATTCTACCAAGGTGAGTACTAGCCCACAGAGAGAGAGAAAGGCCAAATGAAATGAAAGTTTCAGAAAAGGTTGACAAAATCAAATAATTAAGCAAATGGAAAGGAGAATAGAATTTAAGGAAGAAAATCTTTGCTTTATTGACTATGTGTGGCTTTTGACTCTGCATGTTATGCTAGTACATGAAACTTATTACAAGTAACTAAAGGCAGGCTGCTCTCATGATGTCCTCTGGCCATGAGATACAAGATGATGAGAGGAAAGCAACTGTATTTGGCTAGACTTAGGAACGTCAAAAGATAAGATGGGTGGATGGAATATATAAAAAAGATGTCAAGACTCTAGAACAGGGGTGTCAAACTGTCGGCCCACGGGCCGAATGCATCACGATGAAACCATGCCCACCCTATTGCTGGCAATGGGGAAAAAGCTCTGATACGTTGCACAACGTCACGTGACGTTGTGAGTTTGACATGTCTGCTCTAGAAAGAGTGCAGAGAAGAGCAAGAAAGATGATACGTGGGGACTGGTGACTAAAACATGTGAAGAATGGTTGCAGGAACCTTGTCTAGTTTAATGAAAAGAAGTACAATGGGTGAGATGATAGCAGTGTCCCAATATCTAAGGGGCTACCACAAAGTAGAGGAGGTCAACCTATTTTCCAAAGCACCTGAAGGCAGGACAAGAAGCAATGGATGGAAATGAATCAAGGAGAAAACTAACCTGGAACTAAGGAGAAATTTCCTGACAGTCCAACTAATCAGTGGAATGGCTTGCTTCCAGAAGTTATGGGTACTCCAGCACTGGAGGCTTTTAAGAAGAGATGGAACAGCTACTGTATTTGTCTGGAATGGTCTAGAGTCTCCTGCTTGAGCAGAGGGTTGGACTAGAAGACCTCCAAGGTCTCTTCCAACTCTGTTATTCTGTTAAGCTAGGGATTTGTGCTGGGTTAGATATTGTCCACGAGGTATAGACAACTTTAGAGGCCTGGCCCAACTTAATGGCATTCTAATATCTTTTAATTACTCAAAAGAGCTATCAAAATATGAGGAATAAAATGGACACAGTGAACATTGTGTGGGTTTGGGTTTTATCATTCTCCACAAAAACTGAATTAAAAAATCATATGGACCCTAGGTCCAAACATTTATATTTGTATCTTCTTTGGTAGTACACACGTGATTGTCTAGAAATGTAAGTCCAGGTTTTCGTGCAACTTAGTCACCTTTCAAATCTGTTTTCTTTCCATAGCATAATTACTTTAAATAATGTATCTTTCATAAAATATCAGTTAGGTAATTTGAAAATATTTTTTGAAACTGCTGGTGGGGGAAAAATTTGGGAAGACTTGAAAGGGTTTTGGAAGATACTTGTTCTTACATATTTCCAGATTGAGAAATTTTTATTTGAAGTGTCAGGAAAGTATTATGAGAATGCCAAATATTACAGGGAAGGAAAGGAAACAAAGAAAGGAGATCTGTTATTTTAAATCTGATTGTCAAGTTTCCAACGTATGGGCTTTTCAAATGACTCTGAGGCATTGTTTACCTTAAAAGTCCTTTATTAGCCTAATACACCGGCAAATGCTTGCTCCACGGAAGCTGGAATCTGAAATCTCTGCCCCTTGCACAATATATTAAAACACAATTCTCCACCTTTCTAATTTTGTCATTAATCATATTCTCCAATTAATTTAAAGAATCAATTTCCCTTCCATTACAAAACCCGCCAAGGTCTTATCTTCTGTAAATTCAGATGGCCTTGAAGGTACAATCCTCCTCTTCCCCCTTCCAACCTTAAACTAAATCTCTTAAAGCAATACACAAGTTTAACATATGAAATGGCTACTTCTTCATGTCTTGTCAAGCAATAACATTCGATGTTAGCAGCATTGACACTGATCTTCACAAAGTGACAGCATTTTTTGCACTGTGAAAACTCAAACGTTCAGATTTCTCATTGAAAGATTGCAGCAGTGCAAGGGCAGTAAGTTTCAATACTACCCTTGAGAGTGAAAAAGGACTCTTGAATTGAAGAGGCAGTTTCTGATTTAGTTACAGCCTGAAAAACACTTAATAATTCTATACACAGGATATCAGGGTTACGTTTACCGATTTTTATGAACTAAGACCTGAAAGTACTTCAGCCAAGTGAACAAAAATTGATTTCATTTTATTTGAACTTGAAGGAGGACCCTATTGGCAAAATGGATTTACTTTGTTGCATAGTTATTTTAAAAACCCAAGCACAGTGCATCTGTGAATGGCACATGGCATTTATTTTCTGAAATAATTATAAAGGCTGCCAATATCAATGGGCATATTCACCTTAATTCAGTAATGACTCCACTTTCATTTTAATACAGAAATCTCTAAATGCTCTAAAACTCAGTCAGAGCAAATAGAGAGGCATTAATCTTCGATTGCTTGGACCAAATGCGGCTTGTTACCTCTTTGTGTATGGCTTGTGAGCTAAGGTAGATGGGCAGGTGGTAGATCACCAGGGCCAAGTCTCAGCTGAGCTCCCACAGTCAAAGGCCAGGCTGAGGGCTAGATGACCTGAGGACATTGTAGATTAGCAGTCTCCTTGCTGGTGATTCAAAAAGCAGGTGGCAGTTGAGAGTTCATTGGACTGCAAGAAGATCAAATCAATCAATCCCAAAGGAACTCAATCCTGACTGTTGTTTGGAAGGACAGATACTGAAACAGAAGATGAAATACTTTGGCCACCTAATGAGAAGAGAAGGCTCATTGGAAAAGGCCCTGATGTTAGGGAAAGATGAAGGCAAAAGGAGAAGAGGACGGCAGAGGAGGAGATGGTTGGATAGGGTCATTGATGCAGGGAGCATGAATTTGGGCAAGCTCAGGAAGACAGTGGGGGACAAGGGGCTTGGCTTGCTACAGTCCATGGGTCACAAAGAGTTGGACATGACTTAGTGACTGAACAACAACAGCTGTGGTCAGGAGGGTCTTTGCCCAATTTCATGACGTACTTCAGTTGCCTCCATCCCTGTGTTGGGAATCCCTACTCTCGTTTACTCATGCCCTAGTAACTTTCCAAATGGATTATGGTAACATGCTCTACTTTGAGCTACCCTGGATGATTATCTGGAAGCTTCAAAATGCAGCAGCGTGGGCAGTTATGTGTGTTTCATCTCTGCTTAAAAAAACTACATTGGCTGTCAGGTTGCTTCCAGCTCTAATTCAAGGTGCTAGTTGTGACCTTTAAAGCCCTACATGGCACAGGACCCAGGTTATTTTAAGGACTGCTTCTCCCTGATTGCATCTAGTCATCCCATCAGATCCAGCAGAAGGGACAGGTCCTGTGGGCTAAGGAGCTTTGTTAGGCAGGATCCAGAAACAGAGCCTTTTCTGATATGGCACCCACCCTCTGGAACATCATCCCCCACCAGGTGAAATTTCCAGCTTTCTGGAAGGCACTCAACAACTGGATGTGCCATCAAACTTGAGGTGCCCAAGGAAGTATGGAGTCAATGAAATGGTTACACTGTAAAAAGGTAGAGTGAACTCTCCTCTATCTTTTTATTATATGTTTAATGTACCTTTTAATTTTTAATTGCTTTTAACGGTAGAAGAGTATGATTTGTGTTTTAACTCTGTACGGTCATCTGCAAGTAAGATGGGAATCCATATCAATTTAATGAATTAATTAGTGCAATTGCTTGATCTTCAAGAGACCTGATTAAGTACGTTGTATAAACTCTGCTAGACAGCACAAGGAGCTATAGAGGAAAGTGAGAAAAAGCTAATTTCTATTCCTTTAGAGTGGCTGGAGCTACCCTATTTTAATCCAAAACAAATGATGCTGATTAAACCCCATTGCTTGCACTGGGGATGAAATTGTATACTGCAGGCTGGGCGTTTTGTGCAAAACTTGCCAAGAAGATGTATTAGCTTGGATAGCTTTAGGGGTGGGATTTCTTAACTTTGTATTGGAGATTGTTACTTGTCTATTCAGATTTGGTTTCACTTTTGATGTGCCGATACTTTGTATCAATAAACATGTTCTTTGAGGAACTTGCAAGCCTCGGCATTCTACTTTATTTGTTTCTGTCGGAACCATGACAGGAAAAGTTTTTGAAAGTGATGCCAAACTTCATAGACAGAAGAGAAACAAATTGAATTTCAGAAAATAATCAGTAGATAGATATTAGTGGAAAGGAAAGGGTCCATCCACTTGTTCTTGTAGACTATCCTTAATACCCAAAGGAGCATGCCAAACATCAAATATTTTCATTAATATTAAAAGCAACAGAAAATATATTCAATGCATAGGCAAAGGCAAATTTAAATTTTTCAGTTGCGTTCTTAAAAACATGCTGATCAACAATAATCTAGTTCCCAGAAATATAAGTCGTATAATGCCTCCCTTTCTATTGGACAATTATGTGTATTTAGCATTTTTCCAGGCGATAGTAAGAGCGACTTCTATTTCTTGCTTTCCTTCTGAAGCCAGTGTAATCAAAATGCTATTATTAATATTTTTATTTGTGTTGTAGCCTTCACCAAAGAAGTCAAACAGTGGCTTATGCACAGTTTCCTAACTTTCTGGAAGAAGAGATCAAGGTTTTATCTCGAGCTGCTGAAAAAATGGAAACTTCCATGCGAGACTTGAAAGAAAAACATCAGAAGCATAAACGCATGCTGTCTCCAAACGGTGAAAAAATACATAAGGACAATACTGGGAATGGAACCCTGTGGTTGCTTGAGAGGGTCGTGTCTCTTAGATTAAATCAGCACTACTTTATTTTTTTTTTTAAAAAAAGAACATTGCCATCGGTCAGACTAAACACTTTAAATGTTTGGGGTTTTATTTTTTTAAAAAAATGAAAGAGAAAAGAAAACTCTTATAAAACTGTATTTGTGCTTTCAGGGGGAAAAAAATCAAGTTTGCCAAATAACAAGGACACATGAACCTGTGTATGACGATAAACTTAATTTCTTCTTCAGAATATTTAAATAGCCGCTGTTCGTTGCATATAGTTTATTAGAAACAAAGGGGTTATCGGTTTCTAGCTGTATATGAGGACATTTCATAAAGTAACTAGCATTTGGGTTTTTTAAAAAAAATTTATTTCTCTAAATGTCAAAATAATAAATAAATAAATAAATAAATAAAAGAATCAGGATTTTCTTTTGTTATTAAGAGCTTCGTGACAGGCTTTCAGAGAAGCAAAGGAAATGGTGACATCATAGATGATGCTTACTATCTTACAGCCCACATTAATTAGTGAAGCTGGCACTTGATTCCTCGGCAACATATTGTTATCTCATGCGTCATGAGAGATAGCTTTCACATAATGCTCTCTTATAGCTGTACAGAACAACTATGCACAAGCAGACAGGAAGCAGCTGTGTTTGGTTAAGCAATTCAATAAATACTTGAACAAAAAGGATGTGTATCCTGATAATCAACCACTACTGGCAATTTTCAGTCCATAAAGAATTTCTCTTATAGCAAGTGCTCAAATACATGATTGGGCTTGGTTCTTTGGATTGTTACTAATTAGATACTAATTAGAATTCTAAAGGATACACAGATATGTGGGTGAAGACAGATTGTCTAATTTACCTCTACAGAGGAAACAATCTGTAATATCCAGCTCAGATGGAGACACTTTGACAGTGTTTTCTTTCCAGAGCTTGAACATCTTCCAATCACAGCTAAGATTATTTGAAGGGAAACTAGAAGAAAGCCAACACTCTCTTATAAGCCTAAGTAGCAGCTCAGAATAGCTGGCAAAAATCTCCATTTGTGAAATATAATATTTTTATGAAGTTGACAAAGATTGCATTATTTGGAACTGTCCTACTGTTCAAGCCAAGAACTCAAATATTGAAATGTTGGTTATTTTAGAATAGTAAAGATGAGGGCACTAGCTCATAGCTTCGTTCTTGGCTGGGAATAGACTAATGGGTTGTTTTCAAAATATCAAAACTGCCTACTGCACCCAAGGTAAAGACCTGCCTTGGGTGCAGTAGGCAGTTCAAAAAAAAAATCATATAGATTTTGTAGGATCATCTCTTTGAAATTAAATCTTTAAACCAATCTATCATCTCCTGCTATAAGGTTTTGCTATTAGTAAAATATTACTGGTAGGAAGAATTATGTCATCTTTTTTAATTCCAGATCAGTTATCTAGTGAAGTTTTCTCTGTGGTTTCCAATATATCTGGATGTGTGTCTGAAATGCTACCACTTAAGTGTCAGAACAACGGTGCAACCAACAAGTATAGAAGCATCACTGGAGCCTGCAACAACAGGTAAATCTTGCTATCCAGATCTACATTTCAAATGTAAAGTGAACTCTAGTCTACTAAATTAGTGTTTATTTTAAATCTCACTTCAGAGTTTATCATAGCGACAAACGAGGAATGTGTTGAAGTCAAAGAGAAATGGAGAGTGGACTTTGGCATTTCACTAGGCTCGTTTGGATGCAGATTATTAAATTGTGGTTTACTATGATGTACAAAATGGCTCATGGTCTATTTTGCTTTACTTTTCCCTGCAACTGCTGAAGTTTGGTTCATTTGACAATGCGAGAGAATACAGATGTGCTTTCTTGTAAAAGTTGAAGCCTTGGCAGTGAAATAATGGTCATTTTGACGATTCAGAAGACATGAGTCTCCATGCGTGTATACCCTGGACTATTTGTAGGTTGTCAGTTTACCGTAGCTGCATTATGCAACCATATGGAGGAATTTAGCATATAAATCTCATTTATGTTCAGGTACAAATTTATTTTAAGTCTACAAACAAAAGTTCCTTTATGCACAGACTGCTGACTTGGCAGATTGAAGACTATATCAGTAATTTTTACTGTCTTCAATTGAGAGATTTTAAATGAAGACAGTAGTTTTATACACAGTAGCAGAACTATCTGGCCCACAGTGCTTTCAAGTGCTTTCCATCTAATCAATTTTTAAAATTTATTTATACACTTCTTCCCCAGAAATTTACTTCTTCTTCCAGAAACAGTCAGTTGTCTGTTAAAATATTAAAGCAATCAAGAAGAAAATAACTGGCTAAGCTGTTAAATTAACATATCATTATTTTTAATTGAGTGAAATAGCACTATATGCCGATCTTTATGCCATTTCAATAAAGACAAATCAACTGTAACTAATCTGAATGCTTTATTAAGGCATATGTCAACCTTCAAGTGTGAATTATCACAGTTAATTAACTGTTTTACTGTCTCATGCTGCTTTGCAAATTGAGCCCTTTGGTATACTGAAGATCAATCAAGTATTAATAAAATAATTGTTCTCTATTTAGTGTCCACTCAGAAAAAAAAATCCTTGTATGGATAACAGTCTTCAGATTTGTTTTTTTTCTCTCTCCCCAATTTCCTCTGTTGAAGATTCAGATTATAGACAATGCTTTTAAAATGAGTACCAGGATTTGAATGCTTTGCAATTCTTATTCTTTTTATTATATCCTGTTCCTTCTTTGGAGACCCAAATTAATCTATTTGAGTCTCTGTATTCCAAAACCATGACCCCCTTTCCTCTGCACACACACACACACACACACACACACACACACACACACACAATCCCCTTTAGCTTTGCCTGCATGGCAAACTTTAGTACTCTTTCATGGTCTAATCTGAAGTTCCTACAGGAATATTAAAAATATAATTGTAAAACTGTCCGAAACATGATATGATCAAGAAGTAAGGATTACATAGATTTTGATGAGATGTTCAATGCAAGGTTTCGTGATAAAGTATTGAAAGTTGGAAACTGCCATCAATATCCCCAGCCCTTTTTTGTTAGAGAATTCATTAAAGTGGTGTGGGTTTGAATATTTTTAATCTTTTCTTTAGTGTGCTTTTTTATCCTGGCCTCAGCTGCCATTTATGAGATAGCTTATGAGATAAATAGGAGTTACTAATGAACTCCTCTGCTGTGTGTGAATTGTTCATGTCTAGCATTCTTCTCGATTCTTTCCTGTCATCCTCTGCAATCACTCTCAATAATGGCTGTGATGAGAATAATCAAGAAAAGCAGATAAACATGAAGGGAGGGAACAGGATAAAGAATCTCTCTTGTCCAGCGTCCTTAGGGCTACCAAATATGGGCTGAAGTGATCTAAAGGTTGCAAAGATATAGAGAACTGCTATCTTTTTGCTGCTACTGAGCGATCATTCAGATATTTGCAGCCCAAGTTGATAATCCTGAGTTCCTTGTCCCTTCTCAGCACTAAGCGAGAGTGTCTGAAGACTCCACCGTTGAATTATAATGGTGACAGGGACCCTTCTGAAGCCACATCAGTCATCTGCTCTTTGCAGGAACCCAGCTTAAAACATCTCAGACAGTTGGCAGTCTAGCTGCCACTTCAATATATCCAGTGAAGGGATGCCACCACGTCTCTGAATAATTGGTTCCACTATTCTTATTGTTGAGAAGGTTTCCCCCCCCCGCTAAAGCTGAATGGTAGTCTGCCTTCCTGTAATTTAAATCCATTATTCCGTGTTCTGCATTCTGGAACAGGTCCTGATACGTGACTCCCTTTCAGGTATTTTAAAAAAGGTTATCAAAGCTGTCCCAATAATCTTTTCTCAAGATTAGAAATACCCAGTTCCTTGTGGCTTTCTTTATAGGATTTAGTTTCTAGTTCTCTGATAACTTTTGATGCTTTTCTTTGAGGCTTTTCAATTTCTCGGAACCTTCGGTGTCCATAACTGGGCATCACACTTGAGGTAACTTACATCAATTTGTTTTGTGCCTGTTCAACATTACAACTGCATTGAAAATAAAAAAAGAGATATAACCAATACTCACATTTCTGCCATTGTAACATCTCCAGTGTTATGCGATCAAAATGTGGGCACTGTGTTTATAATGGTTGCACCATCCTGGGATCATGTAATTGTCATTTGCAATGTTCCCAGATGACAAGCAAACCATGGCACGGTTCGTTTCCCAAGCTGCGGTGATTTACTTAACAACAGGGCAAAAAAGGTATCATTTATAAGCTACAGCAATTTCTGAATAATTAATAAAATATTAAGGATAGGGGGCAGATTCTCGGAGCATCCCCAGTTTATACCTCTCTCCCATTTGATAAGGAATCTCTGATGAGCAGTTTTGAATGTGGTTCGAATGCAGTTTTCAGGCCGGACATGTGTCCACTTAATTTCGATTCCACCCAGCTTATACTTTAATTAGCTTACCTGTCAGATGCCTATCCTTATTTTCTTTTTAGTTCGCTAGCAACTGCCATAACCAAGGGGGGAGGGAGGCATTTGGGAGGGGAAGAGTGCTTG
Source organism: Vipera ursinii (assembly GCF_947247035.1). Taxonomy (NCBI): domain Eukaryota; kingdom Metazoa; phylum Chordata; class Lepidosauria; order Squamata; family Viperidae; genus Vipera; species Vipera ursinii. The sequence goes on along the minus strand of NC_139512.1, from coordinate 222,322,157 downwards.
AGGAGTGAAAGAATGCTGTGGAAATTTGGCGAGTATAGACACTAACTGGGCCATCTTTCTGCTTTCAAGGATGCCAGCCCTGGGAAAGGAATTTACAATGGCGCCTGAAGCACCAGGTTCCCTAAACATTGGAGCAGAGCCTGATTGGACTACTCTCCTGGGAAGGGGGGGGGGTTTGGACATTGGAGATTACTTTCAATATATGATTTTTGTGTGGTTTTTCTTCAGAGCTTGCCTCACTCGTGCTGCACTCAGCATCTCTAGTAAAAGTACCTTTTCTCTAACACCTGTGGAGTCAAGGGTTGTTCTTCCTAGGGAGCAGGCTGTGATCAGTTTGACTCTATCAATTGTTGTCCCAAGAGACTTACACATGCCTTGCCAAAATCAAGGTGTATTATACCTAGATCATTTCCATAATCTAATAAAGCAGTTACCTTTTTTAAATAAGAGAGAGAGAGAGAGAGAGAAAGTTAAGACGTGTCTGGAAAGGTTGTCTTTGCAGATCCATGTTTGTTTATGTCTAATCATCCCATTCTTTTTAAACTGCTTCTCTTTATGATCTGTTCTAGAATCCCTCTAGAGATGAAAGTCAGACTGACTAGTTTGCTTCTTTGCTCCCCTTTTTGAAAAGAGAGGGCAACATTGGTTTTCCTCCAGTCATCTGGCACTTCAGTTCCCTAGGATCTCTCAAAAACACACATGAGGATTCAGGAAGTTAGTTGTTGTTGTTGTTTTTTTTTTAGTATTCAATTCATCTAATCTTGAAGTATGAATCTGGTACTTTTTTTGACCCATGTTTTTATCACTCTCAAGCCTTAATTCTGCCTTTCATCTGCCCTTCATAACTTCCCGAGGTACCTATAATTCTTTGCTAAAGAAGAATGAACCAAATAATATCTTGAATAAATCTGCCCTTACTTTACCACTTGGTTACCTGCTAGCATTTGACCACCTTCCCTGGGCATTTGGTATATTGATTCTTTTTCTTCTAAATTTCACACATCTAAAAAAGCCCCTTCTATTTTTATTGCCATCTTTTTCTAATGTCAGCACATTCTGGGCTCCCACTTTCCTCATGTTCTTCAGTTCAGGACTATTGTATCTCTTTGCCAGGGCTTTTTTTTCTCATAGAACGCTCAGAACGGAGTTCCGGCAACTTTTTTGGATGGAACCTTGTAGGTTAGGCAAGGCAGGTTGTATGACATGTGTGAGTTCCAGCACCTTTTTCTTTTACAAAAAAAGCACTGCTCTTTGCCCTTTGTGGCCTGACCTTCTTTCCATTTTTTTTTCTATCTGCATTTTCAACTCTTCATTAAATTTTATAGGCAATCACGCTGGCTTTTTCTTTGATTCCTCCTGACTAAAATTATTTGCAATTGTGCTACTATTTATCTCATGCTTTAGGACTTCCAACCATATGAGTGCCCATCACTTCTTCCTTCCACTTACTGTCACATTGAGTGTATTAATATCTCTTTTGTGAATCCAAGATACATTTGGCTACATTCAGCTTTGTTTTCCCTTATAATAAAATATTCCAGCATTACTTGGTCACTTTCTCCAATGTTCCAACTCTTTTCTATCCTACGTACAAGATGTGCAGGCATAAGTAGACTTGCTTGGCTGTAGTTAAATAATAAGTACAGGTAAGCTCCATTTAACAATCATTTGTTCAGTGACCTAAGTTACAACAGGACTGAATGAGTGGTATATATGCCTGGTGCTGCAGTGCTTCTGGGGTCACATGACCAAAATTTGGGTGCTGGTCAGGCTGCCCACATTTACAGTCACAGGAAAAGCTTCAATTTTCCCCAATCTGCCCTGTGCTCTGCCACTTCTGCTTCCCCCTGTGACCTTTACCATCTTCTTCCTCCCACTGCTGGTGAGGCATGCCCAGCCTGGCCCTTCTCAAGGCAGTTACTTGCCAGGCAAGGATTGGAGATTCTTGCAAGGCTATGGATGAGCTTGTGCAACTTGCCTGGTTTTCTGCACTCAGCAGCCGGTAGCTGAGCTCACTCTGGGCTGCAGCAGCTCCCATAGCAACCAAGCCTGCAGGATTTGTGACTTCCCACCAGCTTCCCCATTGGTTTTGCTTGCTGACACCTGGTAGGAAATTACAAGGAGGGCCTTGCCTAATGACCCGTGATTCTCGCTTAACAATGGCAAAGGGAACTATTGAGATTGTCATCACTCAGGGATGCAGTCACATGACATCCTTTTACAACTTAGGTGGTAGAAATTCCAATTACTGTCATTAACTGAGGATTGCTTGTAAGAATAGGAAGGAAATTACAGATGGAATAGACTGTTATAATGAATAATTGTAATAATATAAAATATTTTAATTACATAGGGAACATCCTACTTGGGGAGCTTCCAATACTGCTCTGGCTAGATGGCTTCCTCCGGTTTATGAAGATGAACTAAGTCAACCCAGAGGATGGAATCCCGGATTCTTACATAATGGATTTCCATTGCCTTTGGTCAGTACAGGATGAAATCATCTTTCAAGAAAAGGCTGTTTAGTAGGCATCTATACTGTGCTGAAACATAAGCTTCCAGGCAAGAAAAAATAAGGAAACACATTGAGAAGTAACATTCCATAATCCAGCAACACTCAATCCAACAAATATAATCAAACAGCAACTATTAACAGAACTGAAAATCAGTCTAAGAGAGGCAAAGTAGTTACAAAGGTAATGAAGAACAGAAAAGTCTTCATGATAATAATATGTACCATATAGCAACATGAAAAGTTCAGGAAACAGAGTTTAGTACTGCAGTGGTATCTTGGTACTCATCATTAATTGATTCACGGAAGTGTGATGAGTATCAAAAATGATGGTACCAAATTTGTCACATAAGCAATAATGCAGTGAGTCACAAGGCAGCTAACACTGGCAAGTTTTAGCTTGTGTGTTGAGTACAAAATGAATGATGAATATCAGGACAAAATTTTCATGTCAAAACGCATTGAGTACCACGTTTGATGAGTTTCAAAGCAGTTGAGTATCAAGGTCATCGCTCCTTTTTGTCACTCTCTTCATGTCTAGTTACAGAGTGAAAACCCTGCCTGATATTGCTTACAGTATGTGGAAAGGCAAGTGGATTTTTTCAGACTGATAAGTCCTACACTGGGGGCAACTTTGTGTACTGTCTTCTAATCCTTAGATTGTAGGATTATAGGGATGAGTTGAAGCCTTCTGTATGCTGGTGAATTAAAATTCCTGGAAGCCCTCATAGTTTTCCATGCTGCTAAGATGTTGCCCTTATCAATATCTGGAGAGACACAGATTCCCTGCCTTTGAATGGTAGAAGGTGTGCTGCATGGGGTAAGGGTTGGGAAGGTCACAAAGAAAAGATGGGGTTCTAGATGGTGCTTCCCTTCCTTACTAGCCAAGATCCCATTGATTGGGGAAATGTTGGGATGAAATTATTCATTCATGAACATTAGATATATGGGGAATTATGGCCTTGTTTCTAATGAATGAAAAGAGGGAGATATGATTGGGGGACGTATAGATGTATTCAATATTACACCTTTTTGAGCATACTAGGATAAGAGTTGCTCCCCTCAAATCTATGAACACTGCTACCTCGAAACGCTGCATGCATAAATTGTAGAAAGAAGGTCTGCACATACTGTATAACATCATCACCAATACTAGCACAAATAAAACACAGCTGTGCTTGTCTCATTGCACTGCTGAAGCCTGCAGACAGACAGAATAAAAGTTTCCCCTGTCCAGTCATGTCTGACTCCCCACTTTTTTAGCCAAGGGAGCCAGCATTGTCTGAAGATGCTTCTGTGGTCATGTGGCCAGCATGACTACATGCAAGGTGCAAAGAATGCTGTGACCTTTCCACCAGGTGTACCTATTTATCTACTTGCATTTGCATGCTACCAAACTGCTAGGTTGGCAGAATCTGGGGCAGGAACGGGAGCTCACCCTGTTCGTGCAGTGCATGGGTCTGTTGACTTGACAAGCCCAGCATCTTAACCATTAGCACTCTCCTATACATAATGGGCAAATATTTCACTGCATTACAGGCAAGAGAACTTCTTTATTTCTGCCTGGGAAAGAGACCTCTGGACCCGCAAGAATACCATCTGAAGGACAACTTCTATGTTGCCATCTACTGTAGGTGCCAGAAAGCAACCCTTCCCCTCAGAAGCCATGTGACTTTCAGTTTCTTTCCCAACTTTTTTTTTGGGTGGATAGCAGTGCTCTCGTTATATGATTGGAGATTGGAGTAGGACCTCTTAAAGTGTAATTATATCTGAACGTAAGTCTCATTGGAGGTCACCTCTGAGTAGCCATGCAGTTAGCAGTTACCAAATAATCAAGTTATTTGGGTCTCTCTCAAGATACTAAGGGACGTGGTGGCTTAGTGGGTTAGGACGCTGAGCTTGTCGATCAGAAGGTCGGCAGTTTGGCGGGTCAAATCCCGAGTGCCGCATAACAGAGTGAGCACCTGTTACTCGTCCCAGCTTCTGCCAACCTAGCAGTTCGAAAGCACGTAAAAATGCAAGTAGAAAAATAGGGACCACTACGGTGGGAAGGTAACAGCGTTCCATGCGCCTTTGGCGTCTAGTCATGCTGGCCACATGACCACGGAGACGTCCTCGGACAAGCACTGGCTCTTCGGCTTTGAAACGGAGATGAGCACTGGCTCCTAGAATCGGAAACGACTAGCACACATGTGCGGGGGAACCTTTACCTTTACCTTTACTAAGTCGCAAGTTTCTTATTTTCCAAAAGGATTCATAACATGCTAGTAAATATGTAATTCAACCTTCTGTGGTGTCCAACCCCTACACCTGCGTCTAAGTGCCAGTCTGTCAAAATGCAAAGAAACAAGCCAACAATTTGGGGTTAGATGTTTTTTCAGGTGTGGGGTAACATTAGAAAAAAAAAAATACTATGTAACATGGTGACTTGTTAACTCATTGTCCTCCAGGTACGTGAAGTGACCAGAAAAGTTATTGAGGCGTCTAATGAGGCTGTCACTGAAGATAAGCTATATTCTGATCTGATCATGGTGTGGGGACAATATATAGCCCATGACTTTGCCTTTACTCCCCAAAAACTTTCCTTCCAGGGAGCCCCCAATTGCCAAATGACCTGTGCAAACCAAAATCCATGCTTCCCAATACAGGTACTATTTTAAAAAAAATATTTACTTCTAAATACTTTTTTTTTAAAAAAAGAATCCCATTCACAGTTGTGTACTGGATGTGACCAAATAATTTGTCATTGCATATTTTACATATCTGTGCTTGTATGTATTTAAACTTATATGTATTTAAACCTTTGGGGGCCTATCAGTGCAAGCAGATGCATTCAATGTATGAAATTCCAGTGGTGAGCATATTCAAAAGTCTCACCATCCTATGCAGTAGTTATTAAAAATAAGGAAATCCTTTGAGGAAATATCAATCCTTCTTCAGGGACCTACTAGCTATAATTAAAATCCAGCCTAGCTGTAATGAAAATTATCACTCTGGGTTTCAGGATATGTTTTATATTTGAAAAAATCCATCCCAGATATCTCCATTTTGTTTTAATCTAGTGGGAACAGATGTTATCCTACAAATGACATAGGCAGGACTTGGTGATTTGGTTAGATATCCTGACTTTGTACTAGATAATTGAGGGGTATATTCATTTATTCCACAACATCCATAGGAGACAAAATAGCTGTTTTTATAGCAATTAGTTCCATTCTTTTATGTCTTGTCAAACTGACAAGCCATTACAACCCCTTGGCTGTATTCAGATATTTTAATTTGATTAACCATGGTTTGTTAAACAAGACATAGTTGATTGAGTTCACAGAATAAACTAAGCCATAAAGTAGCTCAGTTCATGTAACACGCTGAGTCAAAATTAAACAATCGCCCATTTTGGTTTATTGTTAAGTAAATTGTGTTCATGTTTACTCCACCTTAAACATGAACACATATACAGTTAAAAAGTGCTCAACATTTAAATAAAAATATTCCAAATTCAAATGCTAATACCGATTCCAAGCCAGCCTAATCACCCCAATGGTCAGGAATATTATGATGGGTGGGAAGAAAGTGAAAATATAATAAATAATAAATACATATAAATGAAGACACAGGTTAGGATGATTTTCTGGTCCCTTTTGCAATTGGTCCCTAAAATTTTGTTGTATCAATCACCATTTAATATATAATTTCTTTGAAGATTAAGAATAAGAAATGTACTTCAGAAGAATGAATTTCTTCCCTCAAAACAAAAGAATCCTCTTGAGTGTGATACTTATAATTCTGAGATAGATTTTAATAGCTGGTAGATATTTGATGTCCTAATAGTAATTGATTTTTGTAAAGGGAGCATGGTAATCATATGTTATTTAAATTACCATTGTGATAAATACAGTAAAATAGCTAGAAATATTTTCTCCTAATAATTAAGGGTAAAACATTCTATGAAAATGCACACTCAAATTAAATGCTAAAAGAGGGATTCTTTTAGCATTTAACCTACAGCGGAATTATGACAGAATTCCATACTTACATGGCAACCCCAACCTATTTCCCTTGAATGAAAAATTAAGATGTTTCAATGTAAAAACTGTTGTGCAACACCACTTAATTTGATACCACAATGATAAAAAATATCATGACATAATATTAAGGGTAGTTCCAAATGTAAAATGTATTTTAGCTTAACATTTTCAGCTCCATCAAAGTAGCCCTAGGAAAATCTACATTGCTTTCTTTGGATTGTAAGCATATTTATCTCCTGTAACCTTACTGGTATTAATAATCAGAACAAAGGTTCGCATCCCACCAGGCTCAAGGTTGACTCAGCCTTCCATCCTTCCAAGGTAGGTAAAATGAGGACCCAGATTGTTGGGGGCGATTAAGCTGACTTTGTAATAATGCCGCTTGGGGTGTGTGTGTGAAAGCCCTAACAAGCAGGCATATACATAGAATGAAGGCTACTGCTAAGCTTGTAAGCCGCCCTGAGTCTTCGGAGAAGGGCGGGATATAAATGGAATTAAAATAATAAATAAATAAAAATAAAACAAAGGTAATATACATGAATGCCAATGTTATATGTAATCTAAATCAACACTGCTCTGTGACACCTTCCTCCTACAAAATAACTGAAAATGGGAAAGTACAACTGGATTCAGATATTCAACCACAGCTGAATTGGCCAATTGTTTTCCACAATAACAAAAAAAAAAGGAAAATTGGGGAAGGCTTCTGCATAATGCATCATTCCTGCATTTTAAGTTATATTCCAAAGATGCCAAATTACAGGTAGTCCTTGAATTATGACCACAACTGAGCCTAAAATTGCTGTTGCTAAGTGAAACATTTGTTAAGTGAGTTTTGCCCCATTTTATGACCTTCCTTGCCACAGTTGTTAAGTGAATCACTGCAGTTGTTAAGTTAGTAATACGGTTGTTAAGTGAATCTGGCTTCCCCATTGACTTTGCTTGTCAGGAACTGGTCACATGTCCCCAAGGCACTGCAACCATCATAAATACGAGACAGTTGCCAAGCGTCTGAATTGTGATCACGTGACCGTGGGGACACTGCAGTGGTTATAAGCAGTGCTTTTTTTGTAAAAGAAAAAGGTGCCGGAACTCACACATGTCATACAACCCGCCTTGCCTACCCTACAAGGTTCCACCCCAAAAAAGGTGCCGGAACTCCATTCTATGACAAAAAAAAGCCCTGGTTGTAAGTGTGGAAAAAGGCCATAAGTCATTTTTTTTCAGTGCTGTTTTCAGTGTTGTAATGGTCACTAAATGAAATGTTGTTAGTTGAGGACTACCTGTATAAGAATTCCATCCACGTACAGAAAGGTTTCTCCTGCACAAAGATCACGAAATGCTTGTTTCTCCTTTCTTTCCGCCTGACTCCACTAACTACACATAGGAGCTAAAAAAAGAAAGAAAGAAATTCATTTTTTTCATGCATAACACGACAGAAAAGACATTCGCAGTTGTGGCGTACGACAACTTGTTCGGCCACAAAAGGCTTCTACTGGAAAATGTGTATGTGTGATTCCCTCTGGAAAGAGAGGGAGGGGGGAAGCCAACAAAGCATCTGACATTTAGAGAAAATTTCTTTTAAGACTACAGATCAAAGGAAAGAGTTAAATCCTCTCCTTTTATCTGTTGTGGTTCTGATTTATTTAAATTTAAAAGTGGCCCCCATGTTTTGGCATATGGGTGTTTCTTTTTTTTTTTGCAACCCTAATAAAGCATGCGACATTCTACAGATCTACAGATAGATCCACCAATGGATTAATGGAAATGCTTTCTATGAACTATTTTGCAACAGCTAGAGAAAGATGCCACATCAAATCTTAGGCAAAAGGCTGTACTGTGATTACTATTCCTTGTGCCAAGTTAGAAAGGGTCCTCATCCATCCAGAAGAGGCCTTTCACTCATTGTGTCAAAGCCTTCTGTATGCATTGGGCCTTACTACAAAATACTGGGTAAAACTGTAGATCGGGGTGTCAACCTTGCAACATAACGTGATGAGTCGTGATGTATCACAACCTTTTTTCCATTGCCGGCAATGGGGTGGGCGCGGTTTCGGCATGATGCATCCGGCCCGCAGGCCAGCAGTTTGACACCGCTGTTGTAAATGAATTGTAAAAAGGAGTTGCAGCGAGGATTGTAAATTTGTACTGGAGAAGACCTATTGTGGGAAACACCGTTCTATTTATATGTGTGGTTTTATATCCCCTTTAACTTTAAACTTAATAAATCTGATCCCCATTGTGCTAAAAATAGGCTATGCTCTTTCATGAAAAATAATTAATTTAATTCACAGATCTTTCCCCATGATACATTCTCAGCAAGGATGGATTGCATCCCTTTTTATCGTTCAACTCCTGCCTGCACCACTGGTCAACAGGGACTATTAGGAAATCTATCGGTGGCAAACCCAAGGCAACAGATGAATATAGCTACTTCCTTCCTCGATGCCTCGACTGTTTATGGCAGCACAGCTGCCACAGAGAACAGGCTGAGAAATCTGACCAGCAAAGAAGGCCTGCTAAGAATCAACCTGCTCTATTTTGATAAAGGGCTTGAATATCTTCCTTTTGTCGACCAAGTGCCTTCTCCTTGTGCTCAAGATCCAAGGGGGGACAAAGCAGAAAGGATTGAATGCTTCATGGCTGGGGATAGCAGGTCTAGTGAAGTGCTTTCCTTGGCAACTCTACACACTCTCTGGTTGCGAGAGCACAACCGACTGGCGAAAGCCCTAAAGGAGTTGAACCCTCACTGGAGTTCTGAAAGGGTCTATCAAGAGACTCGCAAAATTGTAGGTGCTCTGCATCAGGTCAGTCTATGCTTGCTCATATCTTCCTTTCGTATCCTAGTTTCTCCTTTCTCCCGCTTTCATCGAGAGGAATTTTGTGGATTGCCACGGTATTTACTCCGATCTCCAGGCAGTCCTTGCCTTACAAACCAATTGAGCCCCAACTGAGCGAGACAGTTGCTAGGAGAATTTTGCCCCATTTTACGACCTTCCTTGCCACATTATTCTTAAGTGAATCACTGTAGTTGTTAAGTTAGCAACACGGTTGTGAAGTGAATCTGGCTTCCCCATTGACTTTGCTATTCAGAAGGTAGCAAAAGCTGATCACGTGACCTCGGGACCCAGCAACCATCCTAAATATGAGTCAGTTGCCAAGCATCTGAATGTTGATCATGTGACCATGGGGATGCTGCCATGGTTGTTAAGTGTGAAAAACGGTCGTAACTCACTTTCTTCAGTGCCTTTGTAACTCTGAATGGTCACTAAATGAACTGTTGTAAGTTGAGGACTACCTGTCCAGTATAATACCAGAATGGTAAAACTTAATAATAGAATGCTCCATCGATTCCAAGATGTATTTTTCATGCATTACATTTTTTTAATGTAAATGCCCATTGCCACAAGCAAAGCTGGATTGTGCTATAGTCATATTTATTTAAGATCAAATTTTTGAAAAAGTAGAATTAGAGTTAGTTAGACATGTTGCATTCATAAGGAAGTTGCTATTGAACTCAGTGGTCTTATCTGTTGCTCAAAGTGCTTTATTATCATATCTTTTTGATGGCCATATGCTTTTATCTATTGCAGCTGAACTGTTGTGTTTTCTCTTAGAGTCAACAGTACTTAACAGCTTTCTCAGCAATAAGCTATATGTGCTTTAACTCATTCTGTGTAGCTGGATACTGAAGGGAAACTAGAGTTCTGATTCACAACTCCTTAAAGGCTTGTGTTCTCCTTTGTCTCCCTAAACCAAGATCATCTTTGTTTGAATCTCATTATATCAAGTTGGTTTTACCATTCCCCAAGACTCATGGACTATGCTATGTTGGCTCAGGAATTCTGGGAGTTGAAATCTATGAGTCATAAAAGAGCCAAGGTTGCCTACCTCTGCCCAAGACTATCAGAAGGAAACATGCCTGTTTGCCCAATCGTTCATATTCATTCAGATTTCCCAACTGAAACTGGAGTCTCTGCTAAGTGTGATCAAAATTTGATTATTTTTCTTTCGCCTTCCATCCATTAACTGCTGAACAGGAGCTTAATCTTCTTCTGTTACTCTTTACTGATTGGTTCTTAATGAGATTCAAGGTGCTGGTGATGACCTATAAAGCCCTACATGGCTTGGGTCCGGGATATCTGAGGGAACACCTGCTGCCGGCATCAAGTTCCTTTCGTCCAGTGCGCTCCCACAGGGAGGGTCTTCGCAGGGTGCCACCGGTAAGAGATTGCCGGCGGATAACACCCAGGGGTAGGGCCTTCTCAGTGGGTGCTGCCTGCCCTCTGGAACCAGCTGCCAGTGGAGCTTAGGACTGCCGGGGTAGGTAAAATGAGGACCCAGATTGTTGGGGGCAATTAAGCTGACTTTGTAATAATGCCGCTGGGGGGGGGGGCGAAAGCCCTAATAAGCAGGCATATACATAGAATGAAGGCTACTGCTAAGCTTGTAAGCCGCCCTGAGTCTTCGGAGAAGGGCAGGATATAAATGGAATTTTTTTTAAAAAATTGACTTCTTTATCAAGATACCTTGAGGACATTTTGAGATGGGTTCTCCAACCACAGACTGAAATTGAAGGAAACTAAACAACTGATCTTCCCTCGTTCGGTTTGCCCCTTGTTATCCACTTATTGACCCAGCTCTTATCAGATGGCATATTTTTTAATAATGCAGAACTTGAGAATACAAGTCCATGTCCACTTAATGTTCAGACTCTTCATCAAAATTACAATCAAGAAATGTCACCTTCCCACATTCAATGGTGGAAATTTGTGGTTCACTTTTGATTTCCCAGACAGCTAAACTATTCATTCATGGTTTGATGGTGTCAGGCATCTTATCAAAACTTCCTTCATCTTACCTTCATCCTTTAAACCTGCGGTTTGCCAAGAGGCCTTAGTCAATTTTCCCAATTTATCTTCCATTGTTGTACGGTTCATTGAGTACCAACCAGGGTTAGAATACAGTTAAATCACTACTCTTAGCATGCATGGCTCTGCAATCCTGGTTACTTCAGAAGTTTCTGATTTGCCTACATCATGTGCTATGTCAGCTAGAGATTAAAACTGCATTCTGTTTGTATCATTTTGTACTCTCCTGGATTTTTCTATAGCACCCTAGAGGCATGTGAGTTATAAAGAAAAAGATGTATATGTATGTATGACAGGAGTTGATGAAAACTATGGTACAGATCCAATGTTCTGGAGGATATCGGTTTGCTTCCCTCAGAAAACTGAGTATTTGTCATAGTAGTTCTATCAAGTGCCACACGGAAGCTGTGGGAAACTACTCCAAATGGTGGTTATAAATGGTGGTTATAAAAAAATGGGATTATAGGAATATAGGATCAGCTATATCAACTTATGACCATGGTTAATATCTGAATTTCTGTTGCTAAGCAAGGCAGTAAAGTGAATTGTGCCCAATTTTACAACTTTTTTTGCCACGGTTGTTAAGCAAATCACTGCAGGTGTTACATGAATTACGCAGTTGTTAAATGAATATGGCTTCCCCCATTGATTTGGCATGTCGGAAGTTGGCTGGGAAAGTTGTAAATGTTGATCACATGACCCCAGGATGCTACAACCATTGTAAATATATGTCAGTAGCCAGGCGCACCTGATCTTTGATCATGTGACTGTGGAGATAATGTATTAGTCATAAATGGAGGGACCGGTTGTAGGTCACTTTTTTCAGTTCCCCTTTAACTTCAAATAGTCACTAAACAAATGGTTGTAAATTGAGGACTAACTGTACTTGCAGATCCCCTTTCCTGAAGCCACCACATTTAACTTAGGACTTTCATAAGAGAGCAGAACCACCTGGCCCTCTCAGAGCTGCAGGGATACATTGGGGAATTACTGCCAGATTACAGCATGAAGCCTGTCTCTCCTTTTGAGGTTTGGTGCCAACTTGAGAAAAAGTTAAACTTGTTAGTCTTTGACAGGCTTCATACTGTAAAATATCCTTCTGTGCATTTGCTCACATGGATCCCATTATACTAATTTACTGTCCACAGGCACAGAGGACAAAGAGCTCCTCAAAAGTGATGTGTTACAAAGGTACCGATTTAATCCATTTGGGAAGGGAGTACTTCCTGCATACATACTGTAAATGCTTTGGCTTGAAGTTGCAGGGTTTTAAAATAACTAAGCCAATTCAGCCTGCAGGGAAAAGGTTGTCTTCTTCCTTCAGTTATCCTCTGTCCTTGTGAGAGCTGTGGTGGCACAGTGGTTAGAATGCAGTATTGCAGGCTAACTCTGCATTCCACTGCCAGGAGTTCAATCCTGACCAGCTCAGAGTTGACTCAGCTTTCCATCCTTCTGAGCTCAGTAAAATGAGGGTCCAGATTATTAGGGGGGGGGGAAACAATATGCTGACTCTGGAAACTGCTGAGAGAGGGTTGCAAAGCGCGATGAAGTGGTATGTCTAAGGGCTATTGCTACTGTTATTGTGGAATGCCATCGTCATTGACCAGGCCAGTTGAGAGTGACAGAAGTCTGAGGCTTCCTTTTGCCCTATTTACCAAGCTCTTTAAAAATAAAAAGTTCAGAAGATACGTTTCTAGCTGGGCCTTGCTCTTGCAGCTAGTTTTGTGCCTGTAGGGTTTCCTCTTCCCACACTGCCATCTTTGAATGTGGCTCCCATCATCACACATTTGCAATCAAGGGATGTGTTTATCCAGTTCTGAAACAGAACAACTCAGTGTGAAACATCTGCAGTCCCAGCATAACTCAACTGGAAGCAGGGAGGTACCCTAAGAGGCAGCACCATAAATTGTGAGCCTCTTACTGAGTCTAGAAGAAATTAAACAGGTTCGTCTCATGCCAGAAAATCTATGTAGGATTGTTCTTGCTTGAAAAGCTATGAATTAAATCCATTTTCTTCACCTAAGCAGACTTTAATTTTTCATCTGAAAAGGGTTAGGCAGAAGCAGTGCTTGAATCAATTTGGGAGTCAAAATTTCAGCCAGCAAATAAGCAGTCAAATTCCAAGGGGGAATCGATTTCTGTTGCAATTGCATGATACACAGCAATTGCACAAATAAGTTGTTCCTGTGAATAACATTCCTCTGACTTTCTGGTCCATAACCAGAATAAAGATGTGTGATCAGCCCCAGAGGGGTCTTAAATATTCAAGCATCTTTTATTCCCCACCCAGAACTGAAACCAAATAGCTGAGATATTAATGCAAAGTCAATTCCTATCAAGGACCTCCTTCAGTCACTCGCTTAGCTATTGGGGTTCCCCATCTGTTGCTGCCAGCATTCTCAAGGGCTGAAGGGTTTTGCCTCCTGCTCCATATGAGAATTCCCCATATCAAGTTCAGAAGTGGTACAGCCTGGATCTGTAGCAAGGACAGCTTAGAATTGACAGGTTTGCTGCTTCATGTTCTGAGACAGAGATTTGGCATCCATCTTAACTACTGTAGGCAAAGACTTTGTAGTGGGATAGCATTCCCAGAAAGAAGCAGTCGTACGCTTGAGTTTCTTCCCAGGTAATGTCTGTGTCTCAGAATATCTTTTATCAATTTGATTCATATAACCCTACTGCCCTTTATGAAGATCCTGAACAGCTGATTCTCCATGCAGGATTTGACCCAGATGATATGAGATAGTGGCAAGTACGTGAGGTTGCATATTGCTGATACTGCAGTGTCTTTTATTATTTTGCTGCTCTTCTTATGATTTTTTAAAAATCCTTGTTAGCTGCCCAAGGTCATTTGGCAAGAGGCAACCATGTCAATTGAACAAATACATAAATAACAATCATGTAATTTCCTGGACAGGGTAAATCTAAATTTTTGTTCTCACCTTGTAACCTCACAGTTAAATTATTGGAATGCACTCTGAATGAGGCCATTATTGCTCTCAATGTGGAAATAACAGGCAATACAAAGTGTAGTAACCAGATTGAGTGGGCCACCTGGCCATTTGTTATACTAGGACAGATAGAATAAAACTAGTAGTCAGAAGATACGGTGAAAGTTAACTATAGTTGCAACTGGGAAAGTGTGACCATTCTAGACTAAGCCAAGTCCAAAAATGCTTGGGGATTCCTGGAAGCCTGGCACCCAGACAGATTGGCCATCAACAGGTACATAGACATAAACAACATCTACATACCATTCCAAAGAGACAATCAACATCCAAAATGAGAACAAAAAGATCAAAACACCTCCCCATCAGCAATCAGCACCCAGATGAGCAGAAGTTAACATCAGAGCAACAATCTAGAAGAGACATGTCAAACACAAGGCCCGGGGGCCAGATCCGGCCAGCGAAGTGGTTTCATGTGGCCCGCAAAGCCATCCTGGAAACAGTGAGGGAATGGCCCCCACTGCCTTGGCCCTGGCCCAGAGACCCTCCTTCTGCCAGAGACCCTCAGATCTGTCCCACTCCTGCCCAGGCCCCCATAGGCACCCTTGATGCAAACAATGTAGAGCTGGCCACGCCCACCCAGTAGGCCATATGCACTCTAGCCACGCCCACCCAGTAGGCCATGCCCACCCTGGCAATACCCACCCAGCCCCCTGAGGGCAACCGCAATGCTGATGCGGCCCTCAATGAAATTGAGTATGACACCCCTGATCTAGAAGCAAGCAACATCCCAATCAAGGAACTGTCAAACAAGCTAAAAATAAACAGCCCAACCAAAGAACCTCCAAAACCACCCCCACCAACAATGATAGGGCAAGCCACTGTATATAAACAGAGAGCAAACCCTGGTCCTTACCAGCACTGATGATGTTACCTAGTTTGGGTAATGAAACATCTGCAAGAAAACAATTAAGGACAGAGAGCGCCAGGGTGCCCCCATTGTTATACCTATGTTGAACCAACACTACTGGTTGCCGATTAATACTGCAATACATCCTAGATCATGATTTTGATATATAGATTCTAACTTGTGATCAGGATACCTGACAGCCCAATTACAGACCTGGGCAGTCATAATTAACTTCAATAGAGAGAGTTCTGCTGCAATGCCATAATCAGTTGAGCTCATCTCAGAGTTACTTGTGCCCCTGCTATCTGGAATTCAGTTCCCCATAAAAT
The DNA here is from genome assembly GCF_947247035.1 of Vipera ursinii. Taxonomy (NCBI): domain Eukaryota; kingdom Metazoa; phylum Chordata; class Lepidosauria; order Squamata; family Viperidae; genus Vipera; species Vipera ursinii. Next base: position 222,306,559 of record NC_139512.1, on the reverse strand, counting down.
ATATGAGAACCAAGTTGTCCTGTTTTTAGATGCCTGTTAAAGACCTACTTCTTCCTGTAAACCTTCCCTAAGTGAATGCAACAGGGGAATAGTTTGGTTGATTTCCCTTTTTCCTTTTCCAATCTTCTTAATGGGTATGCTATATTTAATTTTATTCCCATGCCCCTTTCATTACTTTTACTGTAAACTGCTTAGAGATGAGGCTGCTTGGAAAGCCATATGGAAACACAATCACTCAATTAGTCAGTCAACAAGTCAAAGCAACAAGACCAAGAATGTGTATTTTTTGTATAACTATTTTTTTCCCCAGAAGCCCAAGGTTAAAATACTACTCATCATCTGTCTGAGAATTGCAGGTTAATGAGATCAGCCTTTGGCACAATAGAAACAGTTTAGAAAGAATCTTATCAGTTCAGGGACACTTACCACATTGGTAACATAACTTACAGATCCATAACTGAAGTAAGTTATGGATACTTAACTAGCAGCTAGCATCTTCTAGAGTTGAATATATCAACTATGAATGTGAAACTTTCTTATTGAGCAACTATAACTATATTCTCCTACAACTTGTGGAAAAGTAACTGAAAGGATAATATCTTAATAGTGCAAATAGAGAAGCTGAGAAATAAATACTAGAATTTTTGTATGTCCTAGTACAGAATATTTATACAAATTACAAAAACAGATTTAGCTGCTTTGAGGGATGAAAAAATAAGGTATTTTTTTTTCCAGGGTTGGAAAATATTGTGAACACTTCATTGTAAAAATGTAGTGAATTCATAGAAAACATCACTGGGGAAATTAAAGTAGAAAGACAGCATGAATCCCGGTCTCTCAAGGTCATGTCTTTCCATCCTATTGAAATGACATTGTACTAGTTACACAGGGATAGGCAACCTTGGCTCTTTTATGACTCCTGGACTTCAACTCCCAGAATTCTGGGAGTTGAAGTCCAGGAGTCATAAAAGAGCCAAGGTTACCCCTGTACTAGGAGAACCTAAAGTTAAGAAACAGAGGGGAAAAATATATCATGCAATTTAAGGTTACTTCTGAAGTCACCTTTGTTCTTCTTGTTACTCTGTTTACTCAAGACATATACATGCTGGTTGATTTTTAGTGTTTCGGTAGCAGATTCTGCTACATTTAGTACAGATAGTTCTCACTTACTGACTGCAATAAGACTGGCAACTCCATTGCTAAGCAGTGCACCGTCACATGACCATGATTTGTGACTTCCTGCTGGCTTCCCCATTCATTTGGCTTGTCAGAAGCCAGGTGTGAAGGTTGTAAATGGTGATCATGTGACTACGGGATTCTGTGACTATTGTAAATGTATGCTGGTTGCAAAGTGCCTGAATTGCAATCACATTACAGGAAAATGCTGTAGTGGTTGGGGTTTCAAGGACCAGCCATAAGTCTTGCTTTTCAGCATCATCACAACTTCAAAAAGTCACTGAATGAATGGTCAGTAAGCAAGGAAGTACAAAATAACATTGAAGATATTGGAAGATTTCCAACAAGGACAAAGAAAGGAGAGAGAAAAGAAGTATAGAGTGGAGTGGAGTGGAATGGAGTAGGGTGGAATGGAACGGAGGGGAGGGGAGTATGGTGGGGTGGGGGAGGGGAGGGGAGGATGAGAGGAGAGGAGAGGAGAGGAGAGGTAGCAGTGACATACAGTAGCTGCACTTGGAAGAAACACAGAGGAGAAGGATCAAGGGTTTTATCCTTAATCTGAGAAGAGAAAGTAGGATAAGAAAGATGTTCAATCGCTGACTACCTTGAAAAACTATGGGGAACATAATACACTCATAATTTCATGTATTGGGTTTTTCCCCCTCTTCTGTATAGTGTTTCTATTTAGTAACCAATTAAGACCAAAGTGAACCCATGAAACAACTAAAGAGGCCAAAGTTGCTTTGCTGATAGAAAATTGTCCCAGCCACTCCTGTCAGAGCTGACTTAAAGGTTGGAGTTCATTAGTTGGAGAAGGCCATAGTTGGTGACTGAGGGGCCCTGGCTTCGGACCAATGAAGAAACCACTCTTTCTGTTCAAAGTATCTTACAGAAAAGGTTGGACCTTTAATTGAGGAAGCCTTCATCGTGTAACCATTCAAGCTGATAAGAGAGCCTAGCAGCAGCCAAGGGCTTCAGCTAAAGGTCTCAATAGACTTTCAGCAAGTAGGTTGCCAAAAGGGATAAGACTGAGGCAGAAGAAGATCTTGTACTTGTTTCTGGTTGTCTAGATCCAACTTTTCTAGATGAAGCAGCACTCATAAACTATGAGGTCTCCCTTCAAAGTTACAGAAAGGGAATTTAGCCATAAGAACCATGTGGCTTAGTGAAGGGCCAAATGCATGTTTAAATTAACATTTTTAGAGCCACGTTATGTGTAAAATTTGAAAATAAAAACCCTGTCAGCATTTTGGCTTCAGAGTTCATATACAGTAGAATTCTGTGGAAGGGAGCATCCAGGCATTTGCTGGAACTTTGCACCGATCCTGCCATTTTGGAATTTAGTTGTTTCTGCAGGAAGCTCAAATGCTCATTTTTGTTTATCCCATTCCATTGGGAAGGCGGTCTGCTAAAGATTTAATCTCGGCTCCAGTGTTTCTCATTTAATTCATATAATGAAAGAGGCCATAGAATCTTCAATTTGCTCTTCTCCAAATACCTTTTAATTTTCCAAGACATTTACAATGGCAGGCATGCTGAAGTGGATGCTCATCACTTGTGGCTCTCCTTTCATTTCTTCTGCCTTTTGCTTTTCCTTTCAGAGGGCTCCACTCAATTTAGGTCACTGTTGTATTGCAAAGATAAAGGCTTTTATTTGTTTATTTTTCCCTGAATAAGACTGGGTGTCTCCGAAGTACAATAAAACTATTTCTTGCCAGAAAGGCTGCCTGCATGAAGAATATCAGCTGTTATTTTTCCTTTACAGTAGTGTAAGGCAGAGTTGAGTTCGGTTTGAACAGTCTGGCCCAGATGGGATTTTTGAAAACATCCTGATTTAAAGAGATACCCACATCACATTATTTGCTGAAAGTCTTGCTGTTCCAATACTGGAGGGTGTCATAGAAATATTATATCAATAGCATTTAGACTTATATACGCTTCATAGTGCTTTACAGCCCTCTCTAAATGGTTTACAGAGTCAGCATAATTGTCCCCAACAATCTGGGTCCTCATTTTATCGAACTCGGAAGGATGGAAGGCTGAGTCAACCTTGAGTCAGTCAGGATCAAACTCCTGGCAGTAGATTTAACCACTACACCATCACACCATTGGTATCTGAGATTATTTTCTAAATACAATATCCTCTCTTTCAGAACTGCCATGACATGCTTTGAAGGGTTATTTTAAACAAATGCATAAATACATAAGGATGTATTAACGTGGCAACTTGAGATTCTCCAAATATTTTACACAGCAGCCACTCCAAATCCTCTTCATCATGGACAGTGATCAGGGATTGCAGCAGGTGTTTGGTCCAATAATTAGCTAGCTATCTTTGACAAAGAAAACCACCAGAGTTTTCCTGACAGGTTAATAAATCATTGTTACTCCAGATTGCACAGGTTAAACAGAAATGTTAGATGTTGTTGCTGGGCCTTTCAAAGATGAGATCTTTTATGCCCTACTTGGAGGTAAGGTGTTTGTGTGTGTGTGTATGTGTGTGTGCCATGTGTGGTTGATCTTATCAACTGATCTGCTTGTGGGTTCATGCAGGGCAATGAGAACAGAGGAGAACTACATGAAAGCACCAGTAATATATATTTTTAAAGGTTGGCTCTTCCAGCAAGGTAATTTGGCTTCTACTGAGCCAGCATTATACACTGTTGCAAGAAGATTGATTTCTTAATCTCTCCCCCATCAGTAGAACAGGTACAGGCAGAAGATAGATTACAGAATTTCTAATTCTGAATTAGCACCTTGATAAGGCTACTGAAATGAAAAACCCTTCAAATAATCAGCAATGGACTTAGACCTTGGTTCCAGGACTGAAAAACACCTTCCTAAATTGAGTGTTTAGTGGGACATGATTAGTTCAGTGTTTAGAGCACATGATTGCTTTGTCATTCAGGAGCATTTCTTTGATTGATGCCTTCTAAGGAATAAGAGAAGAAACAAGTAGCAGATTTGAGTAGTTTGCCCACTCCTGGGCCATCAGACTAGGGCAACACAAGCACTCATCCTGGTTGTAAAATCAGGTGATGACCCATTTAATGACTGGAATGACTTACAACTGTAATTTCAGGTTCAGTTACGGTTGTGAGTTGAGGACTACATGGAAGGTTTTCTTGACAGCATAGAAGAAACTTTCATAGATTGATCAATCAAATCTTTATTACCGTGATAAACCATCATATACTTGCATAGAGAATGTGTTTGATTGCTTTCAATAGCTGAGCCAAAATTATGTCTATTCAAACTTCTAGCACACATAATGAGATCTGGGGGTTCCTGGTCCCCCATCTATATGGGTCAACAGACCTATTGCATTATAAAAGCTTGTGCCAAAGAATTTCTATAACCAAATGTTAGGCTTTAGATGACTGGATTTTCTGTAGCTAAATGTAAATGACCTTATGAGATGGATTTTGTGAGCACATTATCTTAAAATCTGCCCATTATTTCATTCAGGAAAGAAGCCTCTCATCAAAAACCAGGTGAGTAGTCATGAGCTTGAAAGCGAGTTGGCCAAAACAAGAGTTACAAATGGAATTCAAGGCTTCCTTAGATGCAGTGAAGGCATGTCTATCACCTGCTATTGTCCAAGGAGTCAATTTCTTTAGGAATGTTGGGAGTTTGATAAAAGCACCTTGACATTTCTTGATAATAGTTTGTCCTTCCTAAAGCACTATCAATGGAGTTTTCTTATTTTCCTTCTTATTTATTCCTTCAGATTGTTACCATCAGAGACTACATTCCCAAGATCATTGGTCCAGATGCTTTTGAACAATACATTGGTCCTTATCAAGGCTATGATCCCACAATCAATCCAACAGTAGCCAATGTATTTTCAACTGCAGCCTTTCGCTTTGGTCATGCTGCAATTCATCCATTGGTGAAGAGGCTCAATGCACAGTATAAGGAAGACCCAACTCTTCCTAAACTTTACTTGCATGAAGCTTTTTTCACTCCTTGGAGACTCATTAAAGAAGGTACTTCTTGTAATGCAGTTACATCCACTAACATCACTACAATATCCTTCCTAATTGAATTTTCTTTAAAAGAAAAGGTTTTGTTTTCATTCCAACATTGTTCTGACTGCTGAAGCATTAGCTGACACATTTTGGTTTTCTACATCTAGCTGGTAGAATTAATTACTCACCCTTTACATTTAATTTGGCTTTCTGAATAAATTTGGCTTGTCAAATGGGTTATAACCCAGGAGAGAAAGTTAGGATGGAATAAGGATAGGTGTACAAACTGCAAGTTGTATATGAAATACAATTAAAACTCATATTTGCCGAATTATTTTAATAATTTTTCATTTATTCCAAAGGTCTAGATTATTATTTTTTTACAGTGTGGTATTATAAACATGGAATCAATAATACCTAAACCTCCAATTTACATTGCAGGGATAGGACACAAAAAGTCCTTCAGATGTTTCTGGATGTCTTCCAGAAAACCCAGCCAGTAACGGTGTAGGTTTTGTGGGTAGTAGCTCAGAAACATTGATATCTTGTTTCTGAACAGGTAGATATAAGGTGATCAATAAAGGAGACCATTTGTAGCTCAGAGTTGAAATGAAGGTCCTTGATGCTCTCTGAGCTGGCTTGTTTTCTTGCACATGTCTTATTACTCAGACTAGGTAAGTAGGGAGCACTGATGTTACCTAGTAATGAAAGGTCTGCAAGTACAGAGACCTTTCATACATGGTGATATAGGGCTGTGGGATAGGTGCCTCCACCAAACATTGTTTCCTTATACAGTAACTTCTCAGCTTAATGGAACCTAACTTAGCAGACTTTGAATGCAAGGGACAAAGTGTAACATATACTGCATACTTCTGTGCAGGCATAAATTTCCACTTGCCATTTTAAGCATTCATTTGGATGTAATGAACTTTCAGTTTTACCACATGGCCGTTTCTCAGTGGTGGGATTCAGCCAGTTCACACCAGTTCAGTAGAACCGGTAGCTAAATTTTGTTGAGAACCGGATGAACACATGCTGCTTCTGAAAGTCCATTCTAGGCCTGGGAGGCCTGGAGGAGGTCTCCCAGGCCTAGAACAGCCTGCCGGAAGTACATGGATGTCACTTCCAAGTCCGTTCTAAGCCTGGTGGAGGCCTCCCAGGCCTAGAATGGCCCACCGGAAGTGCATTGATGTCATTTCTGGAAGTCTGTTCTAGGCCTCGGAGGGCCAGGCCTGCATCCACACAGAGAACCGGATGTTCAGGTATTTGAATCCCACCACTGCCTTTTCCCCCTTAGCCTGTTAAATCAAGATCTTAATATATAATTTATAAAAAAAAGATTATGCATAAATGAGAATAATTGGCTTAATGATATTAAAGAAAAAGTTGTAATGACAGGTAAGTTATTTTTCTTGGATAGTTGATGAAATCTTATGTTTAAGCACTTATCCCAACTAATTTAGCTTCTTATAAATGCTACTTATTTTTTTTGGTGGAAGGTGGTTTGGATCCCTTGCTAAGAGGAATACTAACAACTGCAGCAAAACTTCAGGTACAGGACCAACTGCTGAATGAAGAATTAACGAAGAAGCTCTTTGTATTGTCTAACAATGCTTCCTTGGATTTATCATCACTTGATTTACAACGGGGACGTGATCATGGGCTTCCAGGTATACTGGTTTTTTTTTAAAAAAAAAAAGATATTCTATGTCAACATTAGGATGAAACATAGTGTATATTTCCTCTGTGATTTGAATGTCAGTTATGATTAAGCTATTCTTTTCCTGAGGGTTGGTAAAATAAGTTCCATGCAATGCTGGCTTTGCTTTATCACAGAAGTGGTCAAACTTTGGGATGGATCAAACAGCCAATGATAACAGAGAAATAGTGGTCCAAAAGTACAAGAAATGACCATTTCTCTGCCTCTGTTTGTGAGGAACAGCCTTCTTTGATTAAGAAGATAATCAAAGGACATAATGGGGAAGATTTAACATTTGTTTACCAGCCACCTTCCCCGCAAATTGACTGATAGAGTCTGCTGCAAAGAGGTCATATGCTTATAGTTCTTGCCTGCAGAAGTTACAACATAAAGGGAAAACATTATGATGTATGTTGGACACATTGAAGGAGTAACAAAGGTTTACAGGAGTAGGTTCCAAGGCATGATATTTTTTTTATTAATTCATATTATTTACTTTCCAAATTCCATTCCAGAAACATTAAGGTATACAAGTATACCGTGTGACTGCAACTCTTTAAAGCTTACCTGGTGGATGCAGAGAGTAACTGTATGAACACATGAAAAGTGTGGCTGCTTTAAAAAGCTGCAGACAAGTATTACTCTTGCTCTTCTGTATGTTCTAATGCACCTTTTCCAAATTATGTCCTAAAATCTATACAGGCCTAATCTGTTCTGAGTAGAGTTCTCTCCCTTTCATACACTGCTCATTTTCCTACTTAACTAAAACTTTTAACATCAGATGAGATGTTCCATTTATGCTTTCAGAGCTCTAGTTTTTTTTTCCAATCTGTGACCATCCATTTCCAATCCTCTTTCCAATGTTTTATATAATTCACCTTAATACAAGTTTCTCTCTTTTAATTAATAGAATATAGCTACTGTAATACTCTGACCCGGAAGATTAGCTGATAATATTGAGCCTGACATCTTTGAGCCTCTTAGTCCCGAAAAGGCCTAAATCAAATTAGTGATTGGTTTGCCATTATGATTAGCAGGACCAAACTGTTCTGGGACTTAGTAGCAAATTCAATTACAGTTTTGCACCCCAGCCTTCAGTATTTCTGCAAACTTATTTTGCAGAAAAAATGCATCTATATACAATGCTGATGAATCAGAGAGAGTCTGAACATTGTATTGATGCAATGTAAGATGAATGCCATGCAAAATATTTACTATCCCAGAGCTTCATTTGCATAGGGTTGCGGATTTGAATTGGCAAAGCCTACTGTATCTCAAAGAGCCTTGGTGGAGCAGTGGGCTAATGCCTCCTTAAGTAACACCAGCTGCCTGCAATTAGTGCAGGTTCGCATCCCACCAGGCTCAAGGTTGACTCAGCCTTCCATCCTTCCGAGGTAGGTAAAATGAGGACCCAGATTGTTGGGGGCAATTAAGCTGACTTTCTAATAATGCCGCTTAGGGGGTGTGTGAAAGCCCTAATAAGCAGGCATATACATAGAATGAAGGCTACTGCTAAGCTTGTAAGCTGCCCTGAGTCTTCGGAGAAGGGCGGGATATAAATGGAATTAAAATAAAAATAAATAAATAAAAATAAATGCCCTCTCAAAGCTTTCTGTCTAATTCTTGGGCTAATTTCAATCAAAACTAGCTCAATGCTTGGCCTTAAAATTACATCAGGTAGGTGGGCTATGTAGCCAATGTAATTTTTTGAGCAAGCAGATGGGATTCCAATATGACAAATACATTCTTTATGCCAAGACAAAACAATGACAAATGATACATAGTCATATTTTAAAAAAAAAACTAGAAAAAGTCCACTGTTGGTCTAGCTTAGTTTACACATGTATTGGGAGCCATGAGGATATATCAGAGTTGTAGATTTGACAGGAAAATTGAAAAACTTCCCAAAAGATGGTGCTGCCACATCATACTGTTGCCATGAAAACCGTGCGGTTGTGTCCATATAATCCCAAGGATTCTCACTCTCCAAAAGCCTTTTTGGTACAAAAATTATTATTTCAGGGAGGCAGGGATTTGGGGCTTTTTAGAACTGATGCACTGCTAACATGGTATGGGTACTTTTGTATATCTAAAAAAGAGAAATGCATTTGAATCTTATTGTGTATGGAATATCTGTAGGCTACAATGCCTGGAGAGAATTCTGTGACTTGCCAAGACTAAGGACAGAACAGGAGTTGATGACAGCAATAGAGAATAAAACCATTGTCCAAAGAATTATGGAACTCTACAAAAGCCCCAACAACATTGATGTCTGGCTGGGGGGAATAGTAGAAAATATTCATCCTGATGCCAGAACGGGTCCCTTGTTTGCATGTATCATTGGAAAGCAAATAAAAGCATTGAGAGATGGTGATAGGTAAGTTTACTGTACCTGCATTACTGCATTATACTTGCTTTTACAGAACAGACAGGGTGAGCCATTTTGATATCTGGATTCAATACGTTTGGTGAGCACAGTGAAGACCCTTCCTTCCTTCCTTCCTTCCTTCCTCCCTTCCTTCCTTCCTTCCTTCCTTCCTTCCTTCCTTCCTTCCTTCCTTCCTTCCTTCCTTCCTTTTGCAAATTTCTCCATCATCATCATTATTATCACCGCCACCATCATGAATTATGTTAGCGACTGGCCAAGTTAGTGACTTAAGGAATTGGACTGAGGACACCCAACAGAACTCAATATCCCATTACCCCATTGCACAGCTAACATCCTCTGCCAATATAGCACTAGTGATCTCATTGCAGATGCTCACATATCAGTGCAAAAATCGCTGGGCTGGAGATTAGCCAGTACATGTTTGAGACCTGAGTGCTGCTGTGTGGTGGGGTGACCTGTCATTCACTCCAGCTCCTTGGCAGGGACATGATAGAAGCCTCTCCTGGGCATCCCCTGGGCAATGGTGATGTCACCAGCTAATCCTTTCAGCCCCAAGTGCCTTAAACAGTGCTTCCAACATGCACAGGACAGGGCAGTGCAAAGATCTACAGTTCATAAGCCTGTCCAGAAACAAGTATACTGTAATGATGTCAGTGTGAACCAGGAGCCTGCTTTACTAGGGAACTGTTGCTTGGTAGAAGCCAAAATGGATACAATTATACTACAAAAGTCTTCTCAGAGTTCAGGCTGAAAGCACATCATTTATAGTAGAAAATTATCATTGGAGCAATACTAACAAGCACTCACATGATTGCTGCTCTGCATATTTAGTGCTTGAACAAAGTTGCATCCCCCCACGTGGTGAAGTAGAATTACATTCAGTATTCTTAATAGTATACCATTAAATCCATAATACTGTATTAGCTTTATTCCCTATCCTTCAATGCAATGTACAATCCTCAGTCATTTGTAAGATTCTATTTTATAATACTCTACTGTCTGCACTAATTTAATCCATTTCTATCCATGTCCTAATACATATTTTTAATATCAGAAAATTTAGATTATACACTAATAGATTGTATTTATACTGGCATCTTCTTTCCATGCAGATTTTGGTGGGAGAACGTTGACATTTTTACTGATGCTCAAAGGCATGAGCTTGGAAAATATTCTTTATCCAGACTTATTTGTGATAACACAGGCTTGATGGAAGCACCCCTTGATCCTTTTCTACTTGGAAAATTTCCCAAAGATTTTGTGTCATGTGAAAATCTACCTAGCATTAATTTAGGGCATTGGCGTGAAGTCTTTTGACCAGGTAACTTGAAAACTAATAGATTCATCTACAAGTGTTTATTGATAAATTCTAATGCATTTCTGGGGCATAATCCCAGGTGAATAAGCATAGGATTGCTGCCTCAATATCTCCCCCTTAGTTAGGAACATTTGCAAACAAAAAATATACTGAATGTTTTGAAGGATGGAAGCAAAATGTCTTAATTTCTCCTGCCACCAATTATAAGTAGATCTTCTTGCATTGCATGAAAGGATTATGAAAGTATTCAAGAAATATTGCTCAAAATAGTATCAATAGCTGTGGAACTATTGATCAGAGCCCCACCCTTTTTAACGTACACACACTGACTGTGGATTTGCTACCATGCTACTGGCTCAGAGTCAACCTTTTGGGAAGCTTTCCTTACTAAGAATCTAAATTACACTTAGAAAATTGAATTTGCTTTCATGTACAGACATGGGATAGGATTAGTTCAATTATGTTGCTGAATCTCGAAAAAACTTGCCAATGCAGCATTTATATACCTGCCAAATTTAAAGAAATCAGGGGCAATACAATGGAATCAAAGCCAATTAATCCAATGAGTGAATAATATATTGGCAAGGAAAACATACCGTGTGTATATCCATGCAGACAACCAGCTACTGGAACATCCTCAGTTATCTGTTAAAAAATGTACAAGATTTTAATGGAGCAGAAACTGAGACTACTAGATTTGGGATGGAGAGCTCTGAACAGTTTGCAAATGGCAGTAGACAACATTCCATATATTCAGGGCTTCTCAACTTTTTCACCCATTGTACCACTTTTATGATATGGCAACATCCGAGTACCACCAGTCGCCTAGCAAGGTGTCGAAAACTTGATGACCAAAAAAAAAAAAAAAAAAGGAAAAAAGTTATAAAGTACAGGTAGTTCTCGACTTACAACAGTTCGCTTAGTGACTGTTCAAAGTTACAATGGCACTGAAAAAGTGCCCCCCAAGCCACAGCCGAGCAAGACACTTGCCTGCCCGCCTGGCGGCGCTCTTCCACCTGTCTGAGGTTTTCATTGTTGTGAGCATTTCTGTTGAGGATTGGCAGTGGGAGGGGTGGGGGTTGTTTGGGTTTTTTCCCCCATTCTGCTGGGTGGTTGCAGCAGGTTTTGGTCACTTCCCATGACCCTGAGACACTGTGACGGTCATAAATATGAATCAGTTGCCAAGCATCTGAATATAAATAACAAGACCCTGGAGATGCTGTAACATTCCAGCTGATCGGTGCTTCTTCTAGGCTCAGAAGCTCCAGAATCAGCGCTGAGCTCCAGCTGGAGCCTGGCGCTGATCCTGGCACTTCCACTGAGCCCTGACAGCCCCAAAGAAGGATTGATCCTGGCGCTTCTGCTGAGCCCTGACAGCCCTGCAGCTCCAGCCATCTCTCGCTCAGGCTTGTGCAGTGCTGCCACCGGTTCAGCTCATTCCCCTTCCCCGCTACCACTTTTCTAGGATGGTTGTGTACCACCTGCCAGGTGCCAATGTACCAGTGGTACCCCTACCACTGGTTGAAAAGCCCTGCTATATAGGATAATCTCTCAGAAGTCACTAGCTATAACACAGCCTGGGTAGAATATGATGATAAATAAGTCAAAGTTGGTTTTACAGATCACAGTAGGTCAAATTGGGTTTATTATGGTTTATTTAAGAAATCAGAATTGGATTCACACAAGTTAAATCATAACCATGGTTTACAAAGCTGAGTAGCAGAGTTCTCACTTCCTTTAAAAATGAAACAAACTTTGTATGGCTTGGACCAATGTGTTATAACCAAAGTAAGACATACTCAGACACAAGGAACATACCTTTAGAGTTCAAGGTGAATAAAAAGTTAGTTTCTTAATATTATCAACAGATATAAACTTCCTTATCTGGAGTTTGTAAGATCCTTCTTTGTACATAATGGGAAAAATGTGATTCCTTATGGCCTTGCTCAGCAAAACACCTTATCCATTCTTTGGAATAAACTACAAACCAGCAAATAGCTTATAAGAATATAGCTAGAAGATAATACACTTGTGTGCTTTTTTTTCCTTGCAAAAAAAAGGGCAAATTTAAATGACAATCGTAGGTATCAAGTTTTAGACATTACATGGTTAGAATAACAACTAAGAAGAATGCTTTCTTTAGAACAGCTTTAGAAGTTTAATGTATAAAAGACACTCATAAAGTAAAATCATGTATCATTATGTGAGCATTGAATGAGGCAATTAAGAAAAAAACAGTATTTCAACAGTTTAAGAAAATACAAATTGTACAAAAATACATATTGCAGAAGAAATGCAGGAAGTTATGATGAACAGTATTTTAGGGTATATATAACAAGTACATTAGCCCTGACAAAGTGCTATCTTTTTAAAAAAATTATCATGATAGAAGATTCATTGGGAGATAAAATCAAATGTTATATATTTCATTAGGCAGTGAGTAAATAAAAGAATTACTAGCTGTTGGTCAGCTTGACATCATGGTAAACCGATTAAGAATAAAGAACTAAAGATCCATAATAACAACAGCACTTGGACTTATAAACTGTTTCATAGTGCTTTACAGCCCTCTCTAAGCAGTTAACAGAGTCAGCATATTGCCCCCCAAACTCTGGGTCCTCATTTTGCCAGCCTCGGAAGCTGAGTCATCCCTGAGCCCAGTCAGGATTGAATTCCAAACTGCGGGCAGAGTTTGCCTGCAATACTGCATTCTTAACCACTGCACCACCAATTAATAATACATTAATTGTGGCTAAATGAAATAGTAAAAAATATATATGCAAATTTTTAGGTTCTCCAGAATTCTTTTTGATGTAGGTTGTTACTAAAAGTGGTGAAAAAGTTAAGAGGAAATCATGAAAGTCAAGAAATTAAATTTGATGTTCCAGCCATCAAAGGTGACATCAAAGGTCAAGACTGCAAGACTGAATGTTTTAAGTCATGTTTACATGTTAGTCGTGTGAACTTACATCTGCCATTAGGAACAGAAAAACTGTTTCTTCCCCAGCTTTGAAAACACCAAGGCTACTACACTAATCTACAACAGAATATATATGTATATATTTTAAAAATATCCCTGTTATATATGCAATAAAGAAATTAAATCTATTAAGTTACAATGTCCTTTTAAACTCATATTGTTTTGGTTTTTGTATATGTGGGACTTCTGTATTCAGCAAGAGATATTGCTATAAATTAGTATCCTACCTAAGATGGTGCTAAAATAAATAAATAAATATGCATTGTGCCATCGCAGTGCAAGTTCTGCCCTTTAGTACTTGAGTTTTGCTGTCACTGGCAAGTTTGTGATGCAAGTGGAGAATATGGCTTCTATTTCAGTATATTAAAGCCATCACCATCAACCAAAGCTGATCAACATTAACGTGGGTAGTTTTTCACCTCATGTTCTGCTATGTGGTTCTCCAGTCAACGTGGAATACGAGGATTTCATCCATTGCTTAGAGGCTGGAAAATCTTCAGTGACCTTCACCTGATATGACCCATACCTGAGCCCTCAGAAGACCCATCACAAGACCTGTCACAAGACCTGTCACAAGACCTTCACCTGACGTGACCTCCCATCAGAAGACCTAATGATTACACAAAGCCCTTATAAGTAGAACAGGGGTGTCAAACTGCCGGCCTGCGGGCCGGAGCACCACAGAGAAACCAAGCCCATCCCGTTGCCGGCAATGGGAAAAAGTTCCATGACGTCGTGAGTTTGACATGTCTGAAGTAGAAGAACACCAACACTGACATTTCCTAAATTCCTCTGAAGATGTTACCTAGCCTGGTAATGAAATGTTCAGAAACCAATCCACAAGCTCGGAGAACGAACCTCCACCGTCATAAGCTACTTGGACAAAAACAATTAACCTGCACAAAAGGGAAATGAAATTCAGAACCACCAGTCTGTCAAGATGCTTCTCTTTTTAAAATCTGATATTTTCTTCAAAATTAAATATTATATTTCAGCCCAGCCCTACTAAATATCATTCCTTTTGTTTCTTTTTATATAAATTTTATTGAAAATTTTTACATGTACATAAGAGAAACATAAGAACATATGTAAAGGAAAAGATTTTTAAGAAATGTGAGAAACTCTACAAACAAAGAAATATAAACATGGATCAAGGGTTGCAATAAGACTCATATGATGCCTTAATGCTGCTTGAGAGCGTATAATATATTTTAAGAAATCGTTGGCAGATTTAATTGCAGGTCCTCGACTTATGACCGCAACTGAGCCCAAAATTCCTGTTGCTAAGTGAGACAGTTGTTAAGTGAGTCTTGCCCCATTTTATAACCTTTCCTGTCACAGTTTGTCAAGTGAATCAGTACAGTTATCAAGATAGTGACAAGCTTGTTAAGTGAATCTGGGTTCCCCATTGACTTTGCTTGTCAGAAGGTCACAAAAGGTGATCACATGATCCCAGGACACTGCAACTGTTATCAATATGAACCAGTTGCCAAGAGTCCAAATTTTGATCATGTGCACCATGGGGATGTTGCAACGGTTGTAAGTGTGAAAGTGTGTCATAAGTCACTTTTTTCAGTGCTGTTTTAACTTCAATGGTTGTAGCCGAGGACTATCTGTGTAGTAGGAAGGGAAATGGGATTTAACCTGTTTCTCTGTGTTTAAGTTCATGCTGGACAGACTGCAACCATAAAAAAGAATTAGCTCCCAAGCAGACCTGAAATGGCCTCACATGCCTCTGAAAATATTCCCACCACTTAACAATTGTGTAGAGAAGGTATTATGAACTATTCAGCTATTTTTGTTTTCAGTTTGAGTACGGTTCATAAGGTTCTTCGGGTGAATGTACATAACTCATTAATGGAAACTATTTTTCTCTAAACCTCCCTGGTGCCTGAAGTGCAAAGTCTCAATGGGTCCTCATTCAAACTGGCTGTCCATGGAGAAGTTCCATTTTAACACGGCAGGTCAGTGAGTTACAGCCAATAAATTGGGAAAGACTAGTATTGATTGGAAAGAGGAATTTTACACAATTCTCAGTCACTAGACCCCATATCTTCTCTCTGGGTACATGCACACGATGCCATTCTTTCATTAACGTAGAAAATTGCACTGTGACGCTCATTAAAAGGGGATTGGGAAAATATTCCATTCACAGAAACTTCCACAAGGAGTGTCCAGTTGAAAAACTACAGGTCTGCCATTGGAAGCTATGTGAAAGGGAGAAGGTGTAAAATTGTTGGATTTGTCCATAACCTGCTTCACATAAGTGATCATTTCACTACAGTTCTGGTAGCTACTTGCCTTTATGCCATTATTATATAATTAAACTTCACTTGCCCTAAATTAGAAAGGGAGTGTCCGTTTCAGATAGATTCAGAAATTTATCAATATTTACTATAGATCCCAAACAAATAGGTACCATAGGGAAGAGGGGTCCTGGCAAGGATCACTCTATTTAGCTGTTTGGAAAGGGAGAATTCCAATCCTGCAGATCTGTCCATCCATTTCTCATGAATAATCTTGAAAAGATCATTGCCAGATTGGTTCCATGTCAGATTATTCTGCACTTATTTTTTGTACTGAATGATGTGCAGTGTGGGTGTGAGAGAATCTCTTTTACATCTAAAACTTTAAAAACAAACCCTTCGCATTTACAGAAACAGCTATCTTCGAAAAGCAGAGGGTTCTTCTCTAGCATTTCTTAGAAGAGCTAAAGCCTTTTACAGGCTATTGCAGTCATGAGATAATGGAATTAGAGATGGTTTGTGCAGTCAGAGGATTTCAAGCAGGTGAGGAAAAACGAGAAGCACAAAGACTGACTGAGGGTCTCAGTCGGGTGGGTGGAAGAGAAGCCTCAATCATCTCTGTAGACCCAGCTTCCTTCCCACCTTGATCCAGCTTCCAGGTAGGACCCGCTACCTAAAGAAAAGAAATGCTGGGCAAAATAATAATGGCAATACTACCAATAATAATTATTAACACCATCAAACATCCACATCTTCCTATCTCAAGTCCTTGGGAAGGACTCGAGAGGTGGACGAAAGTGCCAAATCCAGTCCGAACATCTGGTTGACTGTGCAACAAATCACAATACTATAGCAACCATTTTCAGCCCACATAGCTTTAAAGCATATGTCCAGAGAACAGCAGCCCCAAATTCTTTTAAGATGAAAACAAGAGCATCCATCTTAGGCTTTTAAAATTAATTGCATTAAAAATACAAACAGAACTTTTCTTTTAGCTTTAGGTGCTCAAATGCCCAAACAATTATACTTGGATGGAATAAGGCATTTAGCTGATGTGATCACAACTCTTCAAACATCAATCTCTCACCAAATGCTGTGGGGTGATTGAATACAGAGAACTAGAATGGGTGAGATTTATGGTCCCTATATCTTGGTTGGATGATGGATGGACAATAGATTAGACAGATGATAGATGGATGATAAACAGATGATAGATTAGCTGATAGATAGATATAGATGATAGATAGATAGATAGATAGATAGATAGATAGATAGATAGATAGATAGATGAGAAAGAGAGAGAGAGATGCAGTTTACATTAAGCAATAAATTAACCTCTGCTAGAAGAATCAGAGGCAAATTTCTTGAAATAATTAACAGTCATACTCAAAATAACAGACAGCACAGTTGCAGGCTGGCTTTCCTGGCCCAGGTGTAGTTTGAATGATTTCTGTGGAGAAAAATCATGGGTTGGGGGATTGATTACCCATCCCTAAAGGGAGGAAAGAAGTTCATTACTGGGACATAGTTCTGTTTAGATTTTTGGTCATAAGAAAGACGGGGGAGTTGGACTTGGATATGCATAATGCAAAGTGCATCCATTCCTTTAGAAGGCCAGAGGTGCTTGACTAATATTTCTTCCTTTGTGTTCTGAGATATTAGTAGTGCAGACCACCCCTGTTCTTCAATATTTATTTTTAAAATTTATTTTCTCCCATCTTTATTAATTTTAGAAATAAACAGAAAACATACCTAATGCTCCTTCCTCCTCTTAGTTTTCCCATAACAACAACCCTGTTGTGAGTTAGGCTGAGAGAGTGGAACTGCCCCCAAATCAGCCAGCTGGCTTTCGTGCCTAAAGTGGGACTAAAGTTCACCATCTCCTGGTTTCTTTTTCTTTGCTTTTTTCATTTTTATAATATTAGATTATAGAATAAAATACAGAAATACAAAAGCAAAGACAGGACACAGTGGGAAAAGAAAGGGGAAAGAAAAGTGAGTAGGAGAGGGGGGAAAGAAAAAGAAAAGGCATTGATTTGAAACTCCCTATGTTGCAATAGAATAAAGCATTAACATCGAACATCAACTATTTACTTTTCCATAATAGTATAAACTAGCCATTTCTATAACAACAAATCAATCTAATCAGTAAAACCAAAATCAAAGTTTCATTTTTTTCCACCTCAAGCATAGTCCAGAAGCAGTCTCCATGTAGAAACAAAGGTACCGTATTTTCCGGTGTATAAGACGACTGGGCGTATAAGACGACCCCCAACTTTTGAGAAGATTTTCATGGGTTAAAAAGTCATCTTATACACCGGAAAATATGGGTAAGTAGGAAGTCAGGGCTGCTTCTCAATTAGGTGAAGGTTTATCAAGAGCTTTTGGCCTCAAGATCATCTTTGCTCTGCCTCGCCTAAACCTCATCTCCTCTCGCCTTGGCGCCCCCTTCTACTTCAGCCACATGCGCTGGATGTTTCGGCCAGGAGCGATGAGCATTGTGGCCCAACACTTCGGGAAGGCACCAGGTCTGAAAGAAGGTGGTTCTTTCCATAGGTTAGTTAATGAACAGGGTGTCGGAGTGGGGGGGGGAGAAACGGGCTCAGCCCTGTGCTACAAGTTTAAGATTCACAGACACACCCTCCCCAAGGCCGCCTTCTACTTCAGGGCAGAGGGGCGACCCCGGGCTGCTGGAGCCCCAGCACCAGCTTTCCGCTGCGGTCTGCCTGTCGCAATTCCTGAGCTGCGCCTTCCCGGGCGGGTGTTGCTGTAGGTCTGCCACGGCACCACACCCTGAAGTCAAACTCCCAGGGTCAGGTGAAGCTTAACTCTGCACGAACATGTCAGGTCGGCCTCTGCCTGGCTTCCCGTGCTCCCTTGAGCTCTTGTGCTCGTGGAGTGCCAGCGGCTCGGCACATGCTAAACTCCCGCTCCCTTCCAAAAAAAAAGGGCTGCTGCCCTAGGACGCCGGTAAGCTGGAGCCTCAGCCTCGGTTGGGCTGTTCAGTTTATTTATGAGGAGGCTGTCTTTCGCCATTCTCGAGCGCTGGATTTGTCAGTTTCCACTAACGTCTCTGCTCCCAAGGATTAATTTACTATTTTCCGGTGTATAAGGCAACTGGGCGTATAAGACGACCCCCGACTTTTGAGAAGATTTTCATGCATTAAAAAGTCGTCTTATACACCGGAAAATACAGTACTTGTATTCTTTTCTTTAATCAAAACAGTCAATTTCATAATCTCTGCCAGCTCCATCAACTTCTGTAGCCATTTGTCCATAGTGGGAATCAAAATATCCTCCCATTTTGACCGTTTCCTGGTTTCTAGCCTGGTGCCTTATCCTCAACTTGGCAAAAGACAAACCTGTAGTTTATTTCAATATACTGCATCTCGGCAGAGCTTCACATTACTCTATAAAAAGCCACAGCATTCAGGAAGATATAGATGACAAATTCATTTGCATGCATGAGCCAGTAGATTCTCTATTAAGCTGCCTTATCAACTTTTCTGAGAGGAGAAAGTGATTCAGATAACACTACAGGAAAGGGAGCATATGGCATCACATACCTCATTATGTAATTTGTGACACATGGGATATTGTTGTGTCTTGATCCGTTTGCCTATGGAGTTAGATGATCTGATGGGGGGGAAATGTGGCTTTTTCTTTTATTCACGTCGTATATATACCCTAAATTCTATCTACCAAAGTGCCAGGCAAAATACAGAAGCGCTAATAGTATTATAATATCATTCTCCCTGCCTCTCAGCAGAGTAATATTCTGACAACAAACTGAATGGGCAAGCTGCATAAATCTGTAATTTATTCTCCAAGACATTGTTTACATCCAAACAAAATAAACTGCAGTGCATCTCCTGTATGAAAATGAAGCAGCATAATGGGACTTGACAAAATAAGAAGAAAAGCAACCATCAAAGACAGTCGATAAAGATCATAGTTTAATTTATACAGTAGGAAATCTTGACTGTACAGCCTCTTTTCCTTCTTCCATACAAAATCAGGCAGATGAAAAACAAATCAAGAAATGAACACCAGTTGAACAGATATTTGCTGAAATTACAAGAAGCTCAGTGAAACCAACAGTCTCCATTACATTGTCCCGGGATGTTGTTCTGTGGAGATATTTTCCTTTCCCCCCTCATACTCAGAATCGCCAAAGCGACATAGAAAGATATGTAGGGGAATAACATCCAATACCGAATAAGCCACTGGATATACCAGGCCCAGAATTGGCCAAATTGAAATAAATCGTCGTGAAAATCTGAAGCTCTAGAACTTCTGCTGTAATCTTCCTATTGAGTAAAGTGAGAAAGTTCACAAGTTTTAGTTGGTTTGAAAAGTTAATTCTATTTCATAAATTCATTTTATCTTGTTGGACAGAATAGAAATCAGTCTCAATTGAATGTGGATGAACCTTAAGCTTCAGGAAAAGTTGCAGGACAAACAGTATAGCTACTCCACCTATACGCTTCCTTTTCTAAGGAGGAGGAAGAGGAGGAGCTTGGAACTCTTTGAGACTTCCTGCATATCATTTAAGAAATTTCCCAGTTGGGACCCCCAAAACAAAAAAATATTATCTTGACTACAAAAATGTTCACCAAAATAAAGCATCTGCAGAATGATTCCTATAGCACAAACAGAATTAGCATTGACAGTACGGACATGTTTATGGCTAAAGAAAAATGGGACATTTAAAACTAATAGTGTAAAACTGTCCTGGTTTCTGCTTGAAATCTTCAATGAAGCTTTACCACTGTATAGCTGCCTGCTCTTGTCAGCACCAGCAATCTTTCCAACCTCCCAGTCTCAACCACCAGATTCCTGCTTCTCCATCCTGAGATTAGCTGACTTCTGCCAATAATCCCAGTCACCAGCTGATCTTCTCTATCTACTTTTCTAAATCATTAATTTAAAGCCTAGCAACTATAAATTGAGCAGCACAGTAGCCTAGAGGTGAAGACACTTGCCTCCCACTCAGAAGGTTGAGAGTTCAATCCCAGGCAGAGACAGATGTTTCTCTATCAGGGCATAAAGAGAAAATATCTCCTATGAACTCCATATAGGCTTCAGGAAGGGCATCCAATCAGTAAACTCTCAGCTCCATTCAGTTGCCTCGACCCCACCCAGAAGCAAGAGATTATAGGGTCATAAAAAAAACTGTAAATAAAACAAACTAACTGACTTAAGCCAGTTCATATTAGCAAAGTGGACTTTTGCCCTGTTACATCTGATTCTCAGCCAGAAATCACTCACAAATTAGAAGTACTATAAAACACAGCTAATTTGGTGAATTCATATACCAGTCAATCTTGTTGACTCATGGCAGTTCATAGCAATAAAATATAGAAACCAACCTTCAATAAAAGAAAAATAAATAACAATTGAACAAAAAGCAATTAAAGGAAAGCAATGCCAAGTCCCATAGCTACCAATGTCAACCAATATTTAATTTATTTTAGGTATTTAGTTCAGGCACTGCTGAACTCCAAACAACCCTGGATGGCTGACAATACAACAAAAAATGGTGGCTTTGGTTTTCAATATTCTCAATGCCAAATATTGAGTTATAATTATTTTGTAAAAAGATGTCCAAGTCTGGCCTCTAGCGGGAGACTATTACATAAGGAGTGGGAGGGAACTGCTAGCTGTAGATGTTCTACTACAAACCACAGCAGGCTTCCTCAACGTGTTAGGGTTGCCTTTCCAGAATTCCCAATACAGTACAGGTAGTCCTCGACTTACGACCACAATTGAGCCCAAAATTTCTGTTGCTAAGTGAGACGTTTGTTAAATGAGTTTTGCCCCATTTTATGACCATTCACAGTTGGGAAGTGAATTGCTCAGCTGATATGTTAGTAACAAGGTTGTTAAATGAATCTGGCTTCCCCATTGACTTTATTTGTCAGAAGGTTGCAAAAGGGACACTGGAATCGTCATGAACGTGAATCAGTTGCCAGGAGTCTGAATTAAACATGGGGGAATTTTGCAATGGTCATGTGAAAAATGGTCATAAGCAGGGCTTTTTTTCTCATAGAATGCTCAGAACGGAGTTCCAGCACCTTTTTTGGATGGAACCTTGTAGGGTAGGCAAGGCGGGTTGTATAACATGTGTGAGTTCCGGCACCTTTTTCTTTTACAAAAAAAGCACTGGTCATAAGTAACTTCTTTCAATGTTGTTGTAACTTTGAATGGTCACTAAACGAACTATTATAAATTGAGGACTACCTGTATTAAACAGTTCTGGTAGTTCCATCTCCATATCTCTGCAACTTGCCAAATCAAGAAAAGCTGGCCCATATTGCTATTCAACTGCTCTCACTACCTTGGGTAGGCTTCTTCAAGGCATTTGGGGGTAAAAATTCAAGTCTTCAACTTATTTTTATAATAACACTGTTATGTTTTACTGCAGACATCAACAGATGTGACAATCAAACAAATCTCCCGCGTCACTCTTTGGCTAAATGTGTGAACATCAAAGGCACTTTCCAGAAGATGGCAAAATGTGTAGAGGCTGCACTGCTTTTTCAATTAAAATGTTGCAGACCACAGAATTCCTAGGAAATTTCACCCAGTTTCACTGTCTTTTAGCATTTTGTAGTTTATGGTTATAAACAGTTGAGTGACAACTGTTTTCTAAACTTAAGATATAACAGGCAGAAAATAAATGTCTGTGAGTTGAAGGACAGTGGTCAGCTCAAAGCCACCCGGTAAATATATTTGGTGAATTTGTCCATTCCAAGGTCTACAGTACAAAGACACATCTTACTTGATAAATTTCTCCTATCTCTTGATATAATTTAAAGGTGCAGAAAAGATACCTATCAGTTTTCAGAGGAATAGTTTTCTGAGTAGTTTAAAAGCATAAACTGTAATGCCATGAAAACAATCTAATCACACAGTGAACTAACATTATGATACAAACAAAATTAAGAACACCAAAACAGCAGAACAGAGCATGAAAAAAATTGTTTTTAAATCAAGTGGAATGGGAGAAGCAAACTAATCTACAGTATATCATAGCCAATATCCAGAGATTTTTAAATATAAAGTTCAGTGTAAAATTTTTCTTCTTAAAATATAAGTTTAATGTAAATTTGCAGGAACAAGATATTGTTTTTAATTAAGATTTTTTTTTGTGTGTAAGCTTTTTATTATTTTTTTTCTCTACATACATATGTTAATTTTTCAACCAATGTGTGGTCTGGGTTGAAAAAAATGCTAATACATAATCAAGTCCTACTCTTTGGTTCGGGACGCAGTGGCTCAGTGGGTTAGGACGCTGAGCTTGATTGGCAGTTTGGCGGGTCGAATCCCGAGTGCCAGGTAGCAGAGTGAGCGCCTGTTACTCGTCCCAGCTTCTGCCAACCTAGCAGTTCAAAAGCACGTAAAAATGCAAGTAGAAAAATAGGGACCACTACGGTGGGAAGGTAACAGCATTCCGTGCGCCTTTGGCGTCTAGTCATGCCGGCCACATGACCACGGAGACGTCCTTGGACAAGCGCTGGCTCTTCGGCTTTGAAACGGAGATGAGCACCGGCCCCTAGAGTCGGAAACGACTAGCATGCAAGTGCGGGGGAACCTTTACCTTTACCTTTACTCTTTGGTTCTCTCCTCTAGCCATTTGTAGAATAATTTCCAGCTTTGGTAGTATTCTGTTTCTTATCTTTCAGCCTCATAGTTAATCTGTCCATCTCAGCGCATTCCAGTATTTTTTTAATTACTTCTTCCTTTGATGGTATTCCTTCATTTTTCCAGTGTTGCACGAAGATTATTCTTGCTGCTGTTGTAATATGTAGAACCAAATATGAATTTTGCTTATTAATCTTTTCTGGTATTAGGGAAAAAAAAGCGTGCCACCCCAATTGTAAGTCATGTCCCTCCAAATATAACAACCTTTTATTCCTAAGGGTTATCCATTCTTTCACCCATGTTAATACAGATGCTTGATAGTAAAAAAAAAGCCCACTCGGGTAGACCAAAGCCTCTATTTTCCTTAGCATCTTGCAACGTTTTCATCTTTATTCTAGCTTTCTTTCCTTGCCATACAAACTTCAAAATTAATGAATTCAGCTCTTGGAATAATTTTTTCTCAAGTTTTATCGGAATTGTTTGAAATAAAAATAAAATCTTAGGCAATATATTCATTTTAACTATAGCAATTCTTCCTAGTAGTGACAATTGTAAGTTCTTCCACTTTTCCAAATCTAGCTTTATTTGTTTCAATAGCCTTATATAATTGTCTCCTTTTATAGTTGAGCATTTGGCTGATAAATGTATACCCAAATATTTAACCTTTTTCACTATCTGTACCTCTATTAATTCTGACAATCGGCTTTTTTGCTTATCTGTAAGATTCTTAACTATTATCTTAGTTTTTTTCTTTATTTATTTTTAATCCTGCTATTTCTCCATACTGTTCTATCTTTCCCCACAATTTAGGGATCATCTCCAGGGGTTCTTCCAAAATAAATACTAAATCATCAGCAAATGCTTGTAATTTATATGTTTCACCCTTTATCCCCAACCCTCTAATTTCTGTATCTTGTCTGATACTTTGATTTAAAACTTCCAAAGTGAAAATGAATAACAGAGGGGACAATAGGCATCCTTGCCTTGTGCCTTTCCTTATTTTGAAGCTCTCAGTACAATCTCCATTCACAATCATTCTGGCTGTTTGTTTATTATATATTGTTTTTACCATATTTATAAAATTCTGTCCAAAGTCCATTATTTGTAATTGATGAATCATAAATTGCCATGAAAGATTATCAAATGCCTTTTGAGCATCTAAGAATATTAGTGCCATTTGTTTCCCTGGATGTAGCTCATAATATTCTAATACATCCATTATCACTCTTAGATTATTTTTAATTTGTCTCTTTGGTAAAAAGCCGTTTTGATCTGGGTGTATAAATTCAACTAAATATTTTTTCAATCTCTCCGCCATTATTGAAGTAAAAATTTTATAATCCACATTGAGCAGTGAGATCAGTCTATAGTTCTTAATCTGGGTCAAATTTAAATCTTCTTTTGGTATTAAAGTAATATTTGCTTCAATCCACGTCGTTGGAATTCTAGTTTCTAATAAAAGTTCATTACAAACATCTTTCAACGGTTCGCTTAGTATCTCTTGTAAGTTCTTAAATAACTCTGCTGGAAGCCCATCTGGACCTGGTGTTTTCCCATTTTTTGTCTTTTTATGGCCTCTGATATTTCCATCATTTAACCCATTCATCTAACATAATTTTAAATGTCTCTGAAATCTTTGGAAGATTACTTTCTTCCAGATATTTTACAGTTTTCTCTCTTGAAGTCTCCTCCTTGTCATACAATTCCTTATAGAATTCTTTGACTATCTTTTTTATTTCTTCATTTTTATATTGTAAATAACCTTTCCCATCAAGTAAGTTATGTATTGTTTTTTTTCTGTTTTTTAAGTTTATAAGCTAACCATCTTCCTGGCTTATTGGCATTTTTGAAAAAAATCTGTTTTGCTCTTTATATCTGTTCTGCCACTTTTTCTGAGTCTAACAGATTTAATTTATGTTTTATTATGTCCATTTCTCTTTTCAAAGTCTTTTTTGTGGATTTTTTTGCAGTTCTAATTCTAACTTTCCAAATTCTTCTTTTAATAATACATATTGCTGTTTTCTGTTTATTTTTCCTTGCCATATAAGTTATAGCTATGCCTCTAAAGTACACTTTAGCTGTATCTCATACATTTTGTACTGTTGTGTCTTCTTTTTTATTTTATTTGAAGAAGAATTCCATTTCTTTTTTTATTAACTGTATAAATTCTTTTTCTTTTAATATGGCACGATTTAAAGTCCATCTTGGCCTTTTTTGTATTCCTTTCCAGGTCATTTTCAAAGGATTATGATCTGCCCATATGCCTGTTTCTATTTCAATGTCCTATATGTTCATTCTCATGTCAGCAGTCATCCAAATCATATCAATCCTTGACCAAGATTTTTGGCTATTTGAATAGAAAGTATATTGCAATTTTTGTGGATTAACTTCCCTCCAGACATCTTAAATTCCCATTTCCTCTGCTATATCAAAAAATGTCTTAGGTAATCTTCCTCTTCGACTTTTTCCTGTTTTGTTACTTTTATAATCAATTTTTCCATCTATTATTGCATTGAAATCTCCTAGTAGGCAAATGTTTTAGTACTCCATTTCTATTATTTTTCTGTGTAGGTTTTTGTAAAATTTTTCTTGATTATTACTCGGTGCATAAATTACCACTAATAATATTTGCTTTTGATGCAGTTAAATTTCTAGCATTACAATTCTTCCTTCTTTATCTGAATATAGCATTTTAGAATCTATTGTCTCTTTAATATATGTAGCGACTCCTCTTTTTTTCTGTTGCGCTGATGCATAATAAAGTTTCCCAATTTTTGGATATTCCAATTATTTATGATGTTGTTCTTCTATATGTGTTTCTTGCAAACAGATTATATCCAAATTCAATTTCTGTAACTTCCTAAAAATCTTATTTCTTTTAATTGGGGAATTCAGTCCATTTATGTTTACTGAGAAGATTCCATTTTCTTTCTCCATTTCTCCATTTCCATATTTAGGTCTAGTAGATCTAGTAGTCCTTTGTCCTCTGGCAGGTCCTTCATCCTCGCCCTTTTGGTCGTCTTTCTCTTTTGGTTCTTCTGTTTGTGTGGTTGCTCCTTGGGTCCTCTCTTCTGTTTGTCTCTGCTCCTTACTCTCCCCTTTGTTTCACTCCTTCATCTAAAATTGACCTATTCCGTGCCTCAAAATCTTCCACCTTCCATATTGAGTCCAATCTATATCTTATATTGTTCCAGCTTATTAAGATGCCTTCTGGCATCAGCCATCTGAAGTTTATACTATTGGCAATCAGCTTCGTAGTCAGAAAGTGATAATGTCTTCGTGTGTCTCTAACTCTCTTAGGTAACTGCTTTAAAACCACAATTTCTTTATTTTTGTATTGTATTGGCTCATCTCTAACTTTCTGTAGTACTTCATCTCTTGTTGTCTTGTTTGTAAACTGTACATGTTCTTCTCTTGGCTGTTTATTTCTTCTTGCATAGCTTGAATTGATGCGAAATATTTCATCCACCTCTAGCTGAATTGCTCCTCGGTCTGCCTTTAAAGCCTCTTCCAGGATGTTGATAATCACCTCCGCTATGTTTTCTTCTCTATCCTCAGGAATATTTTGAAATCTTAAATAATGTTCTGCTTTTTCCATCTCTAAAGTCTTAATTGCATTCTCTAGTTTTTCATTTTTTTGTAATAACACTTCTATCTTTTTATCGTTCTCATCTGTTTTTTCTTCAATTTTGTGTATTTTCTGTTGATTTTTAATTATCATTTGATTCTGAGCTTCAAATTTTCCCTTTATATCCAAAATTTCTTCACTTACTTTCTCAAGTTTACTTTGTATTTCTTTATGATTTTCCTGTATTTTCAGGTGATTTCTTTCCAATGCCTCTTGATTACGTAACATGAGTTCTTGAAGCAATTTTAATGAAGTCTGTGTTTCACTTCGAGCAGCACTTATCTTTTCATGATGCAACATTGCTTCACTAGATTGTCCTTCTGAGGGTGCAGAAAAGGTTTTCTTCATGAGTCTGATAATATTTGATGAAGTCATTTTACAGCTTACAGTCTAAAGCCAAAACAACATCTGTTTATATTTAGCCAAATTCAATAAAAGTAACTTTGAAGAGTCTTGTCCCTCACAATCTCACAACAAGGCACTCTTATCCTTTGCAGGTGTCCTTTGTCAAGGTTACTTCAATCAACAACAATTTTTTCAATTCTCACAATATATCAGAGATTTCATTCTTCTTTCGCCACTAGATGTACTCCTTGGCTTATTTATCAATGTCCGATATTTTTAACAAAGAGTATTTCCCCTTCTTTGTAATAATTGCTTGCCGCTTTTAACTTTAATCCTTCTTGGGGGTCTTTACTTTTCAGCCCTTTCCCATCAGGGGCACATTTATAATCCTCAAGGAGAAGGAAAGAAAAATTCTGGCTCACCCAGCTTCAGCACGCAGTTGAGAATCAGCTGATTTATATTCCTTTTCTTCCTGCTGGAGGCGACTAGGGCTGCTGTGGCTGTCCCGGCAGCCTTTTTCTTCATTTTTTCAGAGGGTCCTACAATTCGCTCCGATCGGGTGCCCCCTGGTCTGAACTCCTGAAGTATCCTTCCTCCTTCATTGCCCCTTCTTCCGACCCTTTAAGGGTTGCTAGATGAAGAAAAACCAAGCTGGAAAGCCAAGCACTGGCTTTTCCCAGTTGTCCCGATGGCTGCCAAACAGGAAGTCAAGATTTTTTTATAATAGTAAAATTTAATATAAATTAAACTGAAAGAAAGAAAAGAGAATAGGAGTAAAAAGTGTAAGGAAAAGGAAAAGAGAGAGAAAAAGAATATAAAGAAACAGAAAAGAAATACATAAGGAAATAACTTCCAGACTTCATCACAGTATAAACAATATCATCACAGTATAAACAGTATAAACAAATTTAGTCACTCTTCACCCCTGCTAAGATTACCAACATTTATCTCTTCATCCCATATTCCATCTCTTATCTATAAACAAAACTATAAGAAATTAACTTTTTAGTCCTGGTGTCAGCAGAAAGTCAATAAAGGGTTGCCAGAAGTAACAACACATATTGATTTAACTTTAATCAAATAAACCAACATTATACTCATTTGTTTTACTTCTAATATTCTGTCTTTAGTATGTTCAAATGTTGGATTTGATTTCTTTTCATTTCTTCTTTGTCCCATTGCCCACCATTCTTTGAGGCTTTAACAACCTTTTGTAAATTCAACAGGAAAAAATTGCCAGTCATTGTCTTGGTTCATCATTTGTACTTCCCTTTTAAATTTTAAAAGCTCGAGCAGTTTATTTTCTAGATCCAGTTAAACACAGATTTGCTTATATTTAAGAGTTGAGATATGGAATGGTTAATATTGTATTTGTTGATGAATGTGATTTTGACTCTGTTTGGACTTTATGTTTACACCTGCATTGAAAAAGATCTTGCTTATTGGACTCATTGAGTTATAGAATGAAGAGCTTTGTTAATTAAGAAGAGGTGAAGAGATAGTAAAATTGTTTGTACTAGTCAAGAAGAGGATGGAAAGTCACTTACTTAGGGTTTTTTTTTGTGGGTGATCTCCCATTCTCTTCTTATCAGGAGAGGTCCCAAGGAGCTTATCTACTAACTGGTCCCTTGGTGTTTGCTGTTATTGTTAGTTCCACTTTTGCAGAGTCCTTTTCAGTTCATGTAAGTCATGTATGAGTCATGTATGAATAAAATTGTCAATAAAAGTTTCTGAACCAATGGTTGTACCACACCATGTTTCTTAGGACTCCTTTATTTTTTTCCGCAAGCTATAATTTTTTTTGTGTTTCATTAAACATTTCTGCTTCAATCAGTCAACAGCTGTTTATTCTTGCATACTCTAAAGTGCTACCATTTTAGAACCAATTAGACATGACAAACAGTCACAGTACTTCTAATCCATAAAGTAAAATTAAAGGGGATCAATGCCTAATATACATGACAACCAGACTAATGGGAGAGCTTTTTACTGGGAGAAATATAGCATTGCTACACCTAATTCTGCAATGGCTTTGCCTTCTCCCTGCATAACAATTTAGTATTGCTGGTTTATCATGGTTTCCTGGTACAAATAGCTCAGTCTGTATATGTAAGAATAAAACAAGCCAGAAATGGAAAAAAAAGTTTATGTGATGTCAGGTTCCTGGGTCATTGCTCCCAAACAAACTAATATAACCCTATTTATTGTTGTTTATGAATCCAAATGTATTTGGGACCAATCTTTAAGGTTAAGGGTTTAGATTTCACACCGTTAATTTCTAGTAAGGTTCAAAGGTCAAAAGGTGCATGCATAAATTGCCCCCATCTACAACTTTTTAAAGATTTTTTTCCCCAAGGTTCACATAGCTGCTGTAGGATTCGGGGCAGGAGGCAGTGGGGCAATGAATTTGTGGGGTTTTTTCCCATGCCATCCAAACCACTTATTTGAATCTGAACCATTGTACAGATTTAATTTCTAGATTATTTTAGCTTCTGCAAAGAAAGGGGTAAACCAGAAGCAAACAAGCTGCATGAATCAGCATGCTGCTTGTTTACAACAACTCAAGATAAGAAAACAATTCTAGCTAGTTATGTGTAAATGTAGAGCACCCTATGAAAAGGTGATTACTATCTGCTAGCTGGCCCCAGCTAGGTGATTTGGAATAGAGCAAATTTCAGATTTTCTACATGGCAAAATGTCAGATTCACTTTTCTGAAAGGAAGGTTATTGCTCATAAAACATGTAATTTATAGAAAAAGTCCCAGACTGAATCAATGGCATGTTTAAATGGGACTTCAGAAATTTCCAATCTGAAATCTTTAGAAGTCAGTAAACTACTGAAAGCAGGAGGTCATTGTCAAGTGAAGGCTGATCACATAATGCAGACATGTCAAACACAAGGCCCGGGGGCCAGATCCGGCCCGCGATGTGGTTTCATGCGGCCCGCGAAGCTACCCTGGAAACAGTGAGGGAACGGCCCCCACTGCCTTGGCCCTGGCTCAGAGACCCTCCTTCTGCCAGAGACCCTCAGATCTGTCCCACTCCTGCCCAGGCCCCCATAGGCACCCTTGATGCGAACGATGTAGAGCTGGCCACGCCCACCCAGTAGGCCATACGCACTCTAGCCATGCCCACCCAGTAGGCCACGCCCACCCAGGCCATATCCACCCGGCCCCCTGAGGGCAACCACAATGCTGATGCGGCCCACAATGAAATTGAGTTTGACACCCCTGACATAATGGGTCTTCCTAGTTCATGAAGCACCAAGATGTATTTAGTATAGACAATAAAGATATGAATGAATGAACCTTTATTGTCAAAGTACAACCATGTATACATTGAGATTGGCTGTGTCAGTAAACCCTAAAATGCCACCATAGGTAGCTTCATTTAGGGCTCTATTATAGATAGGCAATCAAGGTCCTCTGCCTTGGTCTTATGAACTTGCAAAATAAGCTGAGTGATATGGAACTTTGAAGACAGGATAAAAATAAAAGATTGTATATATCTTTTTATGGCAACTCCTCTTTTGTTTGTGAAGTAGTGTTATGACTTATAAGGGAACTAGTAATATGTATAATGACCACTCAAATAAGCGTCATCAACTTTTAAGAAGATCTCTTACATTTTATTGTTCATATATGTGTCCCACTCTTCTAAGACACTATG
This sequence comes from Vipera ursinii, assembly GCF_947247035.1. NCBI lineage: Eukaryota > Metazoa > Chordata > Lepidosauria > Squamata > Viperidae > Vipera > Vipera ursinii. Next base: position 222,275,491 of record NC_139512.1, on the reverse strand, counting down.
TTGGCTCTCCACCTGAAATCAGTCTCTCTCTCTCTCTCTCTCTCTCTCTCTTTCTCTCTTTTTATCTATCTCTTCACTTTATCATCATATTAATCTCAATAGTGTTTATATCTGAAGAGGAGACATGTTTATGTGTGCACATGTATATAATACTGTGCAGTACATTAAACCATTTCGTGGCAGATGGGCTAATACCTCGCAATATTCAATTCATGTGTTATCTCAAGGGACATAGAAATCTTCAAGAAAGACAAGAAACAGAGCAATGATAAAAGGAAAAAGTATACTTGAATATCAAGTCTTCCAAAGCTTTTCTTCTGCATTCTGTCCTGCTGTTTGAGTTGTTCTAAACCTAGGGGTTGATTAAGGTTAAGACAACATCAAATCTTTGGTTTTATTCCACGAAAATCAAATGTTGACATAGTTGGGAACACAGCCTGATTTCCTTTCCTTTCCCCAACGGCATCTGGTGCCATCTTTTGTCACAATGACAGAGAGTCTGTGACCATGAGAATCACAATATATGTTAGAGCTAGAATATGTTACAAGTCAGTGTAGCAGACCTGGTAGCTGGATTAAAGGATCTTTCTCCAAACTTTCTCTTGACTCAACATTCATTGATTTGAGCCATGTAAATCTTGATTGATTAGTATGTTCTGTACTGAAAGGAAATGAACATGCTCACTTTTGGAAGAAACACACACACAAACACAGAGAGAGAGAGAGAGGGGGGGGGGAGAGAGAGAATAAAATAACCCATCAGGATCTTCCAGGCTGTAATCCAGGGATATCCACAAGTATGTAGCTTACAATTTCAGCATGACAACCATCCAAATTAAATATTTATTTATTTTTATTTAATTTTATTTGTATACTGCCCTTCTCCTGAAGGACTCAGGGCGGTGAACAGGGCAACATATAAAAGTACAGGAATACAAAAACTAAAAAAGAATTAAACAAGATGCCCAAGTTACAACAGTAGATTAAAATACATTTAAAATAGCAATAAAACCTAAACCCATCCCCCATCAGGCCAGGCTGGCTTGTTCGAACAAATAAGTCTTCAGATCGCGTCGGAAGGAGCGAAGGTCGGGCGCCATCCGGAGCTCAACCGGTAAATGATTCCATAAATGTGGGGCACCCACAGAGAAGGACCTCCCCCTGGGGGCCACCAGACGACATTCTCTGACCGGTGGCACCCTGAGGAGGCCCTCTCTGTGGGAGCGCACAGGGCGGAGGGAAGTTGACGCCGGCAGCAGGTGATCCCTAAGGTACTCCGGACCCATGCCATGTAGGGCTTTGAAAACCATTACCAGAAATACAGGTAGTCTTCGACTTACAACAGTTTGTTTAGTGACTGTTCGAATTTACAACACTGAAAAACGTGACTTATGACTGTTTTTCACACTTACAACCATTGCAGCATCCCCATAGTCATGTGATCAACTGTGGCAAGAAAGTTTGTAAAATGGGGCAAAACTCACTTAACAAATGTTTCACTTAGCAACAGAAATCTTGGGCTCCCTTTTGGTCGTAAGTCGAGGACTACCTGTATCTATCCCACTATTACTTAACATGCTAATAACCCAAGCAACTCCTTAAATGACAATGTCTAAATCTGCTCTTTGATAAATTTAGGCAGACTGGAAAGGATATAACATATCAAGGTTCTTAATCTAAGATAGAGCGCAGGAAAATATATAACTGCCTAACTTTTTGGAGCTAGTTCAAAGAAAAGCATTCCCTATAACAAGCTAGCTTTCTTTTCAAAGAATACAGGGTATCATGTTGTTTACAGTCACAACTATAAAGTGAAGTTTCAGTCCAAAGAAGAATTTGGGTCACAGAAAGGGCTTATATTAAACCAATTTGTCATATTGACTTCAGGAGGACCAATACTTTAATAAAGGACTTCAGTGTAATGCTATTAAACTACAAACTCAAACTATTTATTTTGGCATTGTTCTCATTGAAAAGTCACCCAGAAGTCAGTGAAAATAATTTGAGTATTGCAATGATAAACGGCCAAACTCCAGTTACAAGAAGCAAAACATCTTGGGGTACCACTTCCGGAGGATTTTCAAACACTCCCACAAAGGTTTGACTCCAGTCAAACTTAATCCCTTCTGTTATACTTACCTATGTATTTAAATTTACTCTCTTTGTTTGGTATAGCCATTTTTCCTCTCCACCATGCAAAAGGATGTGCTGAATCAGAATGAAATGTTCCTCCTCAAAGCGTTATCTTCTGCTGACCTTTGTTAACATAGTTAAGAGACAGTGTCAGAAAGGTTTTGCACTTTTCTGTAAATATGTGATCCATTAAAAAAAATCTTTCATTGAAGCAAATCAGTTTCAGCATTTTTAGTGTGCGGCATTCTCTGCTTTCAACCAAGTCTACGGTAATTGAATTTAAATTCATTCACTCCAAATATTTGAATGAGACTATTAATAGAACACTTTTTTGTGTCAAATATTTTAGAACTGCAAGGGGAGTGTCTAAAACAGTAAAATATTGGGGTGGGGGGTGGGGAAGGGATTATTCCCCTATATATAAAGTGGGGTTGGAGGGGAGGAAGCTTTCTTCTCACTAAACCAAGTAGTTAAAGGTGGTTATGGCCATAAGCTTTTTGAACATTAGCATCAAAATGTTATAATTAGAGATATTTTCCTATAATGCTAATTTTTCGCTATCCCTGAGCATTGCTGTTAGCCACTTAGTGAAAATAGTACAGGCACAAAGGAGCTTTTTCCTATCCTAATTTCCCAAGGGTACACATCCTTTTCTCAAATGAAGATGAATATACATGTCCCAGGATAATGTTGCAGATCAAATCTGGGTCAGTCACCGGGACCAGTAGTTCAGTTTTCTGAGCTTTTGGACTCATGCTGGAACTTCTCTGAAGTTCCCTGAGGTTGGCCCTCAGCACAAGTCCAAAAGCTCAGAAGACTAAACCTCTGGTCCCGGTGACTGACCCAGATTTAATCCTGCAACATTTTTTTCTAGAGGGAATAACAGTATGACTTTTAAGCCATGCTTATTAAGCCCTATGGCTGTCCACTATGGGAAGCAAACATAATTCATTTTGAACATAATTATTAAGCACAATTCTTAGCATCAGATCACTTTGAATGAATTTCCACCATCGACATTACTTTACACAAGGCCGTATCTATGCCTGTATGTACCCGTAAGGCAACAGTTAATAACTGGTATTAAAAAAGTAACTTTGCAACCAATGCTCACATTTACAACATTTGCAGAACATCTCTCAATCACACATTCTTGGTCATTTAGTCCATGGTGTCCTGTGCCAGACCCATTTTTTTCCTCCCCGTCTTCCTAATTAGGCAGAGATTGCCTAAACAAGTGATCTCTTCCTGGGGTGCTTTTCTTCCCAGTGCAGCTCATCTCTAAAAAAACATTAACTGCAAGTTAATAAGCTCAGTTCCCTGACCTTAATTAGTTGATTAGAACACTCCAGCCAGCTGGCACTGCTGCCTGACATTGACAAGACCCTAATGAGTGTCACACTACAGGCTTTTGTTTGTTCCTAAACAACTGCTGGCTGACAGCTTGCAGCAGATTAGCTAAACAGCCAATGCTAGTGTACTCTTTTTCACGTGTATTGCCTGTTGTGTGCCTGCTTACTCTCTTGTAATCCCTTCCTCTCCAATGAATGTAAACATCAATTTTCTTCTTGCCAATTATCCCAGCACAGGGTGGGAGAGTGAGGGAAAGGGATTATAAGATTTTTCTCTTTTATCCAGCTTCCGTATGAATCCCAGAAATCTTCCTCACCATTGGGGTTCACCTAGCTATTTGGGATCATATCATTCTGACACCATAAAGCAAAGAAAAGCTGAAGTAAAATCATAAGCATAGTCATGGTCGTGCAATTTTCACTAGTGACCGCTTTGCTTAATTACTTGCTGGTCCCGTTGGTGGCCACTAAATGAGGACTACTTGTATATAGCAAAACCCTCTGTTTCCTGTGGGATTTTTTGCTATGCATCATAGCCTCTCCCACTTTTCTCCTTTTCTGCCTATCCCAATCTGATGTCTTTCAGTCTGTATTGCTTATAATTTACTTTAAATTATAGACAGCCATTTTCTGAAATGGTATAGGGTTTCCTGCCTGAGCAGGGGGTTGGACTAATGACCTCCAAGATCCCTTCCACCTTTATTATCATTATTACTTCTGACCTTTCACTTTTACACTTCATGAACTTCTTGACTATAAACATGCATGTACTAATTGACCCAAATAATATGAATATTTTCAGTACAGTATGCTTAGATATGTGCATGGGGGTTGCGATGAGGCTGAGCTTATGTTAGTTATGAGATGTGATGGTCTGGTCTATATTAAATTAAATCCCCATAGTTAGAATTAGGATTGTGAACAATATGAAGGATTTAATCTGTTAAAGTCATTTCTGATTTCAATTTATGTTACAGATACTTGGTCCTTAGGAGAGGATGAAAATAAAATTGTGAGCATAATCCAGCCAAAACTAACTATTTTTAATATTCACAATTCATTCATTTTGATGCACAGAGTTAATAATATTAACATCAAGTCTGCAGTGCTTAAATTATTCTCTTCATAAATAAAGCAGTGCTGTGCGCATAAGACTAAACACAGACAAGAACTGTTTATGTAAAACTGACTTTTTGAAAACTTTTTTTAAAAAAAGAGCTACAATAATATCTTCCAAAATGTGTTATTTCTCACAAGTGCTTTATATCAGAATGTTTACCTATCTTTCGGACATAGTGAATCTATTATTATTTGCTGTTAAATTCTATACAATCTGTTTTTAAGTCATTATTGTTGAAAGAAAAATCTTCATCAGGGTCCAGTCCAAGCTGGGAATAAACAAAATGGCGACTGCTTTAGAAAGAAGGTTGCAGTTTATTGAAGAGGAGAGCCAGACAGAAAGATGACTCTGGGAAAGTAGTAGTACTAGTAGTATTTTTTATTTATTTATTTTAATTCCATTTATATCCCGCCCTTCTCCGAAGACTCAGGGCGGCTTACAAGCTTAGCAGTAGCCTTCATTCTATGTATATGCCTGCTTATTAGGGCTTTCACACACACCCCAAGCGGCATTATTACAAAGTCAGCTTAATTGCCCCCAACAATCTGGGTCCTCATTTTACCTACCTCGGAAGGATGGAAGGCTGAGTCAACCTTGAGCCTGGTGGGATGCGAACCTGCACTAATTGCAGGCAGCTGGTGTTACTTAAGGAGGCATTAGCCCACTGCTCCACCAAGGGAGTGGTGGGTTTTTATACCTTCTTGGGCTTTTGTTTGGAGTTGTTCTTGTGGCATAAACCTTGATCTGAGTCTGAGTGTGCCTTTCTGGTATTCTGATGGTGGTGGGTTAACCTTATTATGTCCCAAAGGTCATATCCTGCTTCCCTGGGGCTGTGGCTGATGAGAGTTGGAATTTTTTTGGTGTGAGGGATTGTTGATTCCAGGGATCTTTGTGTTTCTAATCCCAGCTTCCTGACTCCAATCTTTCTGACAAAATTATCACATCTGCATTTCTATAGAGCTGGTTTCTGCTTTGGGAAGGGAGACTTGGGGCTATTAAGAAAAACTGGGCATGCTTTTCTGCCTTTTTCTGCCTTTGATGAAATATAATATTCTGCCTTTTTGATATTTCCTTCTCTGGGGTGGGGCTGACTTCCCACATTATAGTTAAATTATAGAATTGTTGAGCAAATTTCAAAATGCAGATAATGGAGATCTAAGGAGCCTGTAAAGGTAACTTATTCATGAATTCCACCTCTTCCCAAGACAGTTGATTAATCTCCTGTACAAATGTACAGATAGTCCTCGACTTAAGACCACAATTGAGCCCAAACTTTCTGTTGCTACGTGAAACATTTGTTAAATGAACTTTGCCCCATTTTATGCCCTTTCCTGCCACAGTTGTTAATGGAATCCCTGCAGTTAAGTTAGTAACACAGTTGTTAAGCGAATCTGGCTTCCTCATTGACTTTGCTTGTCAGCTCGCAAAATGGGATTACATGACACCAAGACACTGCAACTGTCATAAATATGAATCAGTTGCCAAGCATCTAAATTCTGATCACATGACGATGAGGACACTGCAACGGTCATAAGTATGAAAAATGGTCATTGGTCACTATTTTCAGTGCTGCTATAACTTTGAGCAGTCATTAAACAGATTGTTGTAAGACAAGCACTACCTCTATATGCCAAATGCTATGTTAGTCTTAGGTCAGATCCCAAATCTTGTCTTACTATAGATGTGGACAACTGATGTGTCCTGTTAAACAAAAAAATTACGTGAGACACTGCCTATCTTTGCCTCATTACAGATGATCAGTTAATGTAGCTCAACTTTCCTAATTTTGCACTCCCTTAATTTTGCATGGTGAGGTATCTAGCAGTTGCTCAAAAGCGTTACACGATGTCCTTAACTATCATTCTAAGAGGCTGTCAGGCTTTGCAGTCTAAAGCCTGCAATTCTGCCTGGTTTCCAATGGAACAGAAGGGGTTGAATGTTAAGTCAACAATCTGGAGAGCATTCAGCAAATGAAATTTGACACAGTGATCTTATGAATTCTCAAGTGTGCTTTAGGCTTTCCTCTACTCTCTTCAGCTCGGCTTCATGTCTTATAAAGAACAGTGACACTGCCGACAATATGACCAGCTCGATATAGACTTGACTCCAGTTGATTTTCTCCTGCTATTGACATTATTTACAAATCTTCCACTTGTGTAACGGAGGAGAATCCTAGAAAGTCTGTGCAGGTCTTCCTTGGGAAGGTACCATTGTCATACATTTTCTTGAGCCCAGTCACAGGTACACCCAAGTTTACTGATTGTCATACCGTGTTTTAATGGCAGTAATCAGATGAATCCACTTAGCAATAGCGCTTATACTTATATACGCTTCACAGTGCTTTATAACTCTAAGTGGTTTATAGAGTCAGCATATTGCCCCAAAAATCTGGGTCTTCATTTTACTGACCTCAGATGGATGGAAGGCTGAGTCAAGCTTGAACCAGTGAGAATCAAACTGCTGGCAGTCGGCAGAATTAGCCTGTAACATTGCAGTCTAACCACTGTGCCACCACGGATCTCAGATTTATTTATTTGTAAGATTTTTATCCTGCCTTTTCCTCCAACAGCTTCAGGCTGCAAATGTAGTGCACTTCCTTCCATTTTTCCACAAACAACCCTGCAGAAGAGCCTGAATGCAGAAAGAAGGACTGTCCAAAATCACCACTGATTTCGGTGCTTAACTCTGATTTGAGACTAGATTCCTTTACTAATAATGATGTAATTGATATAACACAGGGAACTTGCAAATATTATTGAACTACAGTACCAAATTAGTTAGTGGTAAATTGATGGCCCAATTATAGTTCAGTATAGATCTAGATGGTCACAGGTTTCTAATTCCTTCTTCCTTAATGTATTTATAAATAATTTGTAAATCAGTTACATTTCTTTTCTTTCAAATATGTTTTATTATTATTATTATTGCATAATCACCTTAATATTTGGTAAACATTGTGCTGTCTGGGTTTATATTTTAAAAAAATCAATAACAAGTAGTTTCTATAATTCTATAGTCCACAAAATGGCTTTGCTTGATGTTCTCTTCTTCCAAAAATGTTCTCTTTTGCCAACCTTGAATTAATGCAATTCTTATTATTTCGGTAAATAACAATTAAGCATAGATATTTTTTTAAATATTTCTGCAAATAATAACCACATTGATATGAAGCTTCTTTTCCAACTGGTCATCTTAATTGCCTTATCATAGATCCTGTTTAAAATTCCTATTTAAGTTTGTTTTCCCCTCAATATTTAAAACATTCTTACTGGTTAAAATTTTCATTACACTGAAGTATTTAAATCTTTTTCCTCATACCAGTTACATTTCTATTTGACCAATCCCTATACTAGGTGTGTGTGGAAATGGTTATTGCCCTATGATAAGATGATGTTATTCATTTAGTCGTGTCCGATTCTTGCAATTTTATGGGCCAGGTCTCTCCACATCTTCTGATCTTGCCTTACTTCTTTGAGTTTTTTTTAAATCATGCAGTCCTTAAGCGAATCTGGCTTTCCCCATTGACTTCGCTTTTTGGAAACGAAGGTTACAAAGTCACAGGACTCCACAACACTGCAACTGTCATAAATAAAAGCCAGTTGCCAAGTGCCCAAATTTTGATCAAAGGGAGGTCGCAGCTGTCGTGTGAAAAAAACGATCATGTCACTTTTTTCAGTGCTGTTGTATCTTCAAACTAAACAAATAGTTGCAGGTTGAGAATTACCTGTACGTGGCAAATTTTCAAGTTAATCATTTTGTTTTCTTTGCAGTGGGAAAAGACCAAGGGGTTATGGGACTGGTTATGGGGTTATAGTAGCTTTTACAAAAAGAGAGAAAGTATGTGTTTGTGTGTGTGAGAGAAAGCTGCTAAGGCCACAAAGGAATATATGCTCGGTATAAAGTGTGTGTGTGTGTGTGTGTGTGTGTGTGTGTGTGTTTTAAGTAAAACCAATGTTTTCTGTTTTTGTCTGTAATTACTGTTCTTATCTCATTCAACAAATGCTGCATTCATCTCTCTCTTTTGATACAGCGTCTGTGAAAGTCATTCAGAACCACAGGACTGTTCTAAAAATGGATGCTGAGCCTGCTTAAATTATCTATAAGCAGCTGGAGCTGAACATATTTGATCCCTCTGTTGCCATTCAGAACAATACAGGCCTACAGCTACATTGCATCTGCATAGACAGAGAATAACACTGGAGAAAGTGGAGCAAAACTTCATGCATCGTTTTTCCTCTTTAATAAACTGTTGCAACAGGTATATTGCTTGCAGCTTTGAGTGTTGGTGGGCAGGGCAAGCATTGCATCAAAAGAGTTTTCAAATAAACATTTCTTTGGGAGATGACAGAATAACAATATCGAGGGAGTAAAAAAAAGATACAAAGGGAAATGGAGTTTTGAGGATCTTGAAGTAACACTGCGTCCAGATTTTGTTGACAACTCGACAAGGTTAAAAAATGTGGCATTTTTGTTCCCTTTAGATGAACTTCTAACTCTGTAGCACTTTCCTGTGGCCTTTTCAAAAGTTATTGCAAAGGCTTCATCCAATTACAGACATGCTCAGGCTTTCATTCTAGGAAGGCTCAACAAGTCATTTCTTAACAAGCACAAGCACCTCACTCTTGTCGCTGTTCAGAAATTGTCTTGTCAACCACAAGCAGCAGGGTTGATCTTTGATGGACATGCTGGATGTTCTTATTTTAAAGAATCAACAGCAGCCTAGCATGAAGGAAAATCAAGTATTCCAGACGCAGAAACTTCTCAGGGAGACGCTTAAAGTTACAATGCTGCTAGACCCTTTTCGGTACTACTATTCATCCAACAAATTGAGCTAAAAGTTATTTAAACAACATTTGGAGCACACCATATTTCCTTTCTTGCTTAAAGCTTGATGAATAAGGATATACTTAATCTACATTCACAAACACTAGCTCCTGCCAATATCTAAAGGGCTGCCACAAAGAAGTAGAAGTGTCAGGCTATTCTCCAAAGTACCTGAATGCAGGACAAGAAGCAATGGATTTAAACTAATCAAATGGAGATCCAACCTAGAACTGAGGAGAAATTTCCTGACAGTGAGAACAATCAATCAGTGGAACCACTTAACTTCACACTCTGTGGGTGCTCTATCACTGGAGGTCTCTAAGAACAGATTGGGCAGTCATTTGTCTGAAATAGTATAGGGTCTCTTTCTTGAACAAGAGTTTGGACTAGAAGACCTCAAAGATCCCTTCCAACTCTGTTATTCTGTTGAATCAGCCTGGAAAGAGGAAATCTCTATATATTATGCTTCTGGAAAAAAACACTTTCTTTGGAGGAGAAAAGGGACATTTGTAAAATACCGTTGCACTAAATTGATTTTGATGTCTTTAGTCACTTCAGACAGCTCACACACCTAAAGGTGAAAACAGCTGTCATGCTCAGCATTCCTGCCTGGGACATTGGGACGTGTGTATTGTGCAAACACGACAATTGGAGCAGGGATTGCTTTTAACCTTGCATCTGCTCCATTCCCATTTAATTTAAATATCTTTATGTGGGTCTGCAAAATATATCATTTTGGTGTCTTCTGCTAAGCACATTCTGCCTGGCTGAACCTCATTGCATTGCTCCACTAAATAGACAAACCTCTAATGAAGATAAGCAATTTTGCCTTGGAATTAACTCATTCTGGGGCCCAGTGGATAGACTTAGATCAGGGATGTCCAACCTTGTCAACTTTAAGACCTGTGGACTTCAACTCCCAGAATCTATGCTGGATGGGGAATTCTGAGAGTTGAAGTCCACAAGTCTTAAAGTTACCAAAGTTGGACACCCCTGACTTAGATCTTCCTCCATTTGGCAGAATTTGAGGAAATAAATAATGAAACATCTTTCTGGAACGGATTTTCCCATATCCACCCAGCTTGCCTTTGCACAAGCTGCATGGTTTATAACATGACTTTCTACAACTAGATAAACATGAAGCAGCAATATCTGATCAGTACTCAGTCAAAGAATCCTATGGCAACTTACCTGAGTGTGGGTGGGTGCATGTGCCCACATGCGTTTAAATCAGTGTTGATGCCTGGCAATTGCCCAGAGAAGTCCCTGCAGTTTTCTTGGCAAGTTGTTGCAAAAGTAGTTTGCCCTTTCCTGCTTCCAAAGACTCAGACTGAGTGACTGGCCCAAGGTCACTTAGCTGACTTTCATGGCTACGGTGGGGCTAAAACTCACAGTCTTCTGTCTTTCAGTCTGGTGCCTTCACCGGTAACCCAACTGACCCTCTCTTAAAGTTATGTATACTTACCGGAGAATAAGCATTCATAAATTCAATGGTACTTACATCCAAGTAAACATACAATTCCATTGGAAGTGCATTCACATTTTATCCTTGGAAAGTTAAGTGCTTCTGCTTTTTTTAAAAAAATAAAAATGTATTTTATTACTATTCTGACTTCACATTCAGTCAACGTATTATTATTAAAGATATTTGCATGTTTTGAGTGGCTCCAGTCTTATTTCCAGCTAAGGCCCACTGTAGCTTATTTAAAAAAAGACAATCCCCAAAACTTGATTTTAAAGCTTTGATTTTTATGTCTTTTTGGCTCCATCCAAATGCAGCAATTTATGCACACAAATCCTAGCCTCCAACACTGGCACCTTTATTAAGGGGAGTTGTGGTGGAACAAATGTAGAAAAGACTTCCATTTATACTCTTAGAGGACTTGGAACCATCCAAGCATTTTAGGCCAGCATGGATGCTCTGATACATCTGGAGGGTCCTCACTGGGGGAGAGAGAGGATAGGCACCATTGGTTATATCAGAGCTGGGGAATTACAGCCCCTTTATGTCTCTCAGAGTTCCTGAGCCAACATGGCTGGGTTATAGGATCATTACAAATGAAAGCGAATATATGTGTCCCAGGATAATGTTGCAGGATCCAGTCTGGGTCGGTCACCGGGACCAGAGGTTTAGTCCTCCAAGTTTTTGGATTCATGCTGGAGCCCATCTTCAGGCAACTTCTCTCTAGCCTAGATAAACCTCTGGTCCTGGTGACTGACCCAGACTGGATCCATTGATTGGGTAGGTAATGACTCTTGCTTAAACAGATCCTGCTCCATCTAGAAGCTCAGATATTTCCAATGGGTTCCAAGGAGGAGGGAATCTCTATTGAAAATTGCAAAAACTGTCATGAAATGAACACAGCCCAATCACAAATATAATAGCTGAACCAGCTATGTGCCTTTCCAGAATTACATCCTCTTCAAAAAAGACTCCAAGCCTAATCTCATACAGTAAATTTTTGTGCACAACTAAAAGATGTATATTTGTGATAAAGGATCTGAATAATGCCAGCCAAAATTCATTGCTGCATCCATTTAAATAGACACTTTGTTAAGGACAATACAAATACACCTTATATAAAGATTTTAAAAAGAAAGAATAGCATAATGCAGACTGATTTCTTGAACCATCCTAAACTGCTGATTGTTTTATGTAAGCCTTCATTTTAGCTTCATAGAGGATGATCATCAACACCATATAAACAATACACAATATAAAACAACATATTGTGGCTTGATTTACATGTAATAGAGGCATATTGTGGCATGTTTGATTTTGGCTTAGCATAATATGAGAATTCACCCACTGTGATAGAATGAAGCAAATCACAATGATTTAGTCAATACACCATAGCTAAATTCCTGATTTAGTTTTATATGGATGCACTCGTAAAATAGCTAGCTATATTGCCTCCAATTCCATTTAGGCACTGACTGAATTACAAAATGCTTAGTTTCCACAGTGTTGGTGCAATGTTCCAGTTAATCTCAAAAGCAATAAAAGCATAAATTACTAAAATTATTGAAAAATGTATTTTTGAGAAATCTTTCACAATTCAATGAGAAATAACCAGGTCTATGGGTTCATTATCTTGTTGGCAGAACTTTTGAATCACAGCATGTTTGACATTGTTTATCACTGTGGTATAAATAGGGAACCCCTATGGCTGCAAGCATCTAAAAACAGGTCAAAATCCACCAAATTAGGGAATCAAATACAGGTAGTTCTCAACTTACGACTGCAATTGAGCCAAACATTTATGTTGCTGAGACATTTATTAAGCAGGTTTTGCCCCATTTTAACGATCATTCTTGCCACAGTTGTTAAACGAATAACTGCAGTTGTTAAGTTAGTAACCTGGTTATTAAATGAATCTGGATTCCCCATTGACTTTGTTTGTCAGAGGATCGCAAAAGTTGATCATATGACCCTGGGACACCACAACTGTCATAAATGTGAACCAGTTTCCAAGAATTTGAATTTTGATCACATGGCCATGGGGATGTTGCAATAGTTGTAAAGGTGAAAAAACGGTTGTACGTCACTTTTCCCAGTGCTGTTGTAACAGTCACTAAATGAACTGTTGTAAGCCGAGGACTACCTGTATATACTAGTAGGTCTCATTAATGCCTACTGACTTTTCAGTCAAAAATACAGGATATACCTATTTCAACTTTGTGTGTGTGTGTGTGTGTGTGTGTTTTCCAGTAAGAAAAAATGATAGAAAAACAGAATATTCTTATAACTGGCATACACTGATATCTAGAAACCTTCTTCACAGGCAATGTGATTTCACCCAAAAAGGAATATCTGCCTGTTCCTTTTTTCAAAAATGTGGATTATGCTTCAGCCTTGGACAGTTGTTCCCTTAGCTAGCCACCAGCTATTTCCCACTGCCTTGTAGGTTGGTTGTACATTTTTAAGTATCTGTCTCATCTTACTAATGCATGTTATGTTCCCCTTTCTGGGATATGGTTGGTCTGTGTATGGGAATTGTGCCAAAAGAATGACACTCCAGTATAAAAAATGTTTGAGAAATCAAAAAAATAAAAATAAAAATAAATGGATCACACCACAGACCCACATAATCCATGCTCCTAATCTCAAGGCCAACCAGATGCAGGGCATGAAATGAATAGTACATTCCCAGTTCGTAACAGGCAGTATTTCCAGGAAGATGTGCTAGAATATTAATATAAATGGGCTTAAATTTCAGGACTAAACCTTTCCCAACAAATGGCCTTAGGAACTGTTTCCCCAAATAGAAGGTGTCATCTCATTTCCAGATTAAAAATGGTTAATATTTAGCCAGGGTGTTTTGTGAGTTTATTTTATTATCTGCAGTAAAAGAGGCAATTGAGTAAAATCCTATCAAAAAAAAATTCTGACCCATATCAGGAATGGAAGGTGAACCGGAAAAGTGGAAGATAATGATCATTTTTGTTTTGTGTTCTCAACTAGCATTGACCAAAGCAATGAAATTAAGTATGATGAACACACAGAATTGACACTACATATTTTGGGTTCTCTTTGCAAAATGTTATACTAGTTCTACATCACTAATTGATTGGCCAAGTTATTATAAACATTACAGATAAGGGTTCAGCACAGTAATGCAAGGCATTTTGATATGCTGTTTATTGAAGCCAAATTTAAATGAGAAATTAATGGTAGTCTTTCTTTACTTTTCCCTCAAGGATCATCCCAGTTCTTCCTGCAGTCTACTTTGCATGTGAATTCTTGCAAAGTAGTGTGGAATTACCAGCCTGAGTTTGGTAATAGAAAGCAAAAAGGCAACTTGAATCAAAACAACAGAATAAATAAATGATCCAGCGATACATTATGTATGCCAAATCTCTGCATCCTTAGTACAACAAAGGATGCCATAACAACAATAATCTTTCTTCATTTATTTTGAAATGGCAATTATGACACCACATTCAATAATGCTGTGTTTTAATCTATCACTGTCATAAATCAAATTTAGATGTACATCTCTTGTTAAGAAAATTGCCTTTCAAAGTGCCATGAGATCTTCCATTATCTCTCTTCCAGAAGGAAGTTTCAACAGAGATAGAAATGTCAGACCAAAAAGCAAAAGAATAGCAAAGTCATTAGAGTTTAATGCACTCAGTGTAGCTGAGTGTTTAAAGATTAAGGGAACACCATACTAATAGCTTATATCAGTTTCATTCCATTATAGTGCTTATGGTTACAACAAACAACTGTATCTGGTAAAGAGAGTCATTTTCTTAAAAGATCCCATGTAGTTTAGTATATTTCATTTCTCAGGTTAAAGCTAGTCATTGTAAATCCATCTATTTTTTTATTTACTGTAAGAGGCTAGGCTAGGCTAGGCTAGGCTAAACTTTCCAACTTTCACTGCCATAGATTGCAACTGGGAAGACCATAGCCTTGACTATACGCACTTTTTTTTATTGAAAAGTTTTACAATACATTTTTTAACAAAACAAAACCCCTCCCTCCCCCCTCCCCGACTTCCCAGAGCTGCCAGCCCAAATGTTGGAGGTGTGGTGGTGAAGATGCAACGTATTTTCATATATGGTGGACTTGTAAAAAGGTTAAAGCTTTTTGGATTAAAATTTGGTGGAACACGCAAAAGATATTTAAGAAAAGGATAAAGTTTTGTCCGCAACTGTTTTTACTGGGCATTATTACTGATACTACTGTTGTGGACACTAAGCTGATGTTGAATTTAATTACGGCAGCGAGACTTTTAGTAGGGCAATATTGGAAGAAGGAAGAACTGCCGACTATAGAAGAATGGACTTTAAAAGTTTCCAACCTGGCGGAAATGGCAAAGATCTCAGCGTACTTGAAAGACCAGTCACAACAGAGATATATTGTGGAGTGGAGAAGATGGATTGATTATAGCCAGAATAAATATGGGACTAAAAAGTTTCATTTAGCATTTGAATAAGTATTGATGTGATATTTATATTGCTTGTAGTTATTTTATAAGAGTTAAAGTGCGATAGATTTAATAGTTTATTGTTGTTTGCATAAGGTAGACTATGATTGTTTGTATTTTTATACCCTGTATTGAGACTATACGCACTTTTGTTGACAGGGTGATGTCTCTGCTTTTTAGTGTGCTGTCTAGATTTGAATGGCTTTCCTCCACAGGAGCAAGTGTCTTTTAATTTCTTGGCTACAATCCCCATCTGCAGTGATCTTGGAACCCAAGAAAATAAAATCTGTCACTACCTCCATTTCTTCCCCATCTATTTGCCAGGAATTGAGAGGGCCAGATGCCATGATCTTGGTTTTCTTAATGTTAAGTTTCAACCCAACTTTTGCACTCTCCTTCTTCACTCACAACAAGAGGCTCTTTAGTTCCTCTTCACTTTCTGCCATTAGAGTGGTATCATCTGCATATCTTAGGTTGTTGATATTTCTCCCGGCAATCTTAATTCCAACTTTTGATTCATCTAGCCCTGCCTTTCTCATGATGTGCTCTGTATATAAGTTAAATACGCAGGGCGACAGTATACAGCCTTGCCGGACTCCTTTCCCAATTTTGAACCAATCAGTGGTTCCGTGTCCAGTTCTCACTGTTGCTTGTTGACCCGCATATAGGTTTCTCAAGAGACAAATAAGATGGTTTGGTACTCCCATCTCTTTAAGAACTTGCCACAGTTTGTTGTGATCCACACAACCAAAGGCTTTAGCATAGTCAATGAAGCAGAAGTAGATGTTTTTCTGGAACTCCCTAGCTTTCTCCATGATCCAGCATCTGTTGGCAATTTGATCTCTAGTTCCTCTGCCTCTTCAAAATCCTGCCTGTACTTCTGGTAGTTCTTGATCCACAAACGGCTGGAGTCTAGCTTGTAGGATTTTAAGCATAACTTTACTAGCATGTGAAATGAGTGCAATGGTGTGATAGTTTGAACATCCTTTGACACTGCCTTTCTTTGGAATTGGAATGTAAACTGATCTTTTCCAGGCCTGTGGCCACTGTTGAGTTTTCCAAATTTGCTGGCAAATTGAGTGTAGCACTTTTACTGCATCGTCTTTTAAGATTTTGAATAGCTCAGCTGGAATACTGTCACCTCCACTAGCTTTGTTGTTGCTCAGTTTTTCTAAGGCCCACTTCACTTCACATTCTAGGATGTCTGGCTCGAGGTCAGTGACCACCTCATTGTGATTATCAGGGACGTTAAGCTCATTCTTGTATAGTTCTTCTGTGTAATTTTGCCACCTCTTCTTAATCTCTTCTGCCTCTGTTAGGTCCCTGCCATTTTGGTCCTTTATCATGCCCATTTTTGCATGAAACGTTCCCTTCATCTCTCCAACTTTCTTGAAAAGATCTCTGGTCCTCCCTATTCTATTGTTTTCTTCTATTTCTTTGCATTGTTCATTTAAGAAGGCATTCTTATCTCTTCTAGCTATTCTTTGGAATTCTGCATTTAATTGGGCATATCTTTCTTTTTCTCCCTTGTCTTTTCCTTCCCTCCTTTCCTCAGCTATTTGCAAAGCTTCCTCAGACAGCCATTTTGCTTTCTTGCATTTCTTTTTCTTTGGGATGGTTTTAATTGCTACCTCTTGTACAATGTTGTGAACCTCTGTCCATAGTTCTTCAGGTACTCTGTCTATCAGATCTAATTCCTTAAATCTATTTGTCACCTCTACTGTATATTCAACAGGGATATGATTTAATTCATAGCTGAGTGGCCGAGTGCTTTTCCCTACTTTCTTCAGTTTAAGCCTAAACTTTGCAACAAGAAGCTCATGGTCAGAGCAACAGTCAGCTCCTGGTCTTGTTTTCACTGACTGTATAGAGCTTCTCCATCTTTGGCTGCAGAGCATATAGTCAATCTGATTTCTGTGTTGACCGTCTGGTGATGTCCATGTATAGAGCCGTCTCTTGGGTTGTTGGAAAAGAGTGTTTGCTATGACCATCGTATTCTCTTGACAAAATTCTATCAGCCTGTGCCCTGCTTCATTTTGTACTCTAAGTCCAAACTTGCCTGTCATTACGGTTATCTTTTGGCTTCCTACTTTAGGAATGATGATAAGGACATCATTTTTTGGTGTTATTCTATAAGGTGCTGTAGGGCTTCATAGAACCGGTCAATTTCATCCTCTTCAGCACTGGTCTTTGGGGCATAGACATGGACTACTGTGATATTGAATGGTTTGCCTTGGATTCGAACTGAGATCATTCTGTCATTTTGGGGCTTGTATCCCAGTATTGCTTTTCCTACTCTTTTATTGACTATGAAGGCTACTCCATTTCTTCTGAGGGATTCTTGCCTGCAGTAGTAGACCTGATGGTCATCTGAATTAAATTCACCCATTCCTGTCCATTTTAGTTCATTGATTCCTAAGATGTCGATGTTCAGTCTTGTCATCTCTTTTTTGACCACGTCCAGCTTTCCTTGATTCATGGATCTTACATTCCAGATTCCTATGGAGAAAAAAATCTTTATAGCATCGGACTTTCCTTTCACCACCAGACACATCCACAGCTGAGCGTCCTTTCGGCTTTGGCCCAGTCGCTTCATTCTTTCTGGCGCTACTAGTACTAGCCTTCTGCTCTTCCCCAGTAGCATATTGGACGCCTTCTGATCTGAGGGGCTCATCTTCCAGCACCATATCGTTTTGCCTTTTGGTACTGTCCATGGGGTTTTTATGGCAAAGATACTGGAGTGGGTTGCCATTTCCTTCTCCAGTGGATCACGTTTTGTCAGAACTCTCTGCTATGTCCTGTCTGTCTTGGGTGGCCCTACATGGCATAGCTCATTGCTTCATTGAATTACGCAAGCCCCTTCGCCATGACAAGGCAGTAATCCATGAAGGGGTTCCTTAAATTAGACATACCCAATTCCAGCAACTGTGTTTATATGTTTTAGCCTCCAGCCCCTGATAATTTTTGTTGCTCTTCTCTGCACTCTTTCTAGAGTCACAACATCTTTTTAAAATTGTGGTGACCAGACCTGGATGTAGTATTCCAAGTGTGGCCTTACAAAGACATTATAAAGTGGTATTAACACTTAATGTGATCTTGAGTCTAAGTCTCTGATATTGCACCCTAGAACTGTGTTGGCTTTTTTGGCAGCTGCAGCACACTGCTGGCTCATATTTAAGTGATTGTCCACTAGGACTTCAAGATACCTCTCCCAGCTACTACTACTGAGCCAGGTACCACCTATACAGAACCTGTGCATTTGGTTTTTCTTGCCTAAATGTAGAACTTTACTTTTTTCACCAGTGAATTTCATTGTTAGATAGCACCCAATGTTCTAGTCTTTCAAGATCCAAGATCCATACAAATGTCTTTCATCTAATGCAGGGGTTCCCAACTGTGGGTGCAAGACAATTTTCTAGGGGGTGTATAAACCTGGGTTTAGAAGTTTCAAAATTATAGTTTATATGCATAATTTGTTATTTCAAATTTTTGTAAGGGGTGTGAGAATATATCAGAAGCATTCTAGGGATGCAGGGTATAGAAAAAGTAGGGAACTGCTGATCTAATGTATATATTGTTCCAGATTATACATTTCTTACTACACTTGTACAAGCAGAGCAGATGCCCTTTACCACAGATGTGTTTATTTATTGGTAGCAATACTTTCCAGTTCATATCACTGTCCTCAGCTATATGTAGCATTTTTGTCAACTCTGCAATATTTCCAATATGTTACTATATCCTGCCAGCATTGCCACTAATTGTCCTCAGCTGCTTATTTGACAACACTTATATTGCAGCTAAACAATATATTCATTCAACCATCTGGAATCTAGTGGATGCACCAATAGCACATAGCTCTTGGGCTGGAACCATGGTGGAGCATGTGTCTGTTGATGGCCCTGAACAATATTTCACTTTTTTTACATGCAAACATACATAGACACATCTATAAACCCAATGTGTAAGAATAAATGACCTGCTTAATGGCATATTTAGTTT
The DNA here is from genome assembly GCF_947247035.1 of Vipera ursinii. Taxonomy (NCBI): domain Eukaryota; kingdom Metazoa; phylum Chordata; class Lepidosauria; order Squamata; family Viperidae; genus Vipera; species Vipera ursinii. The sequence goes on along the minus strand of NC_139512.1, from coordinate 222,256,124 downwards.
AGGCCCAAGAGGTAGACAATATGAGCAGCATTTTTGTGTGTGTGTGTGAATTGTTAGGCTATTCAGATAGGGACATCCAGTTTAAGGGCATTGTTGACGTTATACTTACGTTTTATTAGTTGGTGTTGCTCACTCAAACAAAAAGAAATAATTCTTTATTAAATCAAAGTTCCAGGCTACCTAACTTGAATGCCCCAGAGATTAACAAACCAGTACATTAATAATTAATACACAGTTCCTAGTTTATTGCTTGTGGCAGGGGGGACAGGTCTTCATGCCTCTTTAAAGGATGGGAGGGCCAGGATAACTGAAACGTCGGCTATTGCTGAGGGCAGGTGCCACAACAGAGAAGTCAAATAGCCTGGATACCATCAGATGCTGCTGCTGCTGCTGCTGTTGCTGTAAAGATAGAATTGGAACATGTTGTTCCATCTTTGTCAGAGCTTACGGGACAAGCAGAAACAATGAGAGAAAGATAGTCTTGCAAACAGCCAGGCCACATGCCTGACAGTCTTTATCAACTGCAACCTTACGTTGCAACTGGGAAATTACTGGTAATGAAGACTGTTACTGAGATATATAGTACTGAGATATATAGCTACAGCTGCTTTTTGAGCAGAAGCTGCAGATTCAGGGGATGGGGTGGTGGTGGTGGTGGTGGTGGAAACTGTCCAGGGCTGTGCTATTCCGAATTAAAGATGCAGAGTTTTGATAGACAGAGAACCTTAAGCATTTAGTCTTAATCAGGGCATCTGTCCAGTTGCATTGTAAGAACGAAAGCATCCAATAATACCTGAGTGATAGGATTGAAAAGGGCATAGTATCCTGAATAAAAGTAAAAGAAACATTTGCAAGGGGGGGGGTGAAACATCATAACACACCCAAGGTGTATGTATGTCCCGGCTCTCTCTGTTCTATGTCCTAAGTGTGAATCTCTGAAAAGAGACAAGGCCTCACCCTGTTACAATTGGGTTTTTCCCCCTCACTTTTACTCAGGGCTTTTTTTCTCATAGAACGCTCAGAACGGAGTTCCGGCACCTTTTTTGGATGGAACCTTGTAGGGTAGGCAAGGTGGGTTGTATGACATGTGTGAGTTCCGGCACCTTTTCCTTTTACAAAAAAAGCACTGCTTTTACTACTTCATACTGTGGTACATTTTCAAAAAGGAAGCAAAAAGAAATACTCTGTATTCTTTCCAGGATAAAATGCTAACGTCCCATGAGGCAATATAAATTTATTAACACTGCAGGTGCTTGCAATTAATCACTTTGAAATAACAATTGTGTTTTCTGTCTAAGGAAGGAAGGGAAGAGAAAGGGAGAGCAACTAATCTTAAAGTCTACCCAAAGTCACAAGATGAGAGCTAACTTTGTATCCCCAGAGATATTTTAGTGGCTTATGAATTTGTAGAGTGTGGAGCTAATCTCAGATAAATTCAAACTGCCCATTTTGATGAAGGCAGCGTGGTTGCTATAAATAAGCAAGAACACTGGAGCCAAATAAATTTTTATTTGTGGTCCTGGAGCATTCAACTTTTATCTATGTCACCAGCTAACCTTTTTTTGTTGTTGTTGCTGCCTTGCCTTCTTATATATTTGAAAGTATATTGTTATGAGTTTTCCTGCTGGTGCTTATTTAATAGGGGCTGCTATTTCTGAAGCTCTAGGAAAGATGGAATGAGGTTTCTTTTCTTATTTTCTTACTCAATTAACTAAGGCACTTATTTGGTTATGAATGGCAGTTCTGGACAAATGGACAACCTATATCCCCAACCACTTTAAAACCTATTTTTGGTTGCTTGGGGATATCATGAAAAGGGATCAGTTTCAGTTATACTAAATTAGGAAGTAGCGATATGAGGGAAATAGTTTGGATTGCATAGTGAGGTAAATTTATCACCTGTATACTTCCAGAGATGATATATAAACTAAAATCTCTTAGATATCAAAATATGAATTGTGTGAACTTTGCACATAGGGCACACCATTTATCACAAAAATGCCAAGGTGAGTCCACAAAACCTCACTACGTTAAGGAAAAATGCTTGCAAAACTATACATTAGGGAGAGGTGCAGTCCAAAGGTGGATTTTAGGAAAAAATGCATGCAACTACTGTACATCATATACTGCACATGCTATAAAAAATAAAAAAATGAGATATTGTACATGAAGACTGATGGGGAAGCAGATATAAGAGTCTACACTGAAGAAAAGGCGACAAAGAATGAAATCAGAATGAATCAGTAGCCTATCCAGCCTAGACTATAATTCTCTATTAGGGACAGTTATTAAGCCTTGGCATGGCTCCAAATATACTATCAACCATCCAAATCCCAACGTTTTACAGTGCAATTCTGTACATGCCTGCTCTATCCAATTAAAAATATAACCTAAGGCTATGTTTTTAAACAAACACTTCTGGGCTATAACAAGTGAGGCAGCATAAGAACCTATAGGCTTTTTTCCCTGTAATCTTACTCAATCAAGAATGCTTTTTATTGATTTATTTAGCAATTTAAGTGCTCTGACTGGATAATAAAATATTGTAAAAATGGCTTTGGGTGGCTTATGAAAGAATCCAGACTTCAAGAAGTAATTTGCAACCTGATAAATTTCCTGTTACAGCAAGGAGAATCTATCTGACAAATTCAAAATTCAATCAAGTCCACAAGGAAAAAAACTCAGAGTAAGCCAATTTTCATTAAAACTAGCTAATCTCTTTTATTTCAATCTTTGTTTGGGTTCTTATGGCAAAAATAAGTCTCAACATAAAACAGAAAGTGGAATATAGGTTTTTTTTTATGTTTTTTTGTGTTTCCAGAACAGTACAAAGAGCCCACGTTGAACCAAACTCTGTGTTGGACAGCAGATAGATTTCTTCTGTGGAATACTAAATGGAGAGAGAAACAATCAAGTTAGGAATGTAACTAAGGATGATAAGTTATTTTTATGGCTGGTTCTCATGTGGGGGAAAAAAATCTTTATTTTGGAAATAATCTTTTTGTAGGAAAGCCTGATTTTTCTGAAGTCTGTTTAGCAAAGCACCTGTCATAGGGTCGCCTCCATTTGGGAGAGCGAACAAGACAGGCTGGTCCCAAACAACACAGCTAAGAGACACACACACCCCACCACCCCACCCCCGTAAGAGGACTGAGAATGGAAGGGAGAGAGGCAAAATCTGTCCTGTCCTGCTTCAGGTTTCAGTCATTCACACATAAGCATAGTTTCTTGCAGGGCTTTTTTTCTCATAGAACGCTCAGAACAGAGTTCCGGCACCTTTTTTGGATGGAACCTTGTAGGATAGGCAAGGCAGGTTGTATGATATGTGTGAGTTCCGGCACCTTTTTGTTTTACAAAAAAAGCACTGGTTTCTTGGAAGATTATTAGTTTTACTTCCAGGGGCCAGAGTTAACAACATAGCCAGGAAAGACTCACCTGCAAAGTGTGCTTTCACAGAGGAATGTGCAAAAAAAAAAGTCTTCCAAAGTCAGTCCAAGGTTGTCAGTCAGTCCAAGAGTCTGACTGGTCAAGAGTGGAATTTGCACACAGGGATCATGCACAAGCCAAACATTATTTCCAGCAAAAAGAATAGAGGTAAAATAAATCTCTCATGTAGGCTACAGCCACCTGTCACTAATCAGGATGTTTATTCTCTCACTTGGCAAGTAGCCTAATAGACTTTCACTGTCCTGGTCTCCATTCTACTCATCTGGTGCAGGAATTGGGAGGCCTTGCGTCATTCTCAACTGAGAGGTTCCAGGTGCTCAGGTGAAGTTTGTGACTGATCAGCCTCACGTGATATCTGGTTTTGTCCTTCCACAGGCTCAGCTGGAGCAGTTTGTTTAGCCTCCGAATATGAGTCCAGAGCCCGGGTCATTACACCAGTCTTTTAGGCAAAAAAAAGGCAAGACGCTCTTTATGTACAGTCTCTGCATCTTTTTGATCCAGGAGGTCACTAGATTTTTGGCTGCAGAAATTCAGCACATGCAAAATTGAATTTCAGCCTCTGGAAACATACATTTGCTTAAGGTTTAAACATGTGCAGCTAGTAAATGCCTAATCCATGGAACTGTTATATGCATAATTGAGTTTCTAAATACACCACAAAGTATATTTAAAGGTAAGACCTTTAAACTTTGCTCAGTTGTAGTGGACTTACTAGTTTCATTGGAGGTGATCCCTATTCTTCAAGCATATTTGAAAGAGCCTGAAGAGGAATGGCCTGGACCAGGGGTAGGCAACCTCGGCTCTTTTATGACTCATGGACTTGCCTACCTGGCCTGGACATTAACAGAAGCTCTAGAGAGAATTTCTGTGCACAGATTTGTACTTGTATCTAGTGCATGCAAGTAGAAGCCATCTTCAAACCTCTTTGCTTGAGCATGGAGGGGCTTGGAAGGAGTGGGAAGAACATAGTCCCCCTGCGCATTGTAGAATCGGCTATTGTTTATTCGGGAACATATACCTGGGTAGAACATATACCTAGGTAGACTTCTAGTACCATACAGAAGTGGGATATGAAGTTATGCAAAAGTTTGTCTTGTTCAGAGGATATATTGAAACATGGACAAAGGAGCACAAATTATAATCGTTGCATAGATGTCTATGGAGATTCTCAATCATCCGGGTCATGGTTGTCCCAAAGATGCTTTTCTGAGAGGCAACTAGACTTTCTTGGAGTTTTTTTCCCCCCTTCAAAAATGTTTCACTTCTCATCCAAGTTCTGAAGAAACTTCTTGGATGAGAAGCAAAATGTTTTTTTTAAAAAAAAACAACAACAAGAAAGTCTGGTTACCTTTTGGAAACGCATCTTTAGGACAATTGTTTCATAGAAACTTCTTTGCTATAATCCTCCCATGATCTAATCCAAGGTGTCATCATAGTCATGCAACTTTCTTCCTGTAATGGTCAGACAGGTCAGATATAACAGGCATTGGCTCAGTTGAAGAAGCAGCGCCTTCCTCTGCAAAGCAGCAAGTGAACTTTGGAAATAGAAGGGCCCTAACTCAAATGGATAGGAGCACTTGAGCTAACCCAAGGAGGAAAAATGTACTTTAAAGCTGAGCAGAGAAACATGAGTGGAATGAGTGAGTGGATGACTGGTAAAGGAAATGTCCATTCCTGCCTTCCAGAATGTCCCAAAGATGCTTTTCCAAAAGGCAACCGGACTTCCTTGTTTTTTTTTTCTTTGAAAATATTTTTGCATCTTATCCCAGAAGCTTCTTCAGTTCTTCTTGGATGAGAAGCTAAATGTCTTCAAAGAAAAAAAAATCAAGAGGAGTCCAGTTGCTTTTTGGAAAAGCACCTTTGAGACGACCATGACTTGGATGATTGAGAATCTCCATAGACTTCCAGAAGATTGCTGGCCAGTACCGATAATGGGGCAACTGGTAAGTCTGGATCCAATTTTAGAATTTTATATCTGCCTAACTATTCAGGGCACCATGTTTCTAATTTTCCCCTATCTGGCAAGCCGAAGAAATACGAAAGAAGGAAATCCTAATTACTGGGCTTACATGAGTGAATCACTCATTCAGAGCAAGTTTTGAAATATACACAGGTATTTTTTTAAAAAAAGATTGATAATAGTTTGTTACATCATAGCATTAAACTATTGGTTATAGCACTATTACTGATACAATTTGTTGTATAGATAACGAAACAGAAAAAGAATGGAGACTAGACGCAGGGGTAGGCAACCTTGGCTCTTTTATGACTCATGGACTTCAGCTCCCAGAATTCCTGAGTCAGCTATGCTGAGTCAGAAAAGAGCCAAGGTTGCCTACCCCTGGACTAGAGGAAGACGAGAAATAATAGAACTTTTGATGACATAAGCAAGTGCAAGTCATGCATGCAATTTCATTTCCCCCCACAATCAGCAGCTTCTCAAAAAGGATCCATAGCTCTTCAAAGAAGAAAATCAGGCTGAAGGCTCAACCTATAGATTGCTGTCCATAAATCACTCTTCCCAAGATTCCTAAAGTCAATAGATAGATAGCAAAATGTGGGTTAGACAGCATCACCACCAGACTGGCCATACTCAGTATGTGGTCCTCAATGGAACTGCATCTACATGGAGGGAAGTGTGTAGTGGGGTGCCCTAGGGCTCTATTCTGGGCCCAGTGCTCTTCAACATCTTCATCAATGATTTGGATGAGGGGATAGATGGGGAACTCATCAAATTTGCAGACAACACCAAGCTGGCAGAAATAGCCAATACTCCAGAAGATAGGCTTAAGATATAGGAGGATCTGGACAGACTTGAACACTGGGCGCTATCTAACAAAATGAAATTCAATGGTGAAAAACGTAAGGTTCAACATTTAGTCAAGAAAAACCAAATATACAGGTATAGTATAGGGGGTACCTTGCTCAATAGTAGTAACTGTGAGAGGGATCTTGGAGTCCTAGTGGACAATCACTTAAATATGAGCCAGCAGTGTGCTGCAGCTGCCAAAAAAAGCCAGCCCAGTGCTAGGCTAGGGATAGAATCAAGATCACGTGAAGTATTAATACCACTTTACAATGCCTTGGTTAGGCCACACTTGGAATACTGCATCCAGTTTTGGTCACCACAATGTAAAAAAGATGTTGAGACTCTAGAAAGAGTACAGAGAAGAGCAACAAAGATGAATAGGGGACTGGAGGCTAAAACATATAAGGAAAGGTTGCTGGAATTGGGTATGTCTAGTTTAATGAAAGGGATACGGTGGCTCAGTGTGTTAGGACGCTGAGCTGGTTGATCAGATGGTCGGCAGTTTGACGGGTCGAATCCCAAGTGCCACGTAACAGAGTGAGCACCTGTTACTCATCCCACCTTCTGCCCACCTAGCAGTTTGAAAGCACGTAAAAAATGCAAGTAGAAAAATAGGGATCACTACGGTGGGAAGGTAACAGCATTCCATGCACCTTTGGCATCTATTCATGCCGGCCACATGACCACGGAGACGTCCTCGCACAAGCGCTGGCTCTTCGGCTTTGAAACGGAGATGAGCACCGGCCCCTAGAGTTGGAAACTACTAGCACGCATGCGCGGGGGAACCTTTACCTTTACTAGTTTAATGAAGAGAAGGACCAGGGGTGACATGATAGCAGTGTTCCAATATCTCAGGGGCTGCCACAAAGAAGAGGGAGTCAAACTATTCTCTAAAGCGCCTGAAGGCAGGACAAGAAGCAACAGATGGAAACTGATCAAGGAGAGAAGCGACCTAGAACTAAGGAGAAGCTTCCTGACAGTTAGCACAATTAACCAGTGGAACAACCTGCCTCCAGAAGCAGTGAATGCTCCAACACTGGAAGTTTTTAAGAAGAGACTGGACAGCCTTTTGTCTGAAATGGTATAGGGTTTCTTGCCTGAGCAGGGGGTTGGACTAGATGAGCTTCATTATTATTATAGTACCATTTACTGTAGGTTACTGCACTTAAGTTTTCTCCTGTTTTCTTTTTTCATTCTTTATTAATTAAAACTACCTTGAGTAAGTTTCCAATTTCTTAGAAGGTACTTCTTCACGCTTCTTCCTTTCCATAGCAATTGGAAAAGAACAGCTGCAAATGACTATCAGTCAGTTTAGTACAATTCTCCCTGGTTCACTTATCCTCATTTGCTGGCTAAGGATGATGGAAGCTTAATTGAACATTTGGTCGAAAAATAAAATTGTACTTTGATGAAAAATGACTATTGATATTAATATATTATTTGTAAGGCAAAACATACATTGTCTTGATAATGCAGTATTATTCTAAATAATATCTGCATTGTTTTTTTAAAGCAAAAGAACTTTTTTATTTAACATATGTCTATATTGCTTCACATACCAAAGCACCCTGAAGCAATTTACAATAAAAACAATCATACATATAAAAACAGAGCACAATAATATTCAATAAAACTTGCATTAATGGGGTAAGGAAAACATGACCTTGAAATTCTTTCCAACTCCTTAATAACAGCTTCCTTTCTGGGTCATGTGATCAGGAGGGATGCAGGATTAAATACAAATATCAAACTTTGTTCAGTTAACTTGGAAGCTTTTTATAGCCCTGGGGTTATGTTTGGGGAAATTTACCTTTCTGTTCTGGAAATTTTAAAAAGGCAAATTATAAAAAACAAAACAAAACACATTGACATATTTGATAACTAGGGCCAAAAAAGATGTCAGTTAATAGGGCAGCCTCTCTCCCATGGTTCTCTCAGAGAGGAAGGGTGAGAGAGATCATAGCACTTAGACTTATATACCATTTCACAGCCCTCTCTTTGTGGTTTACAGAGTCAGCATATTGCCCCCAACAATCTGGGTACTCATTTTACTGACCTCAGAGGGACAAAAGGCTGAGTCAACCTTGAGCCGGTCAGGATCGAACTGCTGGCAGTCAGCAGAATTAGCCTGCAATACTGCATTCTAACCACTGCACCATCACAGCTCTCTCTAATAGATGATAATTGTCAATTAATGTCAAGATAATTGCCAGAAACTGACTTCAGAATATCTCTCTCTCTCTCTCTCTCTCTCTCTCTCTCTCTCTCTCTCTCTCTCTCTCTCTCTCTCTCTCTCTCTCTCTCTCTCTCTCTCTCAGAGGTATATAGTACGTACAAAACTATTTGCTTACCTATCTACCTACTTACCTACCTAATGTCATAAATTATTTGGCAATTAAATTATTACAGCCAGATAGTAGCAAGGATATTTCCTTTTTCCTCCAGAGTGTTTTCTTTGCTGCTTCTTGTTCTCAATGTGTGCACACAGATCAGGATTTCTGCTACACCTATCTTTGCATGCCACAAACACACACACACACATTCTTGTCAAACAGCACCACCTGGTGAAAACAAAGAGGCACAAGCAGGCTATCAGTCATAGCTTGATTTGGCTTCCCTATGATGTTTCAGCAGTCTGATTTACTTAATACACTCTTCCCAATTCCTGCCAGAATTAAAGGCTGAACTAACTTTGAATTTTGGGAATTGTAATCCAACTTAAGTAGGTACCACAAGATGTATTGCTTTGATGCTTTAAAAAAAATCATACCTGAAAACACCATTCCATTAAAAGTGAGGAATTAAACATGAATGTAACCTTCACCAAGTTGTCAAAATAATGTCTTAATCCATAGTTATGTCCTTCACTTTTTTGCATCCACCTCTGTTTTGATAATATAATATGATAGATGCTTACATTATCAATCAATTCCTAAACCACAATGAGCCACAGTCACACATACACGTTACTCTTGGCTGTTTCATCTGAAGACAAATTGCTGAAAAAACCAAATAGTTGAGTGGCACTCTCTTGATGTCCATCATGGACTCCACAGAGTTATCAGGTTGGCCACTGTGAAGCTGACAGTTGACAGCCAGACTGGAATGGATTGATTGCATTAGTTCGATTGCATTCGGTGCCCATTAATAATCATTCCTTTTATCATTCACTGCCCACCCCTAAACTGTCATTGCCACTAACTTAATCCTCCCTCTTCCTCGACATTTTCACCAATAAGCCATTTTCAGTCAAGGCATCACAAAAGCTAACCAAATCACAGGATAAACTAGATCTGGACACTTTATGGCCTCCAGGTCACTTCCTGCCCTTTGGCTGTCCCTGTCCTTCCTATGTCAACTGGCCTGGGTATTGATTGAGGTCAATTGGAAATTAGAAATAAAATATAAATAATATGTAACATGTATTCTTACCAGTAGTAGCTATTCAAAGCCATGTAATGTATTGCTTTTTATAAAGCGATAAAATTAATATTGAGTAGAATTAAGTTCAGCCTATTGGTTTGACCCTTCACAACTGTCCCAGTTTTTTGTGTGGACCTTTGAGAAAATTAATTGACAGTCCCTGGGATAAACTATTTTAGTAACCAGTTATAGTTTCCTCTTACCAATAGTTCATTATATTAGAAACATGAAAGACATAACAATATAGAATTGCAATCCATCATTCAAACTATAGGGGCAACTATAGCCACAGAGGACTTATCTGGACCTGGGCAATCCTTCTGGATGCATCACTCCCTGAGAGGCTGAACTTAGTGACAGAAACCCTACAAACACAGGAAGCAGAATATGATTGACGATTCTGTTCAGATTTTCATCATTCACCTGGGGATAAAGGTCACCTTGACATATATATTTGAGTGTGCCCACACACTGCATTCATATGCCTAGACATGTTTGGCCTGGATGATTGAGTCTTCATTGACATATTGCAGGCCATTTGGGGAAGTTGGTGTGGCAAGAGTTGGTACATTCCAATGACTCTCTGACTCTGCCTAATTTTGTTCTGACTGATGAAGTTGCTTGGATAAGCAATGAAACATCTCAGGTTAACAAAATTTGGTCCAGTTGCCATGATTCGACCTTTAGACACCTTTGGCCTGAATGATTGAGTCTTCATTGACATATTAAGTCTGTGTGTGTGTGTGACAGAGACAGAGAGAGCAAGAGAGAGAGAGAGAAAGACAGAGAGAGTGTTTGTGTGTAAAAGAGAGAGAGAAAATGTATTAGAATAAATGTGTCACCAATCTCTCAGCAAGATTTATCTCGGCTTCAAATGAATTAAAGGCCTTTGCAGAGGCCTGTCAAGTGCTCCAGAAGAACTAGGAAGAGCTTGCATATATAGAATGAGCATCTACAAAGTATTACGATCAGACACCCTTTAGCTTTCAATTAAAAAGTTCTGTCATACGGCACAAGTAGCTGCAACTGTAAAAACTGTTTAAAATTTTATAGGTAGTTCTTTGAACAAGCTCAGCCTGCTGCTTGCTTTATCTCTGCATGAAGGATCACAATATTTCCCACGCCATTTCTATTTATTGCTTTTCCAGATATGTTCCTGCCTTCTGCTGCCACAGCCTGTCATGCCATTTGAGCAGTGAATGAAATTTGCTGTCAGAGTTGCGTATTTGATTAAAAAGTTAAAGTTTAGGGAAGAAAACGCTCGAGTATGATAGGGTAATGGCTTCTTCAGCTAACATCTCTACAAATAGAAATACATTTCTCGTGGCTAACCATTCTGCATTAATAATGTGCATGCTGTTAACATTGTAGGTAAAAGTGGGCAAAATGCAGCTGTCCAGCTGTTCCTGAATTATGATTTTGCACCCCTGGGAAGCATGGTCAATTATGATAGATGCAGAAGCTGTAATTTAGGAACATCTGGAGTGACCTGCCCTTGGTCATGTGGCATCTTTTTACAACATCTGAACAGTCTCTCAAGACAATTAAAAAGTCATTTTCTGAGATCAGAAAGAGATCTCAGGAAGATATCAAGATACATTGTAAAGGAGCAGGAGCTTTTCAGTGTTCTTTTACACATTTAAAGAAACAAAAGCACACACACTGTTCTATATGAATCTGGGATCTAACATAGAATTAAAAAAATGTATGTCCTCCAAATTTTGCTGAGCTACAACCTCCAGGAATGAAAAACCATAACTGGTCCATCTATGCTAGAAGACTAACTTTTGAAGTCAGTTGACTTGACAATCTGACAGGATGATAATGCAACCTACCTGGGCTTTATACATGCCTTTTCTCAATTGGGTGGGCTTACAGTGTTTTGGTGGTCCTGGCAGTAAAGCTGCTGGAGTTTTGTCTCTGGGAGTCTCAGTTAAAAAGCCATGCCATTCATGGGACCCAATACGTGTATCCCACAACAACGATGTGAAGTTCTTTTCACAGACAATGCTAGCTCTCAATCACACACACACACACACACACACACACACACACACAAATGGATAGATGCATGCAAAGTCAAGGAAATGCGTGTTGGGGTACGTCCACCATTCTGTGGCCCTGTATGCTCTTTCACTATGGCAATGTGAATGGACACGTATCATAAAACTAGAGCTGTTCAGAGGACACTTCCTGGGACAGCCATAGTGAGCCAATGTCCTGCTCATTAGCAGGGCAGCATTTGTGGTGAAAATTGCAACTGGAGATTGGATCCCAACCATCAAAGCCACTCTAGAAGAAAGAGCGATGGTAGAGATTATCCACATTACTCTGGATAGCTGCTCCTCATGAGTAGACCTTGGAAACTGCCATTTTGTGATTAGCCTAGGAGTGTGGTAGCTGGGAGTTGGGATTTCATTAAGCTCATACTCACAAAGCTTACATACACTGAGCTCAACCAAGCCTCGTTTCCTAATCACTTTTTAGTGATATTATTTTATTGCATATTGGCAAGATTAAGGTCCTTCAGACCAACAAGATTTTATAATATTCATTATTGAGGCTTCCCACCCCCCCTTTAGAGGATGATGATGAAAATTTGATTTGAAAAGTTTTGAAAATGTATCAGTTCTTGGACTCTATAGCAAAAGGGCACTTGGGGGGGCAACTTCCCTCAGTCCTGTTGTTTACTGTCGCAATCATACAGTAAATTATTACCCCAATCAAGGAACAACTCAGATAAGCAATCAAACAGTAAATACAGTAAGGTATAATAGAAGGTATTGTAGCAGTCAAGAGAAGATGTAATCAAGGCACAAAGAAATGTTACCCAATATGACTAGCTCAGTCATATTGTGAAACTTAATCATATGGAAGTTCTCCTTGCTGTGGCCATAACCTGTAAAACCTAGGACAGTAAGGATCAAAAATCATTCCAATACAGCAAATCTTCTGGATTTAATTTCATTTAATTCTCTTCATTCAATCTATGTGCTGAATATATATCGAGGGAAACTGAATTGCTGGAAGACGTGTGTGGTTTTTAAATTGGAGGAAGAAACAGCTGAAAATGCAAAGGATCTACAAGCTCTAGTAATAAAAGTCAAGGAGCACAGTGAAAAATGGGATAAAAAATTAAATATGAAGACAACTAATGACAAAAGGTAGAACAATCAGCATTAGTGTAAATACCAAGTGGTGGATAGCCTCTGCCTTTTAGGATCAACCATGAACAGTAAAGAAACAAGTCATTAAGAAATATGCCACAGTCTAATGCTTGATAGAGAAGCCATGAAGACCATAGAAAACATACTCAGATGCCATGGTATGTCTATACCTACAAAGATCAGAATCGTGCATACAATGGTGACATTCTATAGAGGTGAAAGTTGACCTTTAAGGAAGCAGCCCAGGAAGAATATTTATGCTTTTGTACTTCATTGTTGAAAAAGACTCAAGAGAACACCATGGGTAGCCAAGAAAACCAAGAAGTGGATCTTCAAGCAATCTCCAATTCTCAGTCAAGGCATGTTCAGATACATGATCTGAATACCTAGCTCTCTGAAGAAGATTGTAATGGTGGGGAAAATGGAAGAGAAAAGGACAGCCAGGCACAAGGGCTCAATTACAGAGGTTTATGGGTGTAGCATTTGAAGCCCTGAAAGATCGGTTAAGGATAGATTATCATATAGAGTTGTCTGTCTGCCTGTCTGTCTGTCTCTGTATCTATCTCTCTATCCAGCTAGATTGACCACAATCCCCATGGCCTTAAAAATAAATTTATTCTGAATAAATAAATATGAACGGCTTACCCAGAAGTTGTGGGTACTCCAACAACTGGAGGTTTAAAGAAAAGATTGGACAGCCATTTGTCCAGAGTGGTATAATAGGGTCTCATGCTTAGGCAGGGAGTCAGACTAGAAAATCTCCAAGGTCTTCCAGTTCTGGTATTCTGTATTCTATAATAAGTGAAAGTTGCCTACCCCTGAATTTCTTGCCAATATTGTTTGACAATGATCAAAAGCTCCATTAACCTTTTCTACCCAACTGTGAATTAGGGTGGGGAAAGAAGTCAATGGCAAAAGGATGAGTCAGGTCAGCAAGTACAAAGTAGACTTTGAAGGCCAAGGTTGTAATATATACCTATATAGGTAAAGGTAAAAAGAGATGTGGTGGCTCAGTGGGTTAGGACGCTGAGCCTGTCGATCAGAAGGTCAGCAGTTTGGCGGGTCGAATCCCGAGTGCCGCGTAACAGAGTGAGCACTTGTTACTTGTCCCAGCTTCTGCCAACCTAGCAGTTTGAAAGCACATAAAAATGCAAGTAGAAAAATAGGGACCACTACGGTGGGAAGGTAACAGCGTTCTGTGTGCCTTTGGCGTCCAGTCATGCCAGCCACAAGACCACAGAGACGTCCTCAGACAAGCACAGAGACGTCCTCAGACAAGCACTGGCTCTTCGGCTTTGAAACGGAGATGAGCACCGGCCCCTAGAGTTGGAAATGACTAGCACGCATTCTCCTGCACATGCGTGCTAGTCGTTTCCAACTCTAGGGGCCGGTGCTCATCTCCATTTCAAAGCTGAAGAGCCAGCTCTTGTCCGAGGACGTCTCCATGGTCATGTGGTTGGCATGACTAGATGCCAAAGGTGCACGGAACTCTGTTACCTTCCCACCATAGTGGTCCCTATTTTTCTACTTGCATTTTTACGTGCTTTCAAATTGCTAGGTTGGCAGAAGCTGGGGCGAGTAACAGGCGCTCACTCTGCTACGTGGCACTCGGAATTCGACCTGCCAAACTGCCAATCTTCTGATCGACAAGCTCAGCATCCTAACCCACTGAGCCACCGCGTCCCTATATAATATAATATATAATAATATAATACCTATATACCTTTATGCTATAAAGACATGAGCTAAGAGCCATTTAAAATACTATCTTATAGCTGTAAAAAATGAAGAGTGTTTACATCTCTGTTTCTATTGCTCTGGTCAATGCTTCTAGAGAAAGGAAATTGGAAATAGTTGACCTGTTTAAGGTGTTTTAAAAGGGGAAATGTCCCTTATTTTAGGAAAAATGGCAAACAATAACAGCACCAGATTTAAGTGCTGCTGTGTGAAGATCCTCTTGGGGCTGCTATAGAAGACTGTGAATGGATGTATCTGAATCTTTTAGTCTACAGAAGCTTCATTTGTGGCAAGAAGTATTTTCAGATATTTCTCCACTTGATGCTACATTTTGTGATGCCCCTTTACAAAAGAATGTGCTCCTTAGATTAACTTCCTACTTTAAGTTGTCTGCAGTTTGGAAAAAGTGCAGAGAAGAGCAACTAAGAAGATTAAAGGTCTGGAGACTAAAACATATGAATAACGGTTGCAGGATTTGGGTATGGCCAGTCTAGAGAAAAGAAGAACTAAGGGGGAAATGATAGCAGTATTCCAGTATTGAGGGGCTGCCACAAAGAGGAGGGGTTTAGGGTTATTTTTCTTATTTTCCAAAGCACCAGAAGGCAAGAAAAGAAACAATGGATGGAAACTAATCAAGGAGAGAAGCAACCTGGAATTAAGGAGAAACTTCATAACAAGTGAGAACAATTTACCAGTGGAACAGCTTTGCCTCCAGAAGTTGTGACTGCTTCATCGCTGGAGGCTTTTAAGAAGAGACTGGACAGTTATTTGTCTGAAATACTATAGGGTGTCCTGCTGTAACAGGGGGTTGGACTAGAAGACCTCCAAGGTCCCTTCCAGCTCTATTCTGAATTAAATTGAATTTCTTTTCTTTTTCTTCTCAAGTTAGCAGGAAGGACGGGTTCATCCTATAATAAGTGAAAGCTGCTATAAAAAAGGTTGCCTACCCCTGAATTTCTTGCCAATATTGTTTGAGAATTACTGAAAGCTCCATTGCCTTTTTTTTAACCTAACCGTGAATCAGGGTGGTGAAAGGAATCAGTGGCAACTGGTTTCAGCAACCAGCTTAATTTTTCACCTTCTAAAACAATCCTTTGTCTGACACATAAACGTAACATTTGATTCTTCTAGGGATTTTCTTCCTTTCAAACGGCTGAATGAGTTTGAATCCATGACTCCTTTGTATCCCCAGATGGCAAATAAAAGCTTTCCTAAGAGGCTTTAAAGATCATGTGGGTGGCAGACTCCGAGATTTAATTCCTCCCGGTTGGCTCAGCTCAACCCCTGTTGCCTTTAATCACTGACAATGAAAGAGTGCCTTCTCTGCTGTAAATCCGCCACCAATGTTTATTGGAGTGACAAGATGGAGGAAAATGAGGAAGCCAGGAGGGGGCTATAAGTGAATGGATTTGGCTGACTAGGGTAAGGACATGATGAGGTTACCGAAGCAAATTTCCCATGCTGTTTTGGAGGCTTTCTTCTCTAATCAATGCAAATATTAGGCACTTGTCAAAACACCACATTCAGAGGGGCTGGGATTGATTCATTAGGAGGAAAGTAGGGGAGTCCCAAGTATAAACGTTTGGAAAAGTTCTCCTCAAAGTGAGAATGCTCACCCATTTTTACAGCATTAGTTTCAAATCAGCTCCTAGGATGTATGCCAAACTAGCTGCTTTCTATCTTTTCAAACAGAATTGTTTTGGTTTGCAAGCAGAAGAAAACAAATGGGACTGACAAGCAAGTTTCCTGTTAAAATACCATCAGAGATTAAGGTGAATAAGTGAAGGCAGTAAACAGTTTTATTTTCTTGGGCTCAAGAATGCATAAAAAGAGGGATTAGGCAGAGAAGCAAAGAGATTAACCCTAAGGAGGAAGAGAATGACAAATCATGAAAGATAAGAATATTTCTAGGAAAACAAAGCTTTGAATAGTTAAAGCAACAATCTTTCAAGTCCAGCTATGAAAACTGGACACCAAGAAAGGGCGAGGGATTTTGTAAAGAGCCAGAGTCTTGTGGAGTGGGACAAATTAAAATGAATGAAGGAAATGAAATGAAATTATCAGCAAACAAAAACTAACATGTGACATTAACCAATGATGGATTGGGGGGGGTGGGAATCACAATGCTTAGAAAAGTTGAGGAGAGGGAAAGAAGGAGAAGACAACAGCAGAATATTTCAGAAGAGCTGGAGATCACAATCAAGATGGACAGATTTGGTCCTCTATTCATCAGCTCTAATCTTGTCTCACAAAAAGGAAGCACCAGTCCTGAAAGAGCAGAGTGACCAACTGGATTCTGCACTTTTGGCTTCTGATGGAAGGACAAGTAGAAGCCATTGTGGGCCTTTGTCAGCTGTGGCCATTTATTAATAGATATTTTATCTCACCTTTATTATCTTTATAAATAACCCAAGACAGCTAACTTATCCAGTGCACTTTCCTCTTTCTATTTTACCCACAACAACAACCCTGTGAAGTGATTTGGGCCGAGAGAGAGTGACTGGCCCAAAGTCACCCACCCGACTTTTATGGCTAAGGCAGGACTAGAACTCACCCTCTCCTCATGAGAGCATCCTGCAACAGTAACTCATCTTATGCCCATATCTTAGATGGGAGTTTGGAATGAACTTTAGGACTGAGATTATTATTCAGTTATGATATTTCTTAAATGAATGTGGCCATCTTTTTGTCTTACTGTGCATGCTTCGGTGCTGGATGTTATAAAGAATTTAGTGGGAGTGTTCACCATGGATGTTTAATGTTTTGATGATTTATTTATTTATTTTTATTTTAATTCCATTTATATCCCGCCCTTCTCCGAAGACTCAGGGCGGCTTACAAGCTTAGCTTAGATGATGTCATTTACGCTGCTACTATAGACAACCCTTTGGCAGCATTATAGTTTTAATAAACAATATAGTAGCAGAAGTTAAATGGTTATCTAGAATATTGCAGCACAGTACTGTCTAGGTTGGATTTACAACCCAAGGGCATCCCACAATAATAAGAGTATTAAACTTACTGAATAATTGCTACGCTAATGGAATAGCTTCCATCTCTCTTTCTCTCTCATCAAAGACAGCACAAACTGGTAAAAAAAATACTTAGACCCAAAGAAATTCATGACATCCTGGCAAAGCAGGATCACTGCCAGCAAGGAATATTAGATAAACAATATTCGCCTCCAAAATATGGAGTTTTGGTGCTCTCTCCCTCCAAGATAAACTGCCAAATAATGTATCTAAATCTGCCTACTGTTGGAAGTCAGTACACTGAGCTGAATAAACTGGAAGTATTAATTTAAAAAAAACTAGGTCCCATCAATTCCTTTGAACTGCGAAGGAAATTAAACTCAATCACAAGTCAGTCTTTAGCTTTATACTCCAAATTCCTGCTATGTATTTGAGGACTAGATATAATAATCTTTCTATAAACTAGTTTATAATAGAAATCCCACTTTAATTCATGAGAGAGAGAGAGAGAGAGAGAGATTACCTTCTGATTGTTAAATGAACTTAATAAAATCAATTAAATTAACAAGAGGCTATGGGATAAACCAGCCAACACTACAATGCAAACGTCCAGGTATTAGAAAATAATTAGCCACTGTGAATCAGCTGTAACCCACTATGAAGTTTTGTCTCTTGCTAGAAAATTATTCTATTTCAGTGTGGCCAAGTGCTTTGTGGATCTGTTCTGCCTCAGTTATCCATTTTGATTCCACACACTTGGATTGGATCAGATCAAGACAGTGCAGCCAAGGCCCAGAGCTTTTCTATCTCCTGATTCCAGGGTGACTGCCATTTTTAATTAACACAATCCAAAATTTGAAACTGAATTCTAAATTCTGAGGTCTGCTAATCAGAAATGGCAGTTACTTGGGTTTGGACAAGCTGCAAACTTTGACACTTAGCTGCAGAAAGCAGCAGACTATCATTCAGGGGCTGTGCGAAGAGTGGCAAGAGAAATTAAATTGTGTTGTGGACATTCTTGCTAACCAAGCTGTTTTCCAACTGTGCTTATAATTTCATTTTCTCACAATGCTATTCTTACTGGGAAGAGTGAAATGGCAAAGATAGCACAAATATATTCTGAAGGTCAACCAACAATATCTAGAATCTCTGAAATATCAGGGGGATTAAATGAAGAGGCTGGTATTTCTGGACAATCTGGAGCGATCTTTATGGTCTATGTGTGATCTTTATGGTCAAGGGATCAGGTCAGTTAATCCTGTTTCTTTCACTAAATCCATGCCTGTTTGCAATATATGAAATTGATACTTTCCTTTCACGTATATTTCTGGGTCTCCTGCAAGCATGCATTAAAAGCTGCCTAGAGTTCTTACAATTCATAGAAATAATAAGTATTATTTCTTTTTTTCTATTTTTTTTTCAATTTTGTAGTCACCCAACTCTAAAGTGACTCTGCATGGCTTACAATTAAAAATGAAAAAGAAAACCACATAGATCAGAGAACAGGAACGCAGCTAGACAGGAGGATAAAATCAAAACACCCAAAGGTTCAACCATCATACTAGCTCTGGGGTCTGGAAAAACAGCCTTTAGCAATTTGTAGAAAGCCAAACAGGGAAGGAAAGGGGAAAGGAAAGGAACAGTAGTATGTAACAATGGTTTTGAGTTGTAAAGTCAAAAGATAACATGGCTTGCACAAGTTTTGTCTTAATCTCAGCTTATAAATTAAACTGGTAGCTGACCCTTGTTATTGGGTAGTATGAAAATATAATAAAATTACTAGTTGGCATGCATACAGCATTTGTTACAATGAATTGTTACCAAGACCTCAACATATAAATGAGGAACCAGATTGTTGGGGGCAATATGTGACTCTGTAAACAGCTTGGAGAGGGCTGTAAAGCATTTTGAAGCAGTATATATGTCTAAGTCTATTGCTAGTGCTAGACAAGGCCAAGGGACTTTAACATCATCACTGCAGTCCAGTCCAGTCTGTTACACTTTTCTTCAGTGCACATTCATATGATTATAAAAGTAAAAGAGCTACCATATCTGGATCTCAAAACCTAAACGCCTCAATGGCAGGAAAGAGATATAAGAGAAATAAATTGTTGGCATCTAATGGTCATCCAAGAAGGGACGTGGTGGCTCAGTGGGTTAGGATGCTGAGCTTGTCGATCAGAAGGTTGGCAGTTTGGCAGGTCGAATCCCGAGTGCCGCGTAACAGAGTGAGTGCCTGTTACTTGTCCCAGCTTCTGCCAACCTAGCAGTTCGAAAGCACGTAAAAATGCAAGTAGAAAAATAGGGACCACTACGGTGGGAAGGTAACAGCGTTCAGTGCGCCTTTGGCATCTAGTCATGCCGCCCACATGACCACGGAGATGTCCTCGGACAAGCGCTGGCTCTTCGGCTTTGAAACGGAGATGAGCACTGGCCCCTAGAGTTGAAAAAGACTAGCACGCATGTGCAGGGGAACATTTACCTAATGGTCATCCAAATTTTTGAAACCCAGACTTTGACATTTTTCAAAGATCAGTTGTATCAAACTTGGTCTTCCAATGGAATCCAACACAATTTGGAACATACTAATGATTACAAGGAAACAACTTGATAATCGAAGCTCAGGAAACAGGTAGGAATATTCTGTCTAACATCCCATAAAGACATTAGTTTGGTAATGCTGGCTGACAGTAACAGATATTAGGAGAACAGCATTAAAACTATGATATTACTTTAGAGAATCAAGAGGGCAAATTCTTGGCTCTCATACCTGCTTTGCTAAATGAAGGTATTTATTTTGTCTGCTTATCCTAAGAGGCTTTTCATATCTCTCAGAAGAGTTTTCTCTTGAGATTAAATGACAGCACAGCCAGAAGCTATTTAGTCTGATAGCACAAACAAAGAGACGTTGTTGCTCTTCTACAGACATAGAGGCACACTAACTCCCAGAGAAAAAGAAATTGCATCTGGTGAGAATGAGAGAGAGAAACTGCAAACTAATGCCAAACATCAGCAGAATATTTACAGAAAAGCTCCTGTGAAAAAAAAAAAACTTAGTGGAACCCACGCACCAGATGTCTTGTATCAGAAGATCCCAGAGGACATTCCAATTAAGTGTGCTATATAGTATTTATGATAGATCCAATTCCACTGAAAATGGTCATTATTTAAGGCTCAAAAGTGCACTGCCTCTTTAAGATATTTGACTCCCTTTAAGAACTCTTAGCAAGAGTGGAACATGCACACCTCTTCATATCTGTTCTCCCAATAAACTTGATAAAGAGAGGAAGCAGTAGATAACTTGGTGTCCTTCAATTCTGGGTTGACATTTCTAACCCAAGGCTACATAATGCATCTATGGCATTATGCATCTATGGCATTAAAGGACAAGATGTATGTGGGAACTGGTTCCATTGAATTCAGTAGGGATTTGTTTATAAGATTTTGATTTTTCTAACTTTAAACCCTAAATACATAGAATGAAGGCTACTGCTAAGCTTGTAAGCCGCCCTGAGTCTTCGGAGAAGGGCGGGATATAAATGGAATTAAAATAAAATAAATAAAAAATAAATCAGACATGTCAAACTTGCAACCTCATGTGACATCACGAGATGTATCAGGATTGTTTTGCCATTGACAGCAATGGGGTGGGCGCAGCTTCCAGATGACACGTCCGGCCCATGGGCTGGCAATTTGACACCCCTGCCCTAAATATTTCCTGGGGATGTAAAACAAACCTACAGATTTTGCTCATACTGAAATAAGGTAAATCTGAGTCTATTGCAACAGAGATGGGGAATACAGATAGTCGCCAACTTATAGCAGTTCATTTAGTGACAATTTGAATTTACAATGGCGCTGAAAAATGTGACTCATGTCACACAACCATTGCAGAATCCCCATGGTCACATGATCAAAATTCAGCTACTTTGGAACTGACTCACATTTATGACGGCTGCAGTGTCCCCGGGGTCATGTGATCACCCTGTGACCTTCTGACAAGCAAAGTCAGTGAGGAAGGCAGATTCACTTAACAACCGTACAACTAACTTAACAACTGCAGTGATTCACTTAACAACTGTGGCAAGAATGGTCATAAAATGGAGCAAAATTCTCTCTCTGGCTTATCAACATAAATTTTGGGTTCAGTTGTGGTTTTAAGTCGAGGTCTACCTGTAGTTAACTAGTCCCCATTCGTGTCTACAACCATGCTGACATCCCCCATACAGATGGCAAAATAATATATAATCTTATTGATACTGTTATTTGTTGCGGATGGTGGTGATGATGGCACAGTTCTCTAGCAATGATATAGTGCTGATTACACTCGCCAGAAATAAGGGAGGGGAGAGTGTGAAACGGGGGCCCAAAGGAGCCCCAATCTATTTTGATAGTCAACATGCATAATCAGTATCTGTTCTTGTACGTTTGTTGTGCTGTGGGGATTGATTGCACTGTCAGACTGAGAGGTGTCTTGCGGTCTCAGTACTCAAGACGCTAATTCAGCTAATTCTCTCTCTCTTACCAAAGCATTACATATGTTTGTAATACATGATATGATCCTTGCCAAGTGTATGGCAATGATCATTTCCTGTCTTACAAAAACACGTATTGCTTTACCAGAGAGGTTCCTAGGCTTTGAGGAAGAGTATTGTTGGATAAAAAAACATTCTACTAAATGTGACTTGGAACCATTAAAAAAGAGAGATTTGGATAACAATGCTTTTAAAACAAGAAACAAAAAAAACCACAGCTTCAGGTAGCTTCATATTCTAAAGCTGAACTAAAAAAAAATTATGCACAAAGCTTTAAGCTCCCTACATTAGGAGAACATTGTGTAGGAGAGCAACTGGGATCAAGAAAACAGCAAAATAACTGACAGAATTGAATCAGAGACAAAAACCTGCAAAGCGCCCTTGAAATGGATTTAAGACTGAACTCTGTGCTTCCCTAATTCCTACATTCTTCAAACTAAATGAAGCACAGCTGCAGCAGAGTTTTTCCTTTTGTCCTGGGCAAAATTCCCTTGGAACTCTTGGTTCAAAACTGCCCTAACATACATGATCTTTGTGTAATTCCCTCAATTCCACTCGGTCCTGTTATGCAAGACAGATCTGAACTATTTGTTCTAAGTCAAGGAACATCATTAACCCTGGGCTGAATACACCCCTCAGTGGGCACTTTGCAGTAAGTTAGAATAGGCTCTTAATAGCAGAAGATTATTTCCAGACCACATTAACTTTCATTTAATAGGCTCACTAGATACTTTTATTTTACAACATTTGGGAAGCAATTTCAATTCTCTCTGAGCTACAACTCATGGATTGTACTTCTTGCTTCCAGGAGAGATGGGGAGATATCGCAAACATAACACATGTCTTGAATTTCTTTAAGACAAAAGTACTGATAGTATATACTGTAAGTAATATTTCAATAAGATGAATTAGATTTGTTTTCTCTCGAGATACAGTTATTGTTGACTCTTCTCTGGGATCCTAAAAAGCCTATTTTTCTGTCATTTGCAGGGCATCTTGTATGTGCTAGGTAATAACTCTAACACACAGGTGTCAAACTCGCCACGTCACGTGACGTGTCACGATGTATCACAACTCTTGTTGCATTGCCAGTAATGGGGTGGGCGCAGCTTCTCTATGATAAAACCGGCCCGTGGGCCGGCAGTTTGACACCCCTGCTCTAACAGGTTTATTTATTGATGAGATTTATATACCATCTTATTTTGCCCCAACTCAAGGCATTGTTCATAATGTTGAAGGGTGTGTGGGTCACATTTTTTGATGTTCTTCAATATTGGAAAGTTTGTGTAAAGTGGTCTCCTTACCGTTGTTGTCATACTATCAGTACAAAGATATGGAATTTCTTCCCAGCATTGTGACAATCACATGGGGTCATGATTATGACTCAGAAAGAGGTGCTGGTCCATGGAATATCTGGCATTGCTTTTCAAGTCAATGCTCCAGACTTTGAGGTGGTAAGAATTAACTCAGCTACAATGTTGTATTAGATCCCACACCTCAAAAGTCACCCAAGAAACAGCTGCAAACTTCCTTCTCGCCATTTTACCCAATTCCCAACTCACCATACAGCCCAGCATTGGCACCCTGTGATTTCCATCTTTGTCCAAAATTTGAAAACTTTTATGAGCTTTGTTGCAAACAGATGAAAAGAATAGAAAGGGCCAGCCAAGACCTGGTTGAAGAGGCCAAGCTTGGATTTCTTTTGAAACAGTTTTAAGAAATCTGTGCTTTGTAAATAAAAGTAACAAACATTTCAATGACTGTTTTTCTATATCATGTATTAAATTATTCCTATTTAAAGCAAAAATATGGAGTGGAGACACTACTTTTCATTCAGCCCCCACACGTATCTACACAAGCTGTTTTGTGAAGAAGGTGAAAAGCCACTGTTTTTAAAAAAGTATAGTATTACTTTTTGGCCGGCTGACTGTTTTCACCAAAGCAATCCCCTAAATTCAGGTGAGTCATTCCTGTTTCATCTGAAGTCTGCAAACAATTTGCCCCACTCTTCTTTGGGATTTAGGGAGTAGAATTGCAATTCCTTTTACCGTCAGATTCTTTTAACACGGAAAACAACCATTTTAATTACAGTTACTGTATTTCATTATTAGGACGAATCCCAAAATACTTGTGGGGGAGGAATGAAGAGTTAAGGGAAGTTAGTGAATCACTGAAGATGGGGAGGGGGAGAGGGGGAGGAGCCGAGATACATGCTTAGGCTGAGTACAAGGCAGCAACTGAATCACAAAAGTACACGGTCACTTTCATAGGAAAATAAAGTGCTACTTTTTATTCTGTAAAGAACTTCAGTGTGTCAACTCCCTTGACCAGTCTGTGCAGTTCTCTGGGCAATATTGTCAGGGCTGGTTTGCCCTTGCCTCCTTCCTAGGGCTGAGAGAGAATGACTGGCCCAAAGTCATCCCTCTGCTTTTAGTCCTTCCTAAGGATGCACCTAGAATTCATAGTCCCCCAGTTTCCAGCCTTGTATCTTAACCATTGCACCAAACTGCCTCTTAAACTTGAATTGCCACTTGGCATATACAAAGATAAAGAGTGTTGAGTATTGTAATCCAGCAATATCTGGAGATCAATAACATCTCCACCCTTCTCTACCCTTATCCTTTGGAGACAGAGAGGATTAGCATGTCATTCTTCCCTAGCTTTCCAGTAATTGCCCCATACTGTTATATTACATATTTCTTATGGTTATTATTATATACTGCTTCAGCTGGAATGATTCTAAGCGGTGTATAATTAGAACAAGAATACAGTGGATCAGAATATAGATCAAAAATATTAGAAATAACAATTTTACATAGAAATAAATTCATGTACCTGTAGGCTTTCCAAAATTGACAGGCTTTCATGAGACCTCAGAAGACTATACTACTTGAAAGTATCCAGAAACTGACTTAATACACCAGTGATCCAGTAATCCTACCCAGATTTGCTAGAAGAACTGATCTTGGTTTGCAAGAAAACACAGGAAGTTCATAAAAGGGCAAAAGACTGTCATGATTAAAGTCACTTGTTAAGTAGAATCAGTGCTTTTTTTCTAAAAAAAAAAAAAAAAAGGTGCCGGAACTCTCATCTTGGTGGGTGCAGGAGGCGGGGTGGGTGGGGGCGCAGTGCTGCTGCAGTCACAGGTGGGAAGGGTGTTGGCAGCGGGCTCCCCTCCCTGGGGCTGGAGCCGGCACAGCTGGTGCTGTGGGAGCAGCAGAGCCCAGTCTATATGGCGGGGCTGCACAATGCGGGCAGGGGAGGCGGTACAGGCCAGGCGATGTTTTAATCTTATGATTTTAAAAATATATTTTTTCGATTGTAAGTTTCCCCAAACCTCGCCATCTGGATTGCATACAAATATTATATAATTGGTAAATAAAGGTAGAACATATGTTAAATATACATCAAATGATAATATGCTTCCCTACAAAGTCAATTCTTGCTCAATGACAGACCAAGGAGTTAACTCGGAAAGGCAAGGGGAAAATCTAGAAGAGGTTTGTGCAGCTCTTCAACATCTTCATCAACGATTTGGATGAGGGGATAGATGGGGAACTCATCAAATTTGCAGACAATACCAAGCTGGCAGGAATAGCCAATACTCCAGAAGATAGGCTTAAGATACAGGAGGATCTGGACAGACTTGAACACTGGGCACTATCTAACAAAATGAAATTCAATGGTGAAAAAAGTAAGGTTCTGCATTTAGGCAGGAAAAATCAAATGCACAGGTATAGTATAGGTGGTACCTTGCTCGATAGTAGTAACTGTGAAAGAGATCTCGGAGTCCTAGTAGACAATCACTTAAATATGAGCCAGCAGTGTGCTGCAGCTGCCAAAAAAGCCAACACAGTGCTAGGCTGCATTAACAGAGGGATAGAATCAAGATCACGTGAAGTACTAATACCACTTTACAATGCCTTGGTAAGGCCACACCTGGAATATTGCATCCAGTTTTGGTCACCACGATGTAAAAAAGATGTCGAGACTCTAGAACAGGGGTGTCAAACTCAATTTCATTGAGGGCCGCATCAGCATTGCGGTTGCCCTCAAGGGGCCGGGTGGGTGTGGCCTGGGTGGGTGTGGCCTACTGGGTGGGCGTGGCTAGAGTGCATATGGCCTACTGGGTGGGCATGGCCAGCTCTACATCATTCGCATCAAGGGTGCCTATGGGGGCCTGGGCAGGAGAGGGACAGATCTGAGGGTCTCTGGCAGAAAGAGGGTCTCTGGGCCAGGGCCAAGGCAGTGGGGGCCGTTCCCTCACTGTTTCCAGGATGGCTTCGTGGGCCACATGAAACCACTTCGCGGGCCGGATCTGGCCCCCGGGCCTTGTGTTTGACATGTCTGCTCTAGAAAGATTACAGAGAAGAGCAACAAAGATGATTGGGGGACTGGAGGCTAAAACATATAGGGAACGGTTGCTGGAATTGGGTATGTGTAGTTTAATGAAGAGAAGGGTGAGGGGTGACATGATAGCAGTGTTCCAATATCTCAGGGGCTGCCACAAAGAAGAGGGAGTCAAGCTATTCTCCAAAGCACCTGAAAGCAGGACAAGAAGCAACGGATGGAAACTAGTCAAGGAGGGAAGCAACCTAGAACTAAGGAGAAATTTCCTGACAGTTAGAACAATTAACCAGTGGAACAACCTGCCTCCAGAAGTGGTGAATACTCCAACACTGGAAGTTTTCAAGAAGAGACTGGCCAGCCATTTGTCTGAAATAGTATAGGGTTTCCTGCCTGAGCAGGGGGTTGGACTAGACCTGCAAGGTACCTTCCAACATTATATTATTATTATTATTATTATTATTATTATTATTATTATTATTATTATTATTATTATTATTATTATTATTATTATCTTGTAGAAAGGAAAGGCCCACACTGATAAATTAAAAATCTTTGTGGTCTGCAAAGGAATGCTGGTGGGCTAATCAATGATTTGGTGACTAGAGGAGCATCTACAGTGTTGGAGCTTGTGGTCATGGTAAGCCATGGAGGCACTAGGCCACATGACTTTCAGGGCAGTGGTGGTGATTTTATTACTTTAAAAAAAAAGTCTGTGCTCTGTCCAAGGTTGCTTGGTAGGCTGCATGTACAGGCCTGGTCTAGAATTTATTTTGGAGCATTCAACTATCTAGAGCAGGCATGTCAAACTCATTTTGTTTGAGGCAACCTTTTATAAAAGAATTGCCATTAATTTGTTTTAATAAAATAATTTAAATCAATTTTTCACTTGATTTCAAATTAAATGAATGAGGGTTTTTTTTAGTAAAATTGCCAAATGCAATAAACTGGTTTTAGGTATATGTTACTGGAAGGAAAAAGCAATCCCTGTTGCGTTACTGAGAAACATTTACATGTATGCAGGTATCCTTAGGGTGCCATAGTTATGCATGAGAAATATTGGTTGCAAAGTTGGCATTTCTGGATGTAATATAGATATTTTGGACTTACCGTATTTTTCTTTCTTTGCATGTTTGATATTTTTAAAAAGGCATATGCTACTGTCTACGCTTATGCACATATGTAACATGATCACTGCTTGTCCAAAATTTTACTATACAGATAATACCCCCAGAAATTATTTTAGCCTTTTTAATAAATGTTGTTATTGATGTTAAGCTCACCAGGGAAAACATCATATATTGTTATGTATATACTAGGTTAATTATTTAAAGACTGAAGTGCAACATAACTAGATTCTAAATAATCTATTTTTCAAAACACACAACAGTCCAAACAGTAAAAGTAAAGTCCAAATTAGGAATATTTCATTCTTAAGAATTGTTTAGATTCAAAATAGTTTTCAAGAGTGTACAAAAGATACTATTTTTTTCTAGAATCAGCTAAATTAGACATATTACATTGAGAAAAATGTTTCTCATTTCTTTCCTGTTACTTATGATTTCATTGCAGAGATGTTAACATAAGAAATATATTATTTTGTTATCTAATTTTACCTTCCAAAAGACAGAAGCAGATGAAAAATGTAAGGTTCTTTCCTGCTGGCTTTTCTGAATTAGCTGTTTTAGATTCTAAAATTTTAGTTCCTAAAGAAGTAATCCTGTAAATAATTTTAACGACCTCCTCTAGTGCAGGCTAGCAATCTTGGCTCTTTTTTATGACTCAAGGACTTCAACTCCCAGAATTCCTGAGCCAGCATGGCTCAGCTTGGAAACCTCTCCCTTTCCCCTCAGCATGGCTGGCTCAGGATTTCTGGGAGTTGAAGTCTATGAGTCATAAAAAAGAGCCAAGATTGCTAGCCCTGCAATAGGCTTAGGAAAACCAATAAGGGAGCTGGGTTGTTGGGGTTTTTTGTTTTTTTTTGCAAAAAAGAGGTGCCGGAACGCAGTTCTGAGCGTTCTATGAGAAAAAAAGCCCTGAGTAGAATGCCTTCAGTGTTTCACTATTTAACTTTACTCCAAGCGTGGAAGTTGGTAAAATTAGTTTAGACTTTTTTTTTGAAAACCCATCCTTACTTAGAAGTCAATCATAGGATCTTCCTTCCTTCCTTCCTTCCTTTTCCTTCCTTCCTTTTCTCTTTTTTTCCTTCATTCCTTTTCTTGTTTTACTGTAGTGTCTTTAATTGTTATGAGCCACCCAATGTCATAGATTGTTGAGTAGCATATAGGTTTAATAATGATCATGTATACAATAATGTGAAATCCCAGCTATGGTTCTTTAGCTGGTGTTTACCTTCATATGCACTAAGTTATTATTATTTCTTAAAAACTAAACCTTGCTTAGTTCAATCAATCCAACATTATGGAACATAGAGAATGCTTTGATTGATGTGTGTGTGTGTGTATATATATACATATACACACACACACACACACACACACACACACACACAAAGGGAACATTTTTATACTAGAGGAAAGGCTGCAAAGCTTATTGCAGCCTTGTGTAAACTATTCTCCGTCTCCAGATTTGTTTGTTTGTGCCTTCTGAGTCTGCTTGGCTTCTGGTAACTGCCCGGGCTAATCTCTGTGTTTTCAAATTAAATCTCCTGATTTAATGCAAGTTAGGAACAGAGGGTGCCAACACTGCCAAGGACAATAGGACATCAAGGCAGTTTAAACCTGTCATGCACATTTTATCTGAACTATTTCTGCACTTCCCTTCCATTCTAATTTTGTTCTCTTTGTGTATGTGTGTTAAATATTTCATATGCAACATATTAGTAATGATGCAATTACTTCAAAAGTCGCATATGGATGGGATATGGCTAAACTCAAAGCAGAAGGCCTCCATACAATTTATTCATTTCGTTTGGAGATTGTATTTAAGTTGATACAATTATAGTGTATCTCCACTAGAATGGGACAACTCAGCACAGCCAACTCGACGTGGGACAATTTGCTGCAGAACGGTTCAACAAATACAAATGTTAAACTAATTTTGGAACAGTGGCCCAAAGTAATAAAATAAGGTGAATCCAGAAATACAATAATTAAAATAATTATAATAATTTCATCAAAAACATGGTCACCAATAATAAAAGGACCTGAATGAAATGATTTACAAACCAGTGCTAAATCCCAAGGCTATAGACCAGGGGTGTACAATCTTGGCAACTTTAAGACCTGTTGACTTTACTTCCCAGATTTCTCCAGCCAGCCATTCATTTCTTGACAACCATTTTGGACAGTTGCCAAGAACATTTCATTTGTGTAAGCCTCTTGAAGATGAACTTTGCTTGTTCCTTAAAGTACAATCCCCCCCCACCTTAGACACTTTTAGGTTATCTTCCTGGATAAATAAGAGCAGTGACATCCTGAGGTGGGAGATTTCACAGATTTGCAATGATGGGCATGGCAGTATGGTCCCAGGACTTCCCCTTCTGTACATGCATTAAAGTTCCCTGGTGTATAAAAGGGCCATGGCTTGAATCATGACATGTCCACCATCTTGCAGGCTTTTATTCCCCTACCTACTAACAATGCACCTAGATGATAGAAAGGACCAGAGAAATAAAAGACAAGCAACAAAGATAGAACAGATGTCATCTAAGCAACTTTCCCGAGACTAAATTCTCCTCCCAGATTTTCTTTAGTAATAAAAAGATTTGGAGATTTTGTCCTACCTCAAGCTATGTAAAAACCATTGACAGTGGTATTTGATATCATCTTCAATTGTATTGTAAAGTTTTAAATGTGCAGTTTTGAGGATCCTTGGCTTCAAAAGCCAGATAGAAATCAATTCAGTAAAGGTCTCCTTTTATTTTCAGCCAGGCATAAAGGATGTAATTTGGGTGGAACTGGGTTTTCAGATGCCATTGCCAATCTCTAAAGAGATTTAGGAGTGGAAAAGCAAGGGAATCTTCACAAGGAATGTTTTATGACAACCATAAAAATAAAATATGCAGCTGGACCTGCTGTGCTTTCCGAAGTGATGCCTTAAAGCAATGCCTGTAAGGGTCAAACTGAAATAAAACCTATGTTCAAGTAACTGCTCTATTTCCTGCTGGAAAGACTATTTGGGCTACTTAATACTGTCAAGTACATGCTTCATAAAATCACATTCCTCTTTATAAAAAACAAAGAGTATATTTCTAATTTCAGACTAAGCCTAAAGTTTTTGGCTGCCTAAAGTTAAGAATCAGATGGGTCCGCTATAAGATGACTGAATTGGCCACCTGATCCTAGACCAGCTTTGGCAATGATGGAAAAGGCTTTTGGAGGGAGGCTTAGTGGACCCCATAGCACAGCATCTTTGGTATTACCTGGTACACAGCTGCCTCATCTGCCTATTAGTAGAGCTAATTCAGAATCAACTTAACAATAAAAACCAAGGGTATTTCTCTTTTCATTATTTTGGTAAATGTGACTAACAAAATCCCCAACACCCACAATGAACCTACATGGATGGACATTTATCCACTAAGAAGGAAGTAGCCAAATAAAGCTCCTCAGACTTCAAAGGGCTGATGAAGAAGTCAGGGCCTGGGGACCCTTACTGGGATTGTGGAAGCACTAGATATTAACAGAATACAAGCCAATGATTAACTTTTCTTCTGCCTTAAAAATATATTAACTGGACCAACCAGAGAAAGATCCAAGTGGAGTCTGGATGTTGCTTAGCAACTGGAGGAGCTGCCAGTTTTCCAAGGGATCTGTATTGTGTATGTTGTGATGTATCCAGGGACTGTGTTCACACCACATCTCTCTTGTTAATTTAACCACACTTGTCTTAGTTGACTCAGGATTTTCAAGGGTGGGAGGGGAGGATTGTCCAATGCAATAAACCATAAACTAACCACACAGGATGTGTTCACACAGCATGCTAGGCTAAAAGGTAATTGTTTAGTTTGTAATCCAAAACTTAACTGTTTTGCTGCTGTCAGGAATATTTTGCTTCTGAGCTAACAGAAGACATCAGAGTCTCAAACCACAAGATTTAATTTACTTATTTGGCTGCTCTGTAGCATTAGTCCAGATTCCTGATTAGTAATTATGTTTTGACACTGGGCAATTTCCCTGTTCCCTGCTTTGAATCTGAGATAAGGACCTGCATTTTTCCAGAGAATGATATGGCAGGCTATCTCTGCAGTATTAGAACTCAGCCACATTGCTTCCATCAGTGCTATGGCTGGTGTTTCAGCCTTTCAAAGCAGGATTCTTATTAAAGTATATCAATCTTGTCAACCTTAGTAGTCTGGAAGGGCCAATAATGGGCCCTACCCAATTTATCCTTCAGTCTTGTGCTCTCTCTCTCTCTCTCCCCCTCTCCCTCTCTCTCTCTCTCTCTCTCTCTCTCTCTCTCTCTCTCTCTCTCTCTCTCTCTCTCTCTCTCTTGTACAGTAGGAGATTATATTGATTTCTGGTGGGTCATGCCTGAACCCAAGCATACACCTGTTCCTCTTGTTTCGATTGATGCACAGAATGAAACAGGGCTGCTCTGTTCGAAGATGAAGTGATAGGCTGAATGGTGGGGAGAGAGCAAAGAACAAGGATGTTCATTGCTGGGGGAGGCAAAGGAGGGAGAGAAGAAACAGTGGTAGGAATATTGGAACCAGTGAGTTATTGTAGGAGAAAAGGAGGTAGAACTGGGGAGGGGTGGAATTAAGCACTTCCCTTTCTATGGGGGGTGAGCTGTTACCCCCCGTGGATAGGGCTCGCAACTTGGGAGTCCTCCTAGATTCACGACTTACCCTGGAAGATCATGTAGTAGCCGTGACTAGGGGGGCTTTCGCCCAGGTTCACCTGGTGCGCCAGTTGCGGCCCTATCTGGACCGGGATGCCCTGTGTACGGTCACTCATGCGCTCGTGACCTCTCGCCTAGACTACTGTAATGCTCTCCACATGGGGCTTCCCTTGAAGACCACTCGGAGGCTCCAACTGGTACAGAATGCGGCCGCGAGAGTTGTCTTGGGAGTTTCCCGGTACTCCCATGTTACACCTTTGCTCCGCGAGCTGCATTGGTTGCCAGTTGTCTTCCAGGTGAGGTTCAAGGTCTTGGTTATGATCTTTAAGTCCTTACATGGCATGGGTCCGGGATACCTCGAGGACCACCTGCTGCCGGCGTCAACTCCCCTCCGCCCTGTGCGTGCCCACAGAGAGGGCCTCCCCAGGGTGCCTCCAGTCAGGGAATGTTGACTGGTGGCCCCCAGGGGGAGGGCCTTCTCTGTGGGTGCCCCGGCACTATGGAACCAACTGCCGGTTGAGCTCCGGATGGCATCGGACCTCTGATCCTTCCGTCGCGGGTTGAAGACCCATTTCTTTGAGTTAGCTGGTCTGGCCTGAAGGGGTATTTGGGTTTTTAATTGGTTTTTATTTCACTATTGTTATATTTTAATTTGGGCATGGTTTAATTTTCTTTTAATTTTTGTATACTTATTTATATATGCCCTGTGAACCGCCCTGAGTCCCTTAGGGAGAAGGGCGGTATAGAAATTAAATAAAATAAATAAATAAATAAATAAATTACCTTAGAGCAGGGGTCTTCAAACTTGGCCCTTTTATGACTTGTGGACTTCAGCTCCCAGAATTCCTCAGCCAGGCATGCTGCCTGAGAGTCATTATTTTTCCATAAATGATCCAAGTCCAACATCTTGAATTGTATTGATATTATCTTTTGCACTTGACAGATATACTGTTTAGGGTCAGGAATGGTAGCTGAAGAAGGAAGGAAGGAAGGAAGGAAGGAAGGAAGGAAGGAAGGGAGGGAGGGAGGGAGGGAGGGTTGCACAGCTGGTCAGGATATACTATACTGGAAGTTGCAGGATGGAGAAAGGAGAGACACCCCACCAATTTTGCCCTATTTGTCCTGCCCAGACATTGTGTTGATTCAAAAATTTCTAACTGGATTTGTGCAGCCATGATCCGGTAGCCTTAAGGGATTTACATGAGTAGTTTTTTCAGATACCATGGGCATGTTTCCTCCCTTGACCTTGAGATTGATTATGTGCCTTCAAGTTGGTGTCAGCTCTTAGCAATGACATAGATAAACCTTCTCCATTATGAGTTGCCTGAGATGTCACAGGAGAATACCAAAATCCTTAATTTCATATGAGAAAGCTAAAGTCAGCAAGAATATAAATGATTTGGGACTTCCAGCCCTGCACAGCAGAGTAGCAGTCTAGTGGTTTGGGACTCTGTGCCCTTTGGCTGAGTTCCTGTTAGGGGACCCTAAATGGGCCAGAAGCCACCCCAAAGAGGCAGCAAAAAAGGAAGGAAGTCCTGGGGATCTCGGAGAGATGGCGGTCAACCCGACTGGTCCAGGAGAAGCCTTCCAGAAACCAACAGGAGAAAGGCTAACCTAACTTCGGAGTCTAGCCCAAGCTGCAAGCAACTGAAGTCAAAAGCACTATTTTAAGCTGATTGTAAACAGTGCATTTGAATCTGGGTAAGAACATCGATTTTCTCTATCCTACTTATCAACTTTCCTGAAAAAAAAATCCCAAGAAGCAAAAAACCTCCAAAAGTGAAGGAGGGGGATTTTTGCCCCATCCTTTTACTAACAGAAGCAGGGAATTAACCCTTTTATGGAGGACCAAAACATATTGTAATTAAATGAAATTACTATAAAACCTAAATTTGGATAAGTTTGAAATTACCGAATGGTTAAGATTCTCATTTTAAAGGCAATTTGTTCATTTTGAAAATTTGAAAAATAAACCAGTGCTGACATCTAGTGGTGGATGAAGGCTACGACAGCTATGGCTTTCATGCAGGACTTAACAAAATCTGGAAAAAACTAATCTCTACTTATGACCTTCAAAGCTCTAACAATAGAGAACACCTGTGACAAAAAAGAAAACAATCTGGGCTGCAGACAAAGTGAGACTTACAAACTTCAGGGAACCAAAAACAACCCTTTTTTGAACTTTCTGGATTACAATTATCTATTTAACTCTGACCCCAAAGCTATTTGCAGAAAAAAGAAATTTTGAATTCTTGGTCATCATGGAAAATCAGAGATTTACAGAAACAACCTATAAAAAATACTTTTCAAGAGGAGACATATGATATGATATGTTGCAACTACTTCAAATAACAATGATTTCAAACCACAAAGAAATCCAAAATAACTTTGAAAATATAAATCTCCAATTTAACTTTATAACAAAAAAACCCCCATGAAACAACAAGAGAGAAGGAACAGATAAAACAGACAACTGAATACAAATTTGAGGATAGAGACTTAAAGATGAAACCTAACAAAACAAAAAAGTATGATTTAACCCAAGTGGAAGAAAATTACAAGAAATACTGGATATGGAAAAGACAACTTATACTTTAACACCACAAAACAAAATTGAGGATCAGAAAAAAGAATGGACAAAATGGACTGCAGAGATGCCAGGAAAAACAGTAGAACTGGAAAGACAAAAAAATGACAAGAGAAGCAGAGAGAAAAAGAAAGAAAAAGATTTTCAACAAAAATGAATGGGCAAATGACTCTCACAAAGATATTGTACTTGACTTACCTTTTATATCTATAGTAACACCTACAAGAATATGGAAAGATTCTTTTATTCAGGAGAACATATTGATTAAGAAAGATACTGGGCAAAAGAAAAAAGGATAAAGTGAAAATTAAGAAAATAGACAATGGGACCTATCAGAGAGAATATTTAAAAAAGAAACACGTGTTCAAATATGGTTAAAGATATAGAAAAAATTTGGATGTGAATTTGACTTTAAGAGGGAAGAACCTCTCAAGTAACATAGTACTTTCTTTTTCTTCTTTTTTAAATTTTATTTCTTGATATGAGTAATATAAAAGAGTTGAAATGGCTTATATAAAGGAAATGTTTTAGATATCTAAAGGTGATTGACTTTTCTTTTTTTAGTCTTATTTATCCCTTAAGAAAGGTAAAAGTATTGAGTTGACTTACATGAGAAAAAATAGACTTAAATATTTAAATGTAATTAACTTTGAGAAAATCTTAACCAGTAAGAATGTTTTGAACATTGTGGGAAAAACAAATGTAAACAAGAACTGTAAACAGGATCTATGATGAGACAACCAGAATGACTAGGTAGAAAAGGAATATTATATTGATATGATGATTATCTGTAGAAATATTAGAAAACTTTTATACTCAATCGTCATTCATTAAAACAACAACAATTGTATTAACTTAACATTGGTAAAAGAGAACATTATGGGAAAAAGAGGAAATCAAGTAAAGTTATTATGTGGATTATAGATTATAGAAATCAACTGTTAGTGAATGTTTCTTAAATGTAAACCCAGACAACACACTGTTTACCTAATATTAAGGTGATTATGTTAAAAAAAATTAATAAAACATTTTTTTAAAAAATACAATTTGGTGGGTTTGTGAGATAATAGCCATTTTTCCTATATCGTTTTTAATTATTATTTAATTATTAATTATTTATTTTTAATTATTTTTTTGCTGTTTTTAACTTTGGGGGCAGTACCAGTATAATTAGATGACACTGTTGAACTCCTTGCCTCTGTGGGCACAATGCTGCTGCCCCGGCATGAATAAATAAAAGCACATGTGCATATGCTAATTTAGACCACCAACAAAGGGACTGCTCTGAATAAAAGTCCATACCATGCTAAATCAGTGACAGAACAGAACAGAATAGAATTCTTTATTGCCAAGTGTAGTTGGACACACACAAGAAATTTGTCTCCAGTGCATAAGCTCTGAGTATACATACAAGCAACAAGTGATAAACCATGATTATAATCATAAAATACAATCATCATAAATCATAAGATACGATGACAATCATAAGATACTAAATAAGCAATCAACATAAATTATAGATACATACAACAAAGTTATATTTGTAAGAAATTAAGGAAATCGGTAATAGGAAAGATGAGAAGGATAACAGTAATACAGTCCTGCTGGGTGGTTTGACATCCAAGGCCATAGACAGTGTTGTAGAAATTAGATGTTTAGCAGAGTGATGGCGTGGGGGGGGGGGCAGGGAAACGATCCTTATATGTATAGTTGTTTTGGTGTGCAGTGCCCTGTAGTGTTATCTTGAGGGAAGAAGTTGAAACAGATTATGTCTAGGATGTGTGGGGTCTGTATATATTTTCACAGCCCTCTTTGTAGCTTGCGCAGTATACAGGTCCTCAGTGGAAGGCAGGCTGGTTGCAATTGTTTTTTCTACAGTCCTAACTATCCGGTGAAGTCTGTGTCTGCCTTGTTTGGTTGCAGTGCCAAACCAGACAGTTATACAGGTGCAAATGACAGACTCAGTAATTCCTCTATAGAACTGCATCAGCAGCTCCTTGGGCAGTCTGAGCTTTCTGAGATGGTGCAGGAAGAACATTCTTTGTCGTGCTTTTTGATGACATATTTGACATTAGATGTTCATTTTAAGTCTTGTAATATTATAGAAACTAGAAACATGAAGGTCTCTACTGTAGTTACTGTGTTGCCTAGTATTGTAAGAGGTTGTAGAATAGGAAGAGTTCTCATAAAATCTACTATGATCTCTACAGTTTTGAGTGTGTTTGCTTGAAGATTGTTCTGGCCGCACTACAAGGCCAGTTGTTCAACTTCCCATCTTTATGCAGATTTGTCATTGTCATGAATGAGACCAATCACTGTTGTATCATCTGGAAACGTCAGAACTTTAACAGAGGGAAAACTTATGATCCACTTACAAATATGGTCAGACATAGCTAGCTGAGTCACTTTAAGGAGAAGAATATCTGGAATGATGGTATTGAATGCCGAGCTGAAGTCTACATAAAGGACCCTTGCATAGGTCCTTGGAGATTCAAGATGTTGCAAGATGTTATGCAGTGTCATATTAACAGCATCATCTACCTATCTATTTGCTCAGTAGGTAAATTGCAAGGTGTCGAACAGTGGATCTGTGATGGTTTTCAGGTGGGCCAGCACTAAGCTTTTAAAAATTTTCGTAACTATGGATATCAGAGCAACCGGTCTGTAGTCATTCAGCTCCTTGATGAAAGGTTTCTTAGACAATGGGATGATAGTAAAGCACTTGAAGCAAGGAGGAACCATAACATATGTCTAGTGATTTATTAAAGATGCTGGGGGACATGGGGGTAGCTGGTAGAATAGGATTAGATTAATTCTTAAGATACTTGGCATTTTTTACTGTAACAATGTACAACTACCAGTTTTGTTTGGGTTGGTTTTGGAGTTATTGGTGTTCATCTGGAAGAATGAGATTGCTAAAGTTCATTCTCAGACATTTGAGCAGGAATAAATCACCAGAAGAAGGGTATTTCCTCTTGTATAATCCTCCACCGCCCACCACCACAAGTGCAGCCAGTTGGGAATGGATTGCCAGGAACATGAATAGGAATTCTGATTTAGCCTGCCCTGGATTCAAAAGAGAAAAACAACTCTCAGCGATGAGCATTTGGAAAGAGAAATGAAGAATTCAGAAGCTTTTGAAAAAATACTGAATTAACCAGATCATTCCAAGATAAGTCTTTCTAATACAGAAGTGCAACTTCAGTGCAGTATTGAGTTAATGGCTGAAATGGAACCTGATTTCAAGCATTTAGTTGCTTTCAATATGCTACTCACCTTCTCTGACATATATATCATATTTTGCCATTGTGGGTGTAAAAAGTTCCTTGAATAAAATGCAACTTCCTTGAGCAAGAAATATGTAACACATAACCTGGTTCTTATTATTTTTGAAGGAGAGGTTCATAAAGGGTTTCTGGCATGTGGAGTTCTTGGTGCTCTCTGAGCCTAGTTGTTTTCATGCAGACTTTTGGTAACATCTTAAACGTTACAAGGGAGTGGGGTTTGCCCTCTGTTTATATACAGTAACTTGCCTGTCAGTGTTAATGGGGGTATGGCTTTTCTCCTTGACTAGTTCACTGCTCAGTTGTTTGTCTGATGTTGCTCCTAATGTTAATTCCTGATTTTATGGGTTTTGATTGCTTGCAAAACTGTGTTCTGATCTTTTTGTTTCCCTTTTAGCTCTTTTATTGTCTCTTTTGAATGGTATGTAAATGCAGTTTAGCTCTATGTGCCTGTTGATACCTGATTTGTCTAGGTGCCAAGGTTCTAGAAATTCCCTAGCTTTTTTGGATTTAGCTTG
Organism: Vipera ursinii; assembly: GCF_947247035.1. Classification (NCBI taxonomy): domain Eukaryota; kingdom Metazoa; phylum Chordata; class Lepidosauria; order Squamata; family Viperidae; genus Vipera; species Vipera ursinii. The sequence goes on along the minus strand of NC_139512.1, from coordinate 222,217,493 downwards.
GTCTAGGATGCTTAAAGTTTCCAAGTTGAAATTGTAGTTAAATCTGTCCATCTGTTGTGAAATTAAGAAGTTTTCATAATGACTTCTGACTGCTAGTTGTTGTTCATGGATGCAATCTGCTAGTCTTCCTCCTTTCAATATTATTATTATTTTTATTTTTATTATTATTATTATTATTATTATTATTATTATTATTATTATTTAATTATTATTTTTATTATTAATAATTATAAGATAGTAAGGCACTACCTTGACATGGTTGTGGGGTTTGTGTACTCTGAGGGAGATGGGAGCTATGCCAGAGGTTCAACCATACTGTAAAGGTCTCATCAGAAGAGTCAGACAAACTGTCTCTCCCATAAAAAAAATATAGTGAGAGGTAAATTTCAGAATGCCATACTGACTCAGATGTCACCCGGGTTAACAAGGTCCCCGCAAGATTTTGGAGTCCCTGGATATCTAGTGAAAAATGGGTTACAGGACTCAGGACTGTTGGCTGAGCAACCAGGGCCAGCAGCTGCAGAACTACAGGAAGAAACGGTGTTTACCCATCGCAAATACACAGTGATTGAAAACAAAGAAATAATTATCTGTTATTATAGACCAAGTCCAACAAGAAGAGGATATCTAAAATGAATGCACCAGTTCTGGAAAGAACAAAATCCAGAATCAGAAATAACAGAACAAAGACTAGCAGATCAACGCCGATTTATAATACGAAATAAAGTATTCAAAGAAACAGAATTGGACTAACTGCAAAGGTTTACCCAGGGCAAAGAAATGAAAGCCTTGCCAGAAGTAATTCAGAATGTAGAGGCAAGCCAGGGGGAGTTGGCAGTGAAGGAATCCAGCAGAGATATACAACTATTCTCATTCAGAAACCAGGCACCTCTTCCTCAGGAAGAACAAAGCCCTCTAACTAAAGAAATAAAAGAATTGAAACAAAGAATAACTGAGCATCTAGAACAGCACAAAAACAAGAGAATAAGGCTGCCTGCATTGAAGCTTGTTCCAAAGAAACAGCTAGCACAAGCATTAAAAGATGCAAATGCTGCAATATCAAGTATAAGCACCAATTCACTGCAAGAAACAAACCAACTAATGTACAGCACAGCTGCAGTTATAACTGAATACCTGGGATGCAATATCAACAAAGAAGAAAAACAAACAAGCAGTGCACCACAAAAATGGAAGGTTAGACTAGAAAATAAGATCAGCAAGTTAAGATCACATGCAAGCAAGCTAGAACAGATGAAAGAAAAGAAGCTGAAGAACAAGAAGACCAAAGAATACCTAATCAAGAAATACCACTTAGAAACAAGGAAGATCAAGGAAGCATTGGAAATAATAAAGCAGCAAATAACAGCTATAGCCAGGAAACTCAATAGATACGAAGCTTGAATTGCAAATTATAGGCAGAACCTCCAATTTCAATCCAATCAGAAATGTTTCTACATCAATGGAGTAGATCAGGGCTTTTCAACCAGTGGTACGCGTACCACTAGTGGTATGCGAGCACCTGCCTGGTGGTACACGTAGGACGGGTTGAACAGCACTGTAAAAAAAAAATAGTAAAAACTGTTTTTTTACTAACCTGCTTTCAGCTGCATTCCGTTTCTCTATTTGCTTCTCAGCCGAGTGTTTGTGGGACAAAAAAAAAAGTTTCATGGAACTTTTTTTCCTTTTTTACCGATAGTCCCACAAACACATGGCGAAGGCTGAGAAGTAGAGAAATGGAATGCAGCTGAAAGCAGGGCATCTGGGCAGGGGTGGGGGCGGCAACCTTACCCTACATGGTGGTGGGTTAATGGCGGGCATGGACCCAGGAGGAGCTGCGTAAAGCAGGTGGAGGGGGAGCCGGGCAGTTTGCTGGTGCCGGCAGGGTTGGAGGACAATCGCACATGGAAATGGGAGAGCTGTGTGAGGCAGAGGTGCTGTCACTGGGAGCGATGCTGATGTCTGTAAGAACCTCCTCTTGCTACTGCATTGCCACCCATCCTTTGCACCCCGCCCCTGCAACTCGGAGCCACAGGCCATGGGGATTCCCCTCCCCACAGCCGCCATGGGGATTCCCCTCCCCACAGTTGCCACACCACAGCCCATGATGAGCTGCCACCCAGAGCTGCTCCGAACCCCGACCCAGAGCTGTGTTCCTCATGGCAGCATTGCGGTCTCTGGTGCTGAACAGCTGACGGCCTCTGGCACAGGCCCCAACACCAGCTGAAAACACTCTGGCTGCAGAGCACTGCGTCAGGCCTCCCGGCATCTCTGGCGCTGAACAGCTGATGGCCTCCGGCACAGGCCCCAACACCAGCTGAAGATACTCTGGCCGCAGAGTACTGCCTCAGGCCTCCCGGCATCTCCGGCGCTGAACAGCTGATGGCCTCTGGCACTGGCCCCAACACCAGGTGAAGACGTTCTGGCTGCGGAGAGCTGGAGAAGAATGGACAGGGAGTCAACGGCCCAGTGCTGTATTTCCCCCCCTCCTTTGAGTGTCGGGCCCACGGGGCTTGACAGGTGCTGCCTGGGTAGCCTGCTGATCCTGGGGCTTCACATAGCAAGCAGCAAGCAGGCGGGTATGTCGCGTGGCTGGCAGCTTTGCATGGTGCTGCTGGGGTGGCTGCCAGGCAAGGGGGGCTTCTCCCTACAGGGGTGGGGGGAGAAAGATGCATTCTCCAACCGGCTCTTCCTTCCCCTTCTCTGGGCTGGGCTGCAATCTCACCCCCTGCTTCTGCACTTCCTCCTTTCCCCTCCCTTGCAGAAAAAAAGAAGGCAAGCATTGGGGCAGGGGGTTTCCCCATCCTGGATGCTCTGAGAGGGAGTTTCCCTTCCTTGCCCACTGCCCCACCCTGGATTGCTGGCATCCTCCGCTGGAGAAATCCCTTTCTTGGCAAGAGAGGCAGAAGTGATCGCCTTTTTGCAAGCAGGAAATCTTGCCGGTCTCCTCGCAAGGGAGGAAACCCCAGATGCGGAGCAAGCCAGGGAAATATTATAGCTGACTTGTTTCTTTTATCTGGTGTTCTGGGTTGCTGCAGTGCGTTTAATGTTATAATGTTTATGCTTATTTTTATATTTTGCAGTCATGAAGTTCAACACTGCTATTAGCAGCATCAGATCTTAGGAGAAACCTCTTGAAGTTCCTTTCAGAGTTTAGAGCTTTAGCATTTCACTCTTCTAATTTCAACAGATTCCCCTGCCAAGAATCCCCCAGGACTGTTCCACATTAAACCTGTAGCCAGTAATCTTTTTTCCAAGGTGTGGGGAGATATTGCCAGCCATAATCATAGGACAGACCTAGCCAAAAACTACCAGTCCCATTTTAATCTACTATATTGCACAAAACCGGCCTCTGCAGTTCATTTATTATGGTTCAATGGGTTGAATTAACCCAGGAAACCAATGAAATAGAATATTTGTAGCTCAGTGTTGAAATGAGGAATCCTTGGTGCTCTCTAAGCTTGCTTGTTTTCTTGCAGGCGTTTCATTACCCTAACTAGGTAACATCAGCAGTGCTAGTCCCAGGAACCCAGGAAGTCAAGTTCATTCAAGCAATCCAACATACTGCAATTTATTGGTTAAAATGTTGGGATGTACTTAAGAGAAACCAGGTGCACGTCTCCTCTGTTTGGATGATGCTCATTGGATAATGTTTGTAGTTTGGAAAGTAAAATGAGGGGAGATCTAGGATTCTCAGATTTAGGCTACAAAAATCATGATGACAGCAAAGAGTTAGACAGTCCTTATCTCTTTGCTGCAATGAGAGATGTTCTGAGTGTTTGCAGCCTAGAAATGGTAGCCCAAGACAGTCCTTCACATTCAGCACATAGAGCTCCCAAGGGAGCGAGTAGAAATATAACAATAATGAAAAGAACCAGAGTCAGACTTAGTTTGCAAGTCTAGCCGACCCATACAAAGTTTGCTCTTTCGTTGAAATGCATTGGTCATTATCTGACACAGAGCAGGCATTGCTTGAAAGACATGTAAGCCCAACATAACCCTCTGTATGACTGTGGGTTCTAAAGAAACAAATTACCTTATTGTTGACTGTTTAAAGACTGCACAAAGCTCACTTTTCCACATCAAGGCATTGCTTAAACCCAGGCCATCGCAATGAACCAATTCAAGGCATTCCGACTTAGAAAATTAAATTGGTCCACCAATGACTCAATGGGAAACGATTGTTCAGTCAGGTGGTCCATTCCATGAATATAAAGCGCATGTGCAGAAGCCACTTTCAGAGTCTGGATCAAAGCATTGCAATGACTCTGAACTGAGGCTTCAAAGGGAAGCGTTGCTTTCTCCTCCTTTGAGGTGCCCCAGTTCCCCATCTGCAGCTAATTAAGTGCACAGCACTGAAAAACACACTGCAATAGTAATACTATCACATGTCCCATGATATGTGCATATGCACACCTACATTATAATCACACTATATTAGTTCTAAACACTTGCAACTCTTTTATTCAGGTTGTGCATGAGGATGCTTTTCAGTTTAGGGCAGAGAAAGGGGTCACTTTAAGAAGTGTCCCATTTCAGGCTGGAGATCACAAAGGTTACAAGCTCAGAGTGTGTTGCAGCTTATATTATTTTTATTTTGCTGCACTTAGGCTCATGAAATAGTGAGTGGACCTTCTGTTCTTTTGGGGAAAAAGGTAATCCCTCATGCAATATTTAAATTTAAAATAAAAGACCTAGGATTTGTCCAAAAGTGGCTTTTCATTTTGTTTCTCAGCATCATCCTTTTGGATCATGATTGAATCATAAAGGCAAGGACAAGACAGACAGGCAGTTCTTCCATACCACTAAAGAATTCCTTACACGTTTGTTTTCTGGAGACCTGGGAAACTGACCTAGGAGCACTTCATTTGCTCTTGCTCCATTGCAACTCTTGTTTGCTGCTTTTGCCCAAAATAATAAAATTATCGTTTCTGATGCAGCTTTATTTGATGGTTTGTCAGTTGTAATACATAAAAATAAAACATAAGATCTAAAATGTTCATTGCATGCCAAACCTTTTGCATGGGCCATCCCAGTGATAGAATTCTGGGGGGGAAAAGACTGAATCAGGATACGTAGCTTTTGGATTTTATCTAAACTATTTTTTCCAAATCTGGTGTTCTCCGAATGGGTGGAGACCAGGATTTCTAGAGTTTAGCTAGTATGCCACCTGAATTTGATGCAATGCCATGCCCATCTACTTCTAGATTATTGGAGCAAGAGAAATAATATTTGAGCATAATTATCAGTATCTCTTTCATTTAGTTTAATTTTAAGTAGGCTAGTTTGATCTAGTGCAGATATGTCAAACACAAGGCCTGGGGGCCGGATCCGGCCCGCTAAGTGGTTTCATGTGGCCCGCGAAGCCATCCTGGAAACAGTGAGGGACCGGCCCCCACTGCCTTGGCCCTGACCCAGAGACTCTCCTTCTACCAGAGACCCCAGATCTGTCCCACTCCTGCCCAGGCCTCCATAGGCACCCTTGATGCGAACGATGTAGAGCTGGCCACGCCCACCCAGTAGGCCATATGCACTCTAGCCACGCCCACCCAGTAGGCCACACCCACCCTGGCCATACCCACCCGGCCCCTTGAGGGCAACCGCAATGCTGATGCGGCCCTCAATGAAATTGAGTTTGACACTCCTGATCTAGTGGTTAGTACACCAAGCTAGAAACCAGGAAATCATAAATTCTACTCCCGCTTTTGGGGGAAAGCCGGCTGGGGAACCTTGGACCAGTCACTCTGTCTCAGTCAAACTCACCTCACAGGGTTTTTGTTGTGGGTAAAAAAGAAAGAAGGAGGAGGAAGGAGTGTTAAGTATGTTTGCCACCTTGAATTACTTATAAAAACAATAAAGCCAGGATATAAATAAATAAAGTAAAAAATAATCTTTTCTTTCTGGGTAAACTGCTGATCTGTAATGGATGGATGTTACTTGTGTCCCAGCTTTGTGGATATCTCAACCTTCAAGGTAGTTTACAGCAATTAAAAATGGTGATTATAAGAATAAATAATAAAAATAATAAAAAATAAAAAGTTGCATCAACATCCTGAACATCAAAACCGATCCACCTAACAAAAGCATGGAGAAAGAAAATGTTTTTCCCCATGTTCCCAATACTGGCATGGAGTGGGATGGGGAAATACATTTTCTTGAGGAAGGTTTGTCATTGCTTGGGTTTAGAGAGAGACACTCAAGGAAGGACACTATGCATCTTTTAAACCAGAAGGCCCTGTCACATTTCTCTAAGTAATTGGGTAAGTTTCCTAGCAAATCAGGTGGCCCCTTAAGATCGGGGGCGTCCAACCCTGGCAACTTTCAGATTTGTGGACTTCAACTCCCAGAATTCCTCAGCCAGCAAGTCTGAAAGTTGCCAAGGCTGGACACCCTTGCCTTAGATCATTAAGTTATAAGCCATTTATAACTTATGACCCTTAAGCCATTTAAAGGTTAGTTCACAGGACCCTAAACTATCAGGTAGACAATTAGCAGCCAATGCAGATCTTTCATATGACTCATTATCTCATTATCAAACTAGCTGCCACATTTGCATAAGTTCCAGGTTCTAGATATTTTTCAGAAGCAGCCTTACAAACAGCACACTGCAGTAGATAAAGCAGAATGTAATCATGACATTGATAACTGTCACTAAATCCAGCTGGAACCAGGATTTAGCTGGGTCTCTAGCATCATTGTACAAGTAAGCTCTTCACCACAGCCATCATCTCTACATCAAATGGCAGCTGTGAGTCAAGAAACACTTCCAAATAGTGAACTTGCTCTTTCTGGGGAGTGTAACCCTATATAAATAATGCTCCCCAAGCCCAGCTTCTTCTTCTTTTGAACATATCTCTGTCTTGTCCAGATGTAATTTCAGTTTACTTTCCTCCAGCACATTATCAGATTTAAGCAACTTTCAGGGGTATTCATTGCTTTCTTGAAATTAGATAATAAGAAGCAATGAGGTTCCAAATAACAATATTGAGCAATTTTGCATATGTGTTGAACTGCACAGAATAAAGCTACATTAGATACCCAATGACCAAGTGGTCAGGGTGGTCCCTCAGCACCACCTTCTGTATACATCCCAATAGGAAGGGACAGGATCCCCCAGGTTAATTCTAACAAATAGCCTAGGACAGTGGTGGCGAACCTTTTAGAGACCGAGTGCCCAAAGTGCAACCCAAAACCCAGTTATTTATCACTGGGTGCCAGGTGGGCATGGCCCACTGGGTGGGTGTGGCTGTGGTGGTCATGGAAGATTGGGTGGGTGTGGTCACCTCAATGTTGCTTGTGGAGAGGGACACCTGTGGGGGGTGGGTAGGGTTGGGGGAGCTCCAGGAGGTCTCTGGCAGGTGGGGTGGTAGGCAGGAGACTCATCCTGTGGGCTGAAGCAAGACAGGTTGGGGATGCCATTGCCATGGGGCAAGGCAAGGGCTGGGGCAGCTGCTGCCTGACACCATTGGCCCCCGCACACAGAGACCAGCGAGTGCATGAAGGCCAACGGTGTCCGTCAGTAGTCAAAGCCTGCTGGCCTCTTGACAGGTGCACTCTGGGGCTCCGGAGCCCATCGCCAGCAGTTCAAAGAAGCCGCCTCCAAGATGGATGGTTGGCCAACAGAGGAGGTGATGCAGTGGGTTGTGCCTGGGGAAAGGAGAGCATGCGAGGCCAGGAGGGATGGGATGCATTCAGCTACGTGGGACCTCGGCAAATTAGCAGGTGGCTGGTTGAAGAGGGACAGTTGCCACCTCTGGGGCATGGCACGGGTGCCCACAGAGAGAGCTCTGAGTGCCGATTCTGACACCCGTGCCATAGGTTCGCCACCACTGGCCTAGGAGGATGCTGAGATCAATGGAACTAAAGATCACCAATAGAACCAGGAGAACTAATAAGGTCACACTTTGCCTAATACCTGGCATAGGCCATCCACCAAGATGACCAAAAGACTCCTAGTCCCATATCCTAATAAAATCGACCTCAGTCTAGATCAGGGGTGTCAAACTGCTGGCCTGTGGGCTGGATGCATCATAGTGAAACTGCGCCCACCCCATTGCCGGCAATGGCTAAAAAGTTGTGATACATCACGACACGTCACATGACGTTGCGAGTTTGACACCTTTGGTCTAGATAATCTAGAAACATCTGGAGGCTTCCACTTTTTCAATCACTTTACCCAGACACTGAAGTTTAGTAACCAGAGATTACACATATCTTCTGGGGCCAGGAAGGGTTTTTGTTATAAAGTTCACCTTATTTAAGCAAGTGGGAACACGTTTTCATGCAACATGGCATTCATCTCCTTCCACTATGGAGCCAATATTGACCCGGTTGATTTAACTAGCCAGGAGGGGCAAGGGTCATGTGACCTACATTTTTTTCCATATAACTTGTTCATATCCTCAAAAGCATTGAAAAAATTGATATGAACAAGAGGATTTTCCAAAAATTAACTCCAAGCACTTACCCCAAGACTGGAGTTTGAAAATTGCACACAAAGTTCCTCTAAAGTTTCATAGTTCCTCACAGCACCGAGTTCCAGCTGGACACACTCTGCTTTTGTCTGCACTTTTATGGACCCAGAAATCCACATGTACTCAGTTCATGTAACATAGACAGGGAAATATGCTATTCACTCATTAACCGCAGTCTTATAGTCTCTGGTGTGTGTGTGTGTTTTGTGGTAATGAAATCATACTGTGTCTATTAATTTAGCTTACTTTATGCCATTTTAAATCAATCTGTTACAATCACAAAAGATGTATCCCATTGTTAAGGCCCATGGTTCGAGTTTGTGATGCCATATTTCTTCTGTAATGCATTTTTAGAAAGATAAAAAGGCAGCATATTTTAGGCGCCCTTTCCAGTGATCTAGCCTTATCCCAGTCTTTAATTGCTCTTATCTGCCAAGGTTCTCATTGTATAAGAAAGAATGCATTTCCTGGGGGGCAAATTTGTTTAACAGTAGCCCTGACTCATAACATTCCAGGCTATCTTCCCCATCTACAGAGAATAAATATTCTCAATGCTTCCTTTGCAGTCTGTGATATAACTTGGTGTGGGTGGATAGACTTACGTTAGTCCCTTCCCAGAACATACTTTTCTTTAACTGGAATCAACTTATGCAGAAAACGTCCAACAGCTGATGTTTTGATTGCTTTTTGACAGCAGCGGCACACGGACAACCTTCCCCAGTCAATGCAGTCAAATATCTGTGATTAAAGACAGTATCCCAATAATTGTGATTTTTAACTTGCAAATTTGTTACAGAAGGCTACAGAAATATCCCATATTTCTAAAAATCAACCTAAGACTTTCAAGAAAAATGTAATAATGTGTGGAAGTGGGACAAAAACATATCTAATCCAGCATTCTGTTCCTATAATGCCAGTCAGTCTTTGATTTTTTTAATAGAACGTTATTGAAAGCTTTAAAAACAACAGAAAAATTAACACAAACCAAAACCAAATAAGAAAGGAAAAGGAGAAAGGAGGAAATAAAAAAGAAAACTAAGGTGCAAAAAAAAGTGGAAGAAAAAATAGAAAAGAAAGAAAAGAGATATTAAAAAATAGTGTACAATCTTCTTTGCAGCTGTTACTAATACAGTTATAAATTTACCTCTTCCTTTAAAGTTACATAGTGGCTCTTTCCTTTGCATAAATCTATCCTCTCAGAACCATAGATCATAAATTCATTTTTTCCCCAAAGTTCATAACAGGTTTCTAGTCATCAGTAAATGTAGCTCGTTTGGTCTAATGGTTAAGATACCAGGCTAGAAAGCAGGAGACCATGAGTTCAAGTCCAGGCTTAGCCAATGAAAGGCGGCTGGGTGACCTTGTGCCAGTTGCTTTCTCAGGCCCACCCACCTCACAGGGTTGTTTTTGGGGAGGAAACAGGAGGAGGAAAGTGTATTGGACATGTTTTCTGCCTTGAGTTATTTATAAAAATAATAAAGTTTGGATAAAAATAAAATAAAAAAATAAAATATTGTCTCTTCTCTAACTGGATATTTCCAGAATGAGTCTAGAATATATGGTATTCTCCCTCTTGATTCTATTTTCACATTTATTGACAAAAACATACAAACAATTCACTCTCTTGCTAGCCTTTGACCATCTGGATTAGCTTTACAGTACAGTAGGCAAAAGTTATAAAAAGTCTTCTCTCTCTCTCTCTCTCTCTCTCTCTCTCTCTCTCTCTCTCTCTCTCTCTCTCTCTCTCTCTCTCTCTCTCTCTCTCTCCTCCCTCCCTCCCTCCCTCCCTCCCCCCCTCTCTCTCTCTCTGTATGTTCTTAAGTGACAAATGTTCAAACATTGAATGTGGAGTAGCTGGAGCAAAGACTAACCATTACACTTCCCAAATGCTGCAAGTATTTCCCGCATAATTATTTTCTTATCTTCAAAGATATTTGTCCTGGCAATCTTTGGTTTCCATAAACACCAATGCTGTTACGATCTCTCCTTGATGTTTCTGGAAAGTCCTCAAGGAGACCAAACTTGGAAATCCTTTTTATAAACCTTCAGCAAGAAACCTGAGAACAAAACTTGTCCTAGATCTAGGTTTCAGAAATCTACCGACAATTTTTGTTTTTTTTAAAAACACCCTAGCAGTATTTTACAATTCTCTTTTTCAGTCCTTCAGTAGCAATTAAGTGAAATTCTAATGAATCATTTATTTTGTGCCAAACCGCCATCCTCATGCATACACTTGATAAAATTATGCAAGATAAGCACCAGTACTGGAGGTTTTTTTTTAAAGGCACTCAAAAGATGACTGTAGAGTGTAAGTATATTATTTTTGGCATTTATTTTGAGAACATCTGGCCTGATTTGGGAACTTTCCCCCACTCTTTCTTTCTTTCTTTCTTTCTTTCTTTCTTTCTTTCTTTCTTTCTTTCTTTCTTTCTTTCCTTTCTTTCTTTCTTTCTTTCTTTCTTTCTTTCTTTCTTTTTTAAAAAATCTTTCTTAATGAAGAATTTTGGAGAAGTTTGCATGTTGTTGGGTCATTTAATTGGTCCTGAATTAAAGTATTATTCATTCAGATATAGATTTTTTTTAAAAAAGGAAAATCACGAAAGGCAAAAGGAAAATATTTATGTCCTTCTCAGATGTTCACTATGATTCTTCAGGTATAATTTTGCTTATTCAGCCCAATGGAGAAAACAACTACTAGAACAAGAAATCTATTAGTTAAACAATTCTATGGTGACCCAACACCCCTAGCTTGATGTGGCCAGCAGGGGGCAGGCGAGTGAGCAAGCAAGCGGGCTTTCAGAATGAAATCATAGTATTTCTGGTCATGTGCTGACTGCTTTCTGCCCAAAGGCAGGTGGATGACTTCATGGTGCTTCTGGTCACATGCGGAGTGCTTTTCCTCAAAGCCAGGGAAAAAAGCTCACTCACATACCCAGCTCTCTATCCAGCTCCCATAGCGAGTTATTCTCACAACAAAGAGGTGACAGCAGTAAGTTGGCAGTGAGGGCTTGGTGGGGGCGAGAAGGCTGCCCCCTGCTGGCTGCACTGAGCCAGTGGCATCAAGTCCTCCCATTCCTCAGTTAAACATCGCTTAGAAAGACAGATCAATGGTTCTAAATATTTTTAGAGCTGAAGAGGGCAAGATTGGGAAATTGAATGGTCCACTAAGAAAAGAAATGGAAGCATGTTGGTGTAAGCATGTGATGAGGTGGAAGTTGAGTTCTTGCTTGAAAGAGGCTAGTTGCTCTTAAGTCTGCCCAAGACACATTTCCAAAAACAATGCAGTGGCTCTACTTTGTACTTCAGCAGCAAGGCCCTTGTCCCTTTGGACCAGTGATGGTGAACCTTTTGGGCTTGGCATGTCCAAAATTCAGAAAATGCCTAATCTGACACTGATAGAAGAGAATGTGTGGAGTTCAGGTAGAATTGCAGGGTGATTGTGTTCTCTGAGCTTGGACGTTTGCTTGCAGACATTTCATTACCCAACTAGGTAATATCAGTGCTGATGAGGTTACCTAATTTGGTAATAAAACATCTGCAAGAAAACAACCAAGCTCAGAAAGCACCAAGGAGCCTATAATTTGGCATGTCATACGCCCCTGTGAACAAAAGAGAAGAAATTACCTCATCTCTCCCCTACCCCGCCCCCTTAGGCCACCATGAACACACAGCAGAGTGGAAGCTAGGCCTTGACCTCACATCTAGTGCCACTATTGCCCCTCAAAAAGATTGCCTCTCACCATTCCCTAAGATTTGTAAGCCCTGGGAACAACACAGTTGACCCCACACAGCCCAGGTCTACCTAGGATCTGCTATGCACCACTTCCCTTCAGATGATTCCCATTCTGTTGACAATCCCTGCGGCCTCCCCAAGACTGCGCTCCACAATTTAACCCATGGGGTTGCTTTTGGAAATGACTTCAAGGCAGTCAGTGGGACAGAACGTGGCAGCCAGCTACTGGACTGTCTACAAGTATAGTAAATAAGTAAATAATACTTATCATTTACTTATTTTTGCATCTCTCTCTCAATAATTATTACAGTATCAGAACAGGTCAATTAGCCAATCTCCTCCTCTTCCTTCTCTGTTACTCTTGACAGCTTCACCAAATTTTGGAGGGGGGGAAAGCCTATATTATTAAATTAGCAGGAATAAATACAGCATAAAATAACAGGCTTGGAAGGGATCTTAGAGGTCATCTAGTCCAATTCCATCCTTGAGCAGGAGACCCTATACCATTTTGGACATATTGGTTTATTGTTTATTGCTTACATGGATAAATGGTGGTATATTAATTCAGGTAATATAAACCTCCCAATGTAAGGAATGGGCCACTATGTGGGAAGTTTTTAAATCAGGGGTCTTCAAACTTGGCCCTTTTATGACTTGTGGACTTCAACTCCCAGAATTCCTCAGCCAGGCATGCTGGCTGAGGAATTCTGGGAGTTGAAGTCCACAAGTCATAAAAGGGCCAAGTTTGAAGACCCCTGTTTTAAATGAATGTTTCTTGTCTTTTCCTAGAAAGCTGCATTTCCCCTCATTTTCTTTTCTTTTTTTTTATTGAAAAGTTTTAAAATACAATTTTCCTTCATTTTCTTTCTTTTGCCTAAACTTCCTTGACCTTTCACTCATTGCAGTGATGCCTTCCATTGTATTTATAAACACCTCCAGGCTGCAGTTGGAATAAAACGTCTTCAGTAAGAGGGGCGGTCTTGTAAATCTTTTAAATAAACAAACAAATAAGCTGCCCAGAGTTGCTTAAGATGAGCAGCCAATTTTTAAAATAAATAATATAAAAATGAATTCTGTCAACTCTCCTTTGTTTTCTGCTTCATGCTTTCTGCTTTGGCAGAAAAGTAAGTACTTTTTAAGTAAGAAGAACGTCTGCTCCTACTTCCTCAAAAATAAATTATCTTCCTCTGCAATGGCATGTACAATGCTTTAAATCTTTTTTCTTCTCCTTCTTTAACACAAGCATTTCAAACAATAAGCTACCATGTTTGGAATCAGTAAATCATTTGGGAATTAAGCATCAAAGAATTAAGATAGAAACATGATTTTTTTTGGTCATTTGACAAAGAGCTCCAAATGCATAAATGTATTCAAACGGGAGTCTTTCTGTTTGAAGGTGTGGTTCCGCTTAAGCTAATAACCCAGCAGAAAGGTGAGCAAAAACCATGTGTTTGTGTTCTCCAATTCTATAATTCTGATTTAATGGCTTTTAGCTAGCCTTTCTCCTCCAGACACCCACATGAGTAACGTTCCGGGTTCACTTGCATTAAAATGGAATACATCTGGCAGATCTGAGGCAGCTCAGCATGAAAGAGGATGCTGACAAGAGAAATTCTGCTGTTGGGATTCTCCATCCAGATCTGCAGGAAAAGGAATGACAGGATAGCTGTATTTCTTCAGAACACCTCAACCAACTCTGCAAAGAACAAGCCAGAGAAGGATATCCATCATTGGTCAAGTTTGGCAAAGCATCCAAATGGGTACCAGAGGCAACACTTTGAACAACACACTTCCTTTCACAGTTATGGAGAACCCAAAGACACAATAATACCCCCATGGCAATAGCTAAAGCAAAAAGCTTCCATAGAGAGGCAGAGGAAAAGGAATTATGAAGCTGAACAGTCGCATAGGAAGCTGAAGCTTTCATGAGGACCATTTAGAAGGGCAGCCAAGGAACACAAAGAGAAATGAGAGTGAACAAGGGGTGATTTAGACACGATAATGGAAGAGCCATTTTATTCATCTATAGTAAAAGTAAATGTGAAGAAATGTGCATGCAAGTGATATCTCAGAACCAAATTAAATGTTCTCTTGGTAAGTACCACCTAGCACTGATTTAACAGTGTGTTTTATGGTGTGTGTATATGTGTGTGTTAGGGATCCAGGGCAAGCAAATCTTAGGCCTTTCCTTTCCTTGCCTATCAATGTTTCCAAAGTAAAATCCAGCAAGATAATAGAAAATTCCCACCACTTGTTTCTGCTTCATAACAAGATACATAATTGTTGGGCACGCATCTAGATCCAATGTGATGTAGTGGTTCTAGGCTTTCCTTCAGTACAGAAGCCAGCTGGGTAACCATGAGCCAGCCTTGCCTATCTCAGCCTAGCCTGGAAATCGAAAAATATGCACACACCACAAGCCACATCCCCATGACAAACTAGTGCTTGGTCATATAGCAATGAAGGCCTTGGAAAAGATATCCAGATGCTACAAAGATGAGAATCATGCAAGCAATTTTCTTGTGACACTTTCTAACTTGAGGAAGCAGAATATACTTTGGTGAGAAGTTTATAATTCTGGGAAGATGAAAAGAAAAATGGATGACTAGCAACAAGGTAAATCAGATGTGTCAAACTCAAGGCCTGTGGACCATGATGGGCGTGCGCACAGGAGGCATCCCAGTGGGGCGTCCCCTAGGAAGTGGTGCCAGGTTCGGGTCATGGAGGCCCAGTGGCCGGGCACCCACCAACCAGGGCCTGAGCAGCCCACACCACCATCTGGGGGGGCCCTGTGCAGCCCAAGAGAGACGGCAAGGCTCCTCTGTTGGACCAGGTTCCCCCTCCACCAGAGACCCCCAGATCCCTCCCACAGCCCTGCCTGCACCCCCACAGCACCCCCCCACAGCATCTCCTGATGCCAGCAACATCAAGCCATCCATGCCCACCGAGCCACACACACCCCTGCCCCCCCGGCACCCCCGAGGGCAATCATAATGCTGATGTGGCCCTCAATGAAATAGAGTTTAACACCCCTGAGGTAAATGGACTCGATTACAGCAGTGATAGGTGCACTACTGGAAGATCTGAAGGGCCAGATTGGTACAGTTGTATGCAGTTGCTGAGTCAACATCAACTTTGTGGCATATAATCACCAATGCATTCTGGACAGATGTGGTAGACTATGGATTGTGATATTCAATAAAGGGGACTTCTTTATGCAGTGGATTGACTTTTGGGGTGATGTTAATAATCATATATAAGCAACTTCAGCCTTAATAGGTTTCTCTTTAAGCACTGCAGCAATCAAAATCTAAATAAGATTGTGAGATATGTAGTGTGCATATAATATTTCAAGTCAAACTGCACTACATTTCTGAATGGTCAAGCAGATAAGTAGTGGATCAAGATCTCTCAGCTCTTCCATTATTGGAAATCTTTTAAACAGAGGCTGGACTACTGGGATTCTCCATCCAGCGGCATGCAGGTAGAGGGGGTCAGTAGCATTAAAATGATGGGTGCAACCAGGGCAACTGAAGCCTCATCACGTTTTACCAAGTTTATTACCCACTTCTACCTATTTTGATGCTGCTGGACTTTCCCACACCACAGTGACTTATCTGTGACTTTTATGCATTGAATGGGATGTTGGATGAGATGAATTAATAATTAATAAACACTCTTGTACTGTTTAAATGCTGTTATCTTAACTATTGGTTTAATTATAGGTGTAATTGACATTCTATATTTGTTCTTAGCTCTGACAGAAGTTATTCTACATAGGTTTTCATTGGGTATTTCCATATTTTGATTCTTTAGTGTATCTTTTTTATTTTTCCCTCTTTTTGTTCAATGGGTAAGACCAGTAATATTTCATACTTTTAAAGTACCAGGTCACTGAGAATTTTCCTTGGATTTCCTCCTCCACAACTCGAAACAGTATTTGACTGAGTGTCTCCCCACTTGAGGCCAATCTGACATCTTCTTCACCCCCTTTGTGGCACTGGACAAATAGGTGTTTATTCTCTCAAGCCTTTGCCATATTTCTGTGTTAACTAGATGAAGAGAGTACAAACATGACTTGGACAGAGGCATGCATAAACTGTTACCTAGGCAAAAATGGTGGAAATATTTTTTTTTCCAGAGCAATAACTTCAGAAGCACCTCCCTAATTTACTAAATTAAATCAGATTTGCAAAAATCTGTTATTGTAGTCGATCTTAATAAAATGAGTTTTAGTCTTCTTGTGGAATTGATTTTCTGAACTGTTCCTCGCTGAGGGACTGATGCTATGATATATAACACTTATACGTTGAGGTTCTGCTGCCTGTATTTTTAAAATTTTAATGGTAAAACTTTAGAGCTGTAAGCCACCCTAGGAAAGCTGTTTTGAAGTCTAATACAAATATTTAAAATTAGTAGTTAGTACTTTTTTAGTTTGAGGGAGAACATGAATGTCCAAGAATGCCCTTGAAATAGACAGGATGTTGAACACAAGGTAGATGATGATAACCAGGTTCTTTTTGGAAAGCTTAGAAGCTAAGAAAACAAAGCAAAAGCACTAATACCCAAAGGTCAGAGCAGGTCCTGAAGGTAGCCAGAAGTGAAGCTTTGAAGCTATTTTTTTTTAGCCAGATCTATAGCAAATCCCAGCACATACAGCAAACCACATACTTTTTTAAAAAATAGAAGTCACTGGTTGATTGGCTGTTTGCTATAGGGGTAAAAATCAAGAAACATTCTTGTGTTCACTGCCTTGAGCATTTAAGAAAACAGGAAGGAAAGAGAGAGAAAGGGTGGGAAAGAGTTAACTGACTTAAAGAGTACAGACAAAACAGGGCAGATACTTGTCTTCCCCAATAGCATCTAAGAGGCATTCAGTACTGTAATTCAGAAAAATCCCAATTTCTAGTTTGAAAAATGGTGCAAAACAACCGGCTCACCAGAGCTTTGTAATAAATAATATTAGTTGAAAATACAAAAATGGGTAGTCAACATTTGGAATGTGAAATAAAATTGCGCAGCCACCAGCTAGCAGAGATCATCTGCCTTTATAGATTCTAAATTGAGATGAAGCTGACTGATTGTGCATAGAGCAATTATGATATTAGAGTTAGATATTAAAGAATTCTTTTTTTCCAATAGTTATAAAACCACAATCCAGTCTTGTAACCTGATCAAGTCTTTTTACCCCATCTTCTCATAGTCAGTGCAAATATTACTACTAGAGCTGCTTAATATTTGGATGAGAAAACATGAAAAACCAAGGTTGCGAACTTCATAGGCTAGAGTGGGAAGGTAAAAAGAGAAAAATTGCTCTAGTGGAGAAACAACATGGGCATATCCATAGATGAAGACCCAAATATCCATTCAACCCGAGCTCCCGTAGGGCAACACAGTCACCCAAACAGGAGTCCACAATCAGAAAGATGGTGAAAAGCCCATGGAATAAAGACTTATCCTTTCATATGATCTGGCAGCTGATCAGGAAAATTATATTTACATGTATATCTTGAGGCTACAAAACAGACTCTCACTACATCGGCTCACAATCATGGGTGCCTAGGCATAGGAAGGGAGAGCAAATGATATTATGTATGCATAGTGATACTACACCATTGTTGCAATGTACACATTAACATCAGATGTCAGAACACAAGTTTTGTAGTGGTGGCATTTATGCGATGGTATCGTGTGTGTGTGTGGGGGAGACGTGAAGGTACAGCAATTAAAGATGTTGAGCTTGTCAGCTGGAAAGCTGAAAGCCTGGGTTCAAGACCTGAGCACTGGGCAACAGGGTGAGCTCCCGTTAACTTGCCCCCACCTAAGCAATTCAAAAGCATGCACATTTGAGTAGATAAATAGGTACCACTTTGGTGGGCAGGTAACAGCACTCCGTGCACCTTTGGCATATAGTCACAGAAATGCCTTCCAATAATGCAGGCTCCCTGGCCTAAGATGAGCACCGCCCCCTAGATTTGGACACAGCTGGACAGGGGAAACTTTACCTTTTCCTTGTGTCAGTGTGGTGATTTTGGGGTCTCTGTGGTTTGCTGCAAACACTGCTGGTCAAAATTGTAAATGTGCAGCTATGTAGATGTCACACTAGCAATTTCTAGAAATGGCCTGAATTTCAGAAAAGCTTTTTTCTCCTAGTGACCTATCTTTCTGTTCTCAGCCTGGAAGTCTGCACTGCCCTGATGTGGTGACTTCTTTTTAAAGACAGTAGAGAAGGGCAGTACTTAGAAAAGGCAGGGTTGGATGGTAAAGTCTTAGCAACTACCTGCCATTTGAATTCCCCACAATGCTTCCGTTACTGTCTATGTATTTCATCAGTGCAGCTCATGGTGTGACTAAATCATCAGAAATAATTTATCGTGACTCCAGCTTAAAAAATGTGAACTGTTTATTGTAAATGAAAAGCATTCATAACAGTGCAAACAATTCTTTGGTAGATTTATTAAGTACAAGAAAGCAAGTAAATTTTTATTTTCGGTAGGAATTTTAACAAAGTAAATAAATATGGAACAATTGCCACCAACAAAATACTGAGAAAAACGATTATTCAGCCATTGGCCACTGTCTCAAAAATGCTACATGAATTTTTAATTGGCAAAAAATGTAAAAAAAATCATTTTATAATATTTGACTTACGTGATAATTATAGAATTAGGTCTATTTGTTTAACACCAAACATTTCCTGCTATTTGTTTAGCTATAAATGCTGGAAGTTACATCATTTTACACATTATTTGAACAATATTGATTATAGTGTTAACAGAAATGGGCTACAAACCCTCTTTTCAATGACTCATTGGATTTTTGCACGGAGATCTGATAGCCTACTGATCAAATATTTTATTTCAATATAGGAAGCCAGAGTTGTTTGGTTACTGATTCTTGGAAAAGATACTCTTCAGTGACCATGGTGCAACCCTGTACCCCTTTATTTGGGTACAGAACCCCCCCACACACAGAGAGACATTTAATATGACTTAATTTGAGTAGATTTGCATAAGCCTGTTTTGCAAAATACCTGAGCAGGGTTTTTGTAGTGTATCTGCAACATCAAAATAAATTGTCATTAGTAACTTGTTAAGATTTCAACATGTTGTATATCTGCAGTAATGTGCTTCAGTTATGGTTATATATCATAATTTGTGAATTTGCCCAAATATGAAACAATTCTAGAGAAAACCCCTACAAAAAATGTGATCTGGATTGTGAAAATACAGGATTTACTGAGGTAATGAAAGGCCTAAGAGGTAATCCTTAAAATTAAGTACAATTTTTAAAGTATGTCTTCGCGTCATGGGCCTCCAAGTCAAATCTTTATCTAGGAATTTGCTTTTGAGTTCAATCCTGTGCCTGTTTATCTGGTTATAAGTCCTACTGAGCTTGAGCTTACTTTTAAGTAAAGATGTTTAAGATAGTAGTCTTTAAAAAATTCTGTAAAATTTGTTTATCAATTGATATGTATTCTCAAAATACTTTCCTAAAGCAGATAGTAACAGATGCTGGTGGTATACACACTGAACAAATCCCATGGTTAATTTCTCTTTTTGAAACTATATGAAAATTGATTAATGTCACTTCAGAAGATGGCTAAATTCTACAAATTAATGATTTGCTGAAGTACCAGTCATGAAGGCAAACACATCGGTCAAATGAGGTATGAGAGCTTTTCTTTGCTGACTGTAATAATATATGGCTGGTTATAAAAAAGGCAATATTGAAAATACAGGTAAACAATGCTAAATTAATGTAGACATAATAATAATAGTCCTTAAAACACATATGTGGGCATACAGATTCACAAATAGTAATGTTTAACATGATTTTGACACAAGTACTAAGTAGAGAAAACAGGCGCCATGTAACCAAAGACTTTGAAATGTTTTGTTCCTTCATACTAACAGATTTTATTGCAAAATCATGCAACAATCCATCTAGGATCAATAGATTTTAGGTGCTATTCTATGCACACTGCTTCAGTACAACTCATTTGTTCACAAACTATTTTAGAGAAGCTTTAGCAGCAATTTTCATTAAAGGTTGGCACCTTTTATATACAGATGAATGCATGACATTTGTTTTCAGGCTACACAATAATTCAGGTCAGAAGGCAAATGTAATTTTGAAGATGTCTTTTCGTAGAAAACTGTACACTTAACCAGTATGATGCTAGTATCTACATTCAAATAATCTTTTCCTGAAACCTTCACCTACTGGTTTTTATGTTCACATTTTCAAGATACCTTCTGAGTTAGTGTATCAGGGGAGAAGCTCATTGGAGAATCATAGTTTAAACCTTCCTGGCCCTCAGGCCAAAAATGCTGCTATCTATATCTCTAGTTGTATCTGTATTTAAAACTATGGGATCCAAGCCATACAAAGAGCAATTTGTTGAACCTGACTTAGGTCATTTCTGAAACAAGTGATTAAGGAATGTTCTATGAAAGTGTTTTCAATCTTAACAACTACCTATGGAGATTCTTGGTCAAAGGTGCTTTTTCAAAAGGCAACTGGACTTTCAGAGTTGAAGAATTTTCTTGGATGAAAAGTGAAACATCTTCCAGTTGCCGTTTGCCAAAGCACCTCTGGGACAATCTTAACAATGTTAAGATGTGTGTAACTAATGCTTGCTGGGGAATTCTGGGAGTTGAAGCCCACAAATCTTAAATTTGCCAAGTTTGAAAAACATGGTCTTGGAGCATTTTTTAAGATGACATGAGTATATTTAAAGCTACCAGATCTGAGATGCTAAAATCCAGATAACTATTAAATGGTAGCAAAGAAATGCTGATCTGGTAAACCCACCTATTTGGAAAAATAGATGCTGGGAGGTCAGAATGTACTCAGCAGTGAAAGTACATTAAATGTCAGAAAAGTGCTAGAAGAGATAAGAGATTTCAGAAATTATTGTGGCATGTGCAAACACAATATTCCCAAGAGGGTTCTTAAGTCTTCCATTGTTTTAATAACTGTTTGATTAATTTCTCTATTATTACATATTTTCCAGAACAGCGTAATGCCTCCTACCCCTTCAGTCATCATTCTGTGCCTAAGGTTTATTATGATAAAGGAGTCTTCCATAATGGTTTATTTCTCAGCAAAAATGTGCGTTATTTGCAATCGCTAAGATATAAAGTAGGAAAATATGAGTGCATATAAGCTGGTAAGTGAATAATGAAAAATGGATGCCTAAAACAGCTGAATATTTATGGGAGCCAGAATTAATTTGTGGCAAGAGTCACTATGAAACAATCCTCACATCCTTTTAGCAGGCTCAGCCTCGGAAGATATGATAATAATGGTTCTGGGCAGGGTCAAATATTATCATTGAATGAATACAGACAATATCCACATCATAAGGATGAGAGTTCCCAGACATATTTGAATTCTGGGATTATTTCACATCTATATAGTTCTGATGTGGCAGATTTCTTGGACCACTTGAGCAAGTTTGCAGTACTATAGGTAAGAAAGATGAATTAATGTACATAGGAAATGGAAGTACAGGCAGCCTACACATCTCAGCTGAGACAAGAATGACAACAAACAGGAAAACATAACACAGGTGAAAAATGTAAAGCAGCTGGGCAGTTGCCCTTTAAACCAAGAAGTACATATTTTCAAAAGTCTAAAAGTGTGAGAATGTGATATGATTTTTATTTTCTGTATCCTTTTTCTCATGCATACATAAGATTTGTGAATTAAGTTATTGATTCTTATGTTACAGCCATTCCTCTAGTAAGATGTGGTGGAGAGTCAGAAGTTTGTTGTACCACAAAATTATGAATATTTTATCTGAGTTTTCCAAACCTGTCAACTTCCATTGGTCTGGACTACATCTCCAAGAATGGTCAGCAAAGGCCAATCTGGCCAAGGAATTCCAGCACTGAAACCCATAAAAATATGGAAGTTTTCAAACTTGGGAAACATTGTATTACACTGGAAGTTAAATGATGATAGAAACAGGCATTGGATAGGGCAAGATTTAATACAACTGGTGTGTAAACAGATGCCCAAATTAAGATTTTTCATCCTTAAACTCAATTAGAATTAATACTGCAAGACAGAGTATGATTGTGTTATTGTAGCAATGACTTTCTAGCATGATTAGCTTTCTAAGTCAAATATCTGTATCTTTCAGGTTAGAAAGATATTGACCCAATTGTTGTATCATACTAAAACATTTGCTTTGTTTAGTTTTGCTTACTGACTTGTGTGAAACCAGCCACCCTGGTCTTTGAAAAAACTTTGTTTATAGCTTAGCATGTTATTCAGTGCCACAGAACTGGAATCCAAAAGTCCAGATATTATTTTCTCATACATCCTTTGCTAACATCTACTGGTACTGCAGAGTTCTGTAGCCCAGACATGGCAGACCTAACATTGTCTGAATTCAGCCAATTGTGGTTTATTCACTATGACGTGGTTAAGTATGAGTGGGATGACGTACGACTCCAGGCAATATCTGTGTTTATATATTGCACTAAGTCTTGATTTTTACCATGGTGCATTCACTAAGCTATAATGGCTGTAAGTACACCAAGCACTAAGCCATGGTTTACAAAGCCACATAATACAATATGTAAACCCAGGCGTTATGTTATGTGGACCTTATTTCCTTTAATGGCACCTGATTTCCTACCAGTGTACAAAGAAAGAAAAATCAACCTGGGAGCCTAAAAAACTAAACAAATGCTTCTCAAAAAAATAGCACCAGTTTTTAATTTCTTGAACCTGAGAAGTTTCGACATAAAATTATCTTGACTAACACTGTGTATTCCCTTTCAATACTTTTCACCTTGTGGTTTTCCAATGGATAAGGAAGTAAAATAGATTTTCTTACACTATTACCCCATCATCTGAATGCTATTCTTCTTTTACCTCTTGGTTCTCTATGGTGGTTTAAAGCCTACTGTTACCTGTATTTGCCATTGGCAGATATCAATATGACTTAATATGTGACAATTGAGACTTAGGGTGCGTTTCCCTTGCTAACGGTTTGTTTTAGGCACACAGGACAGCAAATGCCCTTCAGCTTCACAGGTGTAGCACAATCAAGTGATGGACACGATTCCACGTAACAGGTAACCTGACCAACCTGCATTTTAAAAGGTAGAGAGTGACAGTTTAGTTACTTCTTTAAAATAAAAAAGAAGAAAAGATAAGATTAACATGTACGTTACTGAAGCACATGCATTTCAGATTTGGGCCTGTATTGCTCATACAGTATAGGCTATGTAAATATTTTAACACTAAGCTGCTTGCTGCATTCTGAATGAAAATATTATGCACAAATCAATGGACAAACGAAGAGTGGAGAAAGCTTCAGATTGCTTGATAAAATTGGGAGAAATCTTTGCATGAAGTAATTGTAACTAGACTGGATCATTTGTTTTCTTGAAATTAGTCAATTTTTGGATCAAAGAGAATCTCTAAAGAGAAAGAGATCTTACTCCATTTATGCAGACCTCTGTTCCTTAAATGCCATTATCCAGGAAGGTAAGGTATAAACTGGAGTGACAATGATAATAAAACTGTAAACCTAACAAATATTATTATGCACAAGTTGTTCAATGACTGCTAGCCATCTCTTGAAGTATCATTGGGTACTTCGTGGTTTTATAAAAGTCAGGAATCTATTAAAATATATTTTGCACTTTTATTTGAAGACTTTCATGCTCTTATGCTTGGATTTTTCCCCAATGATTTTGGTAAGCTCTGTGAGGCAAAATATTTAATTCCATGGGCTTTGCTCTGAACTAGGAGGGTTCTTCCAAGTTTTCAGTAATTTGCATGAATGGAAGCACCATGGAAGCATGATGACATTCTGAATGCAGTGACATATATACATTTAGCAGCTTCCCCCCAAAACAAAATGAATAAGTTGAAATATTTACATCATTAAGTGAGGGGTCCTTGGTGCTCTCTGAGCTTGCTTGTTTACTTGCAGACGTTTTGTTACCCTAACTAGGTAACATCAAGGAATGCTGTTTGCTGTCAGTTTATATTCTGGTGTCTTGCCTGCCTGTGGGTGTGTGTGTGTGTGTGGGGGGGGGGGGGTCTTAGGGATTCTTCAGTTGGGCTGTTTACTAATGGCTCTGTGGCAGTTTCTTGATTGGGGTATTGCTTACTTGGTTGTTGGTCTGAAGGTGACCTTGGAGTTAATCTAAAGACTGGAGTCTTTTTCTCTTTGGGGCTAGTTGATTTGTCTCTTTTGATTGGTCTACAGATGTTGCTAATGTCTATGTGTCTATTGATGGCTGATTTGTCAGGGTGCCAGGCTTCTAGATATTCCCTGGCCTGGTCTAGGAATGTCACATTTTCCCAATTAAAACTATGGTTAAATCTGTCTATATGTTGTGAAAGGACATTAAGTCCTAGATACAACATTATGTTATTAAATGTTATTGATGTCAGGGCTGCAGAAAGTTTCCATGGACTAGTTGTTTCAGTATCTTGCAACAGCACACACACTACTCTGCCTCCAAGACCTAGGGCGTTGTAAAAACTTGAAACGAATTTCAAAATGCATAAACTTTTATGGATCACAAGCCTCCTCGTTAAACACACAGAGAAGGGAGCTGTCATGGTTCTGATAAATAAGAAAGATAAACATTGACAGGAGCTTTATACAGACCACAGCTGCATTGTCTCAAATTTTCAAATATGACTGTGCAATAATAGAGTAACATGCATTGTTATGAGGGTCTTCTTACAAGCGAGTCACACCAGTAATGACTTACTTCCAAGTCGTTCTGAGCAGGGCTGCTGCAATCTTAAGAGATTTCCCCTTCAAATAAACAAGCTCAAGTGGGTACAGAAAATATAGCGGCAGTAATTCAGAATTAGTTTGTCTTCAAGACTTGTTAAATTTAATATGCAGAAGTTCTGCAAACTGCCTGACTTTATTCTGACTCAATACCATATATTTTGGTTTTACTCACCACTAAGAGGACAAGAGAAAATCCAGGTACTGAAGTGTGTGGTAACCCCAGGCCAGAATACTGTGAACTATACAATCCTTTTCTTTCTTTCTTTCTTTCTTTCTTTCTTTCTTTCTTTCTTTCTTTCTTTCTTTCTTTCTTTCTTTCTTTCTTTCTCTCTCTCTCTTTCTCTCTCTCTCTTTCTCTCTCTCTCTCTCTCTCTCTGTCTCTCTCTCTCCTTTCTTTCTTTCTCTTTTTTAAAAGATTAACTACGTAGCTTCATAGCCAAATGGGCTAGAAACCTTGTTTTCTAAGAAAATTTTTAAAAAGTAGCAACAGTTTAGATTTTCAAGGAAGCCCAATTTGCCAATTCTACATTCTCTGGCAGCAATTCTTTTGGCAAGGAAACAATCCAGTCAGTTGAAAAGCAATAGCTTGTTTCCTTGGCAGTCAAAGCGGCAGACCCAAACACTGTGAAACTATGATAACATTAACATTTTCATACAAGCAAAAAGAAGCTCCTGAATATAAATGTGGAAAGTTGCAAGTCCTCTACAAATTTATCAGGAAGATTCACTACATGCCAGGAGACACATGGCCAAGAACACATGCATTCATGTGTGCCTAAAAGCATGTTAAACTCACCTTGCATTCACATGTGGTACAGGGGTCTTTTTTCCACGTTTCATTACTGGAGTAAGATTTGCCATTTTCATCAGTACATTCGTTTCTACTGAGCCGTGACTCAAGTTTCTTTATCTGAATGGGGGAAATGTTGTTTATCCATTAGTGCAGACATGTCAAACACAAGGCCCGGGGGCCGGATGCGGCCCGCAAAGTGGTTTCATGCGGCCCGCGAAGCCATCCTGGAAACAGTGAGGGAACGGCCCCCACTGCCTTGGCCCTGGCCCAGAGACCCTCCTTCTGCCAGAGACCCTCAGATCTGTCCCACTCCTGCCCGGGCCCCCATAGGCACCCTTGATGTGAACAATGTAGAGCTGGCCATGCCCACCCAGTAGGCCATACGCACTCTAGCCATGCCCACCCAGTAGGCCACGCCCACCCTGGCCATACCCACCCGGCCCCCTGAGGGCAACCGCAATGCTGATGCGGCCCTCAGTGAAACTGAGTTTGACACCCCTGCATTAGTGCCAAAAGGACTTCTGTTTCCGTTTATGTGCAATGCAACAAAGCCATAGAACACCCTTCAAAATTCTCATGGTAAAGTCATATGCAGTTTACTGAGAAATTCTGTACTAAGATGGCAACACAAGATACATGAGATGGTAAAGTTACTTTGCATGACAATAAATAAGGAATGGGAGGCATTCAGTAGCTAAAAAAAATCACAGGCTCCCTTTGGAATTTCCTTGACATTTTGTGCATTAAAGTATGTATTTTAATTCTGTTCCTCTCCTGGGGAAAAATGTCATTTAGGATATAAACCCGTTTCGCCACTCCATCCTTAAAAAGAAGAAATAACAGATTTAAACCAGGCTGATTTGGGAAATTTTGCTTCTCCATTAATTAAAGAAGGAGTTAGAAGAGAACCAGAAGGATGTGATGGAGACACACAGTGATACTCCAGTCATAAGTACATTTAATCACGTAAGAACTATTGGCCAGATTCAGTTCTGCATGTCATAAGTGTATCTTGGATTCAAAGTGTAAGAAGGCTGTAGAACAAAAACACAATGGGGAAGAAAAGACAAAGACTTTCTTGGTTATTTTTTCTTCTCCTTTGTAGTGCAATTTGTCCCTCAACTTTTATCTTTACACAATTCTGTTTGGAAAGCGACTGATCTAAAGATCACTCCCAGAACTTTACAAAGCTAATATGAATCTGGATTTTCATTCCAGATTCAAACCAAATTGTAGTTTCGGCACCATAGTAATGTGTTTGCTAACGTGTCTCTCCTGGGAACTCAAGTCAGTATATATATAATAGTCCTTCTTCCAACTTTTCCCCATACAACCCTGTAGGTTAGAGTGTGTTATGAGAAAGTGAGCTTTCCTGAATGAGGTAAACTTGAACCTAAGAATCCCAAATCCTAATCCAACACCTAATCTAGGATAATATTTGATCTTAGTATATTTCAAAAGAATACCTTGCTTGAATGAAAAACATTAAGCAATTGTATATTACACAAATACGTTTTCCTAAAGCAGGGGTAGTAGGCAACCTTGGCTCTTTTAGGACTCATGGACTTCAACTCCCAGAATTCCTGAGTCAGCATAGCTGACTCAGGAATTCTGGGAGTTGAAGTCCATGAGTCCTAAAAGAGACGAGGTTGCCTACCCCTGTCCTAAAGCATGCAAACTTTCATCAGAATTCCTCCATGAGGAGATGGTGATACAACAGACATTTCTACTGATTTTCACAATTCTACAGTCCCTGACACCACCTTTAAGGAACCCTAGTGTGCCCACCAATTGTCCCAAGCAGGGTTTTGGTATCGTGGGGAATAAGTAAAAATTGCCGCCCTCCTACTCTGGCAGGAGGTATCCTTTTAACTCTTTAAGTTGACTGCAAAAATATTTTAGTATTTAATGTTATTTGAGGAACTGTTCGCACTTACCTGTCTTCTGAGGTCTGTAATTGTTTTTTGCATATCTCCAACAAATTCTTTGAAATCATTCATTATGGGGGTTCTCTTGTGCTCATCAAAAGAGGAAGTTGTGCTGTTAAAGAATGCGTTTGTTCTTGTAAAACTGGAACAAGAAGAAAAGTAAGTTACATATGTTGCACAGAAGAGACTTCGATGTTTTTTTTAAAACGTCTGGTTGTCTACCTTGTTATCAAACAGACTACCCTTAATGCGTTATCACTAGCCCATGGAGATGACCTGAGGACCCAATTTGCTGGGTGAGAAATGTGAATACATGCAGTTTAAATCACAAGTTTAAAAAATTAGTATATTATATTTATTCATGAAAGTTTATGTGTTACATGCAATACATGCAATGAACTTTTTTTAACACAATGGCAACCAAAAAATATGCATTGACTCTGGCTGCATATGCTGAATGTAGGTGATCAGCCAAGCCAAGACAAAAAAAAAAAAGAAAAGAAAAGAAAAGAAAAGAAAAGGAAGACAGACATATGACAATGGATCTTCAGTGTTATGAGAGCATGTAGACTATTAATTGTAGAAAATATGTTGCCAGCAGTAAATCTCATCATGCTTCCTCCTGAATACAGGTAATCCTTGAGTTTCAAACTTCATTTAGCAAATGTTCAAAGTTATGACATCCCCACCAAAAGTACTTATGAACAGGCCCCAAAGTTACATATGTTGCAGCATCACAATGGTCATTCATACGAACAACCGCAGAGATGCTACAGCATGCTACTTTGGTGCCACACCTGAGAGTCCAGAACTGCAGCTTTGCATAGCGCAGGTTGGTGGAACCAGCTCACTCCTTGTTGCAAGCATGACTACGCCAGTGTGGGATCCCATTCATGGCCTTGGCCTCTAACGTGGAACTGGAGGCAGCCTGAGGGAGGGTGGGAGGCTGACCTCAAATGTCTGGGTGAAGATGTTCTTTGCGCTCCATTGCTTTGTGACGGTTAGATAAGGAAATACCAGGTAACCTTGGTTCCCCTCCAAGCAAGAATGGAATGGAGAATACCTTCCATTGCCTGACCGCTGCTCTTGGCTGTGCCGCTTACAAAACGCTGCGTTGCAAATGGAAGAAACGTGCAGGGAAACAAAAGAAGTTTGTGGGACTAAAAAAAAAAGTTAAGTCAGACCTTCCAAGTTCTTATGGGGAAAAAAAAATCTTGTGAAGTTTGAAGCTCTCCAGCGGTGCAATTTGTGAAACCTGGGTAGGTTCGGCACTCCAGCAAGTGGCAGGGCAGGGGCGTAGCCCTTTGTGAGAGAGGCTGGGGCTTGATGGGGAAGGAGAGAGACTGGTCTGGCACTTCTCCACCTGGCTGGACAAGAGCTCCGTCACTCAAGGCCACTCAGGAGGTGAGCATGGGAGTGTGGGTCTTTCAAACATGGCACCAAGGGTAAATTAGCAGTCAGTAATGGGGTGGGGACGAAAAAGCCAAGCAGCTTGGGCCCCCAAAATGTGGAAAGAGGAGCATGAAGTTTCTCAATGGGTAGGGGGTGGCTGGATGCAGTGGCCTTGTCCCTGCATTAGGCTCCCCCATTGCCTTTCCCACCCTGAGATACCTCGTGTGCACTTAATGATGCGTGGGCAAAAGCAGGGAGTGATCGCTTTCAAGTTACGCAATTCACTACTACGAATTCTGATTACGAATGTAATTGGCAGGCTCCATTACATTCGTAACTCGAGGACTACCTGAACTAGAAAAGTATATCTTACAGGACTGGAAAAGGAGAGATCTTGCTTGCGGGACCTAGGTCAGGATTAATGAAGTACATCAAAGCTCTTTAAATTATCAGAATGAACTCAAATACGAGGGCAATTCAGAAATAGACCTCCATTTTGTTATCAATGACAGACACTTGCAGATACAGAACTTTTGTTATACACATTAGAAAACTACAACATTACATTATTTTTCGACATACAGTACTCACCATTCAGATTGAGGCATTTGTCACAACGTCTTATCGTGAACCAACAGCACACTGGAAGTGGTGCCATAGAAATGGTGTGGTTCGACCATCAATTCAGAAGTCTACTGTGAAATGTTACAAAAACTCAGACGAGTCATCCATAACAATTGTAGGGGCATGCTGACTTCCGGTGTGGTGTTGGTTCACGATAATGCTCACCCGCACACCGCTAGAGGCACCCAAGAGCTTTTGAAGCAGTTCCGTTGGGATGTTTTTGATCAATCCCCCCTCCCATAGTCCAGATTTGGTGCCGAGGGTCTACTATTAAAGAATTTCACATCTTGTATGACATTATGACAAGCGCCTCAATTTGAATGGCGATTATGTTGAAAAGTAATGTAATGCTATAGTTTTCTAATGTGTATAATAAAAGTTCTGTATCTGCGAGTGTCTGTCATTGATAACCAAAGGGAGGTTTATTTCCGAATTGCCCTTGTATTTTGTCTTGGGATACTGTTTAATCTAGTACAGCTCACTGCTTCTGAATCTCCCTCCCCGAAATAGACTCCCATTGTGCAGAATAAATTCTTATTCCTGAGACTTTTTTCAGTCTAAAAAACAGTGGTTTGTATCCGACTGAAATGGCCTTGTCCTTTTCTTTTATTGTAGGTTTGCTGATTATCTCAAAATCTCTTCTTGGGAATTCTGATATTTCCTGGAATAAATTTGGAAATGATGAGGATAGGGCCTGGGGCATAGAGTTAGGAAACTGGGTTGCAAAAAATCCATCAATGCCACGTTTAATTTTACTAACTTAACAACTGCAATGTTTCATTTAACAACTGTGAATTGCAACCCTCATAAAATGGGGCAAAACTCATTTAGCAACTATTTGTTTAGGAATGGAAATTTTGAGCTGAACTGGGGCCGTAAGTTGAGGACTACCTGTATGCTAACTTTGGGGTGCCTTATCTGTTTGCTTAATCAGTGATGTGGGAGCACAGTGGCTCACCATGGTTGAGATGCTAGGCTGGAGGTTAGCAGGCCTGCATTCAAGACCCGAGTGCTTCCGTGGGGTGAGGTGACCTCCCACCCTTCACTCCAGCTCCTGCCAGGGACATGAAAGGAACCCCCAACTGGCATCACCTGAGCAATGGTGATGTCACCTGCTAATCCCTTCAACCGGGAAGCGTCTTGGTTCTTCTGATAGGAGTGCAATGCGGTCAGTGATGTCATCAATGTAAACAACCCCATGGGATGCAGCCATCACCAGGTCATTACCCTGAAGGGATAATGACATGCATACTCCCTCCCATGTGAGGGCGGAGTCACAAAATCACAACTCCTACTGGACATGATGTGTTGAGCGTAATCAAGAGAAGGCTGACAGTCAACCCTAGACTGCTTAATCCAAATCTAGCCCTAATCCTAAATGGATTCAAACTGATACTAAGTAAAAAAAAGAATAATTAACAGAACTCTAGTCTAGGCTGTATTTGGGAAGCAAACCCGATTTGTACATTGTGAAATACATAATAGCCCGTTTGCCCCTTTCCCAAAAAGGCTGTATGCAGTTCTTAAAATTACCCCCTGACTCTCTCACTGGAATCTTGAAAAATTGTTGTAATGTTGCGCCTAACTAAGAATAGTTTTTGAAATATTTTTTGAGTTATCCAACAAGTTATCAAACAAGTTGACCTCTTACTTGGCAAACTATGGACATTTCCCCAAAATTGACACAATGCAAGAAAAAAAAACCAACTCAAGTTGATCGAAGTAAAAACCTGGACATAGATCACATTAAAAAAAAACACTTGCTGAGATGTTTTGGGTTTTATGCTTCAGGCAACTAAATCACAAGTAGTACAATAAATGTTAAAAGTAGCAAGTAAAAAAAAATTCAATATGTACCTTGATGCTCTTGGTGTTTTTAGTTGCTTTGAAGGCTTATCTTCCCGGAAACTGTAATCAAGTGAGCGCCTTCCTCGGAAGTGGTAAGAAAATACATTGAATTGTCCTCTAGTTCTGCAATCTGAAATTAAACAGAAGATCCCAAACTTTGTTAAGACTTCAGTTTTTAAAAACATGAACAAATAATGTTTCTTCCAGAATAGAAGCTACTGTATTGGAACATTGAAATATATCCTTTCCATTTTTTCAGCAAAACTTCATGCATCTTTGAGAAGAATCTGCCATGTTAATAATACATGTAATCATTTAGTCTAGATAATATATACTGCATTTCTTTTCATAGCTTCACAAGCTAAACTACTTGCTGATGCAGGAAAGCAAGAAAGGAAGGAAAGTATGGGTTCAGAGTATGGTAAATGCATTATTGAATGAGGAAAGGTGTTTTAAGACATCTTGTAGAAGATGGTAGCATAGGATACTTTACAAAACATTTTCTGGATCCGTTTGATATTAATAACCATAATTTAGCTGCTAATATTCCTTCCTAGTGAAGATGCTCAGGAAGATATTGGAAGAAATGGACACATTCCACCACTAGTTCAGACATAGCTCTGCAACGGAATCATCTTGGATTGCCTTTTACAGGATCAACAATGTTTATAGGAAAAACAACTTGTAGGTTGAAGGCACTGTAGTATAATGGCTTGATTTTTACCAATGGGATTGGGTTCAAAAGTTAGGATTGGATGTCATTTTCTTCATCCTATTGTAGCTATGATTCCACAGTCCCAAAGGTGCTTTTCCCAAGGCACGAGACTTTCTTGGTTTTCTCCTTGAAAATATTTCACTTCTCATTCAAGAAGCTTCTTCAGTTCTGGAACTGAAGAAGCTTCTTGGGTGAGAAGCTAAATGTTAAGCAGCCTCCCTCAGGTCACTTGTCCGAAACTCTGTACACCCCAATCTTTGGAACCAGCTGCCCGTGGAGCTTAGGACTGCCCCCGACCTTCATTCATTTCACCGGGACCTGCTCTTTGAGCTTTCCGGCCCAGGCTGAGAGTTTTTTAATTGGGATTTTTACATTTTTCAGGGATCGAACTTAATTCATTTTTAATTGTTTTTTAATTTTTGTATTGTATTGATGTTTTAAACACCTTGTAAACCGCCCTGAGTCCTACGGGAAAGGGCAGTATATAAATCTAATAAACTTAAACTTATTCAAATTCTGCAAAACAGCATTCCTCTCCACCTTCTCTGGCACAGGCTTATTCAGTTCAGAAGCTAAATTTAATCCTAATAAATTCTGCCACAGGTTATTGCATTTATCTTATGAAGGCGTGGGTGGAGCAGAGTTGCAAGAATAAATAGGCACCTTCCATTTATTTCTTTATTTATATATTTATCTGTCACCCATCTCCTTTTGAAGCGACTCCGGGTAGCTCAGAGCATAAAAGCACTAAAATCACCAGAAATAAACATTCCTAACTCAGTAAAAATGTTAAAACATCTGAAAGTAAGGTTTCAAAGTCACATACCAGGCATACTGAGAGGTACGGTATGTTGATGGTGAAATGGCTTTTTGTAAGAAAATCTGTTATCCCTTACTAATGGGAGATTTGTTCATCAAAATGCTCCACTGTTCTGGGTCGTGTGATGTCTGAACAAACATCAAGGATGTCTAACTAGGTAGATCTGTGAAAGCAGAGCTTTAAGGCTTTCAGCAGCTTATTTAGGGAAGGCTGAAGATAGGGAGTACTTGTCAGTGGTCACAGATGAAAATAAGACCAATCTGGAATACTGAGCAACTCTCACACAGTGAAATACATTTGCTGACCATTTTCTGATTTTGTGATTATGCAGAAGAAAAGTTGCTGGGTGTGTGTTGGTATGTGTGTTGCTATGATTAATCTGGCGCTTGTTTAAATGTTCCAGAAGACATAATGTTTGGGGGGGGGGACACCCCATACTTTAACACTGGAAAAATATATAAGAGTAAAAAAATAGGAAAAATAGTAAAAGCATAAAAACACAAGCCCAAGTATAAATACTGAATAATTAAATAAACTGTGGGATTTGAATTATACCAAACTAGGGAATGCTTGTTTACAGAAATGTGTACTGTAGTATATTTTCATGCACAAATAATCTAGAACAATACTTAGCAATTTTCATCAATAAATTTATTGTTCCAATAGGGTAAAGATATATAGTTATTAGATAGTCATAACTATAGACACACATACACACTCTGAAACCAAGTGCTGGTCATTTACACAACAGCTAGCTGTTCATTGGAGTATATTTGCTTCATCTCATAAGGGTGAGTAGTTTTTACTTATCGCTAAAGAACAAACCAAACAAATCTAATTACCAAATTTAAAACCAGGAGCACTCTAAAACTTTCCCAGTACAAGGAACCTGGCTGCTTTTTAAACTGAGTTCACACTTCTTCTAAATCAGACTTCATTCAAAAGGTGGTGGTGGGGGAATTTGTCGTTACCTGTGCTATTATTCTACTCCAGGCATGTCAAACACAAGGCCCGGGGGCCAGATCCGGCCCGCGAAGTGGTCTCATGCGGCCCGAGAAGCCATCCTGGAAACAGTGAGGGAACGGCCCCCACTGCCTTGGCCCTGGCCCAGAGACCCTCAGATCTGTCCAACTCCTGCCCAGGCCCCCATAGGCACCCTTGATGCCAACGATGTAGAGCTGGCCATGCCCACCCAGTAGGCCATATGCACTCTAGCCACGCCCACCCATTAGGCCACGCCCACCCTGGCCACACCCACCCGGCCCCTTGAGGGCAACCGCAATGCTGATGCGGCCCTCCATGAAATTGAGTTTGACACCCCTGTTCTACTCCATTTCCCATAACTTTATCCCACCTAAGGAACATCAAAACATACCTCCTCCATAATTATGGGGAATGCTTGCTAGAGATGAAGCAAGCAACAAGATTGGTCAATCTTTTCTAGGAAATGAGGCTCATGAGAAATGTTGAGAAGTTGTGGAATCACATGGGATTTAAAGTCCCTTCTACCTCAGGAACTGGAGAGGCAGAAAAGAGGACAATTTCTGTGCACATTAAGTATCATTTTTGGATCAAGAACTTCATTTGTCTGTTAACAAACAGCCATAGTCTACTCTCCTATCTCGACTGGATACTCCTCACTGGTTACCCTTTAATTTCTTAAAAGATAAAGGCTTTTAAAGTTTTCATTTCGAGAAGTTAGCTGATCGGCCCAAGACTCCTGCTAGATTCTTTGAGGTATCTATTACTAGGTTTGGCTGATATAATCTACCGTACCCTAGACATTTCTCGCTCAGAAATGTAAACTTGCTGAAGCTTAAAGAGCAAGACGATGGGAACTAACAAGCTGCCTCAGATGAAAATGGCGTTGTTTACAAAATATGGGCAGCTCTTGCGCAACGTTTAGGAAATGTTTATCTCATACAATGAGTGGTTTACATAGGAATTATAACACACCATTCAGGAAGTCTCCCAGGGACCTTCAAGGGGTTAAGAGAGATATGAAATCAGGTCCCCTTCATCTAAGACCGGAACATTCAATTAGATCTGTGAATGGGGATTAGAAGCCTGACCGTTAATGGGAAAAGTAATCTTATAACTAACTTTATTAGACTCGCCTCCTCAGGATGTTTAAGTCTTTCACTGTGTTATTTTACTTGAAAACTGTAAGTCCTGCTTCTTCAAAGAAAGAAAAAAAGAAGGAGCAGGGGAATACATATGGCTATACCTTCACAGCAGTCTTGCCACATCCTGAGATCCACTTTAGGAATTTCAGCACAGCTTCCATAACCATGTGGGAACTCAGCCACTCTAAAAACATCACGTTGTACTCTGGTTATGTTGTCCCCATTGTCACAGAGAACTCTGGCAAGGGAGGACTGTTTGATCTGAGTCAACTGCGCTGGAGTAAACACACCTGGGTTCTCATACCATAACCTGTAGTCTCACAGGAAGTAAGAATAAATTCTTAGTCAGTATTCAGTGTAAAGGATTCAGTACTAAGAAAAGTAAGGAATATATTCACATTAATAGAATGTTTAAAGTATACTTAATGGCACTACATGGATTCTTTTCTCTCTACGTTGTTACTTTTACTGATAGTTCTTGAAAAGGTTTTTTAGATTGTTAAAAACACATACCTATGTTTCTAGTTGAGGTATATGTTTTGGCATTATCTGAATAAATACAAACTCATCATGGATAACTCAAAATGAGTTGCAAGGCCTCACAATTCCTTCTGTCATGCTTTGACTCAGCAAAGGATTAATGTCCACAATGACAATATAATGGTATGCAACAAGGAATCCGTGACAAGAGGAGCTTTGCCTGCAAAAGTTTCCTTGTGATCCTAAATCCTGCACATACTGTGTGGTGGTGCAGTGGTCAGAATGAAGTATTGCAGGCTAACTCTACCTACTGCCAGCAGTTTGATCCTGACAGGCTCAAGGTTGGCTCAGCCTTCCATCCTTCCAAGGTAAAATGAGGACCCAGACTGTTGGGGACAATTATGCTGACTCTGTAAACCGCTTAGAGAGGGCTGTAAAGCACTGTGGAGCGGTATATAAGTCTAAATGCTATTGCTATTCACTTCACACAATAAAGTCTTCTCTGCTGCCGATTCCTGTGGCATACTTGTGAAGAAATGGCTCTTCACAAATGATAAGAGTCAGTTGCAAAGAGAAGGATTGCTGACTGTTGTTACATGTTTAGTTCTCACTGGAATGCTTCAAAGTGTAAAAATGAACAGTTTTATACCAAACTTACCTGTCTCCATCTCGGAGACGTTTAAACTGTGTGCTCAAGAGACACATCAGTGTAGGTCCCAACCTGCTTCCAGGAACTAGATCTTCTAGCATAAGAGCAGGAAATAAATCTATGTTCAGTGGTGAACCATATAATCTATTCAAGAAAAATAAATGATTGTAGATGACCCAAAGTATGAATTCAGTATTATATTGAATTTTAAAAACTACAATTAAAAGATATTATTCTGGATTTCTTATATCTTTTTGCTCAATTATTGCTTGACACATTTACTCTGAATATGTGTTAATTTGAAACAGTGCTCACTAGATTTAGTTCTGAATCTACAAAGTTCAAAACAAGCAGTCTCTGTTTTCTGCACATATTACAGAAAGACTAATATTTGAACCTGTGTAGAATGCAACTGCCTTCAGAGATGAAAATTAACTTCATAT
This sequence comes from Vipera ursinii, assembly GCF_947247035.1. Lineage (NCBI taxonomy): Eukaryota > Metazoa > Chordata > Lepidosauria > Squamata > Viperidae > Vipera > Vipera ursinii. Next base: position 222,180,687 of record NC_139512.1, on the reverse strand, counting down.
GGTAGAAAAAAAATAGTATGCTCTCTAGCTTTTTAAAAATGTTTTTAAAAAGGTAAAGAAGCATCGACCTTATACAGTATAAGCTGATTTGCAAAACAAGGTTCTGTACACCTGAATTGCTGGTACAGAATATGATATCCAACATAATAAACTTTGGTTGGTTCCAGGAACTTTCTAGAAAACATCTGGCAAAATCTGTGCACTACCATTCTCTGTATGTAAAGCTTGCATACTATATAGCCATCAAATTTGTGAACACACTGTGAAATGTATACTATTTTCCATTTAGAATGGCAGGAAATCATTTGATTTTTTAAAAAAAACTTTCAAAAATAACTTTATAATAATATATAAGATGTGAGGAGTTTTCATATACGACAATAAATAAATACTCTACTTTGACATACAAACTGAATACCTTCAAATCCAGGGTATAATTATGAAAACTAGAGAAAACAGCTACAATGAAGAATGAGTTGAGTATATACATCTCCAACTGACCATGAATTAAGGGTAAACATTTGTTGTATGAAAGCTTACGTGAAATTTAGTTCTCACATGGTTAAAAGTAAACAATTGGATGGCTAGATGTTGCTGTTACCAAAACAAACACTTATGTCCAAAAGAGAAGAGAGTCTTTGTCTCAGAGATGTTTAAATAAGATAAATGTCGGATAATCCTCTCCACAAAGGGAGCAGAAGAAACAGGCACAAGGAATTTGACCATTTCTATAAGAAACAAATTTGCATTGGACATGTGGCAGTTATTAGAATTTTTTCATCATGACTTCTTAGCTGCTCAGTAATAAATTCTACTTAACATAACTTCATGGATTTCTGGGTGACTTAAATGTTTGTATTCAGCCTTCTGAAGCAAACTGTCAGCTTGCAGAGAGATATTTACATTTATAGGCCTTCCAACTTCAAATGTTAATATTTCCTAGATCCCTTGGAAAGGTCAAGGACATGCAGGGATGGTGGGTGAGGAGACCAGCAATGCAGCCTCCTCTTCAGGCATCACATGGTTTATTTATCTGTCCGGTTTCTAGGCCACCCAACTTCAAAAATGACTCTGAACATTGTTCTGTACCAGCCTGCTACCGGCCCTGCAGAAAAGGCAGGGACAACCCCTTTTACAAGAAGGCAAGAGGCTGGAATTACGCCTGCCAAATTTATTACTACAAAAACAAACGGAACAAGACAAACCAAGAAACAGGAGCTTTAAGAAACATGAACTATCCGAGCGGTTGCCTTCAGCAAACCAGCCCTCCCAGACATTCCCCTTATATAGAGTTCAGGGCGTGGCTTCTCTCTGCCTCCTTCCGAGAAGCCCCATTGCCTTCCTCTGTTTACTCCTAATTGACTGCCTCCTGCGTTGGGCGTCCATGAACAGGGCCAGCTGTGGGTCATCTTCATCCACGCTGTCAGGCTCACACAGCTGGGTCTCCGTAGTGACCAAGTGGGAGGGGCCTGGCTTAGGGCTCTCATCAGCAAGATCTTCAACCCCCTCAGCAAGGTCTTCAACACCCCCCTCCTCCTCTGAGTCGTCCGACCCAACTGCCGAACCCACAGGCTGACCCTGAATCACAACAAACATCTTCATTAAACCCAAAACAGGAAAAATGTTATATAAGAAGGAAAACTGTCCAAGGGAACAATGAAATTGGCAATCCCCCCTTCCCACATCACTGCCAACCTAGAGGGATCCACCAGACATGCTACCCAAGGCCTGAGGAAAGAGCCATGTTTTTAGTGTTCACTTGAAGAAGGGCCGGGTAGGGCCAAATTAATCCCTGGATGGGGATGCTGTCCAGGGGACAGGCACTGCAGACCTGCTCCCTGGGTCTCTCTAGGTCAGGAGTCGGCAACCTTAAACGCTCAAAGAGCCACTTGGACCTGTTTCCCAGAGAAAAGGAAACACTGGGAGCTGCAAAATGCGCACTCTCTCTCTTGCACGCGTGCGAGGGGAGCTTGATTGAAGAGTTTAATTAAAAAGAAATAGAGGCTGCTGTGCATGGGTTCCCTCTCCCTCTCTCTCCCTCTCTTTCTTTCCTCCCTCTCTCTCCCCCCCCTCTCTCCGATCTTCTGCTCACCTGGCAAGCTGGCTTCACGCTGTTCTCCGACAAGCTGACACACATTCTTATTGGGCTGGCTCTCCTGCCCTTGGTCTGCCAGTTCTCTTCCCATACTCTCTCTCTCTCTGTGTTTGTGTGTGTGTGTGTGTGTGTGTGTGTGTGTGTGAGAGAGAGAGAGAGAGAGAGAGAGAGAGAGAGAGAGAGAGAGAGAGAGAGAGAGAGAGAGAGAGAGAGAGAGAGAGAGAGAGATGCTTTCTGCTGCTTCCTGCGGAGACGCAGCAAAGGCAGGAGTCCTGCCCAATAAGCTTGTCAGCTTGTCGGAGAACAGCATTAGGCCACTCTCTTTTTTACACACACACACACACACACACACGAGAGAGAGAGGGAGGGAGAGGGAAGGGAAGGCAAGTGCAAGTGTCTCTCTCTGTCTCTTGTCTCTCTCTGCAAATGGCGGAGGATGACTGGGAGCCGCAGGAGAAGACTGAGCTGTATGCGGCTCCAGAGCCACGGGTTGCCGACCCCGTGCTCTAGGTGATGTGTTTAATCACTGGGACCAAGTTTGTCTTATATAGGATAGGCAAATACTACAGGAAACAGACAGTCCTGCAAAGAATTAGGTCAAACAATGTAAGGATTTATAGGTAATAACCAATCTAGAACCCAGAAATTTTCTGGTAAACAATGCAGCTCAGAAAGCAAAGTAGTTAGCTCTTCACTTTTATAGTACGGATAATCCTTGATTTACAACCATTCATTTAATGGCTGACTTACAATGGCATTGAAAAAAAGTAACTTATGACTGTTTTTCACACTTACAACCATTGTAGCATCCCCATGGTCATGTGATCAAAATTCGGACTCTTGGAAACTGGCATGTATTTATGACGATTGCAGTGTCCCCGGATCATGCCATAATCTTTTGCAACCTTCTGACAAGCAAAGTCAGTGGGCAAGTCAGATTCCCTCAACTCACTGTGCTACTAACTTAACAACTGCTGCGATTTGCCTAACAACGGTGGGAAGAAAGGACATAAAATGGGGCAAAACTCACTGAGCAACTGTCTAGCTTAGCAATGGAAATTTGGGGCTCATTTGTGATCGTAAGTCAAGGATCACCTGTATATCGGTCCTCTCTACATGAAACCGCTGGGTGAGATCATTCGTGGTTTTGGAGTTGACAGCTTTTCATTTCGACCCCAAACCACCCCAGTGATGCCCTCGACGTGATGTCCCGTTGCCTGGAGGCGGTTCGGGTCTGGATGGGGAGGAACAGGCTTCGACTCAACCCTGACAAGACTGAGTGGCTGTGCGTGCCGGCATCTCGGGAGATTCAGGATATTCCACCCCTCTCTATGGGGGGTGAGCTATTACCCCCTGTAGATAGGGCTCGCAACTTGGGAGTCCTCCTAGATTCACAGCTTTCCCTAGAAGACCATATAGTAGCTGTGACTAGAGGGGCCTTCGCCCAGGTTCGCCTGGTGCGCCAGTTGCGGCCCTATCTAGACCGGGATGCCTTACGTACGGTCACTCACGCGCTCGTGACCTCTCGTCTGGACTACTGCAACGCTCTCTACATGGGGCTACCCTTGAAGACCACTCGGAGGCTCCAACTGGTACAGAATGCAGCCGCGAGAGTTGTGTTGGGAGTTTCCCGACACTCCCATGTCACACCTCTGCTCCGCGAGCTGCATTGGCTACCAGTTGACTTCCGGGTGAGATTCAAGGTGTTAGTAATGACCTACAAAGCCCTACATGGCATGGGTCCGGAATACCTTGGGGAGCACCTGCAGCCGGCGTCACCTTCCCTCCGCCCAGTACGCTCCCACAGAGAGGGCCTCCTCAGGGTGCCACCGGTCAAAGAATGCCGACTGGTGGCCCCCAGGGGGAGGGCGTTCTCTGTGGGCGCGCCGGATTTATGGAACCATCTTCCGGTCGAGCTCCGGATGGCGCCTGATCTCCGCTCCTTCCGGCGCGATCTTAAAACCTACCTTTTTGAACAAGCTGGCCTGGCCTGATAGGATGGGGTTGGTTTTATAAATCGGTCTTAACTTTTTAATCTGTACTAATTTATTACGGGCATTGCTGTTTAATTATTTTTTAATTTTTGTATCTTGTTTTTTATTATGTATTGCCCTGTTCACCGCCCTGAGTCCTTCGGGAGAAGGGCGGTATACAAATTAAATTAATAAATAAAAATAAATAAATAAATATGAGAAGATTAAAACCTCCACCTAATATAATAAAAAAATGGATTTGGGTCTCCTTCTGAAATGTGTATGAAACCAATATGTGGGAAGTTTCAAGTATACAGTATACAGTTCTGCACAAACAGCTTCTCCTTTCTGTATCTCAATAACCTACCAACAAAAACAGCACCGGGAGCTTACCGTGCGAGTTTTTCTCTGATTTCAGGATGCTTTATTTCATTTCTTAGATCTTCAAATGTGTGTGCCGAAGAAAGATTACAGTAAACTCTAAATTCGTGGTATGGTGGGATTCCATGATCTCTCCCTCTCTGAATATTCATCGCAGCCAAGTCTAAAGCTACCGCTCGGGCCATGGAGAAAAGTCTCTCCGTCAGTTCAGTGTTCAACAACTGAGAAGTCACCCTCATCTTACCAGCAGTGCCAAATAACCCTCTAAGGAGCGGATCGATGCCTCCTTCGTTTACAATCCGGAATGGGGAAAAGAAAGCTTTATGTAGAGGTATGTGGCCCTGAGGAATAGTTTCGAAATTCTCGTCCAACCGATAGAGGATGGGGTTGATCAAGGTGTGCCCAAACCTGAACGCTGCAGTTGCAAATTCATTCGTTATGCCAGAGTTAACATTGGGATCATAACCTTTGTATTCACCAAGCATCTTCAAGCCTACCACTCCCAGGATTTTAGGCAGCCAGTGGCTGTAGGTTATATGCTGCATCTCTGCACCAACAATTTTACGGGTTTCGTGATATATCGTATCACCATCCCAGTGTGGGTTGAGCTTCAGCAGTTCAGTAGCAATTCTGTTGTGTTCCCGAAACCACAGGGTATGCATACTGGTGAGTCCTAGCTGTTCATTGGCTCGATGGTCTCCAGCAAAGAAGCAGGGAATTGGGCTCTCGTTCTCATCCCTCATACACTCTGTTGGAGGGCCAGTTGCAAATGGAAGGAGAGGTTTTCCCGACCTCTGCACAATACCCTGTCTCAAGAGGCCCCTGTGACTTGCCAAGTCCCTGATCTCTTGCGCTTCGTGCTCTGAGCTGCCATATACATTGGACGCGTCAATGTACGAGGTCAACTGATTGATTTGTTCTCGTGGGTAGACGGAGTTCATGAGGAGGGAGGTCATACCACTCCCGCACACGGGACTGGAACGTACAAAAAACATGCACCGTGCTCCATTTCTGACCCGAGGATCATTAGGTGGGATCATGATAGAGAAACATGGAGGGTCATTGGTACAAACCGAACTGCAATGCTGACCGTCTGAAAATCTGGCTTCGCTTAGGGCAGCCACCGTGGAGTCAAGGTCATGATCTAGGAATTGGCCCCACTGCATTAACATATGACTGAACTGGTCATCTGGAGTTATTGTTTCCGTCCCTATTAATGTAGTTGATACCAAACGTGGCATTGGGAGCGTATATCCATTGTAATGTCGATTAGGTCCAATGCCCCTTGGCAAATTAAAACCATTTTCATAGACTGATTTCAGCATTCGTTCAAAGGCTGTTAGAGAGGCTCCCCACATTGGATGCTGCAGATTATTGCATGTGCCATCATGTGTCCTGTATTTCTGATGGTAGCACATGTCCGAACAGTTATTCACACGCCTGTGGGCAGTGCAACCTGACAGGTTGGCAATCAGATTCAAATACTGTGGAGATACCAGATCATTGTAGTGATAGCCTGAAACAGATAAAAGAGAGAAAAATAAATTACTCATAAAAGTAATAAATGCAGGGTAAAAATCAAATTAATCAATAAATGCTATTAAAAAGCAGTTTTAAAAAAATTATAAATAAAAATTATTTAATAAGGAAATTGTATTAATTCATAATTTTTTTTAAAGCTGTTGAATAGTGCTGCTACAAATGCATTTATTTTGTTTTAGCAAGTTAAATCTATTCTAACCAATTTGGCTTTGGTATTTTCATTTGCAGCCATGTGGTAAATAACTGCATAAATGATCTGTTCAGCTGCAGACATCTTTGGGAAGCTTATGTCACTCAATCGGATGAAGTTCCAAACTGACAAAGCAGATGCTCACAAATCTTGCACATTTCCTAATCTAGAATCTGAAGTTAAGTTTTAAACAGTTTCTAGAAATAAAGTTGTAGAAACAATCAAAACACAGGAAGTGTGCTAAGCAAAAGATACTTCTTTTCACATGCTAAATCTGATTAATAACACTAGACTGTTAATTAAGTCCCTTTCATTTTGCTTCTCTAACATTTTAGTCTAAATCAAATACTTTGCAACTTGTCTCAGAAGCAGATAATGGAAGAATGACTAAATAATTGCTTTTAAATTTTAACTTCTGCTGCTTCTAGGATTTAAGCAGAAAAATCCAAATTTGGCTCATCCCAGAGATTTTATTTGACATATACTAAATATTTAGGTCTAGTTTTTTAAACACTGGGTGTTTGTACCAAAACAAAAACTGATATTTAGATTTTAGATTTAGATTTTATTAGATTTATATACCACCCTTTCCCGAAGGACTCAGGGCGGTTTACAGGGCATTTTAAAATCACATCAATATAAAATACAAAGTTAAAAGAGAATTAAAAGATTAAATTATCCTTGAAAATAAAAACCCCAGTTAAAATTCTCAGCCTGGGTCAGAGAGCTCAAAGAGCCAAGTCTTCAGGTCCTGGCGGAATGAGCGTAGGTCAGGGGCAGTCCTGAGCTCCACGGGCAGCTGGTTCCAGAGGGTAGGCGCACCCACAGAAAAGGCCCTCTCCCTGGGTGTTATCCGCCGGCAATCTTTTACCGGCGGCACCCTGAGGAGACCCTCCCTGTGGGAGCGCACTGGACGAAGGGAACTTGATGCTGGCAGCAGGTGTTCCCTCAAATATCCAGGACCCAAGCCATTTAGGGCTTTATAGGTCATCACCAGCACCTTGAATCTCACCCGGAGGGCAACCGGATGCTTTTATAAATACCAAAGCATCTATTTTTTTGGGGGGGGGGGACTTTCCCAATAAAATAATATGACAAATCTAAGAAAGGCCAATTTATTTTCTTTCATTTGAGATTAACTTTGCTATCAATTGTGTGAACTTAATCTTGAAGACCATGATCCTTGCTTCTGGTTATTTTCTATAGTTTCATCTTGCTCTCCCCCCTCTCACTTCCCTTGTGTTTCTCACTGCACTGGTATTTATAATTTAATCCCCCAGCTGGCCCATACTTTTTTATAGTTTACTCAGTCTTTTTAATCACAGAAAATCTCATGATTCACTCCTCTTTTTAGAAATCTATTTTGACTTTTACTTATTTTACAGAACAATTCTGTACTCAAGATCTGCTGAATGACATTAGAGACATGGTGCAGATGCAATGGAACATGGAGCAGAAAATGGCTATTTGACAGATGCTAACAGAGGAGCCTGGACATGTTTCAAAAATTTAAAGATGACACAGTAAACTCATATAAAAATGAGAAGAGACAAGAATGGAAAAGGAAAAAGTTGGCCACACCATGTATCCCATTCACTTGTGACTATGCATCTGATGGCAGAATTTTATGAGAAAAGCACTTCTGGATAACATATTTCTCTCACTGTATTCAGTAGAGAGGAGAAAAAAAGACATTAGATTACATACATACCCGTTGTCACATAATGGGCAACAGAATATATTGGAATCTGACTTCCGGTTTGCCATCGCGGTGTAGCCGGACGTATGGAGGTGAGCTCCCTCTCCAGCGTCCAGTTTTCTCCTGCTGGGGGACCCTGGAAAGGGTCGGAAGTCACCCTGTAGGGGCGATGAGCAAGGAGAGGACGCCTGCTTGATTGCGGAAGGGCAGCAGCCCTTCCGCTTGATCTGGGGCAGCTCTTCAAATTGACAGCAAAAAGATCGGCCATAGCAATAGGGCCCGTCACTCTGCTGCTGACAGCCAAAGTCAAACTTACTACCAAGCACACTGAAAGCAACACAGACAAAGCCGGGTGAGATCTTATCTTCTCTCTACCCTATGTACTTTCCGGTAAAATCTCCTTGAAGTACTATCCCCCTGTGAAGAGAGAAGGAAGGGAATTTCTACCCCACAATCCAAGAATAGCGGCATCTGACTACCCAAGGGAATTAAGCATCAAAAAGAACAATTTTAATCGAATTGGATCTATATGCCTTTGAAACCTGGGGACCCTAAAGTGTCCTATTCTTACTGGAAATTCTTATTATCTGCAAAAAAGAAATAAAATTGGAAAAGAACTCAGTAAAATCTGGGATTTAAAAAACTTTAAATGGTACCAATGACATCTTGTGGTGAAGCTTGGTATGGTAATTTGTTATTTCCTAAAAAGAGACTTGGATCACAGCCCAGACCTAGATAAGACTGTCTTGACCTTGGCACTATCCAACTGTAAGAGAACAGCTGAGCAGTGAAACTGGCCTACCTAAACTGTGAGCGTAAACCCTTACTGATTTTTGCTTAACAAACAACTTCTACTAGAAAGACTGTTTACAAATACACAAAAGATGGATGAAGATCAGCAAAAAATCTTCTCTATGCTAAAAATAATACATGAAACTGTCCTTGCAGCTTGTGACAAAATGAGACCTAAAATAAAAGACCAAGACATCAACCTAGATGCACAAAGCCAAATTTTAATTGCAACTAAAGAATCAACAATGCAGAATAAGGTTGAAAATTGGGGTTTTTATTTATTAGAGGGGACTTTATATTGTCAATTACAGGGTTAAAAGGAGATGCTGAGACAAGGGGAATTTGAGTTATTAAATTCAAAATAGTTTTAAATTAGTGGAAAATAAGGATTTGATTTGTTTAATATTGAAAAATTAGGTTTAAAAGGGAAATGAAAATTAACTATCAGAAATATGTTTGATTTATTGACTAACCCAGACAATATATATAATGGTTCTGATCTATTAAAAGGGAATTTTTTAATTATTAAGTAGAATATGGTGGGAAATAGAAATTTTTTAGGAAATAGAGCAAGATTACATTTAAAAAGGTAAAATCTGTATTTTGGATATTACAGTTTCTTATGAAGTAAAATAAGGGAAACCTTGGTTACCCAAAGTTTGAAAATTATAGATATTAAAGGTTGATTGGAATATTGATGAAATTAAAAATTAAAAAATAAGTAAAAATTAACAGGACATGGATTGTTTTACGAAGATTAATTAAAACATGTATAAGCTAAAAATGTATTGATAAATGTAATAATGATGTTTTCAATGAGTTGATATAATTAGAAGTATACTAGCTTGAATAGGTAGAGGTAAAGGTTCCCCCGCACATGTGTGCTAGTCGTTTCCAACTCTAGGGGCCGGTGCTCATTTCCGTTTCAAAGCTGAAGAGCCAGCGCTTGTCCGAGGACGTCTCCGTGGTCATGTGGCCGGCATGACTAGACGCCAAGGCGCACGGAACGCTGTTACTAGCTTGAATATGAGATAATAAATGTTAGGGGGAAAAGAGAAGAAATATTTGATGATGTAACCTGAGATTTGTACTAAAGATTTTGTTACTGAATTATTGTTTATTACTTTTTAAATACTTAAAACTGGAAAACCAATAAAATATTATAAAAAGAATATATTGGAATCTGGCTCTGATCACAGGAAATGAAACCTTATATATACATTCACAACAGAAAAGCCACAATTCAGGATGAGAGAAGATGTGGTAAAAAGTTAAATACTCTGGCCTCATGTCATATACTCTTACAGTATGCAAAAGAAAAACACTGACTTGTTCCATTAAGGTCAACCATTAAACCGTCTTGTACGTGTTCCTGAATTAGTTGTAGTGTCCTTTCAAATATTTCTCCAGCTCTTGCTTGTTCAACAGTGTAAGGATCTCTTGGGTATCGAAATAGGGCTAGTAAATCATTTGGAGATCGAGGGCGACTAATAAATTAACAAGAAAAAGACAAAAAATAAACATAGTGTCTGGAAGCATAAGATTAAGTAACTCTAGTTTTAATCCTAATGCTATTCAAGATTAGTAATAATGCTTATATTACACATCTCTAAACAATTTACAGTACATACCTCAAGTAATTATCCAGTACTGCAAGCCAATAAAAAAAAAGATTTTTAAAAAATTAGCATCTGACATCTGCAAGAGGAATCTTTTGCTAAGCCATCAAGGACTATAATATTAAGTTTCAAGAACTTTCTTTTCCACATGTTTAGCAGCCTTCACTTTAAACTGGCCTCCCCTTCAGTTGGTATGACCCAATGGAAATACCCACAAGACATAAAGGAGGAAAGTTCCAGCACCCAATGGGAAAAAAGACTACTGTCATCTAGTCTTTTACACAAAGACGTGAACTGGTCTATTTGTGAAAGGATAGGAAACTGGGGAAAAAAACAATAATTGTAAGAATTAGAATATAGTGATGCCAAGTCAAGATCAAGTAAAGTAATCAAGTAAATAAGAGATAAACCAATATATTATTATGATGTAAACAAATCCTTCCAATTATACAGTATATGCAATACCTGTCAAACAAATGTGTGCGTGTGGAGTTTATTGCTCTGTCAACAGTAGCAATAGCTTCAACAATAGAGCTTGCTACAAATGGATCTCCAGTTCGACTCACATCAGGAACTAAAAAGAAAAAGGGGAAATTAAACATTTTTTCAGAGTTACACAGTTAAAGTCTAGACATAACATTTTTTTTGTAGTAAAAATAAAATTCTATTTACAATTTTCTATAAAATTAATCATGTAGTGGGAATGTTATAAAACTACAAAATTTTCTAGGAGAAAAATATTACTGTATTTTTCCGTGTATCAGACGTTATTTTTTCCTGCAAGCACCCTCTTCAAAAATCAGGTGTGTCTTACACATGGAACAATAATGGTTACTTCCGTAGCCCAGGGCATGCCTGTGTGCATTGCTATGCCGCCTGGTGCAGGTGTCAAGCCCCTGTGGGCTTGCCACTGATGGGAGGGGCGACGGGGGCAAGATCTTTGGCCGGCCGAACTTGCGGATTTGCCAGCTCAGCTGTTTGGCATGGAGAGCGTCTTATACAAGGGTTTGTCTTATAGACGGAAAAATACTGTACTCTTTCACAACCATAACTTAAAAATATACTTTTAATTTCTTGTTCAGGAAAAAATTCTTCAGCACAATCAAAATGAGTGAGCAAGCTCTCTAGCTACAGAATATGCAATGTGGAGAATTGAGGCTGGAATGCCCTTGAAAAGAATGATTGATCAGGAGTGCTGAACAGGAGTGCTCATTTTAGGTGCAAGTATAAAGCACAACCTTTTGTTGCATGGCAACACTATTATTATCTAATATACTATTAGAAAAATAATATATGTTATTCAATAGTATAATGTCCTTGTTTTTCTCCCTTTGTAATTTGCTGCCATTATTAAAAAAGAAAAATAATTGCACTCATTATCCCATCATGCCCTAAACGTGACAAGAACTTATAGATTTTATGTCTAGAAAAGCTTTTTGTGTCATGCCACCTCTGAGTATCTGATTAAACCCACCAATTCCTTCTCATAAAAATATATTCAAAACATAAAATACATTGACCTAGACCGAACTATAAAAGAAACTAATTATTCTTAAAAACGATAAATATGCAATACGGTAATATATGTGGGTTGTTGTTGTTTTTTTAAAAAAAAAACTTTAAAACAATAACAAGACAATCTAAATTTCACTTAGTGAAGTAGTGAAAATAAAGCTGGGACATTTCTCCCATTCATATTCATGGATTCCATGAAATCTATCCATGAAGTTTAATAAACCCCTGCTCTAGACAAAGGAAAGTACAAAAAAGTGGAAAAGATAAAGGAATATGATGAATATGAGACATCCGAAACTTTTTCTGCCAACAAATCTTCTTTTCGTATTTTTGTGTCCACTGGTAACTAATTTCCCCAAAGTTTTTGAAATAAACTATTACACTGAACATTAAAGAATTCTCCATTAAACAATTATTTAAGTATTAGACTATCTATCCTTGATTTAAACTCACAACCAACAAACATGTTACTTAGTGCCACTTTATGAGTTTTACTAAATAAAAGTTACTGAAGGAGAGGTGATTATTAAAGTCAAATTTAATAATTCCTCCAAAATTCTTAAGCATTACACTGAACATTTTTAATAATTCAATGATTGTGCACAATAATTATATCTGCAGTTGTCTATTCTAATGTATAAATCTTACCGTTCACAGTTAGTACCATGCTAACTGAGGAATATCCAATTGTATTCCTTGCTACGCATTCATAACGGCCTTGATCTGCCGGCCCAACATCTCGAATAGTAAGAAATCCTTCAGAGCTAACATGGAATTTCCCACTTTCCGTCACCTGAACACCATCCTGTAGCAATCAAAAGGCCAAGATATTCCATAACTTAGGCAGTGTTTTAGAAGAACTAAATCGTTTGAAGGTGTTTGTGGGTTTTTTTTTTGATTTGGCCAAAGGAAAACATAAAATTTAAATTTCCAAACCTGACAGATAAGGAATTCTCGATTCATATGCATAATCTGCATTTTGAAAGCCTAGCCATGTTCTAAGGCAGTGGTTTTTAAACTTGGGGTAATTTGGTTATATCCTGCAGTTAATGGAGCAATTTGAAATTGTTATTTAGGATCCAGTTTGGGACTGCTACTGCTGAGAAGTTTGTGAGGGAAAAAAATCTGAGTTTTTTTTTGGGGGGGGTGTTTATAATTATATTATTCAAGACTGGAAAAGTTGTAATTGGGTTAAACTGTCTAAGAAGCATTATTGTAAAGTCACCCAGGAAAATAGCAAACACCACTGATGGGAATACCTCTTCTGCAGAACAGGAAAGTGTAATTCCCTCACTTCTTCCTGCATCCCAGAATATGCCCTCCCAATATGCTCCTTTAGGAGAAAATGTTCTATAGCAGATGCAACATACACAAGAGAATGGTGGAGGTAGGAGAGAAAAGAAAAAGTACCATCATATGAGTAGACCTTTTGGTTTCTACTCTGTGCTTTGGATCCAGATTTAATCACGCTTAGAGGAGACTCATTTAAGTTAATGGTCAAAATTAGCTCTGACTGAATCCGATTGCCTCTAGGAGATTTATCCTAGGCAGAACTAAGTTTGGACTCAGCTTAGAGAGTTTATCGAGAGCCTCAAAAGTTGCTGAAAACGTACATTTGACTTGCTGGTTATTAAGTTATGCAGGTCTGGCCTTAGAAAAGTTGATTTAAGTTGTTGCCATGGACTAGAAATACAAGTTCACCTCGGCCTTACAGATTTATGATCTGGCTATTTGAGATGTAATGTAGGCAGTCTTTGACTTGAATTTCGGACTTTGAACAAAGTGGTTAAGAAACACACGACTGCTTTGCTCAAGGACCACAATCCCAGCACTCCTCTGTTTCAATTGTTAAGTGATCTCTTGGGTCCTGAAGTGGAGAGAGAGCAAAAGAGCTGCCTGTTGGGACGAGTCCGATAGCCCTTTCACTTTCAATTGTTTCTCCATCCCACCCAAGGATTTCCCCCATGCATTTCAGGATTTCAGCTCTGTTCCTGCAGCCCACTGAGGGATTTCTCCCCCATGCTTGGAGGGGAAATCCTTTGGCGGGCTTCAGGAACATTCAGCTGAATGAATGGAGCTGAAATCCTAAAAATTCCAGTTCGGTTCCTTCAGCCCACCGAACAATTTCAACTCCCCTTCATGCATAGAGATGAAATCCTTCAGGGGGCTGTGGAAGGAGCTCCGCTCCTGCTCCCTTCCACTCTGCTTGTAACCTTCCCTGCTACCACGGACTTTGGGAAGAAGCAGGCAGAGAGGATTGCAAATGGCAACCATGTGACAGCGGGGCTCTCAGCAGCCAATCATAAATGTGAGCTAGTTGCCAAGCAACCAAAATGTGGTCATGTGACCACGGGGAAAGGGGAATGGCATGTTTTATAATAGCTGGAAGCGCCCTTTCCAAGGCTGTCACAACCCAGGACTATCCGTGTGTAATTTGCAAGGCATATATGCTTTGCGTAGAAAAAAAATGGCTTCAAGATTTCCACCATAATCGCCATAGAATTAAAACTGTATTTTAGTGGTTGTATTTATCTGGACATTTTTTTCCCCAGCTCTACCTGGGAATACACATAGTCTTTCCCAATATTTGAAATGAACTGTGTATATACACCACGTGAACAGGCAGTCCTCGACTTACAACCATTTATTTAGTGACTGTTCAAATTTACAAGGGCTCTGAAAAGTGACTTAATGACTGTTTTTCACACTTATGACAGTGGCAGCATCCCCATGGTTATACGCTCAAAATTTGGATGCTTGGCAACTGACTCATATTTAGGATGGTTGCGGTATGCAGGTCCCTTTCGCGACCTTCCTTAGAAGCAAAGCTAATGGGGAAAACAGATTCCCTTAAAAATTGTGTTACTAACTTAACTGCAGTGAACCACTTAACATTTGTGAAAAGAAAGGTCGTAAAACGAGGCAAAACTCACTTAACAACTCTCACTTAGCAAAAGAAATTTTGGCCTCAATAGTGGTCGTAGTTAAGGACTACCTATAATCAGAAGGGATTAGATGATCAGTGTAGCAGTTCAAACTCTTATCAAAGTAGCCTGTCAATTAAAATCTCACTGCCTTTTGAGTAGCCTCTACAACAGATGGTTTCAGACAAAGGAAAGGCAAACACATTACACAGAGAAGAAGCAAACATATTCTTCTTACAGACTGAACTCTGCAAGAAGTTAGGAAATATGAAACTGGCATGCAGTACCTTATTCCATGTTATTACTGGTTCTGGCTCTCCTTGAGAACTGCATGGAATCTGTACATTTGTACCCACTTCCACTGTCATGTCACTTGGAACATTAGCAAACACAGGGGTTACTAAAATAAAGATTCCCAGAACGAAATATCAAGCAGATTTTTTTAAAAAATAAACAATTTTATTCAAATCATAATCACCTAGTTTTCAATCTAACAAAATCCTATTATTATTTAGTGCAGAATAGAATTTATCTAAAATTAAGGATTGAGTACATTTCTTTTAGGTCTATCGTCTGAATAATAATTATATTTTATAATTATATAAAACATGAATGTAAGCTCATTCCAAAGACTTGGTTCAGGATAGGGACTTTATTTAGTTTCTTGGCCATTTTTTCAACTCTCCATGCTAACATTCCTTTCCTAGTACAAGGAATAATGCATTGTTATGATTTAATAGGTATGAAGTTCCTATTTTTCTCCTATTTTTCCACATATAATCTTCTCTGCTCCTCAGCTCTCTATCTACCCAGTAATAGCTGCATTTTGGATTTCAGTTATTTAAACATATAATTAGCAAAGATATCATTACTGCATTCAAAAGGAAGCTTGGGGACCTGGCTCAGATCAGAGTACTAATAAGAAATGTATGGGGTTGAAGTATTAATCCTCTTGTTGCCCCTCCACAATTGTCCTCATCCATTTCAGGGGACCCTTACCTAGAGCACATTTAGTTTTGTCAATTCATTTCAGTAAACAAAATGGGGTTTTTGCCAGAAAACAAAGTCCAGTTGTATTGACAAGTTAAGAAAAAGTCATGTGCTAGATCTTTGAACTACCATACAATCAACATAGTTACAATATGGCAAATGTAAGTTAGCCACAGAAAGCAAAGCTTAAAAATACTTTTTAAAATAAAATGACATCACTGCCCTAGCAAAAGAGGGGAAAAAACTTTTAAAAACAGTTTAAAATTTAAATATTTAAAAACGTAAAAGAAAAAAAGAATTGCATGCAAATTCGCTTACACAAGCTTACCTCTTGGCTGTACACTCAGATGGACAGCAACTCTTTGAGATCCTACAATGTTGACCGCTTGACATTCGTATTGTCCTTGATCATGTAAAGCCACTGCAGAAATTCTCAGGGTTCCAGAAGACAAAACTAAGTGTCTTCTATCTACCGACAACTGACTACCTGAAAGAAGAATTTTTAAAATTAAATCATGAACCGCACATGTAACAGACAGACAAACCCGGATTCATATTCTTTTGTTTACAACAAAGAAAGAGGAAAAAAGAAAATAAATTAAGAGGTGATGGAAAAAAGTCCTATTAATATTCACAAGACTTTGTTTAAGTTTTTTTCTACGAGGATATGGAGGAATACCCCTTCCCTTGTTAACATTCAATTACTTTCTGAGAAAGGTGCCAGCAATGTTATCACTGGTGAAATCAGCCTGGGATTATGTCCTCTGTTCCCATGCCCCAATAAATGCTGCATCCAACCCATTCATGTCTGTTCACGTACCAAACCTAATTCCATCAGTAAAGATCACTGACTAGGCAGAAGACAAATAATTCCCTAAGAATCTTTAATCAGGAAACTATGGATCTGAGAACAATAACTTAGCTTCCTAATGACCTGCTTCAGAAAACCGATTCTCCTTATTTTCGGACAACTTATTCCACTAATGCTACAGCATAGGGAAGTTTACTTGGCCAACTTATTACTTTTAAATACATTTTTTAAAGATCAACCTTCACAACTCCTGCTCCGAGACAGAGCAAATAGAGAAGCCTGCTTCCATGCGGAGACTTCTGACTTTGTAAATAGCTACAGTCAGTGGTGGGATTCGGATATATGAACAACCAGTTCTCTGCGTGGACGCCACTTCCGGAAGTCCATTCCAAGCCTCGGAGGCCTGGGAGGAGGCCTCCCCAGCTGAAAATGGACTTCCAGAAGTGGCCTCCACACATTTACAGCGGTCCGTTCTGCGCCTTGAGGAAAAGGGCTATCTGGTTCGTCAAAGTCAACAAAAGATTAGCTACTGGTTCTGCCACCACTGGCTACCACTGGCTACAAGTCAATAGCAGTGCTCCAAGGACTCAAGGATTTCCCCCATTTTCTATATGACGTAAGTAGGAAACTTGTGATAAATAGGAAGCTCTCTCTATCTCAATTGGAAGAGAGGCCCACAGAGAGAAGCTGCTGTTCATCTCAAGGGCTTATCTTAAAATGTGGTTGGGAGCTGGCAAAACTTCTAAAAATGCCATGCTTCAAACATCAAAGAAGTTAATAAAGATAAAGACAGTTGGAAAGTCTGTAAAACAGCTGAAAACTGACATGGCTGACAAGGAAGAGATTAAGAATTTCTTCCCCCATCCTCTCCAAGTTACCTATAGATCTAAAGCAATTATAAACCCAAGTGAATATCTCTCTCCTCTATTAACTTTTGAATACTTTCTGAAGGAGGTGTTACTGATATTCCCTCTCTCTCAGGCCCCCTTATATATACACACACACATTCTGGTATTATTTTCCTACAATATATTTGCACATATCTAATATAGAATGATGGTTATCGCATCAACCAGTGATAAATCAATCAAGGCATCTGAGTTGTGTGGAGATGGGTGGGTGTCCTAAAAGTGGCAGAGTAATTCTAACTGGCCCAGAGCTGGAAGCTTGAACAATGGTCCTCTGCCAATACAAAGGTTAATAAGCTGGTTAAAAAACAACAAGATCTTCAGATATATGAGATATAACATCTTTTTAGACATCCACACCTCAGAAAAATGTTAGCTATACTTCTTGGGGCAGTAAGAACAGCTTTCAAAATTTCATGAGTACTATTTCCATAATGCTAATCTGTGACACAGATTCCACCTGGATTCCTTATAAGATCAGAAATAAGTGTTTGGGCTTAAAAAAATATTTTAAGAGACTGGCAAAGACCATCTGCCCCTGAGGAAAAAGAAGTGTGTAATGTTAAAATATCATTATGCTGCCGCAAAGGCATAATGTGTTTCCTTTTATACTTCAAGGTACTTACAGGTCCTTTGAAACCTAGATTTTCTGTTCATATTTGTACTCTAAATCATGATTTTGGATATTTTATAATTGGGCAGGAGAGTTTTCCTACACAGGATGACAGATTCATGCTCTCCTGAGGTGGACCAGAGTATCATCTGCATATGAAAGGATGGGTATCCTCTAGTCTCCTGATTTGTGAGCATGAAATGCAGGCTTGTTGAAAATTGATGCCATCAAGTTAATAATACGCAGATATGTTGCCAAGAATCCGTGCAAAGTAAGCAACACAGATAGTACTTAAATAAAATCTATTTCATGTGCAGCATAATATAGCATGTGCGGTAAGTGTTGGTAAACTGAGATCCAATGAAACGCTACATGGGCTCATTTTTCTTCTATTCCTGTCAGAAATTCTCATGGTGAACCTGAAGACAGGAACAAAATGTGGGACAAAGAGAACATGTGACATAATCTTGGAGCAAAACTATTCACCTCTAAGAGTAAATGTAGTGGGCAGCAATATTCTCCTGAGAAAAAGGTGGGATTCCAAAGGCTCTTCAGAGACTTCAAAAGAAATGTGAACCTCCGAACCTCCCTTACTAATCAAAACTGGGTTTTCTCTCACTTATTCACCGACAGTAATGGTGAATATTTTGGTTAAATTCAGTCACACCAAAGTAATAGCAATAGCAAGGGAATAAATATTCATAACTTTGCTCTATCGGAGAAATCTCTTCAACATTTCCATGCTGTAATAAATTACTCTGTAGTTTCAATGAAGGAGAATATTTGTAGCTCAGGGTTGACATGAGGGCTCCTTGGTGCTCTCTGAGCTTGCTTGTTTTCTTGAAAACGTTTCATTATCCTAAGTAGGTAGCATCATGAGTGTTCATAGTATATTAGCTTGGTATATTATTTTAAACTAAATTCTGACCTCCTTTAGTCCATGCAATGACTGGTTGTGGATAACCTTGTGCCTCACAAGGGAAATCAACAGTCTGTCCTTCAATCACGCTTCTGTCTTGAGGGGTCACAGTAAACTGAGGTACAGCTGTGTAAAAGGAAGACAAATAATGAAAGCAGTTTAGTATGTGTGTGTATATATAGAGTCAGAAATGCATCTTAGTCTCCCTTAATTCTTTGTTAGTAATTTACACAAATATATGAACTGTCTGGTGTGACTACAGCCTGTTCGATGGTCTTTGAGATAAGGCTGAAAACAGGAAATAAAGATTTGCCCCATGTTTGGGGCCTAGCAAGGTAATCTAAATAGTTAACATTTGACATATATACATATATATATATATATATATATATATATATATATATATATATATATATACACACACACACACATACATACATACATACATACATACACACACACACACACACACCACAAATATATTTTATTTTGTATTCTTTGAACTATAGAGTGAGAACCACTTCCATTACAGATCTTTGGTACCTGGCTAAACACATGCAGACTTGGAACCATCCAGGATTATTAGACCACTTGAGACTTTGGATGAAAAATAAATGAAAACAAAAATCCACAGTAAAGGCATCTTAGCAATGATTTAACCGAGTCTTTGGATTCATAATACCTTGCTTTCTTTCCTTTTTGTAAAGACAAATTATATTGTGAAGAAAACAACATAGTCACAACTATACAATATATATTTGTAAGGTAACAATAACAGTACGTGAAATACCAATCAAACACTCAAAGAAGCATCAGGACAATATCGAAGCTTTCAATATGCAATTTTACTTTCCAAATATTAGCCGGTTAATATGAGATTGCATTGAAAATATGCATTCCATTAGGGGAAAATCCTTTTGCATCTTTTCAAAATGTTAATTGATTTACAGGTTGGAATAAATGTCAAACCCAAACCACCTTTGAAAGTGTTGCCTACCTTGCACAATAATGAAGGCAGTCGCATGGATGCTATCTAGACTGTTGGTTGCGAAGCATGTATATTCACCACCCTCTTCCTGCTCCACATTCTGGATATAAAGTCCTCCTGATGGAGTGATGGCGATCCGTGAATCATTTGGCAGAGGTGTTCTGTCACCTTTTGTCCATGTGATACGTGGTTGGGGATGCCCAGTTGCACTACATTCCAGGGTGACACTTTCTCCAACCAGAACCTCTGTGTTTTGTGGATGAATCACAAAACTTGGCCGAGCTGTTAAAAAGATAGCATATCTATAATACGTTTTCATCAATATGGTATTTCTCAAACTTAGGATGGCTGGGGAATTCTGGGACTTCTTAAAGTTCCCAAGGTTAGGAAACACTGCACTAGTATAATTATTAGTTCCCAAGCTTAGGAAACACTGCACTAGTACACCAAAAAGAGGAAATGTTTTTTTTAAATAAGAGCTGCATTTGCTACAATATGGAATGCATATTAAGTGCACTTATCATGTACAAAGAACTCAGCAGTGTAATATAGTTGGGCAGAAAAAATAGGATGAACTCTTACTTCTGTTACAATTTTCTCTTAAAAGTATTCCTTTCTAGCTGACTCAAATCCAGTAAAAGGAGTATAACAGTAAAAAAGGGAAAGGGGCTTATCTCACAATTAAAGCAATTTGTTTCTCCTTGTATCTTACATCAAAAAAATTAGCCATATTTAATTAGTCCTAAGTATTAGAGGGCTTTTATGATTCATAAGGAAATTATGATACAAGATTTTTTTGCTACAATATTTTGAACCATTTGATAATTTATCTGTAGGTCCATTATACCAGTATATACTATGACAGCATTGTGTCACAGCTAAAGTGCTTAGATAGAAACTGGAAATCTGAGTTCTAATCTTGGGCACGAAAACCACCTGGCTGACTTGGGACAGTCACTTTCTCTCAGCATAATCCACCCCCACAGCTGTTATGTGAGGAAAATTGTGCACACTGATTTGAGTTGACCAAACTTTTTTTAAAAAAAAAAAAGGTGGGAGAAAAGTCTAAATAAATGCAATAGTAGCAAATAGCTCTCCTGAAGCTATTTGCACAGAAGCAGAGAATTAAAACAAAACCAAACAAAAGGTTGGCATTAGTAAATCTTCCCACCTGGTGAACCAAAGTAGCGCAGAGTTACTTCTTGAGTTTTAACTTCTCCAGCTATATTTTTTGCCATGCACTGGTAAATGCCTTGATCTGTCTCTTGAGTATTCTGAATCATTAGCGTCCCATCATCAAGCAAATTTAAACGAGAATCTGCTTTCATACTGAGTTCATTGCTATGGAGAAAGAAACGTGAGAGTAGAATTGCCACTTTTCAATAACAAATATGTTCAAACCAAGAAAAGGAGGTGAAAAACAGTTTTGTCCAGAAGGCACACACAGATTCATTATCAGAACCATTCTTTACACAAGCTATTTAAAACAATCTTACTTGTTGCGAAGCCAAATGATTTCTGGTTTGGGATTTCCTTCAGCTCTGCAAGTGAAGTAGACGGTATTCCCTGAGGTTACGTCCACATCCTGAGGCTCTGATGTAATTCTTGGCCTCTCTGGATTATCAACAAAGCATATGAAAAGAAAGCTCTATAAAATTGGAATTTAAAAACAGTTTAGTTCTTAATTTTAAAGTAGGGTATAAATCACTGTTTCTCATTGGTGCAATAATTATATAAACATTGGAACATGCAAGTTTATATCATTTCATAGAAAAGTGTCCAACTGTCCAATTTCAGATTTTCTGATTTTTTTTGCATTCTTTGCCAGTGAATATTATTAGAGTTTCTGGCCCTAGATGAGTATAATATAACTATATATGATTACACTTCCAAGTTTTCTTTAAGATCCCCTCACCCATTGTAACAAAATGCTTATTTTTCAGTGTTATAGGGTGGAAAAAAGGACAATTCAACGATTCTCAATTTTGCATTACACTGTTTTATTTTTAATGATGCCGAGGAGTTTTTGTTCAACACGCAATGGAACACTTTTATAACATAAAAATATTGTTCAGAAGTTAAAGAAGAACAGAAACAGAAAACGTAATTTTTCTACCACCAAACTCTACCATCAGCCCCTTAATGCCAAAATGACAACCAGTATGCTTGGAATTTAAGAGCATCAGAATTTTTATGACTGCTGAAAATGGCTATCATATTTGTAAAGCAGAAATTAAAGTGAAGCTGTTGTCAGAAATTAAAATAGAAGTTATTGTGTCATAAATGGAGTAAAACACCAAGATCCCTCACCAACTAGGAAACCTCCTCTAGAAAAATTCCATCCAGTCCATTATAGCCTTTATACTGGTTATCCTCACTTACCATTCAAAGTTATAACAGTGTAAAAATAAAAAAGCCTTTATGGCTGTTGCAATGTCTGCAATTGCATACTTCACAACCAGCTTCCCACAAGCAGAGTCAATGGAGAAGTTGGCAGTAAAATTTGATCACGTGATGTCTCACTTAACGACTGTGAGATTTGTTTAACAACTGAATAGGAAACGATGTTGTAAGCCCACCACGGTCCACTTAGTAACAGAGCTGCTGGTCTCAATTGTGGTCACTAAGCAAGGAATTACCTTGCCCAAAAGACATTCAGTAGTCTTCTCCCCTCTTGCATCAAAAGACTTAATGAGTTCTTGATTTTTATATTTATTTATTCACACACACACACACACACACACACACACACACACACACACACACACATTATATATGTATAATTTGCATTTTACAGTGAAGACAGGCTCTAAAATGTATAATATCTGTACTAAAATATGGAGAAAGTATATTTATAACTTTAAAGCAATCTCACCACAGTTAAGTTCTTCTGGTGTTATTGTGGCCACAGACCTTCCCTGGATCCTCCTTGGATATTCACACGTGGCTGCAGCCTGCGCATGACCAGATTCAGCATATGTTTTCAACAGCTCTGCCAGCCATAATATTTCACAGTCACAGTGAAGTGCGTTGGAATCCAGGCGTCTGGATAAAACAAGAAATTATCACTGTTTCCACTTACAAGGCTCAGCACTACATGGGCTTATTCCAAGTCTCTTGTTTAGAAAAGTATGAGATGCAGTCATATTATTAACCATATTACAATACCTCCTAGTCACTGAAGAAGAGAAAAACCTGAAAGCCAGGACATACAAAATATATTTACTTTATTGGGTTTGTGTGCTGCCAAATCCCAAAAGACTCACATCAGCTTACAAATAGATGTATGTGAAAATGGAATCCAAATCCCTTGGTTGTGACTTTTTTTTCTGAATTAGAATTTGGGATATTAGAAAGCAAACCATGTGCCATATTGAAATATGTGTGTAAGGTGGTAAATACTACTCCAAGGAAAATTTCACTCACTTTCTAAACTTCAGTAAAAGAGAGAAAGAACCTAGGAAATGTGCCATTTCCGTTGTGGCATATGCCCTCTGGAATAAGATCCCTCTGGAGACCATCTGGCTCCCATCAGGATGATATTCCAGAAGGCCTTGAAGAGCTGGCTCTTTTTCAAGGATTTGTGTTAGGATGGTGGATGTACTAGGCATATGGTTTGATGTCAAGTGGCCAGACCTCCCTTTGTTTACTCGTCTTCTTGATACCTGTTTATTGTGGGCTGCCCAAAGTCTGTCTGGAATCAGGCAGAACCGAAAATGAATTGAATCATACTGAAAAAATGAAATAAATAAAATAATCTCATCCCTACCATTTACATTTCATAATCAGAGCTGTGAAAATCCTATTGAGGCTAGAACATTCCATCCTATTCCAACCCAAGAGTTTTTACCACTGTTTCATGATCAGAACAGTTTTCTTGTAAAAATGCAAACAAAACAAATTTGAAATAAAATTGAAATGCTCCGTCCATTTTTGAAACACTTCCAGCAAGTTCAAAATAAGCTTTGAAGATTGGAAATGTCTTCTTTGTTGGAAAATTTTAAACATATCATCCTAAACAAAAAAAAGGAGAATATGCATATATGTTATAAGCAAATGTTGAAACATGTTTACAGCTACGATGCTTTTGTTAAATCCAACTAGTTCAAATACATGTAATTATGAATTCCAGAAGAAACTGCTTCCTCAGAGGCCACAGACTAAACATGACCAATTCCAAAATTATCAGGAACTTTGACTGAATAAAAGATAAGGAAATCAAAATGAGATATTTCATAAATCAAATGTTTAAAATATCAAGTGCAAAGTTTAAAGATTTTTTTTTACTCACAGCCGTTTCATGGATTCCAAATTACTAAATGTCCCAGGAATTAAATGAGAGATTCTGTTGTTGTGTAAAAATCTGTTGAAAAAATTGCATTTATTATGAAAAATTCAATCTTCTCCTATAATACTAAAGAAAACCAAAGTCTCTTATTATATTGGATCATATCCATACAAACAACGAACCTACCTTCCTGCTTAAACTGTTGTGCTAATAATAAGAATTCCTGCTAATCTCTTATCATATTACATAGATCAGCAGAATGCTATTAATACAAAATAAAAGTGCTGCTTACTCATGAATGTTTAGTATTATATTAAATTTTTACTAAATTCAGTGGGCTTCACCACAAATAAATGGTTAGAGAGCTATAATTGAGAAAACAACTTCTTTGATTTACAAAGCTACATTATTGCTTTTATTCACGCCGAACAGTTAATCAGAACTGTAGCATGTTCTGGTTAATTGTAAATGAATGTACAGGTAGTCCTCAACTTACAACAATTCATTTAGTGACCATTCAAAGTTACAACGGCACTGCAAAAAGTGACCTATGACCGTTTTTCACAACTGTTGCAGCATCCTCATGGTCACATGATCAAAATTCAGATGCTTGGCAAGTGGTTCATATTTATGACGGCTGCAGTGTCCCAGGATCATGTGATCAATTTTTTCAACCTTCTGACAAGCACAGTCAATGGGGAATCCAGATTCACTTAACAACCATGCTACTAACTTAACAAATGCAATGATTCACTTAACAGCTATGGCAAGAAAATTTGTAAAATGGGGCAAGCTCACTTAATAAATGTTTCACTTAGCAACATAAATTTTGGGCTCAATTGTGTTTGCAATTTGAGGGCTACCTGTATTTAATCATACAGATCACTAAGGCAGCATTCTTCCAAGAGCAACTGTAGCTACCAAGTGGAAAGAACAATTTTAAGATTATATGTAAAAGAACCATAAACCAAAAACCAACCTTGGTTTGTAAGAACCTACAGAAATCTAACTTTGAAATAAGACTACGTTTTAGGTTAATTTAACTGTTCATTCCAACATGTTGATTGGAAGAGGCAGTCGAGAAAAAATGAGCTGTGTGCATTAGTGTATATCTCATAAACAGTAAGTCAGAAATCTCCATTAGAATATTGATTGTTTATATGGAAATAAATGCTACGATTTATATGTCTTAGCTTGTATTTCTTTAAGCTGGGTACTAGTTTGATAGAGTCTACTATTGAGAGTAAGGTAAGTCTTGGGCCACAATCATAACTTGTAGAACCAGAGGAACTGAATAGGGTACTGTGGGCGCCCCGGACTTATGGAATCAGTTACCGGTTGAGCTCCGGACGGCGCCTGACCTTCGCTCCTTCCGACGTGATCTGAAGACCTATTTATTTGAACAAGCCGGCCTGGCCTGATGGGGGATGTGTTGGGGTTTTTATTGTGGGTTTTTTATACTATTATTTATTGTTTTAGCTCGGGCTTCTATTTATTTCTCTTTTAACTTTTGTACTTTGTATTTTATATGTGCCCTGTTCACCGCCCTGAGTCCTTCGGGAGAAGGGCGGTATACAAATATAATAAAATAAATAAATAAATAAATAAATACTTGGTAGTCTGAATAAATTAACACATAAATTAATACAAACAATATAGCTATCCAGATGGCATCATAAGAAAGAAGTAACCAGCACTGGATATTTTATACTGAGTTTAAGTGAAACTCTGCAGTTACATACCACTACTCCTGCACTTAGGTAAGTGTTGATCTAGATCCAAGCAGAATATTTATTTATTTATTTATTTATTTATTATATTTTTATACCGCCCTTCTCCCGAAGGACTCAGGGCGGTGTACAGGGCAATAAATATAAAAAACAGAATACAAAAGTTAAAAACGATTAAATATTTAGCCCAAGTTTAAAACAGTATTAAAAACATATTAAAACCCCAACCCTAATCCATCAGACCAGGTCAGATTGCTCAAATAAATAAGTTTTTAGATCGCGCCGGAAGGTGCGAAGGTTGGGGGCCATCCGGAGCTCAACCGGGAGGCGGTTCCACAGGTCTGGCGTGCCCACAGAGAACGCCCTCCCCCTGGGGGCCACCAATCGACATTCTTTGATCGGAGGCACCCTGAGGAGGCCCTCTCTGTGGGAGCGCACTGGACGGAGGGAAGTTGACGCCGGCCGCAGGTGTTGCCATAGGTAATCCGGACCCATGCCATGTAGGGTTTTGTAAGTCAGAATATGGATTTCTGGGAAAGAACTAGAGGACTGAAGATAGTTCAGCGAAAAGCAGAGGACTACAGCAGAATTAAGAGATGGCAAGTGGACCAGCTCTTTAATAATTCCTCTCGGAACAAAGAGAGGAACTGAGATCACCCATAAGTGCTCCAGAGAGCTGCTCCTCTGGACAAGACCACAAGACAGCAGTCTCTGGCAGATTTAGAGCCCTGGGAGACAATGGAATAGCCATTGTGGTAAAAATGTGGTCAGCCTCCTTGAAAGGATACTAAGTTCACATACCTCCTTTTCTAATCACTTTTGGAAATTGCTTGCTACAGCTTTTCAGCTATTAAGAACCTTTAGATTGATACATTTTATAATACTGGGTGAGTTTTCTTCAATCCTTACTGAAAGAAGTTTTAAATGCAAGTTTAAGGTCTTTAAAAAAAGTTTATATATAAGCAAAAGAGTGATTAAAACTTTG
Source organism: Vipera ursinii (assembly GCF_947247035.1). Lineage (NCBI taxonomy): Eukaryota > Metazoa > Chordata > Lepidosauria > Squamata > Viperidae > Vipera > Vipera ursinii. The sequence continues at coordinate 222,153,725 of NC_139512.1, read as the reverse complement.
ATTTCAGAAAGTTACAAACAGTCTAAGCACTCTGATAAATTTGAAATCAAATTTTGGAATTAATTATAAAGAAAGTTTCCTATGGGAAAATGCTGTTGTTTTTAACTTTAAAAAAGTAAGATTTAAAAGTTGGAAACTGGAGGGAACTAGAGGGAAGTAAAGATTACAGTTAAAGAATACTTACTTGACTTACAGAATGAAGTAAAATATTTTAACATTGGACACATTGAAGGATATTGTAGAAGTTAATTTTAATAGCAACTACCTCTATAGACACACTGTGTCTGAAAGATGTTATGGAAAAGGAACAAGTTCTACCGGATAAGATTGAAATGGAGTTCAAAGTGGATTTAAAAATGATAGGCTACAAAAATGACATGGAAAATGATGTTACACTATACATACAAAAGAAACCGGCTGATGTCTTTATACTAGAGATTTACCGGTGGGACTGTATTAAAACTACAAAATGGACTGATGAAATTGACAAGGGCTTTGAGAGAAGAGATAAAGATAGACAAAAACAAATGTTAGAACTCTACATATGGGGTTTAATGATTGCTGGATAGAAGAAAAAATGCAATTGATTATGGTTAATAGGTGGTTACTTCTAGTGTTGTTTAATGGATATTTTCATTGATTGGGTGTAATGGTTTAGTCTGAAATATCTATGTTATTACTTTTGGCATATAAGTAAGAGATTCTAATATAACCAGAAGTGAGAACTGCTGCCATGCTTTTGGTCTTCCAGAATGGTATTAAATCTTGGTTTTATTGGTTGGCTTGGGGTTCTGAGGGGCACTTATCATTGGAGGTGTTTGACTGGCTGAGGAGACATCATCCTTGTGCTGTCCGACTCTTAATCCCATTTTGTTGTACAGGGTAAAATTTTTGCATAATCATATTTTAATTAGTTTTCTATTTATCTTTTTATAATCTGTAAACTGCCTAGAGTCACCTTATAGGAAAGATGGGTGGCATAAATATTTAATAAATAATAATAATACTAAAGATTAAGACTGTTAAAAATAAAAGGAAGGAATATACAGTTGATGTATTTGATCAAGATTAAAATGGACATTTCTTTATATATTTCTTTTCTTTTTCTTTAGCTTATTTTTTTCTTTTCTCTTTCTCTTTCTAATTTCTTTCTTTTCCACACCTTGTATGTTTTTATTTTTCTAATTATAATCATTAATAAAATTACTATTAAAAATAGATCTGCATAGATCCTACAAGCTTAGATCTAAGCCTAGTTTGAGCAGAAATTTTAATAATGTTTCCAAGTGTTATATTACTTGATAGGTTAAAAAAGCTAACATATGAGTGGGGAAAAAAAGAAAAAAGAAAAACACTTACAATCTTTCAAGTTTGGGAAGATGGGTGAATGATTCTGGCTCCAAGGTTTCAATCTGGTTAAAGTGCAGATATCTGTTAAAAAGTTAGAGAGAGAAAAATAAAAGGATATAGAAAAAGAAATAACATGATAATAAGCAAACTAAAGCCTATTTTTAAAAATCTTCAAATAAAGTTAGATCCTAGCCTCAGCTTTTGCCTGAAAATCAGTGATATAATATAAATATTACCTCATATTTATGTCATTCAGCACAAATTTATAATTAACAAACATCACCAATGGCTTGAGAATTAAGCATACATAATAAAAATAATGGTAAAAGATAACATATAGGTATATTATGTGTATATATATATTAACTCAATCAATTGGAGTTTATTCAGTAATAATTAAACAATGTGATATGGAATCCCAGTCACATGATTAAATTTCTTACTTCTTTATCTCTTTTTTTAATAAATAAGCCAGAGATAGAACTCTCAGTGGGCAGAATATATCAACCAAAAAAAAGAGATAAAGTAAGAAATTTAATCATATGACTGGGATTCCATATCACATTGTTTAATTATTACTGAATAAACTCCAATTGATTGAGTTAATGTAACAGGCTAAATCACGAAACCATGGTTTTCAAATCACAACTGGCTGTCTTGCCACAATGTGCTAAGCCAAAAGCAACTAAGGTTTAGTACTGTGAACCAGGTGTACATTTCTTCTCTAGTCAAAAAACTTCAGTTTGAATATGCTTGTAGAATATAAACCCAATTCTTCATTGCATAGAACATGAATTATAGATAAGAAAGATTTATATATTCAAAAGAACAAAAAGTTAACCAAGCATAGGAAAATAATAAGAGCCATGATGGTGCAATGGTTAGAATGCAGTACTGCAAGTTAACTCTGCTCACAGCCAGGAGTTCGATCCTGACTGGCTCAAGGTTGACTCAGCCTTCCACCCTTCTGAGATTGGTAAAATGAGTAGCCAGATTGTTGGGGGGCAATATGCTGACATTGTAAACCGCTCAGAGAGGGTTGTAAAGCACTATGGAGCGATATATAAGTCCGGTGCTATTGCTATAATGAAGAATATGGAATATAAGCTATGAATTGCTGTTCTGTTCTATGGGATGACGAGCTGTATTCCTAAATTGGTGGCTATTATGACAGTATTAGTTATTATGCCCAAACAGGATGAGAAAATATGTGGAAAAAGCATGGAAGGGGACCCACCCCCTCCAATGTTTTCAGCTCTGCTTTTCTTGTTCTCAATCTCATGAGGTTGAACACTAATGTCTGAAAGGCAATCGTGGTCACATTTAGCTTAGGTTGCCACAGAAATCAGAGGTTCTTAACTAGTAGGAACCAGAATCCCCTTAGGATTCTTCTTGCATTTAAGCAATCACAAATAAAACTCCAAATCTTTCTGCTCACTGCCAGGAAGTCCAAAAGGAAAAGAAGCTGAAATAAACATACAAAATCCATGGAACACCTGAATATGTAAAAGGAGGAGCATTGTTTAACCTTCAAAAGTCTACGGATCTCTTCCTAGAACTGTCACTTAAGTAATATTGGCTGCAGGTCTGGTAGATATTGGGTTTCTGTTCTCAGAAGAGTGAAAAAGGTGCATCCAAAGTACAAAAATATGATGAAAATGTGCTAACAGTAAGGGAAGATATGCAAAAGAGTGAACTGATCCACGGCAAATATCTATTTCCAAATCTGTGTGGCTGAAATAAGAATTCAGGGATACTGATAGAAAAAAGTATAGAAAGGATGCTTAATTACTTCCATTCAATTTTTACATTTATATTATCTATTAATCGTTTTTTCTTGAGGGTTTGCTACTGATGGAGAATTTGCAAGAAAGCTCAGCTTGCAGTTCTCCTCTGCCTGTCGTATCCTGTCTCAACTATTATGAGGGATACATCTCAGTCTACTTTTCTGGAAAAATGAGAAAGTATTTCAGCAGGCTGCAAGCAAAAACTCCACAACAGAACCACCCTCTATTTTAATACAAATACGTACACAGTGGGGGTGGGGGGATCTTAATAAAGTCCTCCATATGACACACATTTTGTCATCTCTATACTAATTCTATGAAACAGTGCAACCTAGATTCAGATTTACCATGATTTTTTTACTGGTTTTCTTATTTGAGTTCCACCATAGATACACCTGAAGTGTAGAAGATGTAATGGCAAATTGAGGGTTTATTAAACGGGCCCTAAGATCAGAAACCAGAAATTGAGGTAGATGTTAGAAACAATCAAATATTTGCACATTTCTGAACTGAGGATGAGATTCAAAATATCTTGTTAAATTCATGTTACCATATGAAGGTGCTATGACAGAGGGGAAGAAAAGTGATATATCTGATTTCTTCATCCATATCTACCTGAAAATTGTAGGAGGGGAGAAATGATGAAGAGGTCAAAATAAACAGCAACCTTCTGTGGAAAATGTTTTGCAACAAAAAGTTTAAAAACAAAAGATTCATGAAGAATATTTACCTTTCTAATCAACCTCATTTATGAGTTTACCTCATTTATTCCATGATTACTAAATGAAAGTGAATAAACTCAGGAAGGAAGTTTTGTAATAACTGAGCAGAATAAAGTATCAACCAGTCCACGGCAGAATTAAGTGTCCGGGATTCTATCACACAGAAAATGATCCTAATAGGGCTTAGATCAACTTCATGAGAATGTCATTGGAGTTAATCCACTTGTGTGCTTAAAAGTGTATTCGAGACCAATCCATTAACTATTACCAATATATTTTTATATCAATGAACTATACAAAACTTAGGAAGACTTTAATACTGGAATATTTCTTCAATTTACATTGTGTGATGTATTTACATGCAGTATTACAAGGAATCATTCTTATTTGGCTCTTTCTAAGAATGCACATGGAAAAGAAAATTGCTTGCTTTAACATATGCCAAGTCCAAAAGCCAGGGTTTGTCAGCAAAGAATAACCCTATGAGTTTAGCTTGCAAAAAGACTTTAAAAGTATGCTAAAAGGTAGGATAATATCTTAAGCATTAGATGATTTATTGATCATGCTACTGGATGGATCCAAGCAAGAGAAAATAGGATGTATGCACCACAATAGAGTTCATTAAAATGCACATAAATCCTATGTAAACTATGAAAATTCTTCAACAGTCAGAAGTGCATGCACTATTTTGACAATGACAGCGATGATAATAACAATCCTATTTTGTTCCAATGTAGACTCCACATGCTTTAAGAAATAACAGTAATGGAAAAAATATACCCCAAAAATGGTTTAAGGTATAATTTCCAAATGAAATATCTGTGATTGTTCCTTGGCTGGTTTAGTAACCAAAAGATGGCAGGTAGAGGGAAAACCTGGGAACGCTTCTCTCTGTTCCTGCTTATTTTCAGAGTGATGGGGTGGAATAGAATGAAATCTGGTCAGTTTTATGATACACAATTTTTGTCAAAGTGATGAGAATTAGAAGTCCCAATCAACGTAAATGGTATCACTTTAAAATATGGCTATTTTGGTACAATATATTCAACATGCTCTAAAATTCATTTTTCTAAATGATATAATGACTTGCTCAAAAATGTTATGATGTTCATGATGTCACTGAAGCTTCTACCAGAAACCTAGAATCACAGGTTGCTTTTTTTCAATAAGAGCCAATAAATATATGATGGTTTGCTTATGTCCATTAACATGGACACTTCAAACGCAAAGTGTTCCTTGAAGCAGCAGTTCATTCAAACAAGCATCATCATATGTACTGTATATTATTGAGTGAAACATTTCTATTGGGATGGCACTAAATGACAGAAATCAGCAAAGTGTTATCAGTTCCTTCCAATGAACTCTAAAGAATTATGTGTGCAAACTGCTACTCATATTACCTGTGAATATCTTGAGATAGGAAGGCAATATTGTTGGCCTGCCTCTTTTCTAAGCTAATTATTCACAATATTATGACTGAATCTTTAATCAAATTTTAAAATTAGAGGGTATAATTATCTTTTTAACACAAGTTCCTACTCCCTCTATATCCAGAAACAGTTCAACCATTTGAATGACCAATGGAATAAGCCAAATACGTAAGCTGTAGACAGTGAAATATTTGTCTGGATTTTCCTTATTACTCTATGTAAACCAAAACTATAAATTGTTTGTAGAAACAGAAGCCCTAATTCTTACATTTTGTGCTAAAATTATGGAAACTGCCACATAATTGGCACTTGGTGGAGCAGTAGTGGGCTGATGCCTCCTTAAGTAACACCAGCTGCCTGCAATTAGTGCAGGTTCGCATTCCACCAGGCTCAAGGTTGACTCTGCCTTCCATCCTTCTGAGGTAGGTAAAATGAGGACCCAGATTGTTGGGGGCAATAAGCTGACTTTGTAATAATGCCACTGGGGGGGGGCGAAAGTCCTAATAAGCAGGCATATACATAGAATGAAGGCTACTGCTAAGCTTGTAAGCCGCCCTGAGTCTTCGGAGAAGGGCGGGATATAAATGGAAATAAATAAATAAATAAATAAATAAATAAATAATTGTCTTGAAATAGAAATAATATATAAAATAAAATGTAAACACAGAAAGGACATACTTGACAAATATGCTTTCTGCATGCCAGTGATTGCAACCACACTGGACCATAGACCCATTCCGTGCAATCATGCAAAGCATGCAGGCAAGAAATACTGGAAAACGTGCACTTTTTCTCTGAGGCAACCAAACAGATGACAGCACAGTAGAGAAAAGGCACTTACAGTTGTTCTAGAGAGGCAAGTCCTTTAAATGCTTGCCTGTCAATTGACTGGATTTCATTCTTGTACAAATAGCTGAAACAAGAAATAATCAGTAATATTAGTATACACAAACAAGTGTTACATTAATGCGTGAAGGAATTAAGTTGACATGTGAGGACAGTTTTTCAAATGCACAATGGAAAGCAACAAAACGAGACATGTATACACAACAGATCACTTTTTGCTTGAGAGTATTGGTCAAAAGCTTCAGGGTACAAACAGAAAACTATGCTGGACTTCAAATGTAATCACCAAGTAGCTCTCGATTCTATTTCAGAACAGGCCTGGGAATTATCTTGACACAGAACTAAGTTCCATCTGTGTGATTACAAAAGCACATACACAAATTCATTGGACTAAGATAATTTATGTCAATTTCTTGTAATCATGTTTCTAGTACTGTTCAGTATGGAGAATGAACTTTACTTGAACTAATGGATTGTTAGTTGTTTCTCTTCAAAACATTAATAATTTGAAAGTTCAAATAAATCAGATATCTAGCATAATATTCTATCAAAATAACTAACTTTTAATTTTAAAAGTTAAAGAAATCACAGAACAAAAAATGTAATAGCGGAGAATTTAGAAAGTCAACTAACAAATGGAACTGTATAAGAGTCTGATATTAATAGAGTACAACTTCACCACAGGAGTACATGCAAACCTCTGACATGATATAAAATATGAAAATACAAATGAAAAATAAAATTGATATCACAAGAAACACAGTGAAAACAGTTAATGGTGGGCACCATCACAACCCTTTTGTATTTATTAACTAGACTGATTGTTCAATTACATCAATAAAATAATTTACACAGATAAATTAAGAATAATGCTAAATAAATATAGCAGCACAGTGGTTTCCAGAAATGAAAGATTTATTTGTTATCATGTCTAGCTTCTTTAAAACATGTTGGTAATTATGTTTGTTTTTTTCATAGAATTGTAAATTTTTCTCTATCCTGCTCACAGAATATTAAACAACTGGAACAATATTAAAGCATTTCTATCTCAAAATAGTTAATTACATACTGAGACTGTTCTGCTGTCTGAAGCCCTCAATACATTTATCTGAAAGATTAATTTCCATGTTTTATGACTTCTGCAGACTATAGCATTTTCCTAAATATTAGTACTATATTTGGACAATGATAGATAAAATGATGAAATATTAATATTAATGGTATATTTAGAATAAAAATAGCAGTCAATAGGAATGACTGGAGAGGTAGATGAAGTTCTGTTCAGTTTCTGGAAAGTAAAACAGATTAAGCAGAGATTCTCATCATACTATATTTGTTAATCAGTTGTCTAATATCATCACTATCACACCTAATGTTTTGTGAATAGCTACTGTCATTATATAACATTATATACTTTACTGATTTCATTTCCCTATAATGTTATTATTCATTAATCTGCAACTTGAAAAACTCTTTCTTTCTCAGGTTAACAAATGAAAAATCTGAGGAAATGGGTTATAAGCCAAGAAAGATTAGAAATACATTTTTGGGCATTTAAAATATTTTTGTACATTTTTGTACATTCAGTTCAACCAATTTAATTCAAATCTCCTGCTGGAAACCAGGTTCAGATACACTGTAGAAACAGAAGGGTTTTCACAGAAGAAAAGGAAAGTTTAGAAACATTAGAATAAAAACATTTGTATTATTGTCATAGAACTGAATTTAAATTTGTGAAAACTAAATTTATTCTAAAGGGAAAATTCTACTGTGTTCAGTTTAAAAAAAGAAAATAGTATGCCATTTCTTTTAATGACAATAATTTGATTGTAATCTTGTATCTAAGATTCAGCATTTGAATAGTTAAAAATACCTGTGCGATACTTTGAAAGATTGTAGGGGAAAAAACCATTACCCTAGCTCTCTACATTTTTTTACAACAATTTCTTTGTGACATGACTTTTATATCGCATATCTTGTATCGCAGGTATGTGAAGACTGCTATCCTATCTCCCACCAATAATATCTTCTATAGACTAGATATACCTAGTTTCTTTACTTGATCTTCATAAACTCATCAACTTGACAGCCTTCCACTGAATTGATTCTAATTTGCTACTGTACATTTTGGATAGAATAGGGTCTCCTGCCTGAGCAAGTAATTGGATTAGAACAGGGGTCCTCAACCTTGGCAACTTTAAGACTTGTGGACTTCAAAGCTGGCTGAAGAATTCTGAGAGTTGCAGTCCACAAGTCTTAAAGTTGCCAAGGCTGAGGACCCCTGGATTAGAAAACTTCCAAAGTTCCTTCCAACTTCTGTTATTCTGAAATGGGATGCCCAGAATTGGCTACAATTCTCTATAGTAAGTGGAGTTCAAATGAAACAACTACCGTACTTCCTATGATTGAGAAAGAGGCTGTTATTGCACTTCAACATATCTGTTATCTATTGGACAGTTGCATCATGTTATTGGCGGTTTACGAGGACATCCAGATTATACCCTGTCAAGTCTTGTCTTCCCCATTCTCCACTTATCTCTTCTATTTCTCCTACTCAGGTGCGAAACTTAATATTTATCCTTGTTAAATTCAATCACATTCTTTTCAACCTAATGTTCTACCTCTTTTTAAATTTTCTCTCCTCTGAAGTATAAGCCACAACTCCTACCTAGCTTTAGAACTATATTAACTCTGCAGATTTGATAGCATTTCAAATTCTCTCAGTAATTTATACAGGTATGGAACTGCACAGTGCCCAGAAAGAGCTACGTGTCTTGATATTTCTCTCCAAGATGCTTTTGATTCATTCCTGAGCATTCTGTGGAAGAGATTATTGAGCCAATTGTGAAATCATCTCGCCAATATTTTACCATTATACAGGGGTTTTTTGGTCAAACCGTAATTTACTTCTTACTGTTACCAACAAAAATATAAACTAGATACAATATAATAGGAGTAAATACAGTTCCAAGGGACATTTCATTCCAATTAATGTTCTACAGAAATGCACTTGAAGCACCCCAGTGAAGAGATGTGGTCATCTGCTTCTAAGAGATGGCACAGAAAGTATGATATACCATTATCAACTCAATCAGATGTTGAAAAGGAAAAAAAAGACTCATTTTGAATATACTTTCTAAATGCACGTATATTCAGAACTAGAGTCATGACAGTACCACCAGGTCACATCAGGCTAAGAGAACAGCAAACAGAATTTTACATATTTGTATGAAAATAAAAAGAAAAAGAAATAATAATCGCTATGTAATTGCATGCATTTGCCATAGAGCAGCATACTAAACAGAAGGTTAACATATTTTCCTAGATTAGGTTACCAATTTCTACAATGGGAAAGCATGATAATCACAAGAGATTTCCATTATATAATAGAAGAGCTAGTAAATTTCTGATTTGATCTGCTAACAAATCCATCTTTTTATAGGTAGGCCACTAAACCAGAAGATCTGCTATCACAAAATTTCCTTCACTAACATGGAAGAATTGGTTGGAAAGTGGTGGAGACTTTGAATTGAAGTGAACATTTCACTTTGAGATTTAGGATATTAAGAAAATTAAAAGCTGTGACATTAATGGGTTTTTTATCCCGTACGTATTCAAGGAGAAATGAAATTCAAAATGTGAGTTTCTTTAAAATATGGAACTGCAAGCTATTAAATGAGAAAGACAAATGTAATGCAAGTAACAAAATCAGTGTGACTGTGTAAGGAGGTTATTAAACAGCCCACATTTAAACAAGCCATCACTGAAAACAAAAGGAAGGATAGATTACAGAGAAATGATACAGACAAGCAGACAACATTGTAGGCAAAGTATTTAACAGAAAACATCTTGAATAACTTGCTCAGACCACCACAGAAGTACTCATGTTCTGAGCGGGTCAATCGAGCAGAGTAACATTTCTGATTTGATTCTGCTCAGAGAAGTCCCGTCAGCGGAAATAGCACATTACAGGCCATCTTCTGAATACTGGACAGCATTCCTATATTCCTAGGGAAGGGGCTCAGCAACATTCAAATTCTCTAAAGCTTCTTTACTCTGCCATGATTTTAAGCATACTAATTCCAAGATTTCTCTTTTAGTCATAAACCAAAGTTCCTTCTCCTTTTCCTACGCTCTTGCCTTCTGCTGTATGCTTGGAAACCTGCATTTACTAGCTTTTGTATAAGAACTTATCTTTTTGTGCAGGCATTTCATTTCTGAAGAATCTACTTCCCACAGACACATTCATTCAACTAATTCATTCCCAGATCTCCCATGCTGAGCAGGGAGATCTGATGGAAAGTTTTATCCAATGTGCTGCTTTCTTCTTTCTTAGCATCCCTCATCATCCAAATAATTTTATTAGCATCCCTCATCATCCAAATAATTTTATTTACATTCAAATGTAAGTCACGTTTTCTTTCATATATTCTGGCCCTGGAGCTGGTTTCTAATTTTCTTCTTTGTAATGAGATCATTGAAGGAGAATGAACTACTCTCATACCCTAATTGAAAAACCATACATGGAAAACTCAGAAACCCACATAACATAGTTTGGGGTTGCTATGATATCATGCTAACATTAACATTAATATGTATGCTTACCTATTACTTTTTACTATGATGTAAATTAAGTTTTTACCATGGTCTGAAAATACTACGCTACAAACATTATGTTAAGCCCTTAAGAAATAATACTAAATACTAATCTTTATTAACAGAAAAATCTGCAGAAAAGATAAGAAGATGCTATAGCAATCCCAGACATTTTTTGTCATCTGAAGCTCTTTGGGGTTTTCACGCTGTGTAATTGGTTTGTGGAACTTTTTGAAAAGCACTTTGCTTTAGTGAAGATTTGGGTGAACTCCTGCCTTGAGGCTGCTTCACAAAACAGCATAGATGGTACTTCTAAGACTGAAGAGGTATTGCTTTGCTCACCTTCCTCAACATCTCAATAAGTTTCAAAAGCCAAGAGACTTTTGGATGTATACAGCTCTTACACAGAAGCCTCCTCCAGCTTGGGGAAAACGTTTATGAGTGCGAATAAGAGGCTGCCTTCTATAGTACTTCTGGCTTTTGCAACTGACATAGACAAGAGGGTGGCTTAAAAGTAACCAAAGAATCCTTGCTCAAGCAAACAACAGTCGACATGCACAGGCCTAGTGCATAGCACACATTTTATATCAACATATTCTCCGAGAATATGTTTGCACTTACAGATATTTGAGATTTTCAAGGTCTTCAAATGCTCCAGTTGGTATTCTTTTAATGTGATTATTGTTGAGGAGTCTAGGACATAAAACAAAAAGAGGTATTTTTTCCCACTGAAGAACGATTAATTGCAAGTAACAATAACAGGGTTTTCTTAAAATGATTTATTGAAAAAAAAGAAGTATGGAACAGATACTTCATTCCAAAATATCAATCTCAATACCTATTTTTCAGAAAGATAGCTAGAGTAGGTACAACATTCAAAGTATGCTATTACATTCAATGGCAAAATTACTGCTATTGCTACTATTGCTCCCTGAATATTATTATCATCTGATGGAATATCAGAAAATTGAAAACCTTGCTCGCTTATTAACAATAATTTGATTGACCTATCTTTACTTAAGTATGCTTTGTATTTTGGCTGTTGTGATTTCTATTAATATTTCCTACTGCAGCTATAATATATATTGTGGCTTGGACTTGTAACACTTCTGCCCCAACAAATCTGGAGGACACCAGATAGGGAAAACTGAAATAAAATCTATCAATACAGGTAGTCCTCAACTTATGACCACAATTGAGCCCAAAATTTGTTGCTAAGTGAGACATTTAAGTGAGTTTTGCTACAATGAATGTTTTTTTGCCACAGCTGTTAGATGAATCATGCAGTTGTTAAATATTGTTAAGTGAATCTGGTGTTTCTCATTGACTTTGCTTGTCAGAAGGTCACAAAAGTTGATCACTTGACCCCAAGACACTGCAACTGTTATAAATATGAGTCAGTTGCCAAAAGTCTGAATTTTGATCACATGACCATGGGGATGCTGCAATGGTTGTGTGAAAAATGGTCATGAGTCACTTCAAATGGTCACTAAATGAAGTCAAGGACTACCTGTACTATGAATTAATCAGCAAACTAAGATAAGTCTCCATGGAGCTATCAATAGGAATGAAAATATAAACTATTTCTGCTATCATTAGAAAGCCGTCCAGGTGGAAACAGTGCATTAATATTTTCAAAAATTCAATATATTCAAAAATACATTGCCCTTTTTGTTTTAGATAAAAGTGACAAGAGATGGATAGATCACGGTGGATCCCTAGCAAATCTGTTGGTGGACCAGTAGCTGACAATTCTTTTACATGTTGCATGGATTGCAAATTAGCTAAATTTATATGGAAGTCAACAAAAATTACAGATGGCTAGATTTCTTATGTTCTTTCATGTGGATTCCACAAAATACTGACTAAATTTAAAAGCTTTAAAACTCTAGTCAGAAGCCAACATAATGAAAACTTAATGTACATCGAAACAAGTCTTCCTAGTCTTAATGAAACAAAATACAAATGGAGATGGAAATAAAAATGGTTAACAGTTTACAAAAGGAAAAAAAGGTTGTAAGAAGGATGAAACTTACAATGTGTTCAAATTTTTAAGCCTTCTAAATGCACCAGGCTGGATTTCTTTAATTCGATTGAACCGAAGATCTCTGTTAGGAAGGGAGAAAAAAGTTCTTGATTACTGTCATATTTTTTATGGTCCACATTTCAACAAGTTGAAAATAAACATTGGCTAATAACTGTATTATATACTTTTCAATGGCATTTCACTCTAATTAAAGCAAAAAAAGGAAACTGTGGTATACAAAAATAAATCTGTGGAATTCCAGATTATTCTATTTTATTTCCATATGCCCTGTTATTTCCAATGGTTTTTGTGGTTCTTGATGCCAACCCACAGAAGGGGTTTCTATCTTGAATATACTACTTAACATATACACTGTTGGGGAAAATAATAAATGAAGCATTAGGGATTGTGTACTGCCTAATGACACCTACAGTAATTCCATATCTCTTTTCCATCTAAATTTAAAAAAAATACTCAAGTTTAAAGCAATGCATGATGCTGTTATCAAACTAATCGAGAGAAACAGTGCAAAGATGGCAAAAGTATTCCTTTGACAATTGATAGATTAGACCACAGGTCGGCAACCTGTGGCTCTGGAGCCGCATGTGGCTCTTTCAGCCTTCTACTGCGGCTCCCAGTCCTCTGCCATTTGCAGAGAGAGACAGAGGCACTTGTGCTTCCCTTCTCTCTCTCTCTGATCTTCTGCTCACCTGGCCAGCTGGCATCACGCTGTTCTCCGACAAGCTGACAAGCTTATTGGGCGGGGTACCTGCCCTTGCTGGGTCTCCACAGGAAGCAGCAGGAAGCAGAAAGCAGCAGCTCTCTCTCTCTCTCTCTCTCTCTCTCTCTCACACACACACACACACACACACACACACACACTTTTACTTACTTAGTGGGAGAGGAGGACTGGAAGACCAAGGGCAGGAGAGCCAGCCCAATGAGAATGTATGTCAGCTTGTCAGAGAACAGCGCGAGGCCAGCTGGCCAGGTAAGCAGAAGATCCGAGAGAGGGAGAGAGAGGGGGGGAGGGAGAGAGAGAGAGGAAAGAGAAAGAGAGGGAGAAGAAAGAGAGAGAGAGGAGAGAGAGGGAGAGAAAAGAGAGACAGAGAAAAAGAGGGAGAGGGACAGGAAAGAGAGAGGGAGAGGGAGAGAGAAAAAGAGAGGGAGAGGAAAGAGAGAAAAAGAGAGGGAAAGAGAGAGGGAGAAGAAAGAGAGAAAGGGGGGGGGAAGAGAGAGAGAGAAAGAGAGAGAGGGAGAGAAAAGAGAGGAAGAGAAAATATGAATATATGTTGTCTTTACTGGACTTTTAGTAAAGCACGTTTAATGAAATATTTTGATTTTTTTTTAATTAAGAGATGAGGTATGGGGATAATTATGCTGTATTTAAAGATGGTAGATAAGCTACTAAAATTGTTTTCACCTGTTGGGATGAAGGAGAAAGGGTTTTTTTCCCCTCTTTCTCCAGCATAAAAAATTATTTTCTTTGTAGCAGTTCATTGATTTCATAAATGCAACACACTATAGTGTTTTTATACATAGCAAAAAGGTAAAAAAGGATGTATGCAGTGTTATCTTCATTTTAGATGTCAAAAGGGTTTTGTAGCTCCCAATATTTTCTTTTCTGTGAGAAACGGGTCCAAGTGGCTCTTTGAGTGTTTAAGGTTGCCGACCCCTGGATTAGACAATTAGAATTCAACCTGCCTTAGATGGGATTATACAGCTTTTTGAACACCCTGGTTTCCAGGTTCTGTGTATTCTTTCATCTAGTCCTAAATCTGTATGGCTTGGAAAAATTTGCACAGATAAGATTGGTAACTCAACCTTGATTGTTCCTAGAATTCTTTTGCTTGGCCATGATGACACTTTATTAAATACATCATGTTGGTACTACTTCCATCATTCCCAAGAAAGCTACATGAATCAAGTAACACTTTATCTTTCTTAAAACCGTGTTCTACAAGAGGATGCCATTAAAAAATTGCCTTTTGAAATATTTCTGAGATTTCAGCTGGTACCTTCCCAACATTTTTTGGCTAGTAGCTTCTAGTCATAGAGTGTGGTTAATAACTTTATCATTTCTAATAATCTTGGGACAAGTATGTTTGAAAGATCAATTCTTCTTTAAGATCATTATACCCAAGTGTTTAGGGAGGTCTTTCTTTCTGTCCCTTTTACAACTGAATGTGCAGGACCATTAAAGAATACTTCTAATGTGCTTACAGTTCTCTTCCAAGGGAGGTTAAGCCAATTCTATTCCTCCTGTTTTTCTGCCAGCAGGCAAAGGCATACAAAGTTCTGACGTAAGCTAACTGCTTACTGAATTACATATTTTGATTAATAAGTGAATAAATAAATGTCAAATGTTGGATTCTATTCACAGATTTTGTGATGCGAGTTATATAACTTACATATTTGTATCTAACATTATAATGTGAATGCAGTAGGGCAGATTTTAACGTCTTGCTTTTTGCTCTTAAACTTTGAACTTGATATTTGGGTATTACTTATTTTTGCTTTTGTTTTATTCTAGATTTGCTGATTTTTAAAAGTTTTTAAATGGATTTGCTCTTATATTTAATTATTTTTTTCATATTTATTCTTCTTATTTATTATCCATACTAGTTTTATGGAAAAAAATAAATTCTACTCTATTCTATATTGTGACATAGTAATATACCTTACAAAGAGTTCCATCAATGTTTTGAATACAGTGAGTACATGTTGTTTGGGGTTCTAAAATGTGAGTTGAATGCATATGTTTCTCAATGTGTTTTAAAAGGAGCTATTTCACAAAGATTTGGCTGAAAGCAATCCCGTCTTGGTAGATGGAAAACAACGCATTTTAAGTAAACAGAGGAAAACAAAGAATGGGAGAAACAAAATTAAAAATTTCATTAAATTATTTATCAAATTCATATGCTCCTTCCCTCCCACCCCCAGTCTTACTATCCAAAGTGACTCTGGGCAGTTTACAATGGCATAAAAATATAAATATTAAAAAGTATTAAAATTAACAATTAAATAAAGGTTGAAAAACAAGGTCACAGACGGTAAGGGGGTGGGGTTTTGTCTCTCACTCAACCAACCACCTCTAGCATAGTGTTCCCCCATAGGGTCCCAAGCCCAATGGCAGAGCCAGGTTTTAAAGTGATTCCAGAAGGCCAGAGGGATGGAAATGACTCTCACGTCTGGTGGCAAGATGTTCCAGAGGGCAGGAGCCAAGGCAGAAAAAGCTCTCCTCCTCAACCCCGCTAGCTGAAATTCCTTGGCAGATAGGGTTGGCCAATCCTACTGGGGTGCAAGACAGTTCCTCAGATAACCTGGTCCCATGCCCTAAAGAGTTTTTTATATGTAATAACCAACACCTTGAATTGGTCCTGGAAGCAAACAGCAACCAATGCAGCGCCTGTAACGTCGGTATTACATGCACCATCCTAGGGACTTCAGAACTCTTTGCACAGCTGCATTCTATACCAGCTATAGCTTCAAAGAGAGCCCCATGTAGAGTTCTTTGCCATAATCCAACAAGAGATAACCAAGGCACAAGTGACTAACTGCAGGGCCTCACAATCACAACTGGCACACTACACAAAGTTGAGTGAAGGGTCTCCTAGACATGACTACCAGCTCCTCTATGAGTCATGAATCTAGGAGAAACCCCAGGTTGGCATAGGGTCTCTCTGGGGTAGTGAAACCCCATCCAAGACCAAAGATGAATCCATGGATCCACAACTACTCCATCTTCCCAGGGTTCAGCTGAAGCCAGTTGTTTCCCCATCCAAAAGCCCACAGCCTCCAGGCCCTGCAAAAAGTCAGTCACAACAACACTTGAGTCACCTGGGATGGAGATGTAGAGTTCTGTGATGTCAGATGATCTTAGCTAGCAGCTTCATGTAGATCTTAAAAAGGAGTAGAGAGAGTACTGATCCCTGTGGCACACCACAAAGCAGAGGCCACGGGATGGACTTTTTGCTCCCTATCAATACCATTGGGACCAGCCTTGGAGAAGAGACAAATCAATAGAAAACTGGCCACCCAGTTCCAAATTCTGCAGCTGGCCCCAAAAGGTACAATCGTCAATGGTATTGAAAGCTGCCAAGAGGTCAATAAGGGCTAAAAAGGATGCACTATCTCCATCCTGCTCTTACCAGAGATCATCAACAAGTGTGACCAAAGCTGTTTTGTCCCATAACCTGGTCTGAAACCCAACCACTGCCGATTAGCTGTTTCTAGTGAGCTGGCTCAGGAACTAAATTGCCTCCAAGCAGGGCTTGCAGCCATTAGTTATTTTTTTAAAAAAACAACACTGCTGGTAGCCAGCTCTAGAGTCTTCAGCTGGTGGGGGGTGGGGGAAAAAACCACAAACTAATATATGCTAATCTCCAAAATAAAAGCTCAATAGTTTGCAAACACAATAGTTTGCAAAGTACAGCACTTAAAAAGCAGAACAGTTCTCAACAGTTTATAAGCACTATAGAGCAGACATGTCAAACTCGTGACGTCATGCGATGTATCGGAGCTTTTTCTCCATTGCCGGCAATGGGGTGGGCACGGTTTCCTGATGACGCGTCCGGCCCACGGGCCGGCAGTTTGACACCTCCGCTATAGAGTAACAAAAAAAATATTTTAAAATACTTACAGAAGTAATTCTAGCATTCGAGCCCAGGCAGTAGCAGATTGCAGCAAAAGCAAAAACTGGTGCCATCTGGGCTCTTGTTTGGCCATGTGACCAGGGACACACACACAAAAAAAGAAAACACCCTTCCAGCTTCTCATAGCACTGAATGGCCCAGGCAAGTCACAAAGTTAAAATGGCGGCTGTTTGCAGCAGAGCCTGAATCCAAGTCACATGGCTACAGAGGCCTCTTTTTGGTCACAATTTTGAATTTCTAATGTAAGTACCCTTTCTGAATTAATTCGTTTTTGTGAAAACTCACTAAATAAACATTCGTACCTGGGGGATTACCCGTATTCTTCTATCCCTGGCAGGTCAGAACAAGAGCAATCCAGAATAATTTACTAACTTTACTCAGAGCAAATTGTGAGACAAACTCTAGTCGCCTTTTATTACTTTAAAGTGGACTGAGTCCAGGATATTTCTTTCAAGAGTCACAGTAGCATGAAAAAAAGCTTCCTTCAAATGAAAAAGTAAAATCTCTGTACAGAACTGAAATTAAAGAAAGATCATTAAGGCATTTTAAAGATAAGCTCTTGATACCTATCCACTCTACTACCACATTAACAAGATTTGTTGAGAAAGGCTAGTTTAATCTACACTGTACCTATACCCTGGTTACAAACACAAACTTTTCCCTTTTTAACCTTCTTTATTTCTCTGCACAGACTGACCCAAACCCTATTTGGAAAAAGGAAGCCAACGAATACACTTCTCAAACTTTATCCTTTTAAAAAACAGGTTTATAATGAATTACCAGGGAAAGGAAACTCAACTCTTTTATCTTCATTCCCAGAGGAATCCCATTTCTAAATCAATTTAATCTTGCACTAGAATTTTCAGATAGCTTTCCAGAAGGCTGGAATTTTGCAATACAGTACAGCTTTTTGCTTTTCTTCATGCTTTTAATCAAAAATAAATAGCAGCACGTTTACAAAACCCTCTAAAATTTTCTAAGCTGGGCAAAATGCCCTGTGACAATGAAGCAGCATACCTGGAGAACATAGCAAGGCAGAAAATTACCACATGTATACTAAAAACACTGCACTTACTAAGAATGCAGAAAAACCACACAAAGTCAGATTTTGATCCTCATGTTAAAAATATAGTTACTACCTGTAGCGCTGTAGGGTTACAGGTAGCAATTCCTCCAGCCTTACTTGAACATGCCAGGGATTCAACTGCAGACCTTATGTGTCAAATTGTACGCTTTACGAATGTGTGAAGCTTCTCCAAGATACGTCAGAACTATACTGTATTGAGCTCAGTATGTTTGCCTGACTGAAAAATAGGCTGTGGACTACTTTAACTCAAAGGAAAAAGGGTGCTTTGGAAGCGTATGGGCAACTTTTTAAACCAATTCCTCCTCACTGTACTGCAGCCATAGAAGGCACTTATGTGATCCCAGGAAAAATCAGCAGCTGCTGAAAGAAGCTGCTGACAGGTATTACTCAAACTGTTTTCCTTTGATTCTGAAGCATGTGGATCCCTACTCTCTAATTTCCTTTCTCTTTGCAGGAAATAGATGCTATGGCTGAATTAGAGCAGCCCTTCTCAAGCTGGGGCCTTCCTGACGCATGGCTTTGGCTTCCAGAATTCACTAGCTAACATGATCCTTGCTGAGGATGCTAAGAGTTGAAATTCTCACATCTGCAGACTGTCCAAATTAGGAAAGGTTACACGAAAGATTGTACCCAGCTATGTCTGTTGTATGTCACCAGACTGAAACATTCCCCTCCCAGTTGCAGGATGCCAAAGAGCTATGACTAAGATTGCAATTCCTACCTCTTACTTCTGGATTATTTTAAAAGCCATCTATTTTCCCTTTTCTTTCCTTCTTAATGGTGTACCATCTTGAGCTATTTCTCCTGCTTCCTGCCATAAACTTGTCATCACAGGTTCAGGGGAAAGAGGACTGAGTCAATGAGAAGTAAAATCCAGCAGTAGCTCTTGAACAAAGCTCTGGATCACATTCAACGTTGTCATTGCTTCCTGTGCTGAATTTGATGATATTTGCTGGCCTGTGACAGAATAAAGATTGTTTGATGATGATGATGATGATGATGGAGGATGTAATGGTGAATTAAAGGAGATGGAAGTCAATAAGGACGATACTATAATAAAGATCTTGATCATAAGACATAGCATCACATTCCTACATTATAATAAGATATAATGTGCTAAATCATAAAAGTTAACAAACCTAACTTGGATATATGTGCTTCTTTGGTCATTGTCTTTTTCCAATCCTACTTCATAGCTGACAACCAACTTTATTTCCAAAAATAAAGAGAACAATGCTCTTTCAGGACTGACTATCCCTTAATTTTTCCCCATGATGTATTCTTGAGATCACAGCTCTGGGGATTTCTGAAAGCGAACTCCAAAATTTTCAAATAATATATAATGTAAAATTAATCTTGACTTCCCACTTCATTTAATTAAGGATACTTCAAAAATTATCAGTATTAGAACTGAACAACATTTTACACAGAGACTGGGAACATATATCCCATTCAGAAATCTAATATATAAGTCATTTACTTAGCCAAACTGTTTGCTGCTGCATACTGTTTCACATAACTATGAAGCAGGCATGTAAACACTCCTGCTGACCAGGCACTGTGTATAAAGCAAAGACAGAATCTAACTTATCCCAAATATCAAAACTGCCAATATCCCTTCAAGAAATTTCCTCCCGGTATAAATTTAACGAGTATTAAATCCACATATGTACACAAACATGCTTTCCCCAAATGTTTATTTTCTCAAATGTCTCCAAATTAATTCTTCATAAGGCAGAAAAAATTAGGACCGTAGTTCATTCCAAAAATATCCACCCAGCCAATATTTTCATTATTCTTTCCCCATGCTACTGAATTATTCTTTAACACAGTCTGATTTTAACAGTTCTAACTACAATTTGGTTACTTTGATTCTAGTTTAACAGAGAAAAAGTTGGCACTCATCGGTCAAAATAGCTGGTGTTCAATGCCTTAAAATTGCCACACAACTATAAAGCTGATGTTAGCATATTACACTGAAAGGGCATTTTTGAAATCCATCTCTTTTTATATGAAATAATAAAACACCATCACTATCACCATCTCTTAATCAAAACAAACCATATTAAAATGCCAACTCTCCCTATATTAAAAATGCCAATTTGCCAATCTCTCTCTCTCTCTCTCTCTCTCTCTCTCTCACACACACACACACACACACACACACACACACACACACACACACACACAAATACATTTAGCTGGAAAAAATTTAAACAGTATCCTAAAATAATAACACTGCAAGTTTCAAGGGTAAGCTACTTACTATAGTGATATTGTATCTTACAGCATGGTTTTCCTAGGAAGAAAGATTAAATAATCTGCCATTTGTAAATGAAGGAAAAAAACAACTAAAAATAATAACATGAAAAAAGGGGTTTTCTTCCTCCTTCCAATGTACCCACTGTGTCTTCCCTGTGTTTCTGCAGTAAATGATAAAAGATCCTCAACTCCCAGACAGCAAGTCAACATTACTTATGTATGCTTATTCTTTTATTCAAGGACATTGAGTCAGGAAATGAAAAACAGACATCAGGATAATTAAAAAAACAAGACTCAAAACAGTACATATAAAACCAGACAAAGTTATACAACAAAGTCAGCATAACTACACGATGTCACTAATACAATGCTGGATTTGGTGAGCTACTTTGAAAGTATATGTTAAAGTACAGTAGTGGCCAAAATTGTGGAAACCTTTTGGGAAAAGTATTCTTGAGGTTTAATGGCTAATAACACCACTTTTTTTGGAGTAGTACCATAAAATTATATGTCAATGGAAAGATAATTTAATCAAGAATGCAATACAACAAAGTGTGTTCAATTATCTGTACTGTATTCTATGAAAAGGTATAGCCAAATAACCAGAAAAAGGAAGCACAACGTGCTTAGGTTGATATCAAGTAGCTTTTCTTCATCTGATTATAGCCAATGAGCATGAGTATTTAGAGAGACAACTGGGTGTCACTTTGTTTTAGCAATGAGCCAATCAGATCTCAGTAGGATTCCGTTACTGATGTCATGTATTAAAGCTGAGAGGAGGACATTTGTCAATGTGTTATGTGATAGCTATCAGGTTGGTTGAGCTTTTTTGTGTTCTTTCATTTAGTGAGCTTGTAAAATGTAATAGAATTAAAGTAATGGTGCAAAGAGTTGACTGGTTGCTCAGAAAGCGATGTAAAATAGTATTATTAAGTGAACAAGGCTACAGTTATAAAGAAATTAGAAGAAAAATTGGTGGAAACTTAACCAAAGGTGGCATTTCTCCTTACTAGCACTGATGATATTACCTAGTTTGGGTAATGAAATGTGTGCAAGAAAACAAAACAAGCTCACAGAGCATCAAGGACCCCTCATGTCAACCTTGAGCTACAAATATTCTTTATTTAATAGCTTTACTGTATAGCTTCATCACCAACTATCATAGAACTTGCATTCTGCATTTGAAAAAGAGACAATCATTTCTGATGGTCTGAAAAATTATACATTTCAGCCAATATTCTACCAGCTCAGCCATTTGGTTTTACCTTTTTCCTAGGCTTATTGTAGATATCCAAGTTATTTTTCCATTAAAGTAACCTGCCCAACCTTGGTAAATTACTTTTTCAGTCCTTGAATTACACGGCTTCTGATTCGCAACACAAGCAATTTTGATTATTGTCAATATATTAATCAAGAAAGGTCTAATTAATTCTGGTTAGGTTCTAACACTGGTTTCTAAACCTGTGTTCAGTTTATTTCATATATTCCTTCTAAAAGTTTGTTTTAGCATTACTTTACTACCTTCAAGAAACTACACACAATATTTGCATAATTATTTGCATATGAAATATTCCAGCAATTGGAAATGTTATTAAATTTATGGACTTGAGTTTTTGTGGCTTCACACAACAGTACAATAATGCAATAGGGAGGCCCATATGGTATGGTAGCAGTTAACCAATCTTTGCTGCTCTCAAATACTAAATAGAATCAGCCCTGGTTAATAGTTGCATGGAAGATTGCCTAAGTCAGAGGTGGCTGGGTCAGGAATTTTGGGAATTGAAGTCCACAAATCATAAAAAGGGCCATAGTTCCCTACCCCTGGCCTAGGTGTTCCAAGGCTATTGAATGGATATCAATCAATAATCAATCCCAGATGATGGCAATAATATAACACTTCTGCAATGCTTCTAAAAAAAACAAAACAGTACAGATGCAATCATTAACAGGAACAGACCTGGACTCAAGGGTGCCTTTACTTTTTATCTGAAGCATAATTAATTTACAATTCTTCTAGCAACTAAATGTTTAAAATATATCAAGTATTTGTATAATGTTAATTTAGCTTGCACCTGCTTCTGTTAGTTTTCCTGTTCTGAATAATTCTAATTCCACGCTATATGTACAAAACATCAGAAAACAGCACTTTTCCAATCACGCTGGGTGGAAGGGAGACACCTAAAGAAAGTGCTTAACAAACAAGTGGTTGTGGAGGGGATCTAGGAATTCTTCTCAGGGAATTTTTAGGATTTCAAGAGGTCAGCTGTTGGTCATTCTGACTTGGCATCCTTATGTTCCTTACATCCCTATTTAGAATACTAGATGTCCTTCCTCTTATTTTGACTCACTGATTACAGAGGTATTTCCTCTTTACAATAACAAGAAACAGTCTTACTTCTCCCAC
This sequence comes from Vipera ursinii, assembly GCF_947247035.1. Taxonomy (NCBI): domain Eukaryota; kingdom Metazoa; phylum Chordata; class Lepidosauria; order Squamata; family Viperidae; genus Vipera; species Vipera ursinii. The sequence goes on along the minus strand of NC_139512.1, from coordinate 222,130,560 downwards.
AAATCCAACATATGCCAGACTTTCTCAGCTGTAGACATTTCCCTACAATAGTATAAATTCGACATACAAATATTCCCTCTGCCAGTAATACTGATGCTTCAATTTATTTTATTTTAATTTAATTTAAAGAAAAGTGGACAAAAAGCTATATAAGCTAGGTGATTCGTTATTGGATCACATACAAATATCACAACCAACAAAAATAAAAAAAAATATTCTGGGCAACAATACACCAAATGCTCAAGGGAAGGGAAAAGAATGCATAATTCTTGTCAACAGAGTCTCTTCTTTTAACTGTTATGGAAACAGGACACAAGTGCAAAAAACATATATAGGCCTATAAAATTGAGGCGACATAGATTTGATGCAGAGGAGAAACATTGCCAATACTGCAAACAATCATAGAGCACCATATTCCAAGAGTATTTAAATTAGACCCAGTCTACAACTACAGTATTTATTTATTCCTTCTTTTCTAAAATATTGCACAAAAGTTCATCAGTAAAGGAAATTTGGAGCAGATTTACTTGACTCCTTTTAAACATATCCCACTGGCATAAGCAGTCGGTGCTAAAACATCAATGGGATAATGAACAAAGAACATGTCTATAAAATTCAAAGCCTTCAGATTAGCACTAAACACTACTAAGAATCTAGGCATCTTAAAGAAACTCTGAATTATGACAAATAATTTCTAGAGGTACCATGAACGTAAAAGCTATTTTACAGGTAGTCCGTAGTCGACAACTGCCTTTTTTAGCAAGCATTTGAAGTTACAATGGTGCTGAAAAAAATAACTTTACAACTGGTGCTCGCACTTATGACCATCACAACATCCTTCTGGTCATGTACCGTAATCGAGATCAGGATTTCCCAACCAGTGGACATTTATAACTGTTGCAGTGTCCCACGCTCACGTGTTGGTCATTTGCATGCTACACAATGGTTGTTGCTAAGGAGTCAATGAAGACAGTAAAATCACAAGTGGCACTCATATGATGTCTCAATAATCCACAGTGATTCACTTAATGACCATGGCAGAAATTAGGTTGTATGTGTATCACTGTCTTGTGTTGTCTCGCTTAACTGTTGTGTCATTTACTGACCGAGTTGCCACTCCCAATTGTGGTTGTTACCTGTACTTGTTCCTAGAAGTCCCAAAAATTATAATGAAATAGACACTATAGCAGGGCCATGGCAGCACAGAAAGATGTTGTAATCCAGTAGAGATTATTATGTCACAACATCTAGCCTACCTGGTTGGGTTGATATCAAACTAAATAAGCTTAGATCAACTTGGAACATTACTAGGAAATTCCAAATCCCTAGCCTGCAAAGTTGAAAAATATGTCACAAGAAGGCAACTAGAAATCACTTCCATATTGTTGCCAAAAAGATCATATAAACCTCTATGTATAGACACCAGAAATCAAACTCAGTTTGGGGGAGCCTTTACTTTTTATTCTTTTAGTAACTCCATAGAACTCAAGCTGCAGAATACAAAAGAGCTAATATCCCACAATCAGCTGCAAATAAAGTTGTTCAATTATACTGTATGGACAGCTGTGTTGTTTCTCCAGAGACAAAGCAAGTTTTCCTCATCTAGGTCCCTCCAGATATTTTGAATGTTCATTATCTCTGTCATCACCAACTGATGCCCATAGCTAATTCAGAGAAAAATGCAAGGACAAAAATAAATTTTAACTAGCCCAAGTATTCATCACCTGGAGAAACAGATATCCTCACAAAAGGTTTCCACGACGTTGTAATTTTTAGCCCCCAAATATGTGAAATAAAGCTGAGTACCATCCAAACTTAAATTGTCAAGGACTGGAGTCCAGAAAATATCAAATAAGGTAGATTTAATCTCATTCCTATATTTAAATTGGGAACCAAAGGGAGACTACATTAATCAGTGTAGCATTATTTCTCTCTCATGCATAAGAACCTAACATGTTTCTTTTGCACACATACTATGAACCATGAATAATTATAATTATAATCACCAACATCTGTCAGGAACATCCACACACAGCTATTTATTTTTCACTAAACTCAGAAGAATCTGGCACCTCCAGACCAAGAACATTTGTTAGTCTGGCATTGTCTTGTCTAGTTGGTAGGAGGTCTTACACTGAGCAAAAGACCACTATTTTTGTTTTCAAAAGTCACAGTCAGAAACATACTGCCTCTGCACATACTTGATTTTGCCTGATGTCAAGGACTCCAGATTCATCTAAGAAGTTCACCTGCAGAGCCTGAGAATAATCGTCTTCCATTGTTCCTCCTATCTGACATTTTGGGTATACAACCGTGGATTCTGCAGATAGGATGTAGGCAACAAGACTAGCAGAAACTTTCAAGAATCTTGTATGTATAATAATCCAGACTTTTCTTAGATTATGTACCTCAAGTATTTGGAAAAGCAGAAAGATCTGACCATTTGAAAATACATTGCCTTTGTCTTTTTCACTGGATTTTCCCAAGCAACTGTCCCCATATTTTCATTTCTTGAAGAAAATCTATGGGGTTGTGAGAAGTCAAAAATGACTTTTTGGCACACAAACAATAATCAATAAATTCATTCATTCATTCACTCACTGATTCATTCATCTGCCTACTCATCCATTAAATAATTCCTGATAATCAAAAGACTCTTGGTGGACTACAATCTCATCAAATTATAAAATCAATCAAAATAAGAAATAAATATAATACTCAAGAGAGTTCATCCAAGGAACAAGGCCTCTATAAAAGGCAAACAGCCATCAGTAGATTGAAGAGATATACCGGTAGTTATTTTAGTCCCAGAATTTTAAAAAACCAGTCAAAATCTTTAGAGAACAGTTAATAATTCTCAAATTAATTTTATATCACTATTGTATTATTAATTTCTCATCTAAACTGATATGTTTAGCTTTTAATTCAATACAGTGTCTCCTTTGTTGAATGAACAGTACCAGAGAGTACATTTGCTTTATATCTTCTAGTGATTTTTTTTAAAAAAAATCAAGATGAGCCCTTTTCTTATTTCCAGGACAGTATTTGCTGTGGTATTCAGACAGAATTTAAGGAGAATGCTCAGCTTTTTTAAAAAAAATAAGAACGTTCACCACTGCTTTATATAAAAAAGATTCAAATCATTTTAATGTATTGTTAACATAAACGTGGCTAGTCCTATCTAAAGATATTCTAAAAGATGGCCAGAGTGTCATTTAATTGGTGCATTTTGATGGAATACATTGTAGATCAAAGTTCCCTCACTAGAAATATCCCACTTCCATTAGAACTGTACGTAATGAGCAATTCAGTGTTATACAAAGCCTCTTCTCTATCATTACTTTCCCAATCTGCGCAGAATATTCTCCCACAGAAAAAGCCAGAGGGAAAATATGACTCCTGCAAATTCCACAGCTGTGTCTGCCATTTCCAAGACCGTTTTCTTAGTCTCATATATGTTTGTTAACAGCCTATTAATCCACTGTGTCTGAGTGCAAATTAGAACATGCTACTCAAGAGTACAACTTGTGTCCTGGCAACAATTAAGAAGGTCAAAAACAGATGCAAACATTTGGTATTCTAAAATTGGAACTAAATGCAAATATGCAAGTCACTAATTTTGTGGAACAGAAGAATACTTGATATATCAGAGTGATGCAGCTGTTTCGCCAGACGTAAAACTTCAGAGCTGACTGAATGGTTGCTACAGAAAAAGAAGAGTGGAAGATAAAACTAAAGCTTCTGGCTATAAAGAAAACAAAACTCGAGTGTAGAATCTCTGAACTGTGACCCAATGGCTGAAATGCAGTAGCTCAATAAAAGTTGTGTTAGTCAAGAGCCTGAGCAAATAACTCTCTAGATTTTATTGCTTTCAGTAATGTCAAGAATACAATAAAAGTGTCATTGTTTACAGAAAGGCTACATCGTGTTGTATGTAATGATATTTTAGAGATGATATATGTTTGGACAAATAGAAAAGGAACTGCAAGTTAAATGTTCACAAACAATATAGCAAATTACAGAATTAACTCACAATACAGTGTTTTGATATATACCCATTTTCCCAGATAAGAGAGTTGATTTAGGGAAGGAATCTAATGTACATTGAAATTGTGAACATAACTGTGGCTAGTTTTATCTAAATATAATGAGATGTATAACATAAAGTAGGTAAATGCTATCACCTTAGTAACCATTTTAGGATTTTAAACTTTACACTAACTTTAATATCTAAAATCTCTAGAACTTGTCTTTCTCTGATGCCAAAAAAATAACTGCTGCAACATGGTAGCAGACAAATCTGGGGAATATATGTTATGTGAAATCCCAAAATTCATTTTTGTGTTATCAGTCTAATTTCATTTGGAAAGGGAACTTCTGAAGGGAATCAATGAAGATGAGCTAGTAGACAGCTATGTAGGAGATAGTTCTTGAATTACCTGCGTTTTGCTCCATCACTGAAGGTTTTCAAAAATAGACCAGACCACCATTTAACCAGGTCTCCTACCTTGAGCAGGGAGTTGGGTTGGACGACCTCCAGGTTTCCTTCCAGCCATATGATTCTATGTACCATGTTCTATGTTCTCATTATGACTGCTGGCCCTTATTCTTATTTCCACTTTAAATACTCTGACCTCCAGGACTTCAGATATGGTCAAGCACTATGGGTTGTGAATGATCACTAGGTGGCAATAAAGCGTTTCCAGCACTTCTTTGCTACTATCTTGTGGTCATCTGGAATTCTGCGGCCCATACCTGATAGGCCCTCTACTGGATTTTAAAGATCAACACCAACATAATAGAGATATAGGTATTACTTTTATTATTTGTCTTTCTTTCAGGAGCTAAATCTGGCAAACATAGCATTCCCTCTTCCATTTCCCCCCCCCCCACAATTCTTATGAAATTGGTTGAGTTGAGAGGAGGTAATTGGCTTAAAATAATCTGGGAAGCTTCAGTAGCTGAGAATGGACTTGAACTTTGCAGTCCTAGTCCAATCCTTTAACCACTTTAGCACACTGACTCTACTTACTGAATCATATATCTATTTACAATTCTAACACAGATATTCACAATTAAATAATTCAATTAGTCATTTTTCAGGTTACAGTATCTATCTAAGAATGAGTAGGGAGACACCAAATAACAAAGCCAGAGTCGCTAGTGTGATACCAAGACTAATGATTTGACTTAAGAGGATAAATTGCCAAAACACATCACTTATACAGGTAGTCCCCGAAGTACAAACCTAATGGAGCCTGGCCATTAGGCTCGTATGTCAAAAAACTCATCAAATGAATTAAACTTAATTTTACAAATTTTTAAAATCAAATTCATTAATTAAATCAAATGGGAATCTTACACTTTATTTACTCTAGCAATATCTACAGGACCAAAGGGACTCATCTATAACATCAGGTATTCAGTTCACTTCAGTTCAAATGACATTCTTCTGCATTCTATGAAAGTCAAGCATGTCCATCTATTTGAAAAGAAAAAAAAGGCATCAGATACTGTAATATTAAAAATCAAATAGGCAAACATTTCAACTCACTCCAAGACATGTTACATCTGAACATAAAGGTGCCATTCTCATACAAAGGAATTTGGAGGGAGACTGCTGAAGTGAGTTCATCAAGACTTACAGTTCTACCATTTAAGCTTTGAACTTTGAAAAATGTTTCTTAGCCTGCAATACATTAATTTAGCAGAGCCGGGATATCTAACAACTAAAATTGAGCCAATATCCTACAGAGACCTCTATACAAGCTCCTATCGCTGTTTTTAAATAGCTTTTATCCTTCATAGCTACACAAGGTGTGGTGTGGTGTGTGGTGTGATGTATCATCTGGAATGGTGGTGTCAACTATAACTGTGTTACAATGGTCTTCTGAACATTATTTTCTCTTGTGAAAGTAAGAAAAAAATTAAATTCAGGAAACAGGAAGTGATAGCTTCCCAGTCTTTTTTGGGCAGCTGGGAATTTTTTAAAAAAATGACTAACACATTATACATCATACATCCTGGGTTGCACGCTGCTAGGATACGAAAACTGAATATCCTGACTAGAAGAAGGGATTGTTGAGTTTTCTGTGTTGTGCCAGCATAGCCTTCATATGTTTGATAAAATGAAACGGGGTTCTTTAACGTTAGTGTCATAATAAACATTTTTGTCCTTAAGGTGCATGAGTCACCAGCTATTTATATTAAAAATGCGAAGTTTTCTTCTTCAGAATTATAGTATCTGCTGAGCTGAGGCTGCGCTGCTTGGTTTACTGTCAATAGGGAAACTCTGTGCTGCTGTTACATCCACATTTAAGATGCCCTTTCTACAACTAGGGCTCTTTAATGAAATGAAAAAGATAACAAGTAAACTAAGCCAAAATTATAGCAGTCTTTCCAGTTTAAGTAAAGTTTCCGAATGGATTTCCAACAAAGCAGCCTGGGAAAATAGGAAACAGAACAGGAGAAAGGATTGTGAAAGAGACACTTCTCTCATCCGTCTTGGAATAATTATTCCCGAATAAATTCTAGAATCCTCAAGAGTTGAAATCCCACAAAACCCTTTTCCCATAAAGGTTGGGAAAGAGGAAATGCAGAGAGAACATAGGCATGGGGGGGAGGGAAACCTTCTGAGACAGCGACGGTTTCCAACCGTCTATGGAGATTCTCATCCAGGTCATGGTTTATTTTTATTTATTTTATTACATTTCTATACCGCCCTTTCCCGAAGGACTCAGGGCGGTTTACAGGGTAATTAAAAAAACCAAAATACAAAAGTTAAAACAGATTTAAAAAGAAAAAATTGTATGTGCCCCTGTCAAATAAAACCCCAGTTAAAATAAGATTGATCCTCAGCCTGGGCCAGAGAGCTCGAAGAGCCAGGTCTTCAGGCCCCGGCGGAATGAACGGAGGTCGGGGGCAGTCCTCAGCTCCACTGGCAGCTGGTTCCAAAGGGCAGGCGCCCCTACTGAGAAGGCTCTATCCCTCGGTGTTACCCGCCGGCAATCTCTTACCGGTGGCACCCTGAGAAGACCCTCCCTGTTGTCCTTTTTCAAAAGGTAACTGGACTTTCTTTTTCTTTGAAGATGTTTCGCTTCTCATCCAAGAAGCTTTTTCAGAACATCTTCAAGGAAAAACAAAGAAAGTCCAGTTGCCTTTTTAAAAAAAAACACCTTCAGGATAGGGTTTCCAACTGTTTTCACCTGAAAACTCAGCTTGCATTTTGCATTTACTTTGAACTTCTTCACAATTGAAAGTCTTCTTCAAACCAAGCTTAGTTCTGATGACTTCATGGACACAATCATAAATAGTCTTGGCAGTAAAACTTAAGAGGTTTGCTATATATATTTTTTTCAATTTCTCAGTCCAGTCTAGCCTGGTGGTTTCCCATTCAAGTAGTGATCAGGTCTGACCTTGTTTAGTTTTCCCAAAGTGAACCAAGTTTAGCCAGGTGTTGTTGTTCACCTGAACTGCACTGATGCACTGGTGTCTCATGAAAAGTTGTCCGCCTTGCTTGCAGAATACTTCATAACCTGAAATGCTAATGGTACATCTTCTTAACTTTAACTATACCATCATTACAATTTGGAAACTAACCACACAGGATAACTCTAGAATGGGGAAAAAAAGGAATGGATACAAATGGGGCATTTACAATGCAAACATTCAGTAATGTAAAGGAGTCCCTAGGCTACCTTCATAAAGGACCTTCCAATCTTTTCCTCACTCCGCTTTCCCTTTGCTGACATCAGAGTCACAGTAAATCTGAAGATTTCACCAACAAAGGGGTGAAAAAATCCATTCTTTGGCAGATGAAGTTCAGTCAGCAGATAGGTACTGTTGATATTATTCACTGTATTTTAGCAATGAAGCTTAACTAATAGATCTGACAACAGAAGGTTATTAACAGACCTCATCAGTACGTAAAGCTACAATCAGAAGTTGTTTAGGCAAGAAGGTGGCAAACTAGTATCATTATGTAATTTTTAATTCTGGATTTAATGGTCATATGGGGGATTTACCACATTAATGTCGTAAGGGATCTCTGACACATCCGGAGTCCATACTGTTCCTTCTGCAGAATGAAGCTCATCTCTGCAGCTTTCTCCTGTCCTGATAGCATCTCTAGTTCTGCATGTGCACAAGTGAGACTTATGTAATAGGCACAAGTGACCCTTTCTTCAGCACTAATTCTAACATGACAAGGGGCAGACCTTAGTGAATTGAGCTTTTTTCCCAATTTTAAATTTCAAAGCAAGCTATTCTAACGTGGGAATCACGCTCAGTAACCTAAAAAGGTTCTTTGCATAGAAACCTAACAGTAGTCCTTCAATGTAAGGCTGATGCAGGTGGCCCTTTAATACTTTAATAAAACTTTTATCCCACCTTTCAACGTGATACAATTCTCTTCCATTCTAGGCTTTTTAATAGTAATATGCTATATGCACTACTTGATGAAAAAGAACTTTCCCTCAAATTAGAAGAATGTTAGCAGAAGATAATAAGTGACTACAACAACTGTAGTGTCGCAGCTGTCCAAATGAAAGGAAGTCTGCAGGCTTTCTCTATCTCCCCGGTTGGATCTTAGACCTTCATTTAGCTCAGCTCTCTTTTGAAAGGAATCAACTGCTCCTAGCAACAAGTGCCCCAGAACAACAAGAATCCAAAGTTCCATTCCTGCTGAACCAGGATTCATTTTGCTTTTGCTTGGGACTACCTTGAAATTTATGGCCATCATTACATTATTCCCAACTTCTCTTATGTCTAACTGAAACCATGATAATGGAGCGTTGTCATTGGGTGGAGGGGTCTACTACAGTGGTTCTACCAGCATATTTATGCACGTTGATTGGCACAACTTTTTCGTTTGCACCAAGAGATACCTCACACTCACCCAGAAATGTTCTTTTCAATTTACCTCATCTCACACAGAAAAATGACCAGGGAAAAAACATGCAAGGCGAAGAAACAGTGTGTGTAAATACAATTATGACTATATGCATGGGTAGACTTGTTTGTGAACATACACATTTGTAGAAGCGGAGTGACTAGTGGGAGCTCTCAGTCCTCCTCTCTCCCAAAATACTCTGGGTTTTACACATCTTGGCCCTGCCTTTTTCCCATGTACCTGGGTATTTACTGCTGCCATTACCTATCTTGTCAAGGGATGATTTTACCTGGTGTCCTTCCTCTAACACCAGCACGTCAAAAAAATAAGAGTCCCATAGCCTATAGCCATACAGATAAGTACAGTATCGTCTCCCAAAAAAATGATTAAAATGAAATAAATGTTATGATACCATCTTCTAGCATTTTTAACTTTGCAGCATATGATAGGGAAAACAGCCCCCTTTCTTTTGGAGATAGAGCAATCTCATAAACAATAAATAAAATTACTTCATTAAAAAAGAAAAGGCAAGAGAAAAATCTTTTCTCATCTTTAAGTAGTCAAAGGTAAAATATCCAATAGTAAGGGAGATAAAAGGATAGGGCTGCTGAAATCACAGCCAGAGTCTTAATGGAATTTTCCACAGAAAACTACCAAGGAGAAGATAATGTTCATGGCAGACAGAAGATGATAGATCTGCTAATAAAGAAACTTCTCTGATAAAGCAGGGTGCCAAGATGCATAATCATCACACCATTTATTGAGTATGTGCAGACACAAATATCAGAGACAACAGACATCAGAGATCATTAGGCCTAGAACACATTTCAGAATAAAACTAATCTTATGCAATATTGCTAACTAGACTTTTTTTAAACTGATCTTTCCTGAGGTAACTGTTGCCTGAAAAGGATAATCTGAAGCTTCCTCCTAGCCTTGGATCCTGACTAGATCTTGCCTTTTCCCCCCTCTCACTCTGAAGTTTAGATTTTAAACAAAAACACGCTGTATAGCTATAGACAGACACAGATATAGCTAAATAGCAGCTGTTAAAACTGAGTTTAAAAAAACCCCAAAGCACGACAGAATAAATTCAATCTTTAAGCAGAGAATCCTCGGGTTATAAGTGCAATTGGGACAGGGATTGTGTGTGATCACCAAGCACGACAACATGTGATCACATTGCTTAGCAACAGCAATTCTAATTGCTGTTGTAACCCCAAGACATATAAATCATTAAATGGAAAGTGGTGGGAGTCCCAGATAAAGAAAGGGAGGGAGTGCCACTGAGGAAGCCAGGAAGGCCCAGTGCAGATTGTGTCAGAGGCTGGGAAGGACTTGAAGCAGGCTCAGGTGAGCTGGGGGAGGCCTGAGAGGACCTGCTGAAAGGGGGCTGTTGAAGGAAGAGACAACTTTGCTTGCGGCTTCTCCACTTTTGCTTGTAGAAGCTGGCAAGGAAGATCGCAAATGGCGATCATGTCAGCAAGGCTCCTTGTGATGTAATTGAGAGCCAGGCACCTAAATGATAAGAAAAAATTATGCGATCCCACATTAGAAAAATCCTAACATAAAGCTACATATATCTTTCACATTAAAAAATTCCACTCTGCTAACGTACTCTATAATGCTACAAGTAACTTTGCAGACTAGTAGGAATACTTAACTTTAGGCCTGTAATGCTTATGACTAGGACACACCCCCTTATGTGAGGCATGACCAATTCCAGCTCATATCTGTCCAAGCACTGAGTGCTCTGATATGGAACTGTGGAAAAAATTCAAAAGTTATGTCAAAAAAAATTTTGGGGGAAAATTTGCAAATAAAACACATCAGTGCAGACATAAAATCAAATTATATTTAAATAGGAGTTAGTTAGAAAATTCTCTGCAGACAATCAAACGGTATATGGCTTAGTGTGTATAACATATTATAACATATATAACGTATACATATTATATATTAACACATGTATATTATATTACACACACACACACATACACATACATATATACATACTGCTCAAAAAAATAAAGGGAACACTTAAGCAACACAATGTACTATATTTAATAGTAGGATGTCTTATTTTCTGTTCCCTTTATTTTTTTGAGCAGAATACACACACACACACACACACACACACATATACACACACACACACACACACACACACACACACACACACACATATATATATATATATATATATATATATATATATATATATATCCATGCATGCCCTAATATATGAAGAAGGTATGGAGAGATATAATAGATTATATTCACATAAGCTACAATTAATTAGATTTTTCTTAATTACTAGATTTACTTTTTATCCAGGAATTTATTTGATTTACACAAGGAGCTCCTTGAGAAATCAGAAATAAATGTAACATGAACGATAAGAATCAGGAAAAAATAGCAAAAACATACTGATAAAATGTTTAGCCAATAGTTATGAATAAGCAGCATCTAGAAAATTGCATTTACAATGCTGAAAAGATGTGATATACCATTAGATCCATCTTTATATTATTGTAATACTAAAGAAAATGTTTCCCAATTCAACACCAAGAAAACAACAGCCACATTTTTTAAACAGGTGACATGAAAAATCCTAGAATTGAAGAAGAAACCTAAAAGTTCCAGAATATAAGGTGAAGTGCCTCCCCACTTGAGTATTTGAGGTATACTGCCATGCCTGGCATGATATCTGGTATTGGTTTACTCTGGATCAATACATAAATAAGAGCACACTCCTTTTTTTACTGCATGAGGAAAAAGATTTGCAAAGCACGTGACAAGCTCTGTACCTTAGATCTGTTTGCTCAGCGGCCTGAGGATTTGACTGAATAAAGAAAGAATAGAGAAAGATGCCGCAGCAGCATTGTTAATCACTGAAAAGATCCAGGGCACAGGGTCATATAATACAAATGTGTGGAAATGCATTTATTTATCATGTACAAACTTGGAGGTTAGTATGGAAGTATAGTACAGAAATGTACATATTTCACATAATGTAAGCATGGCTCCTATATAAGTTAAAGCCTCAATATTCCCTTTTTCAGAAATTAAGCACTGATCATACTTGTTCTAAATCAATTACATCGGGATCACATGATTCTGTTCCCCTTCAATAGTTGTTTTGCCTATTTTCTTTCCTAACTTTTTTTTTGGCCCATCTTCTTTCTCTCAACAGGGGTACACCAGCCCATCTAACATCTCCTCACACATACCTATACACATAACCTTTTCTGTAAAATGAGGTAGCTCTCTTTGTATAGAGAGGAAAAGAGGCTACTCCTTTTTAGTTGCTCTACGTTTGCTTTGCCTGTTCTTCACTTAATAAAGGAGTTTTTTTTCCATTTCCACTCTCCATCAACATTTGAACAAATCCTTTTTCGATAAAGAGCAAGGAAAAACACTTGCAAATTTAGCCAAACTCCTCTGAGTAGCTCATCTTGTGATACAAATGCAGTTATTTTTATTCTATTATTTTCACTCTTAAAATTTCAGATCGCATATCATATTTTTATTCAACTCGATGGATGGCCTCACCCAGGAACTTCATGTAGTTGTTAAACAGGACTAAGGACAAGGTGGAGCCTGTGAGATCTTGTAAACTGTGGGCTAGAGCAGGGGTCACCAACCCCCAGTCCATGGACCAGTATTGGGCCGCGGCATACCAGCAACCAGTACGCACAAACAAGCAAAGCTCCATCCGCGAGATGCAGGCAGCAGACAAAACCACGCACGCTCTGGTCCATGGAAAAACCTTTCTCCACAGAACTGGTCCCCGGTGCCCAAAACATTGGGGACCTCTGGGCTAGACTTTTCCTCCTGCACCAACATAGCTTGGAAGCAATCTTGGAGAAAAGTGGACCACAACAATGTGCCTTCTACTTCCCTAATCTGATCCAGAAGGATACACTGTGACTGGTACTGAAGTCTGTTTATATTATTATCCTAGCAATTAAAACAACCAAAACGATGCTTATATATGCAGATATCACCAAATGGAGTATGGAAAAATCAAATTTAAGCTAAAGTTTCCGGGATTTGATTTTAACCACACAACCATCATTTCCAGAGACAACATCACAAATCACTTTGAAGTCCTGAACCTCACTGATCAAGCACCAGAGGAACTGTGGAATGAACTTAAGGAAGTCGTCAAGGACGAATATCAAACGACATTGCCAAAGATTAAGAAATGGAAGAAAGATGTCAGAACAAAATGCTGAAATTGCTAAGATTAAAAGAAGACAAAAATTTCTACTGCAAACTAGTCCCTACTAGTAATCTGACAATAATAAGCAAGGTGCAACCTATACTAGATAACATAGGAAATTCAGGGGGGACCAAGTTAGATTTTGTTTTGTCTCAATGAGAATGCTGCAAATTGTAATGAAACAAGGTTTGATTTCATTAAACCAGAACTCAACTGAAGATGGCACTTTTTTCTTGCTGTTGCATAAAATACACTCTGCTGGAATGCATACAATACTTAATTCCTATCTCAGTCATAGTGATTTGCCTTCAAACTATGACATCTAATATCATGGACAACCTTCAGACAGAACTAAAAACAAATAAAATTTCTTCTGTTCTGAGTAGTAAGGAAACAAGAAGAAACCTGATTGTTTTACACATAATTTATGACATACATATATTTTAAATCTGGTGATAATTTAATATTGAAACACAAGTGTTATCATGACGTCCATATCATAATTAAAAATTTAGACTTTGATAATATAACATGGAAGGTGTTTCAGATTTATTGAGCAGATGTGCATACAAATACAACTTATTCACTATTCAACAAATGGTGTCTCTCTACCAGGAGTAAACATATGATGCCCTCTGAATATTTTGCATTACAACTCCAACTCTCAGTCAACATGATTTATAATCTAGGATTATGTCAGTTATTATCCAAAGCATCTAGATAACACCAGATTGTCAATTCTTGATCTACAGAATATGCCATAAGACTCACATAAAGACTTATTAATGCAATAATTTATAACCAAACCTCCAGGATCAATTGTGGTCATAACTCAAGCACTATCTGTATGAGTACTTTTATCAATCAACTATTAATCATACATCTACGTAAACTTATGACTTGACAGAAAATTTCAACATAAAGCCTCATTGAGGTTCATTCACAAAAGGGAATGACAGGAAATGTCATAAGGAATGCTTCAAGCAATAAAAAAGTTGTCTGCCAGTGAGGTTTTTCAATGCAATCCAAGAAACATTAAACACCCATTTTCCACATTAATCAGTTATTTTACAACTTTTATAGAATTTTGAAGAACATCCAATGAAAAGCTCATGTATTAAGCCAAAGGCTCAGTTAATGGAAAAATATCACTTTTTATTTTTTGGTTTTGTGAAACAAAGCAAAATATTCTTAAAGAAATTTAAACATCTCAAAAGCAATTTTTCACCAGGATTTATAAAATGTTACAATATAGTTAATTAGTATAATGTTCACAGGTAAATACAGTTCCAGGCACATTTATCTGGAAAAAATATCTCAAAAAATGTAGAGGATTTATTTCTGAATAAATAAAGAAAAAACAATCATTGTCTTACAAGAATACTTCTGAAAAGTCAAAACATTGAACATTGGAGTCTTGCAGTTTGTTACTATGCAAGACACATGAACATTACAAATAATAAAAAATCAATAGCTTTGTATATATGTTATATTTTTTTAAAAAAGAGAAAGAATTGAAAAACTTTTAAAAAAGAAAATGCCAAAAGACAATTCTTGGAAAATCTCAGATACCTAGCTGCCAGAAAATTTAAAATATTTATATAGCAGCCTGTAAAGAACTGGCTTTTGCAGACTTTAATTCCTGTGAATTTGAAGCAATTCTCCATATGGAGTACACAAATACTTTCTCCATTGTTGTCCAAATATGCTGGGACATACTTGGACAACATAGTTTAAATTCCCAGCCAATATAGCTGGGTGCTGGAAATGTTGGGAATTACAGTCCATCCCAATTGGAACTGGGAAAAGTCAATTCAGGCTATGCCTTTTTGTGAGAGTGATGGCCCGCTTAGTATTACCACAACATGAAAAAGCAGATGTCTTTAGTTTTCAAT
The DNA here is from genome assembly GCF_947247035.1 of Vipera ursinii. Taxonomy (NCBI): domain Eukaryota; kingdom Metazoa; phylum Chordata; class Lepidosauria; order Squamata; family Viperidae; genus Vipera; species Vipera ursinii. The sequence continues at coordinate 222,115,547 of NC_139512.1, read as the reverse complement.
CACAAGACTGGAGACTAGACAGGGAAACAACAAAAAAAAGACTTAGACAAGGCAATGACAAGTCATTTCTGTACTGCTGCCAAGTTAACTATATGATTGTGTTTCTTAAGTGACTAGGACTTAGGTTAGATTGCTTGTAACAAAGGTGGAACTATCTTGTTCACATCTATACAATATACAAACAGAAGGTGGTTTATGCTTCTTTTTCTGAAATAGACACAGATGAATCTCAGTATTTGAGACCACAGTCTCACTTCCAGATAACTGAATACCAATGGGTGTGATTCCAAAGAGTGAAGTCAAGCACTTATGTTACAGCAGACTTCTGCAGCCTTTTTAATGGGCTTGTGTTTCATATAGATCAGGGGTGTCAAACTCAATTTCATTGAGGGCTGCATCAGCATTGCAGTTGCCCTCAGGGGGCCGGGTGGGTATGGCCAGGATAGGCGTGGCCTACTGGGTGGGCGTGGCTAGAGTGTGTATGGGCTACTGGGTGGGCGTGGCCAGCTCTACATCGTTCTCATCAAGGGTGCCTATGGGGGCCTGGGCAGGAGTGGGACAGATCTGAGGGTCTCTGGCAGAAGGAGGGAGGGTCTCTGGGCCAGGGCCAAGGCAGTGGGGGCCATTCCCTCACTGTTTCCAGGATGGCTTTGTGGGCCGCACCCGGCCCCCGGGCCTTGTGTTTGACATGTCTGATATAGATGCTTTTAAACACACACACACAATCCTAAGAGGGCAAAATTAAAATTAATGCACAAATATTCATGTCAGACGTTTTGTTTACAAAAACTTTGAAGGCAGATATGAAACTCCCATCTACTTGGCCCAAATGCAAGCCATACCAGTATATATACAAAGGTCAATTCCCATTATGAGAATATATACTATGCATACCGATTAGGATGGTGCCTAGCTGTAAGGTTTTTAGAATATCCCATCAGACCTTTCCACAAATCTTCTGAATTCCAGATAAGTGGAAAGCCACTACTGGACAACAAAGACTTTTCAAAGACTTTGGAAAAGATGCCACAAGCTTGCCTTAGCGGTTAAGTGCCTAAAAAAGACAAAAAAGATCTTTACGGGTCAAACACTCGGAAAAGAAAGCCAAACGACAAAGAAAAACGAAATCACATAAGGCTTTTTCTATGGAAGTTGATGCAGCGAAAGCCCACCACAAATTCAACTGGAGCCCCTGCCATTACCGAACGCAGTGGAAACAAGCCAAGCCAAGTTACAAACGCGGTTAGCTTTTTTTTTTTTTAAAAAAAAGGCTATTTTATCCGGAAAGCCTCCAACTCTTTGAATCCTTTCCGAGTTTCCTTCCCACAGTTAACACCGCGCTGAAAGGCTACTTTTAATGTCGCCGGGTCGTGGGTCTCTCCCCGCCTTCCAAGTTTTGGAGCGGATGGATGGCGGCCAAAGAACTCGCCGAGCAAAAAACGCGAAAGTGGCGGCCGGAGCAAACAAAAGAAAAGCCCACAGCTGAGATTCCCTCCTTGAGCTTCCCTCCCCCCCCCAGCCCCTCGGGCGGCGAACAAAGGGCCTCACCGAGGACGACCCCGGCATCGGCGGCGCCCTTCTCCTCCCCCGCCGCCGCCGCCCCGAGAGCCGCTCCCACTTACAGGATGGTGGTCTGCGGGGCCACGGCCGGGACGCTCTCCAGCATGAGGTGCATGCAGCGCACCGTGGTGCGGAAGCAGAGGCAGCGGCTGGGGCACCACACGTTCCCCCGCTGAAGCGGCGACTGCGGGGAGGCCAGCGGCAAGAGGAGCAGGAGCAGCGGCAGCCCGCGGCGGAATCCCGGGAGGCTCGCGCCCGCCCTGAGCCCCGCCATGCCGCCGAGCGCCAGCACCGGAGAGACTGCCGGGGGGGGGGGGGCGAGGAGAGGCGGCGGCGGCAAACCTCGCGCTGTCCGACTACCCCGCTCGCAGCGCTGGCTGGGCGAGCCGCGGACGGAGAGGCTGGGGCTGCGGCGGCGAGCACCTCCCCAGCGCTCGGCCCGGAGAGGGAGGAGAGCGGGGAGGCTGCTGATGGGACCGCCCCCCCACCCCCGGCTAGCCTGGCCCTGCGGTGGATTCCCCTCCGCTCCTCCGCCTTGAGTGGAGCTGGCCTTGCCTTTGGTCCCGTTCCTCTCTCCCTCAGGAACAGCCCTCGCGGAAGGCACGGAAGAGCCCGGCGGCGGCCAGCCCCACCCCCACCACCCCCGCTTGCTGCTGCTGCTGCTTTCCCGCCAGTTGTGAGGAGGGCGAGCGCTGGGAAGATGGGATGCGGCGCAAAGGAGCTCCCCTTCCCTTTCTTGAGGGGAGGACCGCTGAGGCAATGAACAGAGAGATTCATAGGACTGGAAGGGATCTTGGAGGTCTTCTAGTCCAACCCCCCCCCCCCAGCTCAAGGCAGGAGACCTTATACCAGTGATGGCAAACCTTTTAGAGAACGAGTGCCCAAACTGCAACCCCAAACCCACATGTATCATGGGGGGGGGCCTGGGGGGGCGTGGCCCATTGGGTGAGCATGGCTGCAGTGGAAATGGCAGACTGGGTGGGGCTAAAAAGTTCAATCAATTCCAACTTTGGGAGATCTTTTTTTTTCCTGAGAGAAGTTGAAATTGATTGATGGATTGAACCTTTTTTTTGCACATGGTGGTGGAGGCCTAAAATGAAAAGGTTTTATAAAACCCAGCTGAAGGCATAAGACTGAGGCGATGGCGCGAGTGTCCACAGAGAGGGCTCTCCATGCCACCTGTGGCATGCATGCCATACGTTTGCCACCACGGCCTTATACCATTCTGGTCAAATAGTTGTCCAGCCTATTCTTGAAAACCTCCAGGGGGGGAAGCCTATTCCATTGAACTTTCCCGGGAAAACTGGGAAAGGGTGGACAACTTTTCTTTCCCGGCCCCGCTCTTGCCTGGACAACTTCTCTCCCAGTCTTTCTGTTTTGTGCCGCTACGATGGCGGGAAGAGGAAGTCCCTTAGTTCATGGTGATTGAATGGAAGGGTTTGGGTGTGTGTAGATGTGTCTGCGTGTCCCAATAGAATAAAAGAGACTCCTCACACTAGAAAAAAATGCCTCCAAGCCTCTTGGTGATATGATTTCCATCCATGTTTTGGCTTCAAAGACTATTTTTCAAATCCTGTAAAGATGCTTCCTTGGGAACCTTTTTTATCAGTTCTTGGGACTTGGAGTTAGAATGAAAGTAGATGACTTTGGCTCCTGCTTATAAAGTAGGTTTGATGAGGCCTCCTACCTTGTTTGATGCTTCCATTCCTTGAAAGAAAAGCTGTGGCTACAGAGAACCAAAGCTCCCTCGACATTAAACAATCAAGATAGTTTTCATTCTTCCAGTTATTATGGTAATCTTGTATGAGTCAATTCCTTGCTGCTACATCAGGGGTCCACAACTTGTGGGCCACGGCCCACTACTGGGCCATGGTCGCTTGGCCACCAGGCCGTGTGAAGGGATGGCCAGTGCATGTGCACACGGTAGCGCTACTCCACCCCCAAGCGTCCTACCTAGCACCGCCCCATTGGCAGCACTTGCACCCGCACAGCCCCATTTGAATGTGTGCATGCACTCATGTGTGGCCCATTAGTGTACACATGCACAGGGTTCATTTTTGCATGTGCACACATGTGGCCCATTTGCATATGCACACGTAGTGGTGCCTGCTTCCCTTTCCGGGCCGCCAAATCAAAAAGGTTGGAGACCTCTGTACTAGGTGGTAGAGAAAGTGAGAGATTGCGAGAGTGGCTGAGAAACTGTCACAGTATGTTGAAAATGAAGATCACATGACCCAAGCAGCAGTCCAATAAAGCAGCAGCAGCCGGTAGCACTGAAGCAGCCCCAACTTCCCCAAATTTCATTCAATGAGGAAACATGGGTCCCAGATTTTGAACACATTCTATAAGTTAGCCCATTTGAAATAACTTGGTTGAAAAATTGATGCATTGATTCACCCAGTTAAAGATCAGGACAGTGTGGCTTTTAGTAATATATAGGTTGTGCGAAGATGGAACAAGGAGCTGAAAGCTCCCCATTTACCAAACAACAAAAGTAGGATTTGTCCATTTTTCAGATGGGGACCTTTCAGTTCCTTGTGTTGTGATTCAGGGTCAGCCTGTGGGTTCGGCAGTTGGGTCGGACGACTCAGAGGAGGAGGAGGGGGGTGTTGAAGACCTTGCTGAGGGGGTTGAAGATCTTGCTGATGAGAGCCCTCAGCCAGGCCCCTCCCACTTGGTCACCACGGAGACCCAGCTGTGTGAGCCTGACAGCGTGGATGAAGATGACCCACAGCTGGCCCTGTTCAAGGACGCCCAACGCAGGAGGCAGTCAAGTAGGAGTAAACAGAGGAAGGCAATGGGGCTCCTCGGAAGGAGGCAGAGAGAAGCCACGCCCTGAACTCTATATAAGGGGAATGTGTGGGAGGGCTGGTTTGCTGAAGGCAACTGCTTAGATAGTTCCTGTTTCTTAAAGCTCCTGTTTCTTGGTTCGTGTCTTGTTTGTTTTTGTAGCTATAAATTTGGCAGGCGTAATTCCAGCCTCTTGCCTTCTTGTAAAAGGGGTTGTCCCTGCCTTTTCTGCAGGGCCGGTAGCAGGCTGGTACAGAACACCTTGTTCCATCTTTGAACGATTCTAAATCTGTTCTTCTCCACGTTAAGGCTAAGGTTTCTTAAAGAAATTCAGGAGAAGCCATAGCACTTCCAAAAATACAACCGGAAATATGAATCAGTATGTAGACACCTTCACCATAATAAAAAAGGACCAATTACAGAACATTCATAGAACCATCAATAACATTTTCAAAAGAACCCAGTTTACTAGAGAAGAAGAAAACAACAACTCGCTACCCTTCCTGGACATCCTGATCAGCAGAGACCACAATGGCAAACTAAAAATGCAAGTCTACAGAAAAACCACCCATACTAACCAGGTACTCCACTACCAAAGCAAGAACCCCACCTCCCACAAGAGAAGCTGTGTAAGGACTTTGTTTAAATGAGCCCAAACACACTGCAGCAACCCAGAACAGCAGAAAAAGGGAATGGAGCATTTATACAACACATTCCAACAAAATGGATACCCACACAACTTTATCAAAAAGTCCCTGACCACTCAACCCAATACAGCATAACCAACACAAACCCTAAAAAGAATTACACTGCCATACATGAAGAATATCTCAGAAACCACCAACAGACTACTATAACTATATGTAATCAGCGTAGCACGCAAGCCAACTAAAGCCCTTCAAAACATCTAAGCAAACCAAAAGATCCAGCAACCCCTACCCACCAAAAAAACAGGAGTCATCTACAACATACAATGTAAGAACTGCAGCAACCACTATGTAGGACAAACAGGCAGAAGACTGGGAGAAGGCATCCACGAGCACCAAGTAGCAGTCAGAAGGTATGATAAAAATTCTTTAATTTCAAAACATATAGACAGATTTAACCATAGTTTTAATTGGGAAAATGTGACAATTCTAGACCAGGCCAAGTCCAAAAATGCCAAGTAATTTCTAGAAGCTTGGCACTCTGACAAATTAGCCATCAATAGACACATAGACATTAACACGTCTATAGACTATAAAGAGATAATCAACCAGTCCAAAAGGGAACAAAAAGACCTCTCCATCTCTCCACCAACAGTCCGCACCCAGTTCAGCATAGATTAACTCCAAGGTCACCTTCAGACCAACAATTAAATAAACAAAACACCAATCAAGAAACTGCCAAAGAGTCAACAATAAACAGCCCAATCGAAGAATCTTTAAAACCACCTACACTGACAGACAAGCCACCGGAATATAAACTGACAGCAAACGGCACTCCTTACTAGCACTGATGATGTTACCTAGTTTGGGTAATGAAACATTTGCAAGGGAACAAGGACCCCTCAAACTCCGGAGAATCATGCCTGAATAAAAGGATTCCTGCTTCTCAGCTCTTGAGGAAAAAGTTGGCAGTGGTGGCCTCTGAGCTATTAAAGAGCCTCCTCAGGATCCCTTCAGTCGGGGGGGAAATGCAGCCAGGTGCTGTGGGCACAAATGCACTTTCAGAAGCTTCCCTTGAGACATGCTAGAAAATCAGCTTCTAACATTGCCTTTATTTTCAGAAAGGGTTGGATATCTCTGCATTGGTAGGAAACATCTTAGTTTTAGAAACTGCCCAGTCTACCAAGGTGAAGGTAGCTGTGAAGCAGGTATTCTGTGAATAAATAAGCAAAGGCTGCCATGGCAGTCATTTCCCATGCATTGCATGCTATCCAAATTCCATAGGTGCAAAGGAAAAAATGCTTATCTCTGCATTACATTCATGCAGCAACAAGCTGGAGTTGTTGGCTTACCTTCACCATTCACCCAGATTTTCTTAAGCCTGGCTCCGGCTACAACTATTCCTATGAACTGAGGAGGAATACATGTTGCAAGGTACATGGCATATTCATTTGCCAAGTTTCCTTTTAAAGGAAGTCCAATATGGAATACGTGCCAAAATGATTAGAGAAGTGATGTTTCAAAAAAAATGTTTTTTTTAATTGAAAAGTTTTATCATACATTTTATCTTTAACAATCCCCCCTAACCCTCCCCTATCCCTCCCTCCCTACCCCTCCCCCATCCCCCCCCGACTTCCCAGAGCTAAGTACAAGGTATAAAGAACAAAAAAAAACCAATCGTAAACATTCATATGCTAACAACCATAAACTCTAAAATCCATCTCTCTCTAGCTCATATAAGGTAATTACAAACACTATTAATATAAGATATATAAAAAAGGAAAAGAGAAAAAAAGAGGAGAAAAAAAAGGAAGACTTATTCAAATGCTACATGAAACTTCTTAGTCCCATATTTGTTCTGGATATACTCGATCCATTTTCTCCACTCCATAACATAACGTTCTTGCGAGTGATCTTTCAAATAGGCCGAAATCTTTGCCATCTCTGCCAGGTCAGAAACCTTTAAAGTCCATTCTTCTACAGTCGGCAGTTCCTCCTTCTTCCAATATTGGCCTATTAAGAGTCTTGCTGCCGTAATTAAATTCAACGTTTCAAAAAAAAATGTTGACTTGAAAGATTTTCCTATACATATGAACATGATTGAGTTAATATGTTTTACTCAGGATCCCTACTCTGCACAAATATTTGAACTACATTATTTGATCTAAAAAAAATCAGCTATTTTATGAGGTTTGATCATTATACTGAAAGAATGAAGGTTCTAATATACAGAAAAAATGATGCTTATGTTCTGTACCAGCCTGCTACCGGCCCTGCAGAAAAGGCAGGGACAACCCCTTTTACAAGAAGGCAAGAGGCTGGAACTAAGCCTACCAAATTTATGGATACAAAAGCAAACAAGACACGAACCATGAAACAGGAGCTATTCAAGCGGTTGCCTTCAGCAAACCAGCCCTCCCACGCATTCCCCTTTTATACAGTTCAGGGCGTGGCTTCTCTCTGCCTCCTTCCGAGGTGCCCCATTGCCTTCCTCTGTTTGCTCCTGATTGACTGCCTCCTGCGTCGGGGGTCCTTGAACAGGGCCAGCTGTGGGTCATCTTCATCCACGCTGTCAGGCTCACACAGCTGAGTCTGCGTCGTGACCAGGTGGGAGGGGCCTGGCTGAGGGCTCTTATCAGCAAGCTCTCCAACCCCCTCAGCAAGCTCTTCAACACCCCCCTCCTCCTCTGAGTCGTCCGACCCAACTGCCGAACCCACAGGCTGACCCTGAATCACAACAGCTTATTGGAATTTTGGAAATTATCTTAGCCAGTCAGCAATAAAATATTATGCAGTTATTACTTATCATTTCACAGTTTTTACAGCAATCACCTGAAAACAAATCATGCAAGTCTGAAACAGCCAAAGTTGCCTGGAGTGCATCCCCCCCCCACATAATCATTTAACTGTGGTAAATTTTCTGTCTCCACTTCTGGCAATAGCAAAGCTTGTCTTTCAACCATGGAGATAGCAAGGATCTTTAGATATCTGCAGCAGAAAACATAAGCAAAGAGGTGGCATGTTTTATGTAATTTACATTTAATGACTTAAAATTATGCATAGTATGCCATGAGAAACATCATGAATCCACTTCCAGAGGCAAAGCTGTTTGCTTTTCAGGAGTGGAGGTGGGGGTGTTTATCTGATTTTGTTTATTTTATTTATTAAAGAAATGTATATACTGTAGCACCCAATTCACAATAGGTGACTCCAGATGGCTTATAAATATTTTTTAAAAAACACCTCACCCCACACCCCATGGCAGCAAAAATACAAATTAACTACTTGATTGGCTCTATCTCCATTTCTGGTCCCCAGGCCTGCTGACAAAACCAAATTTTAGGGCCTTTCTAAAAAGCAACAGTGTACCTTGCGAGGAGGGGAATTATGTTCCATAAGGAAGAAGCCACTTTTTCTGTGGCCCCGCCAGATAACAATACCTAATTGACAGGATCCATTACATATTCTGCCTTCCTGTCCTGGTGGGTTAGATAGATGTAATAGGGGAGAGGCCATCCTTCAAATAGCCTGGCCTCAAGTTATGTAGGGCTTTGAAGCTAAGAATGCAAATTGTATGTCCACACAGAGGTTGTATACATCACGTACAGAGCTACACTGAAGAAGGGCAATGTGGAAACCACCCAATCACCATGGACTTAGCTAATTTAGAAATCTTCACATAGAACAAAGATCTTTGAATATTTAGCTTGGTAAACAAAACTTTTCAAGATTCAACAGCAGTCGGAAACTTTGTGAGTGTCTTCAGCAGGCATTCAGTGTTTTACACTAACACTACAGCGTTCCGTGCGCCTTTGGCGTCTAGTCATGCTGGCCACATGACCACAGAGACATCCTCGGACAAGCGCTGGCTCTTCAGCTTTGAAACGGAGATGAACACCAGCCCCTAGAGTCAGAAATGACTAGCACGCATGTGCAGGGGAACCTTTACCTTTACCTTTACAGCTGCCATTGCAAGGTTAAGATTGAAAGCTGCGCTTGTACATGTATATCTGTAGCTGCTCCTGTCTTTAATTCCATTTGTCTTCCAAAACAATGCCTTTATCCAGCTTAGGTGACATTCCATTCATTCATCAGAAAATATTGTGCTGTTATGTACAAAATGCCATAAAGTCTAATAATGTTGCTGGGTTACTGCATACTTTATCTTCTGATGATTGTGCAATATGCAAGGTTGCCAATGGTGCTATTTGTATAAGTGTACTGAACAAATCTTAGCAGATGTTATAGTTTTATACTTAACTTTATATATAATCTGTTGGCAGTGGAAAAGGAGAAGTTGACTCCTGTTTTCTGTGGGAGTGAGAAGCAACATGATATACTTTTATGCTGAACAATCTTAAATAATAATACTGGAAAGGCCTAATTTACAACTGGACCTATATGTCAATGCTGCTAACATTGGATGTTTTTGCATTGACAACAGATGGAAATGTAGCCATTTTCTTCTATTCGCTTTTAGAATTAGATCACGCTGGGGAGGGGAGGATGTGAATGAGCATCCAGCTAGACATAACAATACCTCCTATGACAGGGATGATGAAGGAGAGAACAACCCGATGGTGAGTCAACACGTTCCACCTTTCTCACTACCTGCCAAACTCATAATCCCTAAGATGGGAGCACAAGCAGAATTGAAAGTGCTAGTTGACTCTGGATGCTCCCAGTGCGTTATTAGCTTGTCATTTGCCATGAAAATGGGCATACGAGCAAGGCTGCTCTCCAAACCCTTGACATTTGAGCAAGACAATGGCTCCCTAGCAAGAACTTTACTCCCACAATTGACTGAACCCTACATTTAGAAATAGGTGAGCCCTGGGAGTTCATTCGTTTCCTGGTGGCTCCGAAAATGACTGAGGTTGTAATCCTAGGATTAGCCTGGTTGGACAAATGGAAGCCATTTATCTGGTAGGAGAAGGGAATGAGGACTGTGAGGTTACCTATAGGACCCAAGCGCCCCCCCCCACTTATTTCAATGGATGCTACAGTAGACTTTATCCCACCCAATGAGCACATGGGTGCCCTATCGCAACCAGGCAAACCACTCATCCCCAGTCAGTATCAGGACCTAGCGGAGGCATTTAGTGAGAAAGAATGTGATGCCCTGCCTCCCTACTGACCCAATGATTGCTCCATCAAACTGTTACCAGGAGCCAAACTCCCACGACCGAGAATGTATGCTATGTCCCCCCTTAAAAAGGAGGAGATGCAGCAATATGTGGACAAAGACCTAGCAAGGGGATTTATTGGATGGGCCAAGTCTGCTGTTGGAGCCCCAGTGTTGTTTAAAGAAAAGAAAGACTGGTCTTTTCGTCTCTGCATAGATTATAAAGGTCTGAATGCAGTGAGTGTGGAAAATAAATACCACTTCCCCCTCCTGAAGGACTTACTAACCCACCTGGCAAAGGGGAGTGTCTTCACTAAGTAAGACCTGAGAGAGGCATATTACCAGGTGAGGATAAAGGAGGGAGATGAGTGGAAGATTGCTTTTAACTGTCCCATGGAGAGCTATCAATTCAAAGTCATGTCATTTGGACTACAGGGGGCTTCAGCTGTCTTCATGCAGCTGATTAATCAGGTCCTACATGACCATTTATACAAAGGGGTTCTGGTGTATCTTGATGATGTCCTGATATACAGCACAAATATGACTGATCATGTAAAACTAGTGAGAGAAGTGTTAAAGAAACTGTTGAATGCCAAACTTTATGTCAAACTATAAAGTGTGAGTTTCACCAGACCCGATTAGATTATCTTGGCTATAGAATTTCCAACAAGGGCATTGAAATGGACCCAACCAAAGTGAAAGCCGTAATTGAATGGCAGCCCCCAAAGACTCGCAAGCAGCTTCAGACCTTCCTAGGATTCGCCAACTTCTACCGTCAATTCACCCCCTCCTTTGTTGAAATTGCCCTACCCCTCATGGAATTACTAAAAACAGCCAAAGAGGGAGGGAAGCCGTGACCAGGCCAACCACTAGCATGGACTGTGAGCTGTCAGAATGCTTTTGAGAACTAAAAAAGACTATTTGATGTTGAACCAGTCCTAAAGCATCCTTGTCCAGAGAAGCCCTTTGTAATTCAAGCCAACGCCAGCGACATGGCTGTCGGAGCTGTACTATTGCAAAAGAACCAAAGTGGGACCCTACAACCCTGCATCTACACCTTTACTGAGTGCGAGAGGAAGTGGGCTATGTGGGAAAAGAAGGTTTTCACAATCCGCGGGGCTCTATTAAACTGGAGGCGCTATCTAGAAGGGAGCAGGGTGCCTTTTGAAGTATGGACTGATCACAAAAATCTAGAAGCACTGAAAACTCCCCGTAAATTGTCCCCGAAACAAGTGCAATGGGTGCAGTACTTTAACAGTTTTAGCTTCACTCTAAAGTATATACCGGGAGGGAAAAACTTCCTAGCTGATGCTCTATCCAGACTGCCCCAGTACAAAAGCCAGCATGAAGAAGTTAATGAGGCAATTATCTCAAATCCACAAGCTGCTGCTCAACTCACAGAGCACAGAGCGCCTAACCTTGATGACCTTGGAGCAAAGAAAATAAAACAAGAGCTCCTCCCCAATCAATGGTTAAGGGACAATCAAACCTCCCTAACTTGCTGGGATGCTTTGGCTTACAAGGGGGGGGAGGTTATCCTTGCCAGAGACCCTCCGCCTTAATGCTCTCTGACACGGCTATAACATAAAACAGCCTGTGCACTTTGGATATTTAAAAACTCTACACCTCATTCGCTGGCAATTCTGGTGGCCAGGATTAAAACGTGATGTGGAAAACTATGTGCCGAGTCGTGCTGTATGTACCAGCATGAAAAGAATTCCAGGAAAAAGCCCTGGGTTATTGCAGCTGGTGGCAGACCCTTCTCAACCATGGGAAGAAATTGTTATAGATTTTATAGTAGAGCTACCTGAAAGTAGAGGAAATACAGTCATCTGGACTGTGATAGATCTGTTTTCAAAGCAGGCTCACTTCATCACCTGCAAAGGGCTCCCATCCGTCCAAGGGCTGACTAAATTGTTTTTGAAACACATCTACCAGCTGCATGGCGCACCTAAATGAATAATTTCAGACAGTGGGGTACAGTTCACAGCTAAGGTTTGGAGAACCTTTCTTAAACTAATTGGATCATCTCAAGGTCTATCATCTGCTTTTCATCCTTCTACTAATGGGGTGGCTGAATCCACTAACTCCATGGTGGAGCAATATCTCAGATGCTATGTTAGCTACCAACAAACAAACTGGACTGACCTCCTCCCTTTTGTAGAGGTGGCTTACAATAACTCTGTTCACAGCAGCACCGGCTTCACACCTTTTAGAGTAGCCACAGGAAAAAAGTTCAGCCCAATACCCAAATACCACCAGATGCCCTCCACTTCTCAGACACTTGATCAGTGGGTGAGAAGAAGTTTGGAAAGCCACAAAAACTGCTTTAAAAAAAGGCTTCCAAGACCTATAAAAAGCAGGCAGATTTTAAAAAGGGCTCCTCAAAGAACATTCCAAGTTGGGGAAAAGGTTTATCTGTTGACTAAATACTTACGGCTCAAATTACCCAGTAGGAAATTAGGACTGAGGTTCTTGGGGCCTTTCCCCATTGTAAAGATCATTAACCCAGTCACAGTGGAATTAAAACTCCCTAAACTCTTAGGAAAAGCTCACCCTGTTTTCCATTGCAGCCTGCTGAAACCTTTTTGGGGTTCCACCTTAAGACCTCCCCCTAAGAAGGCATCTGGAACCCTCATAGTGGCAGGACAGACTCACTATGAAGTAAAGCTTATTCTTAATTCTAGAATTTTTAAAGGGAAACTGCAATACTTAGTACAATAGAAAGGATATTTGTTGGCTGAAGCCACTTGGGTGAAGTCTAGTGATGTGAAAGCTGACAGACTCATTGATAGGTTCTATAAGAAACACCCTACTAAACCAAGAAGCAATCCCTAACCTGTGCTTTTGTTTATATTACAGGATTTGTCCTTTTTGTAAGGCGTGGTGGTGGATGTCAATGCTGCTAACATCGGATGTTTTTGCATTGACAACAGATGGAAATGTAGCCATTTTCTTCTATTCACCTTTAGAGTTAGATTATTCTGGGGAGGGGGGGGATGTGAATGGGAGTCCAGCTAGACATAACAACACTGAACCTAGCATGAGAATCAAGGTTGTTGAAATCAGAGATGATAAACAATTGGCAGGCTGGAGAGCTGGAGAGGAAGCCCATGCTTCAAGCTAATTGGGGAATGTGATTTATGACTGTAAATTGGAGGAGGGAATTGTCCTTTGATACTATGTGCCCAGGGGAGGGGAATTCAGTTTTTGGCTTCAATTATGTTAGTGCCGATGCTATGCTACTCAAATAAAGATTCTTTAAGGTAAACAATGCCTTGAAGTTCTTTGAAGATTTTCATCTGCCGGAATCATGACACTGTATTTATACTATCTTGAGCCTGAAACAGGATGTCCTGAATTAATAAAATTTATGAGGACATGATGAAATGTTGGAGAGTAACTGTAAATACTCTGCCTTCCCACTAATTATTGACTCATACTAATAAACAATGTGTTAAGGAAAATAACTATTTTTTTCTGGAACAAAATTTAATACTAAGGAGGAAAATAGCCGTTTTCCAGACATTGTCCAAGACATTCTAGAAGCTGTTGCAATTGTCTAAAGTTATATCCAGAAGTCGAAGAAATGGAGCAGACATGTTTTGGGCCAAAAAGATTTATTACTATTACTCAAAGACATTGGTAAAAAATCGGCAAAGAGTATGACCAAGAGATGATTCTCCTGCTTTCAGAGAATCTTTATATCATTTTCCATCAATATCACTGCTGTCTTCAAACTTAGGCAAGTTGTGGCCATAGTTGTTCAGATGTACAAAGTAGAAATACAACATTTTTATCTACGTAGCAGGAGTCTTGGATTCAATCATTAAATATAAAAATAATACCCAACCTTTGGAACAGAGCAGGTGATCAGTCAGCAGTATTAAATATATTCACATGATGAATTTTAATATGAACAGCTAGTGATATCTTTTGCAATGTGAGCATTGGGGAGAAAAAATTATCTCCAATTATTATGTTATAGTCAATTGTATGGAATAAAAAGATTTCTTGAAAAAATCTGGACTCTCAGAGCTAGAGTGGCTTGCTACTTAACCAAGATACGTTCCTTACTTTGCATCACAAAACAGTAGAAACACATTAATGGTAATGAATGCTTCCTCTTGGATTATCAGTCCATGGTTATAAAAATTAAAACATTGTTAAATAAACCAAATGTAAGGCCTTTGAAAAGTAAAAATGCATTTTTGTTAAATAAAAACCTATTTTTGCTACTTTATACTACCTACAAATGAGAGTTCCTTTCAAACATTCCTGATCTTCATCTTGATTTTTGTCAAACACTGCCACTTGCTGGCATTCTTCATCCAATACTTGTGCTTTTATGAAAACATATAAATGAAAATTGAGCTTATGGAAATACTTCCAGTTTAATTTCACATAGAATATGACCGCCAGATATACAAAGCACATGGCTTTAGATTTGTTTCAAGTTTATCCTGGCAGCAAAGTCCATTTCCTTAAAACATTTCAAAGTTAAGTTAATAAGCATTTTAAATTCTCTTAGTTTTCTGACTTTTCTTATAAATTATTAGAATATTGTTACCCTTCTTAGTAGGGTAATCATTTATTTTTAGAAGTTTATGTTTCCTGAGAGAGAATGTTTCTTATAAACTAATTTTTAAATTCTCTCTACCCAAATACAGATAGTTGTTGACTTAAGATCACAATTGCCTCCAGAATTTCCACTGTAAATCAGGGCAGTCACATAAAGCAAATCGTCATGTGTTTGGACCTGATTTTTCAACCATTTTTCCTTGGTTGTTAAATGAATCATTGCAGATGTTAAGTGAACCACATAGTCAGTAAGCAAATCTAGCTTTTCCAATGGAATTATTTTTTCCACAAACTGACAAAAAAGTCACAATTTGTGTTTATGTGACCATAAGATGCTGCAACCACTAGCGAACCAGTTTACAGGCACCCGAATTGCAATCCTGTGGCCATCAGTTGTTGTGAGAGTCATGTGTACAAGTACAGGTCACAAAACACTTTTTCTATGGCTGTCATAATTTTAAGTCATTTTTAAATGAACAGTCGTAAGTCAAGGTCTACCTATAAATGCATGTTATATCCTTTAACATCAAGGACAAGAATATGATGTATGAATTCTCGGAAGCTTCCTGACCTCATTTTAATCCATTGTAGCATGTTGTATGAATGTAGCCTAAGTGCCCTATTTAACAAGAATGATACCTATTTATAATCCCTCCCTCTGATTGCTAACATCACAAAGAAGAGGGAGCCAGGCTGTTCTCCAGAGCACCTGAGAGCAGGACAAGAAGCAATGGATGGAAACTAGTCAAGGAGAGAAGCAACCTAGAACTAAGGAGAAATTTCCTGACAGTTAGAACAATTAACCAGTGGAACAACCTGCCTCCAGAAGTGGTGAATGCTCCAACACTGGAAGTTTTTAAGAAGAGACTGGACAGCCATTTGTCTGAAATTTATTTTATTTATTTATTTTAATTCCATTTATATCCCGCCCTTCTCCAAAGACTCAGGGCGGCTTACAAGCTTAGCAGTAGCCTTCATTCTATGTATATGCCTGCTTATTAGGGCTTTCACACACACCCCAAGTGGCATTATTACAAAGTCAGCTTAATTGCCCCCAACAATCTGGGTCCTCATTTTACCTACCTCGGAAGGATGGAAGGCTGAGTCAACCTTGAGCCTGGTGGGATGCGAACCTGCACTAATTGCAGGCAGCTGGTGTTACTTAAGGAGGCATTAGCCCACTGCTCCACCAAGGCTCTTGGTGGTATAGGGTTTCCTGCTTTAGCAGGGGGTTGGACTAGATGACCTCCAAGGTCCCTTCCAACTTATTATTATTATTATCGTAGTTTCTATTGTGCCTTTCAAAGATGTCATTAACATTCTTGATCTGAGTTTCTGGAATTCATGGTTTACCTTTGAACAAATCTGGTAACCTTTAGTTGGTTGGATTGTACAACACTTCAAAAAAGTGTTTCACTTTCACAAAAAGTGTCTTCACTTCCTCTAGATTTTCATTTGACACATATAAAAGCTAACAAAACTGCCAGGATGAGGTCTTACATTGACCTGAAGTTTCTGTATGTAGCAAATTGTGTTGTCCACTTGCCTGTAGGAAGAGTATTGTGGCAGCTTCACAAAGCAAAGCAAAGAGCAGCCAACTTGTATACTTTTATTCTTTTTTTTACATTCTTATGCCTATATGTATGTGTGTATATTGTTTGTCATAGAGTCAGCCAGATGTTTAGACTGGATTTTCTCCATTTCTTCCCAAGGACCTGGTCTAGGCAGATGTGGATGTTCTGAAGGTTAAGACCAGGTCCTTGAGAAGGACTCGATAAATGGAGAAAAATGCCAAATCCAGTCTAAACATCTGGCTGACTGTGCGACAAACCATAATACATCTACCAATAGTTCACACAGTTGGAAAATAGTAATAAATACTACCTGATATATGAGATATACTGCAAATACTTACTCAGAAGATGTAATTTGATATGCTCAGAATGGCATATCAGCCATGCTTAAATTCTTTTGCACGGTGGGAACTATTATTTCTTTTCCTATTTTCAGACACAACTGCTTTATGACTCCTAACTATGTAACTAACAGATTTTTAAAGCATTAGAAAAGGGCCAGTCTAAATTTCTAAGGGATATCTTAGTAGTATTGCATTGTGACCTGAACACAGCTTGATAATTGGAAACGTGATTATATATGAGGGAAACGAGCAAATTCTGGGTCAAATTAACTGGTAGGTGTGAGCCCTATGACACTTCAGGATTATCATTATCTACTTGGAACAAAATAGAAATGCCATATTATCTGGGACCCCAAAATCTAGGGAACATATGGACCTCACCATATGGAATATGAAGAAGTCAAATTTATATTATTGCTAGAAGGAAATGGAGGAGTCAATTATAGCCACAGCCAGGCTATATATAAGTCATAGCCAGGTGCTGGCTGTGGAACTGTTCATTAATTGCTCAAGTGCAACATCCAAAGTAAGCTAAAGAAGACAAAAGCAAGCTGGATGTCAGAACAACCCATGCAGGCTGCCAAGAAGAGAACAGAAGCCAAAACTGAGAAAGACAAATATGTTAGGAAGGAACTTAATGACAGAGAGCTGTTAGAAAAGAAACAGGGCTACAGATATTTGTCACTATTGCAAAAGAAACTGTACTATAACAAGACCTGTAAAAGACATTGAAGATGAAAACAGACATGGAAAAATGAGGAAAGTCTTCTGAAAGATCTCTGAACTCAGAACTGAGTTCAATTAACTCAATTAAATTGGTATGTTACAATGAATAGATAGTAGCTGATTGAAAGATCCAAGTTGGAAAAACTATACTAAAATACTATAATATTTTAGTATAGTTTTTCCAACTTGGAATATTAATATAATATTAATATTTTATTAATATAATATTAATATTTTATTGTTTTATTTTGGGCATTAATTTAATTCTATTTTAACTTTTGTATTTTTGTATTTTTATTATATGCCCTGTTCACCGCCCTGAGTCCTTCGGGAGAAGGGCGGTATAAAAATTTAATAATAAAAAAAATAAAAATACTATATAATAGATGTCAATGTCCACAGTAGCTTAAAAGCTATTCTTTACTTATAACAACCTCTAGTATTAGAAGATGAAATTAGATCAGTATTTCAGACATGATCAAATCAGAAAGCTATAGGAACTGATGAACTACCCATAGGAATACTAGCAAGCAAAAGAAGAATTAGTAAAGTGTTAGCAAAGGAGGACTTGGGGCTGTGTCCTAAATCCGTTGCTGTTCACCCTGTTGACCCATGACTGTTGTGCTAGGTTTGCCACCAACCATATTGTGAAGTATGCAGACGATACAACAGTAATGGGCCTTATTCAAGATGACAATAAGGGTGCTTACCACAAGGAGGTTGAGGGTTTGGTGAACTGGTGTAAGAAAAACAGCCTAGTTTTAAACATTGGTAAAACCAAGGAGATCATTGTCAATTTCAGAAAAGGCAGGCACAGCCACACTCCTCTGTGCATTAATGATTCACCTGTGGAGATGGTTACCAGCATCAAATTTCTGGGGGTGCAGTTAACAGGTAGGCTGGCTTGGTCACTGAACAGTGAGACACTGGTAAAGCGAGCACATCAGCACCTGCATTTTCTGCATCAGATGAGAAAAGCACATCTTCCTTCCCCTGTCCTTACCACTTTCTACAGAGGGATGATCTGTAGAGCATCCTGTCATACAGCATCACAGTCTGGTTTGGAAGCATCACTGCTTCAGACAGGAAGGCGGTGCAGAGTGGTGAGGATGGCTGAAAAGATTATTGGCAGTTCCCTCCCTTCTATCCAGGACATAGCACAGAAGCGTTGTTTAAACAGGATCCGCAGGATTGTCTGGGACATTACACATCCTCTTCACGACCTGTTTTCTTTGTTACCTTGTGGGAGGAGGCTTTATGATATATGAGGCAGAACATCCAAATTCAGTCACAATTTTGATCCATACATTATTAATCTTGTGAACTCTAAAGCTTCCTCTTTCCACCATGTATTCAAGATGGACAGTGATTAACATTTATACGTTATTTATATGGAAAGGTGTAGGCTTATACATATGTCGTATATAGCATGTTTAAATGTGTGTTATGTATGCATACACTTTTGAGAGCAAGCAACAAATTTTCCTTTTTAATGTGTGCCAATGTGCCCACAGTAAAAAAAATGACAATAAAGGTTATCTATCTAAAGGTATGAACCAAGCTCTGCCAGCAAATTTGAAGAATGACCCAGTGGCCAACAGATTGGACAAAACCAGTCTGCATACCAATACCAAAAAACGAGACTTAACAAAATGGGCAAACTATTTTACATTATCATTTTTATTTTATACATTAACAAAACATCCAACACAGATTAGAGCCCATTAAGGAAAAAGAGATGCCAATGTTCAAGCCAGCTTTAGAAAAGCCCAAACAATAAGGTAAATTATTGCTGATGTATATTGGATACTTGAGACAGCTGAAGAATACAAAAATATGTCAATATGTGCTTTATTAATTATAGAAAGGCTTTTGATTGTATCAATCAATCAAACTGTGGAATGTACTTAGAAAAACGAAAATCCTACTGTGTTTTCCTGAAAATAAGACCCAGGGATTTTGGGTTTTTTTTCTGCCTTCAAAAGAGGCACCAGGTCTTTTGGGGGGGGGCTATCTTTTCCACTCACCTCACAGCAGAGGCACTGAGAGCCCCACCCAGCCGGCCTACTTCTTCTACAACTGAAGGACCAGCTTCATTCTGCAGCTGAGAATTTATTTATTTATTTATTTAATTAAATTTTTATACCGCCCTTCTCCCGAAGGACTCAGGGCGGTGAACAGGGCATATCTTAAAACTACAAAAATACAAAAGTTAAAAAAGAATTAAATTATTGCCCACAATAAAAACAATAAAAATATATATATAAATATTAAAACCTTAAGTAATTCCCCATCAGGCCAGGCCAGCTTGTTCAAATAAATGGGTCTTTAACCCGCGCTGGAAGGAGCGGAGATCCGGTGCCATCCGGAGCTCAACCGGCAGCTGATTCCACAAAGCCGGAGCGCCCACAGAGAAGGCCCTCCCCCTGGGGGCCACCAGCCGACATTCTCTGACTGGAGGCACCCTGAGGAGGCCCTCTCTGTGGGAACGCACGGGGCGGAGGGGAGTCGACGCCGGCAGCAGGTGGTCCCCGAGGTATTCCGGACCCATGCCATGTAAGGACTTAAAAACCATCACTAAGACCTTGAACCTCACCCGGAAGACAACTGGTAACCAATGCAGCTCGCAGAGCAAAGGTGTAACATGGGAGTACCGGGAAACTCCCAAGACAACTCTCGCGGCCGCATTCTGTACCAGTTGGAGCCTCCGAGTGGTCTTCAAGGGAAGCCCCATGTAGAGAGCATTGCAATAGTCAAGACGAGAGGTCACGAGCGCATGAGTGACCGTACACAGGGCATCCTGGTCTAGATAGGGCTGCAACTGCCGCACCAGGCGAACCTGTGCGAAAGCCCCCCTAGTCACGGCTACTACATGATCTTCTAAGGTAAGCCGTGCATCTAGGAGGACTCCCAAGTTGCGAGCCCTATCTACGGGGGGTAAAGACTCACCCCCCATAGAAAGTGATGGAACATTTTGAATGTCCCGGGATGCCGGAATGTACAGCCACTCAGTCTTGTCAGGGTTGAGTTGAAGTCTGTTCCTCCCCATCCAGACCCGAACCGCCTCCAGGCAACGGGACATCACAGCGAGGGCATCACTGGGGTGGTTTGGGGTCGAAATGAAAAGTTGGGTATCATCAGCATATTGATGATACCCAACTCCAAAACCACGAATGATCTCACCCAGCGGTTTCATGTAGATGTTGAACAGGAGAGGCGAGAGAACCGAACCCCGAGGAACTCCACAAACGAGAGACCTAGGGGCCGATCTCTGCCCCCCTGCCAACACCGACTGCAAACGTCCCAGGAGATAGGAGGAGAACCACCGAAGAACTGTGCCTCCCACTCCCAATCCCCTGAGACACCGCAGCAGGATACCATGGTCGATGGTATCGAAAGCCGCCGAGAGGTCTAATAGGACTAGGACAGAGGAATATCCCCTATCCCGGGCCCTCCAGAGATCATTCACCAGCATTTCGCAGTCAAAGGCCTTTCCGGAAGGCATCTGCAGCAGAGAACTGAGCTATGGATTCAATCCATAGCTCGGTTCTTGGCTACATAGGCCTTCTGGAAAGGCCTCTGACTGAAATGCAGGCCGAGCTTCATTCTCAGCTACAGAATGAAGCTGCTCTTTCCAGCAAGGCAAGTGTCAATACATGGGAGTCCTGGCTATAATGGTAAGCTCCACCCTCCCACCCTGCCCTAGCTTGATTTTTAGATGTGTGCCTTGCCCCCAAACTAGGGCTTATTTTAGGGGTAGGGCTTATATTAGGCCCACTCTCAAAAATCAAGCTGGGGCTTATTTTCGGGATAGGTCGTACTTTCAGGGAAACACATAGAACATCTCATAGCCCTCATGAGAAATCTATATACAGGTCAAAAAACCATTGCAATGATGCTGTTTGATCACATGAGGGAGCCAAAGAAGTGTAGTATTACCAATTCTTATTAACTCTTCAGTTACATTATTTTACATATTAAATCTATAAAAGTGTAAATCTATAAAATTTACACTTTAATTATATTTTACAAATGGCCACTCTCAAGAGGACTGTGGAGAAGACTGAGAGAAGAACATCAAGAGATGCAGAATCTTTAAGATATTTTTAAGATGGATAAACATCTAAAACACATGAATTAATTCAGGCAATGGAAACAAAGCTTAAATCAAAACTTGATACACTTTCAAAGGAATTTTGTGAGGAGATACAAGACTGGACTGGAGATATTAAACAGGTGACATATAGAGTGGATCTTATGGAGCACAAATTGGAGAAGAAAGAGGTTTTGTACCACGTTGATTTGGATGAGAGGGCGGTCTTAGAATTACAGCTTAAACATCTCCAATTAAGATTTTGAGCAGTTCCTGAACAGTCTGGAGAGATATTAGAGCAAGGAAGATTAAAGCCTTGGCCCAGATAATTAATTGGGAAAAAAGACCCTCAACTTTGAAATAGATAAAATTTATAGAGTAAATACCAGATTTACAACTACAAGAAAATTACCAAGGGACATCTTAGTCCATTTTGTAAGAAGAAATGAAGTAGATTGTCATTTCAAATCTAAACTAAGAATGGAATATGTGGATACAATTGTTTTGAAGGAAATTCCTGTCAGAACTTTGAGAAAAAGGAAAGCTTATTCCTTCCTTAATGATATCCTGAAGAAGAGAAAAATTCCCTTCCACTGGGATAAACTTGAAGGAGTGATATTTACTTATCAAGAACAAAAATTCAGCTTGAATTCTATAGAAAAAACCAAGGGCTTCTTGATCAAACACAAACTAATTTTGGACACAGCTTAAGAAATGGATACAGACAAGCAACTACAAGTAGATCAACCTTAAAAAGTTGACACTGAAGAAGATGTAATTGACATGTCCATACAGGAACTTACTACTTTATCCAAGGATGGAGATTAAGTTTATAACATGGAATATTAATGGGGTAAATGCCCCATGTAAGCGTAAAAAATATTTCATTACTTAAGGAAACTTAATGTTGATGTATTTGTCTTCAAGAAACACATGTTAAGAAACAAGACATGAAGTGTTTAATAAATAAAAGACTAGGGGATGCATTTATATCTGCTGGTGTAAAAAAGATTAATGGAGTTGTTTTATATATAAAACCCCAATTTAAATCTAAGTTACTTTTATCAGATGAATATGGTAGATCTGCGGCAGTGGAAATTGAGCTTAATGGAATAAAAACAATAGTAGTTGGACTTTATGTACCAAATGATGATAAAAGAAATTTTTTTGAATATCTTAAGGATCAATTACTTATTAATATCAAAAGATATTATTACTTTTGAATATCTTATGGATCAATCAATTACTACCTTTTTTGAATGAAAATTGACTTATTCTGGGAGATTAGAATGGGATGATTTCCGCAGTTTTGGATAAAATATCTATAACAGAAATTAAATCCTCTCAGGGTAAACTATTAAAGACTTTTTTTGAGATGATGGATAATTTAGTATTAATAGACTAGGCAAAGAAATGGATTTGCTAGAGAACATACTTTTTTCCAGAATGACCCAAATCTCTTTCAAGGATTGATATGGATTTCTAGAAATCGTGCAAATAAAATCCTAAAAGTTGACATTTTACCTAAATCTTTTTCTGATCATAATCCTGGTATAGATGGAGATTAAATGAATCTATTTTACAAAAGGAGATGATTGTAAAGGACTATAAAAAGAAGCTGAATGAATATTTTGATAATAATTTGGGTAAAGGGACAAATTTAATGACTGTGTGGGATGCCAGCAAAGCAGTTATGAGGAGTTATTTTATATAATATAATTGCCTAAAGAAGAAAAAAATCCCAGGAAAAGCTGCAAAGGATATTGGATGAAATTAAGCAGAAATAAATTGAATTGCAAAGGATACCTATGGACTCTAAAATCTTACCTCAAATTAAAATGTTACATCAACAATTGTCTATGTTAACAGTTCAAGAAATAGAAACACAATTGAATTATGTAAAGCAAAGACGTTTTGGATCTGCAAATGAATCAGGAAGATGGTTGGCATATAAATTAAGGAAGGAAAGGGAAAAGAGAATGATAGAAAAAAATTGTGAAAGTAATAATATAACAACAAATAATGACTGTATCAAAAAGTCTTTTTGTAATTTTTATTTTGACTTTTATAAAAAGCAGGAACTAGATGGGTCTAAAATAGATGTATATCTGTTAAGACCACAGTTATCTAAACTCTCACAAACTCAGAGACAACTTATGATTCAATAACTACCTTTGAAATATCAGGAGCTATTAAAAAATGAAATCAGGAAAAGCTCCAGATCCAGATGGCCTCACAAGCCAATATTATAAATGCTTTGAAGATGAACTTCTTCAACCACTAAAGGACATAATGAATGATATATTACAGGGGGAAAAGATACCTCCAACTTGGAAAGCAGCTAATATTGTGTTACTACCAAAGGAAGGCCAAGATGTCACGAGGATAAAGAATTATGGACCAATTTCATTACTAAACAATGACTATAAACCTTTTGCTGCAATTTTGGCAGAAAGATTAAAGGTTTTACAGGCATATATTCATGAAGATCAATCTGGCTTTCTGCCAAAAAGACAGTTAAAGGATAATGTGAGAACTGTTTTGAATATTATTGAATGTTTACAATATCATAATGAGAAACAGGTAGCTTTAATATTCTTAGATGTAGAGAAGGCCTTTGAAAATTTAAATTGGGCTTTTATGTTATAGTTTTAGAAGATATGGATTTTGGGGAGAATTTTATCCAAGGGGATAAAGCAGTTTATATGTCACAGCAAGCAAAGATTATTATTAATGAAGATTTAACCAATTCATGCAAAATTCAAAAAGGTATGAGACAAGGATGCCCCTTATCTCCCTTATATTGTTTATATTGGTATTGGAAGTCCAGAACAGAGATATTAGGCAAGATGAGAAAATAGTAGATATAAATATAAAAAAGGATGTTCACAAATTGAGAGCATTTGCCAATGACCTGGTTATATTTTTGCAAGACCGAGAAAATAATACAGAATATCTGCTGAGAAAATTAAATGAGTTTCAAGTCTTAGTGGGTTTAAAATAAATAAACAGAAATCAACAATGCTTATTAAGAATATGACCTCTCAGGACTGTTATATACTGAGTAAAAAAAATCTGGTTTTAAGGTTGAGAAAAAGGTGAAATGCAAACATAAAATTGTTTCAAAATAGCTGTGTGCCTCTTTGGAATAATATCAAAAAGGATTTATTAAGATGGGATAAATTGCATTTATCATTATTGGGTAGAAGTTCTGTAATTAAGATGAATATTGTACCAAAGATTTTTGTTTGTTTGTTTCAGATTTTTCCAATACTTGCAATTGATACTCCTTTTAAACATTGGCCGAAGGATATTTCCAAGTTCATATGGCAAGGGGAAAAACAAGAATTAGATATAAACTTTGCAAGATCCTAAGGAGAGAGGAGGTAGGGGTCTACTGGATTTGAAATTGTATTTTGATGCTTGCTATTTGGTCTGGCTAAAAGAGTGGGTGAACCTCCAAAATAAGAGGCTACTTGATTTAGAAGGTCATGAATTAAGATTTGGATGGCACGGTTACCTATGGTATAACAAAGTTAAAATAAATGTTGATTTTAATAACCATTTTGTTAGGCATGTCATCCTAAGAGTTTGGAATAAATATAAAACAAGGCTTGCTTTAAAGTTGCCTCTCGGTGTCACCCCAGGAAGTTTTATTTTAGAAAAGAAAATATCTTTTAACTTTGGTGATCTTATCATTAACTATAAGGAGGAGTTATAATCAGAAGGACTTGTCTGCCTTTGGTTTACATAACTACAATTGAAAGAAAGATTTAAAGCACACAAAAAGAGTTATGGGTTTGATTTTGCGGAAAATGAATTGGCAATCCTACTGTGTGGTAGTCATCAATATATTATTGCTCAAGTTTACAAATTGTTATTGTATCTAAATTTGGTGAATGAACACATAAAGCATTGTATGATTCAGTGGGCAAGGAATTTTGGTTATGTCATGCTTTAACAATGGGAGAATATGTGGATGAAAGGTTTAAAATTTACATTAAATTATAACTTAGAAAATTTTTATAAGATGATGTATTTTTGGTATTTAACACTAGATAAGTTTTCAAGAATGTATTTAATGAATGTTGGAAATGTAAAAGTAAAGAACGGATCTTTTATGACTTACAGTGGACATGTGACAAAGCAAAGAAATCTTGGAGTAGGACTCATATCTTAATACAGAAGTAATAATATAACAACAAATATTGTTATTTGTTCTCAAAGTGAATATAAAGTGAATATAAAGATAAAACCAGAAAATTCTCTTTGGGGTTTAATGGAAAAAGACTTTGGAAAAAATTTGGAACTTTGTTGCTATATATATTGAGGACAGCAAGATTACTTTATGCACAAAAAGGGAAGGACACTTTGATTCCCACAGTGGATGAATGGCTGCAGAAGTTGATGGAGTTAGGAGAGATAGCTAAACTGACTGCTTTGATTAGAGACAAAAATACAACTATTTTTGTTTCTACTTGGAAGCTGCATTTTAGATTGCTAACAAAGAATTAAAGGGAGACTGATATGCATTTCAAACTTATTTGTTTTCATCAGTCAGCCATACCCTTCTGAGATTCGAACCTGGGCTGTTTGCGGCCTAGCAAGGTAATCTAAATAGTTAACAAGCATTTTAAAACATATCTCCCTTGCTTCTCAGCTAACAAAGTGAGAAAGAGCTTGTGGCCTAGAGGTTAAAACAACTGCCTAATGTGCAATCAGCCCAGGTTCGAATCTCAGAAGGGTATGGCTGACTGATGAAAACAAATAAGTTTGAAATGCATATCAGTTTCCCTTTAATTCTGTTAGCAATCTAAAAAATTTACACACACACACACACACACACACATATACATATACACACACACACACACATATACATATATATATACACATATACAGGGCTTTTTTTCTCATAGAACGCTCAGAACGGAGTTCCGGCACCTTTTTTGGATGGAACCTTGTAGGATAGGCAAGGTGGGTTGTATGACATCTGTGAGTTCCGGCACGCACTGTATGTGTGTGTATATTAGCTGGAAGGCAAGGCAAATGTATGTTTAAGTATTTGTCAAGGCTTTTTGAATGGACCTTGCTAATAAAAGAGAGAAAGAACCCGTGGCTCAGGAAGTTAAAACACTGCCTGATATATATAATCAGCCCAGGTTCGAATCTCAGATAAAGGGTATGACTAACTGATGAGAACATAAAGAGTTCGAAATGATCATCTTAGCCTCCCAAATTCTTTATTAGCAATTTGAATAATTTGCACAAATAATGAGCTGTCATAAGTTGACTAGTTCCTGTGGATAAGCCCTGAGTCGGGCCAAAACAGGAATGAAAGAGTTAATTAGCAAGGTCCATTCAAAAAGCCTTGACAAATACTTAAACATACATTTGCCTTGCCTTCCAGCTAATAAAAGAGAGAAAGAACCCGTGGCTCAGGAAGTTAAAACACTGCCTGATATATATAATCAGCCCAGGTTCGAATCTCAGATAAAGGGTATGACTAACTGATGAGAACATAAAGAGTTCGAAATGATCATCTTAGCCTCCCAAATTCTTTATTAGCAATTTGAATAATTTGCACATATATATATATATATATATATATATATATATATATATATATATATATATATGAATGAAACCACAGTACAGACAGATCCTATAAATATATACTAGCTCTTGGAGTCTGCATGCCAGTAGAATATGTAACTAGCATATAAGAAATATTCATACAAATTAATGGAATTATGGTGCTTAATGAAAGAGGGCAGTTACTGTAGAGACAGTTATATCAATCTTATTGTACTAAGAAAAGAACATTCACTTATTTCAGTATACCGTATTTTCCGGCGTATAAGACAACTTTTTAACCCATGAAAATCTTCTCAAAAGTTGGGGGGTCGTCTTATACGCCCAGTCATCTTATACGCCGGAAAATAGTACATAAATCAATCGAGCGTCCCCGTTCTTGCAAAGCAACTTCAAGCCTTAGTCCAGTCCCCCCTCCAATGTGACTCTCCCTTCCCACCCCCAAGAGCCTCTAAGCCCCTTCCCCTCCCCCTTGCCTATGCCAGAACCCGGGAGCGGCAGGAAGCACCTCCCCCTCACCCAAGCGGCATCTGAACATAAGCAGAGCGTGCCCTGCTACCTGCTATCTCTCCCGGCAGGGCCGACATTCAGCGGGGCCTCGAGACCACTCACCGGCGATCCGGCAGATACCCGCATCCGGCCTCACAACCAGCCGTAGAAGCCCGCGCCCAGCTTTCCTTCCCCCCACCCGCACCCGGCTTTTCCTCCCTTACAACATTAGTTACTAGACTTGATAAGATTGGTAAACAGATGTTCAATTTATGTTTCTTATTAAATTATTTAAAAAACGTTTTGACAATATATTGTAACTATTGCTTGGAAAGTCACTCATCAAGAGTTCACGGGACAATAGTGAAGATTTCATAAGATGTATCTTGCAATTTGTGTTAGAGCCAAGTTAAGGATAATCTGTATGTTGATGCATGGTAGCTTTTGTCAGCTAATATATATTATACCACTTGACACTGAAGGCAAAAAAGGATCCTATATGTGATCCATGTTAATATTTCTAAAATAGTTTATTCACATGGACAATTATATCATTAAAAGATTTTGTAAGCCATTAGAGAAATTAAAGATTGGCATTGTGTAATAATTAAGAGCCCTGGCATCCATTGACCCTCCTGAGTCTGCAGAATCTCAAAATAAAATTTAGACCTTGTGGCCCAAGTCTGACACTATGAGCCAAGAGAGAGTGACTGGTCCAAAGTCATCCAATGGCTAAGGCTGGACTCAATCTCACAATCTCCTGGTTTCTAAACTGGTGCCTTAACCATTAGACCAAACCTCAACAAAATAAGCAAATAAATGGGAAAATATACAACAAAATTCAGCACCAATAAATATCAATTAGTACTATACAAAACAGGCTATAAGTACAATGAAAAAACACTATTAAATTACATGTATATGAATGGCAGTGTACTGCATATTGTTGCAATGAACAGCATCGCCATGATCTAATGCTCTAGAGACCCATGCACTGAAACGAATATGAGAATTCAAGAACTGTTACATCATTTTCAATGGCAGGGGCCATGAAGGCAAATTATTATTAATAATAAATAATAATAAACCTTTATTGTCAAAGTACAACATGAGTGCATTGAGATTAGCTGAGCCTCCCCCCGTGCTCTCTCCCCCCAACACACAGTGACAACAAACCCTCCATCCCACCACGCTATGTGAACCAAGTCAATTCTGCGTAAGATTATGTCCCATTTAAAAGCCTAACAGCCCACGGATAAAAGCTATTTTTCAGCCTGTTGGTACGGCTGGCTGTATTCCTATATCTCCTACCGGATGGTAGGAGAGTAAAGAGATACCGTCCAGGGTGTGAGTCATTCCTGAGAATCTTCCTCACTCTTCCAAGGCAACGAGCCCTGGCGATGTCATCCAGTGGTGTCAGGGAACAGCCCACAATGTCTTGTGCTGTGCTCCCTACCCCCTGTAATACTTTCCTATCCGCGGCTGTCAGACCAGCATACCAAACCACAATACCATACGAGAGGATGCTCTCTATAGTAGACCGGTAAAAGAGGGTCATTAGCTGTTGTTCTACCCTGTTCTTCCACAAGACCCTAAGAAAGTGAAGCCTCTGTTGGGCCTTTCTAGCCACCTGAGTTGTGTTAACTTTCTAGGTCAGATCTTCACAGAGGTAGACTCCCAGAAATTTAAAGGAGGAAACTCTCTCTACACAGTTCTCTCCGATGTAAAGTGGGGCAGGTTCCTCCTTTTTTCTCCGGAAGTCTAACACCATCTCTTTCGTCTTGCCGATGTTTAGGTGCAAGTTGTTGTTACTACACCATATGGATAGTTTTTGTACCTCCGCCCTATATGCTGTCTCATCCCCACCTGTAATAAGACCCACCACAGTTGTATTATCTGCGAACTTGATTATCGCAGTGGATGGGTCAGATGATACACAATCATAAGTGTATAAAGAGTACAGGTAGGGGCTAAGCACACAGCCCTGTGGCGTGCCAGTGCAAAGCTTCAGGGGGGTGGACAAAGCAGAGCCGACCCTCACTGTTTGTAACCGATCCCTAAGAAAGTCTTGAATCCAATCGCAGATGGCGGGGGAGAATTTCAAGTCAGTCAGCTTCTCGATGAGAATGCTGTTGAAAGGTGTTGAAAGCCGAGCTGTAGTCAACAAAAAGCATCCTGATGTAACTTCCAGGCTTCTTGAGATGACTTGCTACAGAGTGTAAAGCAGTAGCTATGGCATCGTCTGTCGACCTATTTCCCCTGTAGGCAAATTGATGTTTATCAAAGTCCGGTGGGAGGCATGTCCTGAGATGTTGGAGAACCAATCTTTCGAAGCATTTCATGACTACAGACGTTAATGCAATAGGTCTGTAGTCATTCAGGCACTCAACTGCAGTTTTCTTGGGGACTAGGACAATGGTAGCTGCTTTCAAGCACGATGGTACACATGCCGTTTGCAAGGAGATGTTAAAAATCCTTGTCAGGACCCCTGCTAATTGATCGGCACAATTCCTGACCACTATCCCCAGCACCCCATCTGGGCCTGCGGCTTTGCTGGGATTCACAGCCTTCAATACAGCTCTCACTTGGTGTTCACACAGGGTGAGTGGCTGAGAGTCAGAAGGCCAGCCAGCAAAGGCTACGGGGTCTGGTCTTTTAACCTCATAGCGGGTGAAGAAGATATTCAGCTCCTCAGCCAACAAGGCATTGGTGTTTGCCATGCTCCTCGTGCTGCCCTTATAGTTGGTTAAGTGCTGCAGTCCTGCCATACTTGCCTCGGATCGTTGTTCGCTAAATGGTTCTTCACCTTTTGTTTGTATTGTTGTTTTGCCATCCTAATGCCTCTTCTGAGATTTGCCCTGGCCTCTCTGTATCTGTCCCTGTCCCCCGCCTTAAAGGCAGAATCCCGGGCTCTCAGGATTATGAGTACTATAACATAAGACTTATAAAGATGGAAGTGATTTTTTAAAAAATTATGGCAAGAAGTAACTGTACATGTGAACAATTCTGACTTAAACTGAAATTTTGAAAATGTCAGTTTTATTGACTAAAAGGATGGTTTTTAATGGCCTTTTTAAAAAAGCAGTTATGTTTAAGATGAATTTGATTAAACAATAAAAAATAAAATCATTTCAGTGATGAAAATGAAAAAGGGGCTATGGCATATAGACTACTATCTTATGGGGACTATATGAAAGGTAACAATTAACCAGAGAACAGCTGTGCTACAAATGTGGCAACACATTTTATTTATTTATTTAGAGTAAGATGTGTTCACATCCAGCATGACAAAATTTGTACAAATTTCACAATTTAAAAATGAAGTTATCACAGCAACTTGTGATTTCACACATTTATAGCAAAATTAAAATGTCAACAAACCCATGCCGTGTAGTACAAAAATAAATCAAACCTCAGTTCCACAGAGAGCACAATAAGTAGTTTATACAAAATTCTGTCTTAATAAATGATCACTTAAATTAAACTTAGAAATGAAATTGAACAATAAGTTAGAATAAATAAACTCTGATGACTCACAATAATTTCAGATGAAATGTCAGCATTCTAATTAATATGTGACACTTTTGTGATCCCTATATAATAGTCACAGATAACTTTTGTTTTGATATTATGTACCAACATTAGATGAGGAGCGCGGATTTGTGCTTAAAATCCCTTTTCCATTGTACATAGGTGATAACAATAAGAATCCAAAACTGATACTATCTATTACTCTACGGAAAGCATTACTATATTGGCAAAGAAGCTGCAGACACAATGCAGTGGAAAAATGCATATGCCATTATGAACAATGAGAGCCCTCCAAGGAGGCCAGGGCCAAAGGACAATAGATATGGCAAGAGGTGAATCTCAAGCACCTTGCTTCAGCTCTCAAAAAGGCAATTCTGAGCGTGGCAGCTACAACTAATAGCACAACAGAAAGGAGGGCACTGTACAGAGAAGATACTGCAGAGCCCCAAAGTAATTACATCATCTTCTCCCAGCTAGTTATTAAAGTCCTCGTGGAAAACTGTAAGCTTTTTGTACAGTGTATAGTATAAAGTGCCGCTGGGATATACATATATTTATACATATATATATACCGAGGTTGAGTATTGTATCAGAATATTTGTTGTGAGATCCCTGTAGTCTCCCCTTAGCAATAATATTGGATTAGCCACACTGGCTTCCACTCTAATTTGTTCAAATTTAGTGTCACAAAGCTAATGACACAAGAAATTGCACACCTCCGTATGGATATATAGGGCAAGGTAAGTGCAAATAGTCAACTGGCACATTGTGGGGACAATGACCCTGTAAGTCCTGTTCTGCTAAAAATATTTTATTTTATTAT
Source organism: Vipera ursinii (assembly GCF_947247035.1). Classification (NCBI taxonomy): domain Eukaryota; kingdom Metazoa; phylum Chordata; class Lepidosauria; order Squamata; family Viperidae; genus Vipera; species Vipera ursinii. Next base: position 222,083,669 of record NC_139512.1, on the reverse strand, counting down.
TATTATTATTTTTTACAAAACCCATCTTTTTCATAACAAAATTTTTTAAAGTACTTTTGTACTTTTCTGCATAACATCAAGACATGGAAGGAAAAGATATGCTATCAAATTGAAATTAATTCAACATCCGACAAACACAACACACCATCTGAATTACTACTATTAAATGATAAAGAAAAATGTCTCAAGAAAAGTGGTCTTATGCATACATTTAGTGCAGTTATTTTGAAGAAATAACAATCAAATTTTAAAAAGTACAATACGTTTTTAGCTTGAAATGATGCAATTTAAAGCAAAAAAGTGCCAAAGTATATTTAGTTACATTAAATTTTTTTTTGATTGCATTCATTTTTTGCAATAGGTAACAGTGGAACAAATAGATAGCATATGGAAATGCTACAATTATGAATGATTGTACTCCAACCAAAAAGCAGAACGTAAACAGTAAAAAGAGAAGAAAGTGAAACCATCAGATTGGCTGAACTGCATTCCATTTCCTAGGTAAAGTAGCAATGAATCCTGGTCAGCAACCGCTGTAATGACAACGTTTGGGAGTTAGTTCCCAAATGAAAAACCTTTTCCTTTCTACAGGCAATCTGTCTTTTAAACAATTGTGTTTTGCCTGAAAAAGGAAAGAGCGAAGTTATGAAATGATGAACTACATTGCTTTAACAGATAACTCAGATGGACACTCTTAAGAGTTCTCGAGAGCTAAAGGATGTTGACTCCACAGTGAATTTGAAAAGTAAAGTCGAAATCTTCCTGTCGTCCACCTCTGATCAGAGTTCCTGTTATTGTGGAAGTTCCCATATTCATACCAAGTAATGCTTAGAAGTTAATTAAAAAGTGCTGTTTAAGCTGCTTTGAATCTTCTGTCAAATTTCCATGGCTTGATGTTGTCTTACAATAAATTGCTCCTTTTACATTTCACATCTAATTCATGCCCTTTCTTTTAATTTTAAACCACCCCACCCCCATTTTTATTGCCCCACCACATACCATCCTCTGAAAACAAAAGTCACACAATATTTTCAGGCATTGTTAAAAAATAAAGCATTTTTGCAACCAATTCTTGCTATGAAACAATATGCACACAAAATGTATTTCTTAAATCCCATAAAATCTTCCAGCAATGGGACAAATGAGAATGTTTAAAAAGTGGCTGGAGACTGCAACATTGTCATTCAAAGCATTTCCCCTCCCCCCCTTTTTTTTTCTTTTTGTCCATTTCAGTTCAAAATACTAAAACATTTAATCACTAAAGCATTAAAAAGAATTTACACTCTTTATTTTGATCAGCTTACCTCTTCAGAAATATATTTACCCCAAAAATGTGCATACATTAGCAGCTATAAACATTACATGGCATATCACACTATGTCAGCTTATATGAAAACGTACAAAATGTGAATGTATTCAAAAAAACTATTCTGCAATTACTATTTTCAAAGCAAGACATAAAATTATTATGAAGTCTTGTGAGCATAACACTGTTTTAAACAGAAAGAAATATATAACACTTTCTGGTAAATTACAGCAGCAAAAAACAAGAGGCATCTTTTTTTTTTAAAGGTAAGATTTTTCACCACTATAGCAGCTGTTCACACCTGAATTCCTCTCACAGCCTGCTTTATATTTTCCAGTAGGGCTTTATTTTCTGGACTCTGATAACGATCTTGATTTGTATACATGTCCGTCAAAGTGGTCACGTAAGCATCAAAATTTTGTTCATTGATTGGTTCCTACGAGATATTAAATAGTAGTTCATGTACAACTTCTAATTGCTTTTTTTGTATATTCATATATGCAAAATAAACTATCACAGCACATTGACATATTTTCTTAATACATTTTAAAAGGCCTATTTTAAAGCTTACTTAATTTTACAGGAGACATCGGATTTGGCCCACCATTTCTTTTTAAGCAGTTAAATTTATCTTTATGGTTTCAGGGATGATATCGCAAACCTCCATCTGCTTGAGGAGTCATAAACATAAAAACAAAAAGACATCTACTGTATGAGGTGAAGAAGACTGCCTAATTCCTTATTTGAGCCTTCAATCACTTACCATATGCGGTAGCTGGATATTAGCTAGACTATGAATTAAAGATTGGCTCAAATTGGCCAATTCATGAAGGAGAGACTCATTTTGTTGTTCAATTACTTTGTTTTCTTCTTCTATTGTCTTCAGGTTGCTTTCCATCGTGGTAATCTAAAAGAACATATGATTGCGCAATGTAAAACTTGACATTTTAAAAGGAAATAATTCTTTTAGCTCAATAATATTAGGTTGTATTCAGAGTACTTCTAATGCAGTCCAGTCATGAAACCCAGCCATGCTCCCACTGAAGAAAGAGTGAGAAGTGACAAGTAAGTTTAGAAATATCTTCCCAATCTGGAAAGCTTTTCAGGGGGCTACAGGGCAAGGAGAAATTTGCAAAAAGTTGCATCTTTTCAACAGGACCATCCCATTTATGTATGTGTCTGGTGTGTGAGGTATGTTTGGGTGTCTGGTGTATGTCTGTGTGCACACATCTGTCTGTCTTTCTTGGAAACACACTGAATTTAAAGCTTTGTACAACTGTTACCTGAGTTCGAAGTTTAATCATATCAGCTTCCATCTGGGAGTTGGATTCATTTAGTTCTTTTATTTCTTCATCTAACTGTTTAATTTCTTCATCATTTTCTATTCCTGTTTAAGCAGAAGGAGAAAAACAAAGTAAGAAGTTATAAATGTTCATTAAACAACTGTTCAATGACAGCTTATAGTAGTACTAAAATAGAACATGTAGCTATTTCATCTCTTCTTTTTACATGGAAATAAAATAGATTAAGGCAGAAGGAAACCAAGCCACCTGCAATGTCATAGAATACTGAGAAAGTAGCAGGACAATTGCACTCTGCGGGTGTTGGTGACTGTATGATCTCCTTGCACCCATGAGTTGTTTAGGGTATGGTTAAGGGTCTTCACAGACTGCTATGCTGTGTTTTTCACAGAGCCTGTGGTTTGTTCAATGAGTTTAAGAGATAAGGGAATTCTACATTTTCCTCTTATTCATCCTCTTGTATTTTCCTCTCTTTTTTTTGAAAAAGTAGTTTAAATACAAGTGAGGTTTTTCTATACTCATGTACGAATAACAATAATTCTACCGGAAGAGTTGATACTTAGAGCAAACTCTAAGCATTATACTTGAGGATTATTTTATTTATATTCATGCTACTAGACTCCAATAAATTCTGATCCTCATGGAGTCTAAGCAGTGCAGGAATATGGAAATATTATTCTATATGAATCTAGCAAATTCATGACAGAGTGTATTTCTTCATGTAAGCAACTAGGGCTTTCATCCTATGATTGCACATGAAATCCAATTGAGAAAAGAGTACTGGGAGACAGCTGCAACCATTTGTGTAACCAGGGAAACCAGTGGAAAAATAAAAATCGAATAGTTCTTGGTTTTTAATGGAAATGATTTCTTCTATACCTTTTAGAACTTTTTTTTTGAAAATTGAAATAAGAATAATCTTCTTATTGATGTATTATTGTAACTATTCCAAAATATTTTTCTTTAACAAATTTGACCATACAGTATGTTAAAGTTATCGAATTGTTTTAGATGTCTTCTAAATATTTCAGGATAAAAATTACCTCAAAGTGGCTCTCAGGAAAAAATATAAATAGTAAATTTCTAAGCCAATTGCTAAATAAAACTGCTAAGTCAATTAAATACACTGTCGAACTAGATAGAAATGAAATTAATGCCTCTTGTTAGCCTAAGGAAGTTAGAATGAAATACAGGTGCCTTTTTATACAATTTCTTGAACCCAATAAGATTTGCTTCTGAAGAAAATGTGGCCAGAACAGTCTTCAGTTGAGAGTTTGCTTTACTACTTCAGTCCAGACCAGAAGAGGATCACGGAGTAGTGCGGATGAACTTGTCACAGCAACAGCAGATTCATATGCTGTATTCTGATAACTTCTTGAGAAGGATTCAAAAACTGTGTTAAAAGGACTCTATAATATCATAATGAGTAAATTAATCTCATCATCATGAAATAAGGTTTCAATGTCATTTAATTTCAGAAGCATTTACTATTTACCATTACTAGCCCGCTGCTTTATTGTAAGCATTTGTTCTCCCGACAGCTTTGCTCTCTTCATTGCTGATGTAGCTCTGGGGCATCCTGATAGACTGTAGACAATAAGCAAGGAAAGAACTATTAATTGGCCTTTGATTGTAAATCTGTTGGCTAAAGCTACCATGGAAACAGCATTAGAAGAAAATCTCTCCCAACTACCACTAATACTGCTTTTTGAAAAGGAAAAGGAATTCTTCTCAGAGAAGTTCAATCTTTTATATTTAATATTCTATATTCATATTTGCATATACAAACAAGAGGTACATTCACTGTATTAACATTAACTGGGAAAATATAGTAGCTACGAAAAAATATTTAGTTGTGTTCAGAGACATTAACATATTGCCATATTGCACTATTTTTATACTCTTCACTACATGGAAGTTTGTTATTAGTGAATTGACTTTCAGGCATTCTAGGATACAGAAAGCGACATATTAAAATTGAAAGATTGATGTTAATATAATTTTGTCATTAAAATGTACCTGGTACTGTTATGGGAAAAAATGACTTATTTTCAAGCAGTGAAATGCTATGACACTAGCCAGGATCAACATTCTGAGATGAGATAAACCTAGTCTAAATAAAGATGAAAAGATGAAGGCTCTATGAAATCACCCACAACTTCGGGTCTTTTTGGCAATGACATGGAAACATGTTTTTTTTACTATGTATTTTTTTACTCTTTATTCTCCCTGTAGGCTTTGAACCATCAATTGGTTGCAAACCTGCTTAGCTTTTCTAAGGTCAATCAAGGTAAACTATAGCTTGTGACGACTATAATTAGATAGTATTTTCCATAAAAATAAAACTAATAAATATTAGGATTATTGAAACTATCTCTAAAGCATATATTTCCAAAAAATATGAATAGTTTGATCCTTACCTCAAAGAAGTGATGTGTATAATTTATACTTATTTTTCCCCAATTGATAATAACTTGATTTCATTTCTTTAATACTATACCAGGCCAATTAATTGGTTTAAATGCAGGGACATACTCATTTACTGATTTAGACACTGGATTGGGCCTGAAAAGGTTAGTGCACTTTTGGATTAATAGAACAGAAATTTACATTTTAACTTGTAAACAAAGGAACACCATTTGTTGTGTCTATTTGCTTAGAAAAGGATTTGTGCACATATGAATCTAAAAGCATGATTGATTTTATTGTTTATGATGAAGGATTAAGAGAATTAATCAAGATATAAATGCGATGAAAAGTTCATAATGTGGGATGGACTATTTGAATGCTTCAATATTAGAAGTTTTTAAGAAGAGATTGGACAACCATTTTTCTGAAATGGTATGGGGTTTCCTGCCTGAGCTGGGGGTTGGGCTACAAGACCTCCAAAATCCCTCCCACCCTCCCTTCCTCCTCCTCCTCCTCTTCCTCCTCCTCCTCCTCCTCATTATTATTATTATTATTATTATTATTATTATTATTATTATTATTATTATTATCATTATTTAATTTTAAGGTGGATCTTGAACATGGAAGAAAACTGAAAAAAAAATCTGAAAGTAGATTGACTGCAGGCAAGAAAACTACAAGGCATATATTTTATTTTATTTTATTTTAAATTTATTTATTTATTTATTTATTTATTTATTTATTTATTTATTTATTTATATATATATCCTGCCTTTATTATTTTTATAAATAACTCAAGGCAGAGAACTTTGCTCCTCCTATTTTCCCAACAACAATGACCCTGTTAGGCGGGTTGGTCTGAGAGAGTGTGACTGGCGCAAAATCACACAACTGGTTTTTATGCCCAACGTGGGACTAGCCTGATGCCTTAACCACCGGGCCGAGAGTAGATTAATCTGCGAACAGAATGTCTGCAAAGTGACTGAAGGGAAGAATAGGATGGATATTGGGACAGAGTTAAGAATTAAGTTATAGGTTGTCACAGAAATATGTGGAGTTGCAACTAATAGGACATATGAAAGAAAGATGTTTGCTGTAATGAAATGAAAGAGGTTGTGGATGAAAAAAAAATCCCATATACAAAAATGCTGCAAAGAATGCTGCATATTATAACATATATAGACAAAGCAAATAATGTAATTAAAAGATAAATAGTTAAGAAAAAGCAGCAAAAGACTGTAAATGCAGAATACTTTTAATGGAAATTAAAAATAGCATGTGTGGGTGTTTGAAAACAGCTAAAAAGATGCCTTCAGTAGAATGAAATCAAGAATAAAAAGTAAATAAATTATTTTTAATGAAACTGAATGCTGGAAGGAGTACACTACTCTAGAGATTCTAGAATAGGGGTGGGCCGTGGCCCACTAGTGGGCCATGAGAGAATTACAAACGTGCTGCAGAAACACCAGTGAGCATGCATCTGAGAGCATCCTCACTTGCACGCGCACGCTCCATTTATGTGAGCGGCAGGCCCGTGTGCATGCTGCTTCTGCAAATAAAACTGTGAGCAGTGTGCGCTTGTCAGCTCCTCACACACAATCTTCCCCTATCCCCCCTCGCCAGTTCGCAAAGGCAGAAACACTGGGGAACTCTGTTCTAGAATACAAGAATCTACAGATGTGTTAGTGAGTGTAGATTACTTAAGTACTGTGGATATGGTAAAGAAAGAAGGGATAGGATCAAAACTTTAGGCACTACATGAATATAAATTGAGTACAAAAATGAATGACCAGTACAAGACAAGGATGTTAAAGTGGTTTGGTTAATATAGGGAATTAATAAGATTGAAATGGCAGAAGAAATATACAAAGGAAGAATGACTGAATAGAGAGGAAAGGGAAGACTGAGAAAGTTAAAGCTGAATCAAGAAATGGTGATTTAGAGAACAAAATGCAATAAAGGAAATGATGTATTGATGTGATGAAACAAGTATGGTTTGCAAGGATAGAAAATATTTAGAAATATAATGAATAGTGCTGGTATAAACTAGATTTATTTAGTGTTCCTCTTCTTTTACCTTAACTCCAATTTATTTTTTTCCTGCTTATTACTGCATTTTTTTTTGCAATTTGAACAAAGTTGTTTATTCTGAAAGAACATGGCATGATGGGAACATATATTGTAAACATTGTTTATTGTTTATTTTATATTGGTAGGCTTCTTTTCTATAAAATTTAGAGTGCAGAACAAAATACTAATCATTATGATTTAGAGTGATTGACAAGCTGCTGCCGATTCACTACAGACTATCTTGGGAAAGACTTATATTGTTGTTTTAAAAAAATAGGAAAATATGAATAATTTGCGAAGCCTGAGTTACCAAAAGTAACTCTTCAGAGCATCTTCTTAAACACAAGAATTCCTAAATATCCTATTTTTTGTTGAGTGAATACATTTGAAAAGATTGGGGACAAAATCACATCCCATAGCAGATTCTCTTGGTTCTGTTCATTCTTTCCAAAGAAGAGAGATAAGTCTTTCAATTCAAAATGGGGAAGAATATAGGAACTCCTACGACTGTTTTTCCTTTGAGAGAAATGTCTGCAGTTTATTTCAGGCTCGATTACAGCTAATTTTGACAGTGTCGCTATATAATGCTTATAATGCTATGAGCTATCTTCTCCCATAAATTCGAATTGTTCATAAATCTGCCCCTCAGTTGAAGTGAATGGAGTCTAATACACATCAGAGTCCTCTCTGCTCTACAGCTGTATCAGATGAAAAGTTCACAAAATGGAACTTTATTGTCAATTTGTTATATGTAAGCAATAGCAGAGGTAGGGTATTATTATTATGATAGATTCAGTATAAAATATCCTGAAAGAACCACAGATTTGAAGTTGTGCAATTTTATCAACCTATTTAGAACTTTTGATCAACTATGCCTCACAAAATAACAGCTATTAAAACATTATTATAATGCATGCATACTATAACCAATAGGATTCATACCATAAACAATAGATAAATGATGGAAGGAAGGAAGGAAGGAAGGAAGGAAGGAAGGAAGGAAGGAAGGATGGATAGATAGATAGATAGATAGATAGATAGATAGATAATGCCATTACTCACCTCCTATGTGTAAGAAAGCTACCACTGACGTGTCCAGAGCCATCACATCCTGGAGTTGGACATGACATTCCTTCCGTCTTCACTGACTTCCAAGAAAACTGGGAACCATTCAGATACCCATCCTTTTGCCTTTTAGTAGCAAGAGGGCACCCTGATGCACTACGATGAGACGCATATTTCCCAGTTATGTGACCCTGACCATCACAACCAGGAACTGGACATCTGGATAGCAGATAGATGAAATTAACTTTACTGTCTTGCCATCATATACCTGGCAGCCTCTACAACAAAGTCAAAATAAATCTCACATAAAAAAAAGAACAATCATGCTTTATGGCTTAAAAACAAAACAAAACAATAAGAACACCAACTAAGAAATGCAACGCAAATGTAAAAGATGTTCATGGAATTAAGAAATAACCTTAATAAACTAGCAATGTACATATACTGGAATGTTGCACCACCAATCTAAGAAAGATCTGTTACAGTGGAAGCAGATTTGCTCCTTTCTGAAAAATAGACAATAAACATAGAGTCCTTCTGTGATGAAAATGGGTGGTTTCTAAATTTGATAAAAAATAAACAAGCATGCTACAATTGTTAGTAATAGCATCCAGATTTTTCACTTATAGCAAATGTAGATTTTTTATTTTTATTTTTTGGGTATTCAGTAGGGAATGTCAAGTCTATAACTGCTTTTCTAAATAAGCAGACAACAAATATATTTATGAATCAGCACTCCATTGATACGGATAGCTCATTGCTTGTATAAGGAGTACTCAGTCCACTGTACCCTCAGCACAGAAAGTGACAATTTTAGTTAGTTTGCCTCTACAAATATTCAGCTTTGGAGAATTATTTGGGAAATATATAGTCTCATTATTACTATTCATGTATTTGCTTCTTTCTTCTATCCTTTGCCTGAGAAAGTGATGGAGCCAAACCACTAGTAGAAGATTCACTCTAGTTAGGCTGGCCCATTGGCAAAACAACCATATTGCTTCCAGCAAACAGCATAGGATTGTGCAAACCTATAAAAGTCCAAGTATCTATAAAGAGATGGCAAAGATTGGTTGTAGAATCAAGCAGAGTGAGAGAGATGGCATGTTTCCCCAAAATTCTTTGTTGATTATCTGCTGGCCACTCCTTTAGATCAGGGCTTTTCAACCGGTGGTATGCGTACCACTTGTGGCACATTAGCACGTGGCAGGTGGTACGCAGCCCTGCCTAGCCAAGTGTAGGGGGGGAGGCAAAGAACCAGCGCAGGCAAGGACTTACTGTGTAAGAGAGTCCTCCAGAGCTGCAGAGTGGCTGGGGCGAGGCAAAGGCCCCAGGCTCACTTCTGGCTCTCCCTTCCCCATGAGAAAGGAGTAGGAGGGGGGCAGACAGGAGAGGCTATAAAAGGAGGCAGTTTGGGTGGGAGAGGGAGAGAGAAAAAGAAGCAGCCTTGGGAAGTGGTGGAGTCAGCTCTAGCTGCACCGAAGGGAAAGAAGAAGGAGGAGAGGAGAGGAGAGGAGAGGAGAGGAGGCCAAGCAGGCCGGCCATGAGCCGATCTACAACTTCTGTGACAGCCACCTGTGCTGGCAGCAACAAACAGGCAAGAAATGCAGCGGGGGAGGGGTTGCCCTCCACAAGGAATGAAGAAAGGTAGCAATGAAGAAAGGCAGCATCAGCTGGAGGTGAGACATGGAGGGAGGGAGCGAGGGAGATGGAGAGTGGAAGGATTCTTAGGTGCTTTTGTGACTTTGAAGTTCTGGGATTTGTACAATGTGGGCTTTGTGTTCTTAAGGAGTGTTTGGCAACTTCTATTTGGCTGATGGCTGATGTCTTGTGTTAGCTTCTATTGCTCTGCTGTTGGTAGCTGTAAGTTTTGCTGCAAGGGATTTTGAAGTATTTTTCTCCTGAATGGATTTTGCCTTTAGCATTCCTTTACTTATAAATGGAGCCATTTGGGGAGGCAGCCTTAGCCGGCAGCCAATACTTACTACATTTTTTTTTCTTCCTTAAGTGCCAGCTCCTTAATTTTCCTTTCTAGCCAGTAGCTAATTCTTAAAGGGGAATGTGCCCTTTTAAGCTAGTTCACTTAGCAGCTTGTCTTTTCTGTCTCTGGAGGCTTTTCCTTGTTTGATGAATATATGGAAGAGAGAAAATATGGGTTTGTTTTTTTTTAATTCTTCCTTCAGAAGGAAGTGGGCATGAGAAAGAGGGAGGCAGGGAAGAAGGGAGGGAGGGAAGTCCTGCCTTAGCACTTGGCCACCAGCAGCCCTGCCATTGACTTTGCTTGTCAAAAGGTTTCAAAAGTGGATCACATGACCCTGAGCATCATAAATATGAATCAGTTGTCAAGCATCCAAATATAAATCACATGACCCTGAGCATGCTGCAATGGTCATAAGTCATTTTAGTGCAATTGCAACTTTGAACAGGTTGGGGTTTTTTTGATCATCAAGGTTTCGACACCTTGCTAGGTGGTACTCGAATATTGCCATATCCTAAAAGTGGTACAATTGGTGAAAAGGTTGAAAAGTCCTGCTTTAGATGGCAGGAATCTCTAAAGTCAGATAGTCAACCTTACTCTGAGTAGAATTTGACCTAGCTTTGACATCACACCCTCTATTTTAATATTTTGCTTGTTTAAAGCCCTTCTCCTGTGTCCTTGGAGATTCCAGTAGCCATTGCCTGCAAAGTCTGAATGAGAATTATCCTTGCCCTGTTTATCTCTGTCTTTATTTTTTTGGTCATTCTTCCAGCACTATCCAATCAGTGGCTGATATCTGAAAAGCCCTGGGCAAATTATGAAGGAAGAAACTAAACTGATATTTTGTCATAGCATTGTACTGTGACCATGTGCTCAGAGACTGTGGAGCATTGTTAATAATGCTTTGGATGTCATGTTCTTCCCATCTATTCTTTACTGAGTGCCTTTCATGGGAGCAGTGCTAAAAATGAAACTACAGTATTGTAGAAATGAATGAAAGCTGAGTAAGAGAAGAAAACATTGCTGCAGTAGCTTTCCATCCTGAAAGCATTATTCACCTAAATGCCCATATGATTGAAGAACCATCATCACATTTCGGTTATCCTTCTCTCTTTTATAACTCAAGAAGTGCATTTGTGTTCCCTTTTTGTGTTCCTTTTTTTCAACTTACCCAATTGTACTCAGCTAAGAAGTAGAAAGAAAATAGACAGCAGCAATTCCCAAATTGCACTGTGATATAACTTTCTAGGTACTTAGTGCTGCTGGTTACACTTTGATTGATTCAGAATATTTCATTGTTTTGCATTCCCACTTCAGAAGTAGGAAAATCAAAACTTTCAAGTAGTACCTGTAACACGCACTAGAAAATGTAGGCAGAAACGGGGCAAAGAAATTCAGTGAAACTTTTAAGGAAAAAAACCCCTTCCCTTTCAATTAAATTAAACAATTAATTATATTGTTGTTGCTTGGCCAGTGTTATTGCACTGAAGTCATACAAAGATGCTGATAAATCTTAAATAAAGTTAAGCAGCAATGAAAAGCAATTTCCCTTGAAAAGAATGTACTGCTAATATATTCCACTGAGGAGGTAGGCTGACACTGAGATACTGACATGTAATATGGCAGCCAAGTAGACTGGGCATGAGCAAACCAGAAAGGAGGAAGCAATTATTGAGAAGAGCCTAGCTCCTGACCTTGACAAAATAAACCAAAATTTAATAGAACAAAAAAAAAATGAATTCAAAAGAATACCAGGTGGAAAAAACATAAGATACATCAGCTGTGGCACTACAGTAGAGTGGTGATTGACTGGTGCTCACTGAAAAAGATTGGGAAAGTTGGGTAGTAAGAGGTTAACCTTTAGGAAAACCAAGTGCGACACTAGATTTGGCGCAAAAATCCATGACAGAGTCATCAATGTAGAAAATCCTCTTTTTCTGCAAATGCTAACCACTACTTCTTGCTCTATTGCCATAGAAGAACCTTTCTTCCTTTAGTTGAAATCATTATTGGACTAGGGATGTAATGGTGGCAGGACCACTATTTCTGTTTTTGCAGCCTTCTGGACTCCTAACCTGGGCAAATAAGCATAGCTTATTCTTGCAATAAGAGTTAGACATGACTTTTCCACTTTTCCCTTAGCACATAACATGTGTATTATAAATGATGCAGGACAGAAATAAAGTATAAGACAATTAAAAAAAGGAGTGGGGTGACATTCCCTATTAAATATGGTATGGTGGGACAACACTGTTTAGGGACTGAAAAAAGACACAAGAAGAGACACAACTATCAAGGCATTACATTTATTTGTACAATTAAAAAGAAAGATATAACACAATAGATTACTTATTGAGAAAGATGGACTAACTAAATGGAGAAATTGTATATACGTATTTAATCGTTTATAGCTGCCTATCTCAGATTTTACATCTGTGTTGAAATAAGAGAAAAGAAATGAAAGATATAGAACAAACAAATTGACTGAATGAGGTTCAAGGAAAAATGGGAACAGATGAAGAATTCTAAAAAACCATGTCTGAACTACAATGAAATCGGATAGCAATGACTGCGTAGATATACACATTTATTCCCCTTTTGGCCCTCCAAACAGTTCAGCTAGATAATCTGTCATCAAATGCACTGATCTAAAGGTAGAATGTTGAACCCAGTCATTAAGGTCTATTTTACTGTTCCCCCATCATTTTTTCCTGTGTATACACATGGCATCCTGCTTTTTCCAGGATGAGTTCTTGAACTTCAAATTGAAGTTCACGTGATATTCTTTAGAATAATTTGTAAAGTAAGATGTCTTGTTTTTGGTAAGTAAAAAGATACCACAAATCACTTTATTCTGCCTCACATTCAGGATTGATTCTGAATCAAAGCATTGCCCTAATAATTAGGATTGTTCTGAAAAGTACAGTATCAATGTAATTGTAATTTTCAGGATTCTGTCACCTCAAAACTCTACTAAAAACCAAAACAAGAAGCATCATCCTATTTGCAGTATTTCTCTTTCCCACTGTATTTTTAATGCTTCTTTTGTAATTGCTCCTTTATCAAAACCCTTCCTGAACAAATAAAAAATAGTATGTGTATGTGGTGATGGGGATGACAAGAAATGATATGCAAATGTTTGTACATAAAAAGAAAATGGTTTTAATCCAATTCAAATTCCTTCTCATGACCAGGCATGAAAAATATGTGAATACATCGTGTTAATGGATAATATTCCAATAGATTACATTTCTTTACTGAAACAAGTCTCTTCTAGCTTTTACTATGTAATCTACTTCTTTTCTTATTTATTATTTGGTATAGTTATCTGACAAGAAATTGATCAAGATAACCCTAATTATATAGATACATAAGCTTAAAAATGACTAATTTTACCCAAAATTTATACACATGTATGGGAGGATATTATCATTCAACTATAAGAAGAAAAGCAACATTGTTGATTAAATCATATATAGCGATCCAAACTTACCTAATTGGCTCTTGATCTTCCTTGTCTTCTTTACTTTGTACTATTCTAATCCCACTTTTCTTTGCTCGTGGACAACCAGAAAGGCTGAATAAAGAAAACCAATGAAATTATTTATCTCTAAACATAATCAACTAATCTAAAAAAAAGCACATTCAATACAAATGACATGCAGGCTAAGTTCTTTCTACCCTTGATTTCAATTTTTTTAGTTTTTAAACGAAAAATAATGGCAAGAATTAACCACAAGAGGGAACTCATCTTTCAATAGATGTGACTATAGACTCAGGTTTAAGAGTAACAAGAAAAGAATAGCTATTTTTAATGAAATCTCAAGCCAGAAAAATGCCGATCTTCAGAGAACTCTGAATCATGAAAATCAGAAAGTTATATACAGTTTGCAGTTAGTATAATTGAATCATACTTTTCTAGGGTTGTGAAGTATTCTTCCTTTGCCAACCACTTCATCTCTAAACCACAAAGTAAAAAAATACACTGTAAATGTATTACTTTTTCATTAATGCCAACCTTTATCCTAATATAAGAGATTTAGTGAATATTCACCACTACTATAGATTCAAAACGTAATCCTAGTACTTGTTTTTCTACATTAAAGTTAAATTGGACTTCTCATACAAAGGAAGCTGCATCATCTATATCAAACTCTTCCATATGAAGGAATGCAAGGATTTCACAGCAATCCAAATAAACCCTTTCAACATGCCACTTCATCCATTTTCTGCATGTTGGCTGTGCCTGTGCAATTCTATTGATCCTGTGGGTGTAAATCCAGTTCCAAGCAAAAGGTAGAGTCTCATAGTCCATAAACATGTACATTGCTTACAGGCATAGTCAATATGTTTTGTGGATAATCTTGCGGGGACAGCAAGTATAATTTAAGTACCCCTCCACCTATGTCTTAAGATAGTATAAAAAGCTTATTGTTTATAAAATGAGTAAATAAACTAGACAGGTATCACACATGAAATGAACCAGAAATCAGCTGGGCAAACAGCATCTGGGTTAAGCTCTTCTATGCCTAGGAATGCAAATCCTTCTATGTGACATCTGCACAATATTAGTTATTCCACCCAATCAGCAAATGATGCTGAATGGAGATAAATACATTTCATTCTAATTATTATATGACCCAGAAACACTGTTTCATTGTAGCCTGTGGTACATAAAAATGTATAGACTTAGCTAATGAGAGGTTCTTGATTTTAAGCATGATAAGGAATCAGAATTCCTAAAGGCCTGAGTCACAATATGAAATGATTGTTTGCCTCTCCTAATCTCTCCTAATCACTAATGAATGAGTTTAGCAAATAATGTTTATGAATGGTATAAATAAGGCAGGTGTATACATGCATATTTGGCTCCATGAGACAACTGTGATCAAGAGACTCTACAGCAGACTTGTCAAACACAAGGCCCGGGGGCTAGATCCGGCCCGCGAAGTGGTTTCATGTGGCCCGCGAAGCCATCCTGGAAACAGTGAGGGAACGGCCCCCACTGCCTTGGCCCTGGCCCGGAGACCCTCCTTCTGCCAGACACCCTCAGATCTGTCCCACTCCTGCCCAGGGCCCCATAGGCACCCTTGATGCGAATGATGTAGAGCTGGCCACGCCCACCCGGTAGGCCACACGCACTCTAGCCACCCCCACCCAGTAGGCCACGCCCACCCAGGCCATGCCCACCCGGCCCCCTGAGGGTAACCGCAATACTGATGCGGCCCTCAATGAAATTGAGTTTGACACCCCTGCTCTACAGCAAGGTATGTCTAATGAAGTCTAATGAAATCTTTGGAATGCAAGTCAATTGGCAGATGCTTTCTTTAGTCCTCTGGTTTTTTTTTGTTGTTTTTTTTAAATGGCAAGAATATAAGAACAGCAATGCCAGATCATTGTTTCCTGTAGTGGCCAACCTGAAACTTTGGGGTGCTCCTGAGCAAAAGAGGAACATATACCTTACTCCTGCCATTGTCCTCCTAGAGATAAAATTAACTCCCAAGAATTATAGACTTTTATAGACTTGTTTTCCATGGAATTATCCAATCTCCTCTCAAAGAATCCAAGTTAATGGCTATCATTTTATGTAATGAATTTCACAGGTAAATTATACAGTGCATGAAAAAAAACCATTTTTGTCTGTTCTTTTCAGTTAACTTCATCAGATGGCTGAATTTCCTCATTTTTAAGGAAGTACAAAACCTTTTCCTGTTCTCCATCTCTTGATCATGCCTATTCTTTGTTGTCTTTTTTCTAAGGTACTACAGTAGTCCTTGACTTACAAGTTTATTTAGTGACCGTTCAAAGTTAGCATTGAAAAATGTGACTTATGACCCCTTTTTCATAGTTGTGACCTTTGCAGCATGGTCACGTGATCAAAATTAAGATGCTTGGCAACTGGTTATGATCTTTGCTGTGTCCCAGGATCATGTGATCACCTTTTGTGACCTTCTGACAAGCACAGTTAATGGGAAAGGCAGATTCATTTAGCAGTCAGGTTACTGACTTATCAACTGCAGTGATTCATTTAACAACTGTGGCAAGAAAAGTCATAAAATGGGCAAAACTCACTTAACAAATGTCTCATTTAACAACCGAAATTTTGGGCTCACTTGCGATCGTAAGTCGAGGACTACCTGCAGTCTTTTGTCATAAAGCAAGTGTGTGAGACCTCTGATTCTTACATGGTGTTCTATGTGGATATGCAATATGTATTTGTATAACAGCATTATAAAGTTTGCAGTTTCATTTCCAATCTTAATGATCTCTAGCGCTGAATTTGTCTTTTGCCGCTGCTACACAATGAATGAACATCTTTTTCTGATTTTTCACTATAGCCCTAACATTTTTTTTCTCAGATCCTATCCCTAGCCCTATTCTATCTCCCGGGGCAGGACGGACAGGTTCCAATCTGTATCACGTTGGATATATGTAAACTGAATTACATTTTCATTTAGTTGACCATTCACCCAGTATTAAAGAGATTTCTTCCTAAGCTCTTCACATTTATGTTTGGTTTCCATTGCCCCAGTTAATTTACTATTATCTGCAAATATAGACAGGTTACCCTTTTTTGCTATATCAGAAAAAAAAATGTGGAAAATAAAAGGCACTGGTCCCAACACTAATTCTTAAGAAGTTCTTACTTTTGCCATTTAGAAAACTGCTCACATATCCCTATTGTGTCTTTTTTAATAATTAGCAACCAGGTTTTTGGAAAAATCTACATTTAATGTATATAGTCCCTTGATTAACTTTTAATCCATTTTCACCTATGCATTTCCATATAGATATTTGTATGAAATATGATTGCTATATTCTATGCTTGGTACTCTGTAATAACAGGCAGATTATTTATTGATATATATCTATGGTGGAAAAGTTTGCCTTATCATCTATTTCTAATTCAGGCACTTTAGAATCTATATTGCATTTTAATTAGTGCTGATTTTTTTTCCTGTATCTGATATGGGAATATGTAACATTTAAGAACCTATTAATTAGTATCTTAATTTGTTTTGTTAGTAATATTTGCTAGATAGGTAAATTATTTGTGATTTTGCTTTAATACTATCATGTTAGACCTTAATTGCTTATAGTGTAATTAATTGTTTAGAACTGAATACTGAATTGTTTTGGAGATTTAATCATTGTTATGATGATCTTAATTGTTATATTGTATCTGCTGTGAATTTATATTAAGTACAGCAATCATAGGAAAGTGATCTTATGACTTGAAATGACCTTCTGTTAGTGTCTTTTTCTTGGAAATTGCTGTCACAAAGAATTTTACTTTTGTACATACCTTCGATGTGAAGCATAATTCCCCGTTATGTGTCCAGAGCCATCACAACCAGGGGTTGGACACCTAAAATAAAGAAGTAACAACAACATTAACTGAACAATTTGCTCTAGAAAAATAAAAATCATGCATATCAAATATTTCTTATTATTTTTATCTTAATACTGCAAATATTTTTGTTCACTAGCTGGAGAAAAATGTTATTAATTAAAATGGGAAAAGTTTCATTTTCAGAGCATCCATTACTGACTTTATATTTAAATACCCACTAGGAGCATATTCTCAGTGGGCCTATCTCTTATTAGCTACAGTTGCTATTTTCCATTTGACTGTGTCTTATGTGCTAAGCCCTGATGCTAGAGTATTGTCACCTTCTCAGCTCAAACATCTGAAACTAAAAGAAACAGTCCACAAAATGTTATAGAACATAGCTACTGAACATTCACCACGAACTATACTGATATTTATGTAGTAATGATTAGATATGGTATCTTGTAGATGATTACATTAAAAATGAATGCTATCAATTAAGTAGGATAATTCTTTTTAGAGACAGGAAATATTTTAATAAACTAAAAGTAATATTCATGAAATAAAGTGTACAGTGCATTCAGAAATACTCTCAAGCTCAGTCAGGTTGGATGGCAACCATCGGTGGAGGCCCAACAGTTGAATCTTGGTTTCATCAGACCAGAGAATCTTGTTTCTCCAGGGCTTTTTTTCTCATAGAATGCTCATAACGGAGTTCCGGCACCTTTTTTGGATGGAACCTTGTAGGGTAGGGCAAGGCGGGCTGTATGACATGTGTGAGTTCCGGCACCTTTTTCTTTTACAAAAAAAGCACTGTGTTTCTCACAGTCAGAGTCCTTCAGGTGCTTTTTTGCAAACTGCAAGCAAACTTTCATGTATTTTGCAGCCCAGGGGTGTCAAACTCTCAGCGTCACATTACGTGTTGTGACGTATCGTGACTTTTTTCCCATTGCCGGCAATGGGGTGGTTACGGCTCAAACCTGCGGGCTGGCAGTTTGACACCCCTGTCTAGCCACTCTGCCATAAAGCCCAGATTGGTGGAGGGCTGCAGTGATGGTTATCCTTCTGGAACTCTGTATCCTTCTGCAACTCTGTACCATCTCCGCACAGGATCTCTGGAGCTCGCTCAGAGTGACCATCAGGTTCTTGGTCACCTCTCTTACTAAGGCCCTTCTGCCTCAATTGCTCAGCTTGACTGGCAACCAGCTCTTGGAAGAGTCCTCATTCTGCCAAATTTCTTCCATTTGAGAATTATGTAGGCCACTGCATACTTAGGAATCTTCATTGTAGCAGAAACTTTATTGTAGCCTTCCCCAGATCTGTGCCTTGCAACAATCCTGTCTTAATTTATCACAGGTTGACTCCAATCAAGGTGTAGAAACATGTCAGCAATGATCAAAATGGGAGGCATCCGAGCTAAATTTCAAGTGTTGTTGCAAAGGTTCTGAATACTTATGCCAAAGTGATATTTCAGTTTTTTTCTTTTTAATAAATTTACAGACATTTTTAAACTTCTGTTTTCACTTTCTCATTATGGGTACTGAGTGTAGATTAATGAGAAAAAATGAATTTCAACAACTGTAGAATCAGACTGCAACATAACAAAATTGACAAAAGTGAAGCGGGTCTGAATATTTTCTGAATGCAGTTGTCTAAAATATCAATACTGCCCTCTTGTGACAAAAGCCAAAACTTGTATTTAGACTCTACAGGACTTTTGTAAAATTATAGTTTACATCTCAGTTTGTCATATAGTTTTATAGTGTTGAAAATACCTAGAAATTAACCCATTGTGTAGTATCTCAGTCTAGATTTTTACAACCAAGGATAATACTAAAATCTAAGCATATTAAGACAGTTCAAATGTTCTCATCTAGCAAGTTTAGAAAATCATATTTTTATCCTCTACTTGACCAATCACAAATTTCAGAGTTCAAAACTTGATGTCCATTTAACTGACCTTTTAGTAAAACCAATATATGGTCTCATATACATATGCGCACAGGTTAGACATGCAAACTCTGATACTTATACCGTCTAATGTTTACAAAAAAAAAAATGATTAGTACCAGTGTCCTAAAACTTAGGGGTGGCAATAGACCTCTTTTCTGCAACATAACATTTAGATTTTCATGTCACATACAAAGATCTTAAGTTTTAAAAATCTGAATTATCCATGTAATAACAAATAGCTTTCTGCTAAACTGAACAAGCTGAGAAGTTCTTCATGGACTTAAAGAGCAAATTTTCATTAAACAGGAAAAAGCCACTTGCAGGGAAGAGAACATGTTTGTTATGTCAATTCATTATTCTTTTATTAATGATACTAGATTAAATCTATAAAGTGGATCACATTTTCTCACAAATTTTATATCATTGAGAAAAAAATGAAGTGAAGGATATGTATCCCATTTATTAAGTGCTGTATGCAATAGCATTCCTCCAAATTGCTGAGAGAATAAATTTTTACCTCCATTCACTCTAAACTAAGATACTGTGACAGTGGGAAGAAAAGTAAGAATAATTCTGTGAACTAAAATAGTAGTCAAGAGACAAGTTATGTCAGATGAGTTAATGGTAACTTCTAAAGCTTCTGGATTTGTAAGAGCAATCCTGAAATACTTCGGGGAGGGGGGAGGGAGAAGATTTTCATATTTAGAACTTTTATTTTAAAAAATGCAAAAATATCCAAATAGCTGATTGTAACAGTCCACTAATTAGAATGTGTCTGAAAGGAATTTATTGTTTTCTTGTTTTGTTTAATGCACTGAAATATTAGTGGGAAATATTGCTATTCAAAAACTATATAAACAATGTAAACATGTAAAAATGTGTTACTAACGTATACACTAAATCTGTGATATAACACCATCAATAAATACAAATATAGTGCTTAGCCAATGGGAAGAGAATTGGATATAAAATAAGAAAATCAAAAGCAATTTCTACATGTACATTGCATTATCCCTTAATTTATCCCGGATGGAAAAAGAGCCGGCATGATCATGTTTGTTCAGTCTGCAACCATGGTTGTGGCAGGTGTGATTAGTCTTTCTTTCTAGTAACTTTGGTTATTAGTACTAGGTTACTAGTACTCTGGTAACTTTCTCAATGCCGAAAAGAATCATAACTGACTTCAGATCTGAATGTGAAATAAGAACAAATGGGAAAGAATCATGGTCCCAACTCTGCAAACTGTGATCCAGATGGGAAAGAAAATGGGACCTACAAGGCAAATCAATCTAAAACACAAAGCTCCTGCTTTGATGCTAGCAGGCTTTCTTTACTGTTACACATGGACTTCATATTGAAATAGTATTTGAACATTAACAATTGACCAATTAGTCATTCCTGGATTCTTTTTAGTTTCTTTCTAACACTTCCACTGTGCACAGAAATATTCTGACAAATGCTCAAGATGAGTTGGATTGGAGGTACTGAAGAAAAAGTAAAAAAACTATCTATAGTTTTGTAAAGGAAGTCTACTGTTTGTTTGTCTACTGTGTTCATCCTACTGAAATACTCTTGTGCAACTTTCTTGCAATAAACTTAATGTGCAATATATTTTTAGCAAATGAAATTGCTCTCCATCAGCAGGTACTAACATCATATCAGTTCATACGAATTGTTTGACTTGTTCGAAACAGCTTCTCTAAACTGGTTCTGATCAAATAAGATTGAAGAGACAAAATATTACTCTACAATGCCTCTGGTATAATTAATAAAAAGAGAAATATTTCTATAGTCAGATAGTGCTCTTATATTCCTTATATATAAGGAATATATTATTCAACAAACCTAAATAGTAATTACTTAATAGCAATCACTTTTACTTAATAGTAATTACTTATTCAACAAACTATTACTAAAATATATATTGACTTAGTACCATGAATAAACATGATTACTATAGAGAAAATAAAACTACTTTTATGAAGATCAAAAATGTAAAGCTATATTCAGGACCAATTTGCTGGTTACATGGGAATAATGTGGAGCCTCATAATACACAGAAAACTAAACATTTTTTTAAAATCCAGTTTTTGTTCCAATAGCTTTATACATACTTTTCCCCAAATATTCCAGTTCAGAATATACTAACAATAGGAACCAAATTAGAAAAATATGGTCTTGATCATTTTAAGCATTTCAATGATGTTTTATCAATTTTAAAAATTCTTGAAATAGAATAAATTAGCTATATAGATATAACCAAAATGTTACAGCGAGATGTTTCTAGAGTGGTAAATTTAAACCCTCGGATAGTAGTACTCTATAGTAATTGTCATATATATCTGTTTCCTTTGAGTAGATTTATTTTGGCACAGAAACTCTGTATTGCACAGATATTCATACTTTACTATTTGTACCTTGCTGAATTTTGCAACTCTCTCGCAAAAGGGCAAAAGATCCTTTCTTAGATTCTTCTGATCACAATGTTTAAAACTTAAAAAAAATCACATTATTGCAAGCTCTAAAAATAGGCATATCACAATTAAGAAATAAACAACCTCTTCTCCCAATAATCTCTCCTGAAACTCAGCCACACTGGCATGTGTTATGTAGTCTCACTCACTTGATGCCTTTATCCTCTCGTCTTCATTAAGAGTATAAATATGTAAACTACATTCTCATAAAGTTTGAAATATTGTCATGCTATCAATAACAGTATGTACACTGATAAATTAAGTTTTATTATGTTTTCTGATTATTGTTGCTTTTTAAATCAGTTCTCTATCTAAAGTCATAGCAAATAAAAAATGAAATGTAGAATACAGATTGAAAAAAACAAAAAAAACTATATGATTTGTTAATGGAAAACTTAAGCTGTGAATTTAAAATAAAATTTAAACATAGAAAGGTGCCTTCTAAAAATAGATGATTTATGATTATTAACTTTCCCTTAATTTTGTACTAAGCAGGAAAAATAGTTAAGAACAGAGAAAACTTCCATATAGAATCCAACTGGTCAAGCCTATCTCCTCTCCTCTCTCCACTGGTTATTAGGATCTAAATAACTGAATCCATCTTGTTCTTTCAGTATCTCATACGTACATTGTAGTCGTACCTAGATTTAAAATTAGAATAAGCAAGCCTTTATGGTAAGAGACAATTAAATGACTTAAGCTTCCAAAACAGAAAAGAAATAGTGTTATGAAATACACTTGACAAAAGTCAGGTTTAGCTCATGTCCCAATGTGACACAATCATGTAAATCAACACTTTGTGTGGAGATTTACATACATCTACATACACGCCTATCTATTCAGATAAAGGTT
Organism: Vipera ursinii; assembly: GCF_947247035.1. Lineage (NCBI taxonomy): Eukaryota > Metazoa > Chordata > Lepidosauria > Squamata > Viperidae > Vipera > Vipera ursinii. The sequence goes on along the minus strand of NC_139512.1, from coordinate 222,060,931 downwards.
GTATGACTCAAGTGTAAATCACACTCAGTGTCATAGTTCTGGATTCCCAGTTAAATTCTTGTACAGTCTTGGAAGGACAAGATTACTGGTTTTTGTAGTATTCCTTCATTTGAAGACACTATTTTTATCCATTATTTATTGGAAAATATAGATACATATGAAGCACTTATGCCTTTTCAATAAAGGATAGTTTTATTGATTACACATATGGTATGCATTCCCACGTTCATTTGAAATATTATAACATATTAAGTCAGGCTAGTTGTCCATCTGGCTCAGTGCAGGCAGAGCATTCAGTCTTCCCCATACATGTTGCTTGATACCTTTCTAATTGCAGTTACTATGAATGAAATTGGGAGCCTTTACATGCAAATCATCTGCTCTGCTAATGTACTATTGTCCAAATTTTCCTCATTTATGACACATTGTTGTTAGCTGCGAAGTCGTGTCCAACCCATCGCGATCCCATGGACAATGTTCCTTCAGGCCTTCCTGTCCTCTACCATCTTCTGGAGTCCATTTAATTTCACTCCTACTGCTTCAGTGACTCCATCCAGCCACCTCATTCTCTGTCGTCCCCTTCTTCTATTGCCCTCAATCTTTCCCAGCATTAGGCTCTTCTCCAGTGAGTCCTTCCTTCTCATTAGGTGGCCAAAGTATTTGAGTTTCAACTTCAGGATCTGGCCTTCTAAAGAGCAGTCAGGGTTGATCTCCTGTAGGACTGACTAGTTTGATCGCCTTGCAGTCCAAGGGACTCGCAGGAGTCTTCTCCAGCACCATAGTTCAAAGGCCTCAATTCTTTGGCGCTCAGCCTTTCTTATGGTCCAACTTTCACTGCCATACATTGCAACTGGGAAGACCATAGCCTTGACTATACGCACTTTTGTTGATAGGGTGATGTCTCTGCTTTTTAGTGTGCTGTCTAATTTGCCATGGCTTTCCTCCCCAGGAGCAAGCGTCTTTTAATTTCTTGGCTACAGTCCCCATCTGCAGTGATCTTGGAGCCCAAGAAAATAAAATCTGTCACTACCTCCATTTCTTCCCCATCTATTTGCCAGGAATTGAGAGGGCCAGATGCCATGATCTTGGTTTTCTTAATGTTAAGTTTCAACCCAGGTTTGGCACTCTCCTTCACCCGCAACAAGAGGCTCTTTAGTTCTTCATTTCTGCCATTAGAGTGGTATCATCTGCATATCTTAGGTTGTTGATATTTCTCCCGGCAATCTTAATTCCAACTTTTGATTCATCTAGCCCTGCCTTTCTCATGATGTGCTCTGCATATAAGTTAAATAGGCAGGGCGACAGTATACAGCCTTGCCGGACTCCTTTCCCAATTTTGAACCAATCAGTGGTTCCGTGTCCAGTTCTCACTGTTGCTTCTTGACCCGCATATAGGTTTCTCAAGAGACAAATAAGATGGTCTGGTACTCCTATCTCTTTAAGAACTTGCCACAGTTTGTTGTGATCCACACAATCAAAGGCTTTAGCATAGTCAATGAAGCAGAAGTAGATGTTTTTCTGGAACTCCCTACCTGTTCTGTACCAGCCTGCTACCGGCCCTGCAGAAAAGGCAGGGACAACCCCTTTACAAACAGCAAGAGGCTGGAATTAAGCCTGCCAAATTTATTAAGTTAAAACAGAGCAAAACAAGACACCAACCATGAAACAGGAGCTATGAAACAGGAACTAATCAAGCGGTTGCCTTCAGCAAACCAGCCCTCCCACGCATTCCCCTTTTATACAGTTCAGGGCGTGGCTTCTCTCTGCCTCCTTCTGAGGTGCCCCATTGCATTCCTTTGTTTACTCCTGATTGACTGCCTCCTGTGTCGGGCATCCTTGAACAGGGCCAGCTGTGGGTCATCTTCATCCACGCTGTCAGGCTCACACAGCTGGGTCTCCATCGTGACCAGGTGGGAGGGGCCTGGCTGAGGGCTCTCATCAGCAAGATCTTTAACCCCCTCAGCAAGCTCTTCAACACCCCCTCCTCCTCTGAGTCGTCCGACCCAACTGCCGAACCCACAGGCTGACCCTGAATCACAACACTACTTTTCTCCATGATCCAGCGTATGTTGCCAATTTGATCTCTAGTTCCTCTACCTCTTCGAAATCCTGCCTGTACTTCTGGTAGTTCTCGATCCACATACTGCTGGAGTCTAGCTTGTAGGATTTTAAGCATAACTTTACTAGCATGTGAAATGAGTGCAATGGTGCAATAGTTTGAACATTCTTTGGCACTGCCTTTCTTTGGAATTGGAATGTAAACTGATCTTTTCTAATCCAGTGGCCACTGTTGAGTTTTCCAAATTTGCTGGCAAATTGAGTACAGCACTTTTACTGCATCGTCTTTTAAGATTTTGAATGGCTCAGCTGGAATACTGTCACCTCCACTAGCTTTGTTGTTGCTCAGTTTTTCTAAGGTCCATTTCACTTCACATTCTAGGATGTCTGGCTCGAGGTCAGTGACCACCTCATCGTGGTTATCAGAGATGTTAAGTTCATTCTTGTATAGTTCTTTGTAATTTTGCCACCTTTTCTTACTCTCTTCTGCCTCTGTTAGGTCCCTGCCATTTTGGTCCTTTATCATGCCCATTTTTGCATGAAACGTTCCCTTCATCTCTCCAATTTTCTTGAAGAGATCTCTGGTCCTCCCTATTCTATTGTTTTCTTCTATTTCTTTGCACTGTTCATTTAAGAAGGCATTCTTATCTCTTTTAGCTATTCTCTGGAATTCTGCATTCAATTGGGTGTATCTTTCTTTTTCTCCCTTGCCTTTCACTTCCCTCCTTTCCTCAGCTATTTGCAAAGCTTCCTCAGACAGCCATTTTGCTTTCTTGCATTTCCTTTGGGATGGTTTTAGTTGCTACGTCTTGTACAATGTTGCGAACCTCTGTGCATAGTTCTTCAGGCACTCTATCAGATCTAATTCCTTAAATCTATTTGTCACCTCTACTGTATATTCAACAGGGATATGATTTAATTCATACCTGAGTGGCCTACTGCATTTCCCTACTTTCTTCAGTTTAAGCCTAAACTTTGCAACGAGAAGCCCATAGTCAGAGCCACAGTTAGCTCCTGGTCTTGTTTTTACTGACTGTATAGAGTTTCTCCATCTTTGGCTGCAGAGAACATAGTCAATCTGATTTCTGTGTTGACCGTCTGGTGATGTCCATGTGTAGAGCCATCTCTTGTGTTGTTGGAAAAGAGTGTTTGCTATGACCATCGTATTCTCTTGACAAAATTCTATCAGCCTGTGCCCTGCTTCATTTTGTACTCCAAGGCCAAACTTGCCTGTTATTCTGGTTATCTTTTGGCTTCCTACTTTAGCATTCCAATCCCCATGATGATAAGGACATCATTTTTTGGTGTTAGTTCTATAAGGTGCTGTAGGGCTTCATAGAACTGGTCAATTTCATCCTCTTCAGCACCGGTGGTTGGGACATAGACTTGGACTACTGTGATATTGAATGATTTGCCTTGGTTTCGAACTGAGATCATTCTGTCATTTTGGGGATTGTATCCCAGTATTGCTTTTCCTACTCTTTTATTGACTATGAAGGCTACTCCATTTCTTCTGAGGGATTCTTGCCCGCAGTAGTAGACCTGATGGTCATCTGAATTAAATTCACCCATTCCTGTCCATTTTAGTTTGCTGATTCCTAAGATGTCGATGTTCAGTCTTGTCATCTCTTGTTTGACCACATCCAGCTTGCCTTGATTCATGGATCTTACATTCTAGGTTACTATGGAGAAAAAGTCTTTACAGCATTGGACTTTCCTTTCACCACAATACATCCACAGCTGAGCGTCCTTTCGGCTTTTGGCCCAATTGCTTAATTCTTTATGGCGCTAACAGTACTAGCTCTCTGCTCTTCCCCAGTAGCATATTGGACACCTTCTGACCTGAGGGGCTCATCTTCCAGCATCATATTGTTTTGCCTTTTGGTACTCTCCATAGGGTTTTCATGGCAAAGATACTGGAGTGGGTTGCCATTTCCTTCTCCAGTGGATCACGTTTTGTCAGAACTCTCTGCTATGACCTTTCCATCTTGGGTGGCCCTGCACGGCATAGCTCATAGCTTCATTGAATTACACAAGCCCCTTCGCCACAACAAGGCAGTAATCCATGAAGGGGCTGTCACATTATATGGCTACAATCTTCTTCATCTGGTTCTGTCATCTGGAGAATCCCAACTATTTTAGAAGCTTTTCAAAGCCCATTAGAGATGGGTACAATGAGAGATTTTCCACATTTTTTTCAATGTTAAGTGGATATCCTGAAGAGGGTAATTCTAAATCACATGGAAAATCAACTTTTTCTACTGGAAGAATACTACAGCTTGGTTGTAATCCTGCTTTTGACAAAAATATACAGTGGCTGAAAACCCTTTTAGGATGAGGTTACTTGAATAAGTCAGAGTGAATTGGTTTGTTAAACTTTTTGAATGGGTTCAACACATCACTCTAAGCCATATCAAAGCACATTATGGTTTCGCATGGTACATGAATCAAATTATAAGGAAGTAAGAATCTGACAATTTTCTATATTTTCATCTACCAATTTATCCTAACGCTGCAAATTATTTCTTAGCATACATATTGTTAGTCACTTGGACTAATACAAAAATCCTAATGCTTTGGGCAGAGATTTGCTTTAGTCCCTCTCTATAACTGTGAACTACTGAAGATGAGACAACCTTATATAGTATAAGATAAACAAATTGAGCCCATCTCCCTATTAGTGACATAACATAAGCCATCCCTGTAGATGCAGAAAAATAGGGCAATGCAAAAGGGAGTTCCAGAATGGATTACAAAAGAAAATAAGTTGCAATGGTTGCAGCAATTTTATATTGTTATTATTTATTAAACAAATTTATATAGCCGCTCAACTCACACAAAGATGACTCCAGGCGGCTTTTTAATGCATGAAGTTATTTGAGTGCTGAAACCTTATTTGCTGGAAAATCAACAGACTTTGTGATTAATATACTTGAAGTAAGACTATGAAATTGTCATTGAAATTTATTGTCAAACAAGGAAAATAAACAGTTTCAGCTGCAGGGATACTTCAGCACCTGCAGGTCTGCAGCAGATTAAGAAAGAAGAGTTGTATCTTTTATATAAATATAAAAATGCAAGGCATAGTATACTATACTCAGTGTACATGTACTCCTTGATTTATGATTGCAATTGGGATTAGATTTCTGGATGTAAATCACTACAGTCTTAAGTTGAGGCACCCACATGATTAGACCCAATTTGACATTTTTTGCAGTGTTTATTAAGCGGTGGTTAAGCAAATGCCATGAATGTAATTGTGACCCCAATCTTTGGAATGGGCAATTTCACTGGAAACCAGTACAAAAGTGCTGCAAAACAGCAAGAAACATTGCAAATTGTATTTATATTATTATGGGATGCTGCAACAGGTTGGAAAGGTGACCCAGGGGAAAGGCTGGCACAATATTTTACTATGGCTAAAAGTGTTTTATATGCTATAAAGCACTCGTTCCATGCCTGTCATAATTTCAAATGGTTGTTAGGTGACCAATTGTTGGTCAAGAATAATAGTAAGAAATGTTTAAGGAAATGTAAGCCATTTTATATGAAAACACTCTACTTTGTCATCTATTATATCTTTGGCATGGATTTTATTTACAAGATTTTAAGAAACATAAGTCATAACATAAGAGGGATCATTACTCTAAGGAAAAATCCAGACAAACTGTACATATTATGTTTTAACAGATATGCCAGAAATGTTATAAATGTAGATAACTGTACACAGAACTATTAGAATTGCAAAAAATCCACAATAGTTGAGTGCATTTATCTAGCTCCAAAACAACTATCTAGTTTTTAAAGTTAATTTAATAGATCGATTGGTATGTTTAATTTGTGTGAAAACAATAGGTATAGGCCTCTCCATTGTTGCTATCTTAATTTAAATCTACTGCATTTTTCTCTGTTAGCAAAAAGTTTATATATCAAGGGTTAGATTTAGCAAATGCTTCCCAATTTTCACCCAATAATTAGGGTTAGGGTTAGACAGTGATAGTTATATAATTAGCTTCATAGCATGGGTAGATTTCAGTATAGGTTTCCTTATTTCAAAGCCCAAATTAAAAACATTTAAAAATTTGTAAGGATTTTCAAAATAAAATCCAGTGGTCAACCAAAGACACATAACTTGACTAAATTCAGTCCAGTGGTATCATGTTAACTATGGTTTTCTACACAACTAATACTAAATGGTGTGGAATTCTGGATACAAATGGCAACATATAATTCAGAATATTTGTGGGTACACAAACACTTTAAACCACAATTATGTGAGAGATGTGGTCAGTAGTCCCAGAAGGATAGAAAAAGATGCAGCTGCATGGCCATGATTTGTCCTTGAAATCTCAAATGCCTGAGAAACTATATTTAAATGTTGAGATCATTCTTTGTACATAGGGTAGAGGAGGTTTTTCATCAATAAGGAATTATGAAGTATAGAATTTTTGTAGGCTCTCTGTTTTCAATAAATGACTCAGAATAGATCCTTTTGAAAATGTAGGCTGGAATTCAGATCAGTAGATATTCTCCTTGATATAATCTCTTAGTATCTAGTATAGGTACTTTTTAAACAGTTCTACAACTCATGAGAGCTTTTATAGCTGCTTCATCCCAAACTTTTCATTAAATGTAAATGATAATAAAATGAGAAGCAGCTGTGCTATGTGAAGCAAGGGATATTTTCTTTTCCGGTTTCCTCTGTAGATTTTGAGATATTTTCCTGAGGAAACAATATAGATTTCTGGTAGACAACATACTGCTTTTGTCTGTGGTTATTGTTTATCATATTTTAATTAATTCAAATTTGTACATTTAACTGATCTTAAAATCAGTCAGTGGCACTGGTTCTGAAACTGGCTCTTAAGACTACACAATTAAATTAGAAAGATTATGATGATGATACATTTTATTCAGGGTAATTCCGAGAGTGGCTTACACATAAAAAAGGAATATGTAATTAATAAAATAAAACAGATTGTGGAAGTTGTCAATCTTTCTATTGTGCTAAAGAAAGAACTGAATAATCAAATATTTTATACTCAAAGGGCTTTTACAAGCTGTTAACAACAACAATAACAACAAAATAGAAATCACATATGCAGATATTCCACTGGAACTATCAAATAGTATATGTATAGTGTGCATTATATAAATCCTACAAAAAGAAGGTATGTCATAGTGTACAAAATAAAAATATGAGACTTCCAAAGCGACTGCATTTGTAGTCATTAGAATCTCCTTTACAATAATTAGGATTGTAATAGAGACTGCTTTTGTAATATCTGTATTGTGCCATTAGAAGTGGTCCTTGTTTAACAAATGTAATTGGGACTGGCAACTCTGTCACTAAGCAACCTAACATAAAATGTAATGCCATGTGACCATGACAACTTAGAGTGGCAGTTACGGAAATTCGGTTGCCCTTACTAGGCAAATCCTATGTGTTGCAGTATCCCGTAGTCATAACATTGGCATTTGCAACCTCCTGCTGGCTTTCCCTTTGACTCTACTTGTTGGAAGTCAACTGTGAAGCTCATGGTGATCACATGACCACGGGACATGGCAATTACAAGGAACAATTGTTAAGTCCCTTCTTTCTGTGCTCTTGTATCTTTGAACAGTCGCTGAACAAAGAATACCTGTACTGTCTTACTTTGGGATATTTAGAATAAATTTGAATGGTTAAGAATGTATAAGATCTGGAACAAGATTTTAGCAAGACATGTTGACAACAGAGAAATAATCCCCAAATGATGTATAGCATCTTTTATTGCAATGTTTGTTGCAAACAAAAGTAATTCATTTCCATATAGCTTTTCAGTGGAATCTTAAATCTGTTTAGGTATGATTTTTATTAACTTAACAAATATTTTATACACACACACACACACACACACACACTATAAAATTCTCACCATGGACCCTGCCTGAGCTACTCGATGTCCTCTCCGGTTTGGTGATTGAGTTCCCCAAACTGTTAGTTTTGGGTGACTTCAATCTACCATCCCTGGGAGGGTCATCTGAGTTGGCTCGGGAGTTCATGGCTTCCATGACGGCCATGGACCTGACGCAGGTAATTTCTGAACCGACTCATGAGGGAGGCCACACCCTGGACCTAGTTTTTTTATCTGGACGATGGTTGGATGATCTTGGTGGGGGCTCTCCATTTATCATGCCCCTGTCATGGACCGATCATCACCTCCTGCGGCTGGTCTTCCGTTTTACCACCCCCCGCCGTGGGGATACGGAACCAATTAGATGGTACCGTCCCAGGCGCTTAATGGACCCTGATGGGTTCCAGGCGGCGCTGGGATCCCCACCTGCCTCCGTCGCTCACAACTCGGCGGATGCCTTAGTGGAAGCCTGGGAAAGGGCAGCCACTGGGGCACTGGACCGAGTTGTACCCTTGCGGCCCCTGACCCGGTGCAGATCCCAACGAGCTCCATGGTTCTCCGCGGAGCTCCGGGAGATGAAGCGTCGGAAACGGGGCCTAGAGAGCTGCTGGAGGTCCAGCCGATCCGAATCCGACCGGTTGCGGTTAAGAACCTATATTAGGTCTTATCTCGCTGCGATGAGGGTGGCGAGGTGTAATTACTTCTCCACCCTCATCGCGTCCGCAGATAATCGCCCGGCCGCCCTGTTTAGGGTGACTCGCTCGCTCCTTAATCAGGAGGTGAGGGAGGATCCCTTGCAGGGTCGTGCCGAGGAGTTTGGTCAGCATCTGTCGGATAAAATCGCTCGGATTCGGACCGGTTTGGACTCCAGCTGGGCAGAGTCTGGCGATCAGGACACGGGCGGTCTTGTCAATGTTACCTGGGAGGAGTTTGATTCTGTGACCCCTGATGAAGTGGACAGGATTATGGGGAGGCTGAGCTCCACCACATGTTTATTGGACCCGTGCCCTTCCTGGCTGGTTTATGCAGCTAGGGAGAGGACACGAGGCTGGTTCCAGGCGGTGATATCTGCTTCCTTGAGTGAGGGTAACTTCCCCTCCGTCTTGAAGGAGGCGGTGGTGAGACCCCTCCTCAAGAAGCCTGCCTTGGACCCAGCTGTGTTGAACAACTTTCGTCCAGTCTCCAACCTTCGCTTTCTTGCGAAGGTTGTTGAGAGTGTGGTGGCGCATCAGCTCCCTTTGGCCCTGGATGAAGCGGATTATCTGGATCCGTACCAATCGGGTTTCAGGCCCGGGTACAGCACAGAGACGGCATTGGTCGCGCTGGTGAATGATCTCTGGAGGGCTCGGGATAGGGGATGTTCCTCTGTCCTAGTCCTATTAGACCTCTCAGCGGCTTTCGATACCATCGACCATGGTATCTTGCTGCGGCGTCTCAGGGGATTGGGAGTGGGAGGCACGGTCCTTCGGTGGTTCTCCTCCTATCTCCTGGGACGCTCGCAGTCGGTGTTGGCAGGGGGGCAGAGATCGGCCCCTAGGTCTCTCGTTTGTGGAGTTCCTCAGGGGTCGGTTCTCTCGCCTCTCCTGTTCAACATCTATATGAAACCGCTGGGTGAGATCATTCGTGGTTTTGGAGTTGGGTATCATCAATATGCTGATGATACCCAACTTTTCTTTTCGACCCCAAACCACCCCAGTGATGCCCTCGCTGTGATGTCCCGTTGCCTGGAGGCGGTTCGGGTCTGGATGGGGAGGAACAGACTTCAACTCAACCCTGACAAGACTGAGTGGCTGTACATTCCGGCATCCCGGGACATTCAAAATGTTCCATCTCTTTCTATGGGGGGTGAGTTGTTACCCCCCGTGGATAGGGCTCGCAACTTGGGAGTCCTCCTAGACTCACGACTTACCTTGGAAGAACATGTAGCAGCTGTGACTAGGGGGGCTTTCGCCCAGGTTCGCCTGGTGCGCCAGTTGCGGCCCTATCTGGACCGGGATGCCCTGTGTACGGTCACTCATGCGCTCGTGACCTCTCGCCTTGACTACTGTAATGCTCTCTACATGGGGCTTCCCTTGAAGACCACTCGGAGGCTCCAACTGGTACAGAATGCGGCCGCGAGAGTTGTCTTGGGAGTTTCCCGGTACTCCCATGTTACACCTTTGCTCCGTGAGCTGCATTGGCTACCAGTTGTCTTCCGGGTGAGGTTCAAGGTCTTAGTGATGGTTTTTAAGTCCTTACATGGCATGGGTCCGGAATACCTCGGGGATCACCTGCTGCCGGCGTCAACTCCCCTCCGCCCAGTGCGTTCCCACAGAGAGGGCCTCCTCAGGGTGCCTCCGGTCAGAGAATGTCGGCTGGTGGCCCCCAGGGGGAGGGCCTTCTCTGTGGGCGCCCCGGCTTTGTGGAATCAGCTGCCGGTGGAGCTCCGGATGGCACCGGATCTCCGCTCCTTCCGGCGCGGGTTAAAGACCCACCTATTTGAACAAGCTGGCCTGGCCTGATGGGGAATTAATTTGGGTTTTAAATATTGCTATATTTTATTGTTTTATCGTGGGCATTAATTTAATTCTATTTTAACTTTTGTAGTTTTGTATTTTTATTATATGCCCTGTACACCGCCCTGAGTCCCTTGGGAGAAGGGCGGTATAAAAATTTAATTAAATAAATAAATAAATAAATAAATTTGATTATTTCACACACATTTAAAGAAAATTGCAAATTACCTTCAGCTACATTCCTATATCCATTTTTTTTAATAGTTCCCACTGATCTCAATGAGATTTCTTTTTATTACATAACCCAGTATAAATTAAGGATATAGTGTTCTTCCTCCATTTTAATTAAAAACTGAAGTCAAGCTAATCCACTTCCCCTGCATGAGAAAAATATCAGCCCTATAACAAAACACTACAATAAGGAAAACTCAATCAATTAGTCGCAGGATATATTTCATGTCATTTTTTTTCTTTTTCTCCAACATTAAATCACTATTCCATATCCATGGATGTGGATGTTTAGTAACATTTCTACGATCCTGGCTGAGAATGGGTGCACTATTTAGTCTATGGTATGGTTTTCAAAGAGGTCAAAGATTGATAGGATTGGACAAGGTATCTATTATTATTTTATTGTTTATTTGTAGTATTATTAGTTAAAATAGTACTTATTAAATTATTTTCAAATAATATTTTTCTTGTGGGTAGAGGAACAATATGTAACCATGAAGAGGTTGATAAGCTGAAGAGTTTGGGGACCTCTGGTCTATAGAAGGTTGAGAGAGCTCAATAAAGCCAAGAGTGATTGAATATCACCAACTTTATCATTCTAAATTGATTGCAACCATATTACAGTATGCTATATAATACATTTTCTAGTATCTATAAATTTATTCAGGAATCAAACAAAAATATTGTTTTGCAAAACATCTTGGCAAGATGGTGATTTTTTTCATCCTAAATCCTACATACTTTATAACTCACGAGCTACATAAAATATAAAAACTATTGTGTGCTTTTGAATCTATATATCAGGTTCAGATACTGAAATTTAATCTTGATGGCAGTAATGCACTTTCAGAGACAGCAAGCTTAACTGCAAATAACTGAAGCGAGATTAAAACTATCAAGTAAAGCAGTCAAGAACTTATATACTTGGGAACACATCAAAATTGGTCTTAAAACTTCCAAAATTTTCATGTTTGTGAACACAAACATGAGAATCTCATCCCAGAGAGCAGGCACCATAACAGAGAAGACTTCCTGGATCCTCACAGATTTGTTTTATCTAAGGGTCTTGGAAAGCAATCACTCTACTGGCAAAAACCTTAGGACTTAGATAATGCCTTAAATAACTTGCCTTTATTGGGGAGGAGAAGGAAAGAGCAAAAAGGAAAAAAAATCCATATGTTCACTTGGAAATAGAAAAACAATATTCTCCACATTGTTCTTATGGTAAGTTCTATTTTTTTTTAAAAAAAAGCTCAATTACTTCCACCCAGGTTTTATAAATTAATAGGACTGTATCACCTTTGTATGTTAAAGAAAGAAAAGTCAGAGTTAGTTGTAGGAAGCAAAAATAGGCAGAAAGTTATTTTGCTATTATGCCTAGCAGGCAAGTGCTATGTGGGGGACAAACAGGAGAATTTTAGAAAGGATTAAATAATATTCTTGTTTCTGTTTCAACTAGTGCTGCCAAAAATGGCTTGCTTTGAATGTCAGATATCTATAAACCTAAAACCTCTCAATGTTTCTGGCAAACTGATGGATGTTCCATGCAAAAGAACCAATGCTAAGCTTTCCATTTTTAAAGCTTTTCTGGAGTAACCATCATTTTCAAAAATGAACTGTCATTCATCTTACGGTGAATCTGCTGGAAGTAAACAACCCAAATCTATTATAAATAGGAGCCATATTGAAGTTATTTCACATTTCTACATTTTTCATCATAAGTATAAAGCACGGTCCAGGGGATACCAAAATATTCTCACTTACTATATGATTTTATCCACAAGATTCTCTAGATTAGAATATGCTGTTGAAGTAATTAACTGTAAAATCTTCATTAGAAATTTCTCTCCTGCTTATTTATATTGTTACAACAAATGCAAATAAAGTTTTTGGTAGACCGTTGCATTCTATCCTTGTATTCCTTTCTGCTTAATATTCTTGATTGTAGTGACTATTCTGATATGAAATATCATAATCCTGCTGATTCACCTGGCTAAGCAACTTGGTGATTTATGAGTATGAAAGAACCAGTATCTGCCTTTGTGTTTAGCTTGCATATACAAGTAATATTTGCAAATGGCAGCAAGAAAGATAAATGGGGATTTTGTAGGTAGAGACCTGACACTATGGCTATCTATATTTCCTTCTATGTTGGTTTTCTGAGGTAGGAAATTGCAATATGAGAATTCTAAAAAAGCCACAAAGAAGTAAAAATAAGGTAAGAGAAATGAAGGAAGTGGCTCAGGACGCAGCAAGAACAAATCATTTGACTCCACATGGGAACAGGAGGTCAATTTGCTGTTGATGTGTGGGATGATTGATACAGAGGCTCAGTGCTATGCAAGCCAGTGTAGATCACCTTGCCCCAATTTCACAATTTGTGAATTTACAATAGAAATAAAAACAAAACGCAGTATTTCCGGCATTAAACTAATGGTGCTTCTGAACTGCTTTGCTTAAAATCAAGCAAACCTTATTTTATTTTTGTTTGTTAATAAAGGGCAATATTTGCTAGCAAAAGAGTTAATTTTGAAGGAACCGAGTTACCTAAAATGCTGCATTCAATTTCATAAGCAAGCACTGCAACTGAACCTCCCCTCTGTGGATTGCCATATGCTCCAAAGAATCCCTCAAACTTCAGAGAAGTTAAATTGCTGAGTTCAGGAAGCAAAGGGAGTCAGTTTTATTTCTCATTCTTATTTACTAGAGAGCCTGGTAGCTCATTCTGGCAAGATGAATCAGAATGTAAACAGACTACCTTACGCTACCTTGATACCTCACACAATCTTGGCCAACTTTTTTGAACTGCAGCAGCAGCGGCCCTTGTTTCCCTGGGCATTTTAATTTGCCAACCAAGTCAGTTTGTACCCGAGCTATGGAGTCAAGATTAAACAAAACATGCCAAACCCTTTAGTGGATTGCCTGAACTGAGATTACAGTTTTTGGAATCTAACTATTTCTTTTGTAGAATTTTCTTCTTTTTTTCTTTACCAATGCCTGGTACCTATCAACGGTACTTTTTATATTTATTGCACAATCTCTTTAATTCTTTCTAATACTGTATTGTATTGATACTATTTAATCCTGTTTCGTTTTAGTGTTTGCAACAATGTCATTTTTGATGTCCTCATCTTTCCCAAGTCATAGAGCCATATTTGATATCTGCTTAAGGCAGCACAATTCAAGACACAATCTCAGTATGAGAAACAGCAATGTTTCTGTCAAACCAGTTCTTCCTACAAACTATAGAGGATTCTGAATTTTATTTTTGGATCATAAAGAGATATTTCCATTGTACCTTAGGCAACAAAACCCTAAGGCAACAAAACCCTTCAATTATTTCATTGCTCAGTTTTTAATGTCTTTTTTAAATTTATTGTAAAACCTGAACTTCATTCAAAGATCCAGATTTTTTATACCTAGTTTTAGACATTTACAATGGAAATTTCTAAACAAATTAGCATTATAGCATGCTATTATAATTTCAAATGTCATTCTGTAACTGTAACAATTAACAACTGGAAAAAATCATGCTGTGATTCAAAGTTTGTCACAGTTGAAGATTTCTTTGGTTACCTTTCTTCATTTCACTTGAAAGTCCTATAATGGAGCAGCTACTGTTATCTGTGTTGATGATTCATTACAAGCTTAAGAAATTCTCAGTTGGTTTGGTTCAACAAAGTGGTACTCATAAACTCTTGAATCCTAGGTTTGTAGTTTATCACTTCATTCGAAAAATTGCAAAATACCCTATCTTATCTTTGCTGTGATTTGCTGCTTAACTGTGTCCTTAACTAGAAACTTCTGTTTTTAAATACTAATATTTTTTTAAATGGATGGCTTTCATCATATCTTACTTGAGTTCCTGTGAGCTTGTGGCCAGCATACTTCGAATACTTTTATCAGCCAGCGGGCAGCCAGACAGACTGTAAAACAGGTCAGGACAGTCAAGTAAGTTGATATTCTTTTAAGCCAAGATTTTCCAAACAAACACAACGTTTAAAAATTAAATTAAAAAATTATAATGCAGAAAAGCGATGGGGCGGGCAAGTGCTGGAATATTACATTCTGTAATATAAGTTAACCCTCTGAATATGTTTAACTATAAAATGTGTAGAATTTTTGTTAAAAAGACAAGATAATAGCTATAAAAAGTATTAGTGATCCATGGGTTAACTATTTTAAAAAGTTAAGAATTTCAAAATTGTAGTTGTTTTAAAAGAAACAAAACGTTTATACAACACACAAATTAGCATGCTCTTAAGATCAACATTTATTACTCAAAGGGTTAACACATAGTTCAACATTTTTACTTTGACAGCATTGTTGAGGTAAGCTGAAAACAATAAATTGAAAAGACAGAATCCACCATGAAAAAAATGAAGTCACACCTTCTATGTGAGGCGTAATTACCAGTCACATGACCACTCCCATCACACCCTGGTGTTGGACATCTGCCACCAAACAAAAACAAAAAAACAGCCAAAATAGTAAGTATGTTTAAAAAAACTTTTAAAAGTTTCATTGTTTCCAGTTTAGCTGCAATGTCTGCAAGGGGGATTTAAGCATCCTATCAGAAAAGCTGCAAAATGAACAAAATTTAATGAAATGGCGTCTCAGTACAATATAGCATCATTAGGGACAAGCAGCTTCATCACTTAAACTTAATTGACAGTCTGAAACATTTATATGCTGCAAATGCGGCATGCTCATACTGCAAGGCATATATGTACTTGTTTATTCAGATAAGACAACAAAAGAAAGATAAGATTAAAAAGGAGTAAAAAATAATTTCACCTCACATTATGCTTACGTTATTAAATCCTTTTTAGTCTCTTTGCACTGAGGATATTTGGGTTTAGGACTTGGGATTGTGACTTCCCCAGGATACCTTCTTTCTTCTAATGCCTCTTGGAAAGGATCTAAATCTTCTGGCTGCAATGAAGGGTAAGAAACAAACCATATTTAATTGGAATGCTATTGTGCTTACGGCTAAAATTTCCAATGAAGTCAAGGACCTTCCTTTTTATTCCTCTGGAGAGAAAAAGTCCACAAGTAACAACTCTGAAATGTTTACAATGCAGATAGCATCCTATATGGTATTGAAAGGAAGTGGTCTGCATAAACCAACATTCATGGTTATTTCATTCAGTACATATTTAATTAAGGCAGGTGCTGCTCCAAATTCATGCCTCTTGTTAAAAAGCATCATGTCATTAACAAAACTCTTAAAATATTGTGCACAATATAGAACAATGCTGTTATTTTGGAAGCTTCTGTGTTGAGCTGAGAGAGAGTAACTGGCACAAGGTTGCCAGCTGACTTTCACAGTTAAGGTGGGACTAGAACTCACAATCTCCCATTTTCTAGCCTGATGCCTTAACCACCAGACCAAACTCAAGTCTTCCTGCATGGAGGAAAATTAAAGTCTCCTAGACATCAAAGGTGAGAGTTCTCTGCCATCCTCCAGAAGACCAACTACACAAGCTTGATAGTTGGTACACCAACAGAATATTTCTATAGCCAAACCAACCATAAAAGCACTCACGTCCTACTGTCAAAAGAATGGAGTCTCTGTCTCTTATAATCAGCATCAACTCCCTTCCCTGTCATTGGCATCTAAGTTGCTGAATAGCTGAAACCCACCTGGGCAGATTTCTGAGAGGATGACCATAACACCTTTACTCAGGCAAGTTTTAGGATAGGTAATTCTTGACTTAAGACCACAATTGAGACCAAAAGTTCTGTTGCTTGCTAAGCATGACAGTTACGTGGGTTTTGCCCCCATGTTATGACATTTCTTGCTATAGTTGTTAAGTGAATCACTGCAGTTATTAACATGGTTGTTAAGTGAATCTGACTTCCCCATTGACTTTGCTTGTCAGAAGGTCACAAAAGGTGATCACCTGACCTTGGGACATTGCAACTGTCATAAATATGAGCCAGTTGCCAAGTGGCCAATTTTTGATCATGCGACACAGGGATGCTGCAATGGTTGCAAGTATGAAAAACGGTCCTAATTTACTTTTTTCTGCACTACTGTAACTTTGAATGATCAATAAATGAATTGTTGTAAGTCAAGAACTACCTGTAAAATTTTAGTCTGCTGCCTCATCCAACAGCAAATACTGATGAAGGTGGTCTTGAAGCAAATAGATTTGGCATTAATATCAGCATCTTGAGACCAAAGGCATGAGCAAACTAGTTACCTGTTCCCTACTATAGTAATAGGAGGAAACAACCATGTCTCAATTCTTTACTTCCTGATAGTGTACCGGTAAACTATAGCACTTAACAAGGCAATTTTTCTGTCTTTACTACTATATTTGAGTTTTGTAGTTATTGTACAATATTGAGTATTGTAGTTATTGCAGCAGCAAGAGTTAATGTAACTCTATTTGTTCCTTGCTTTGTTCATATATTACCTTAGAATGAATAGATAATAGATTTCCTCAATATAAGAGTAGAGAAAACATGTGCATGAGGCATGCCTTCTGTTTCACCAACTAAATAATTCTTCCATAAACAAGAATCAAATCCTTGAATTCAATAGGCTACCAATGAATTGTGACATTCCTAGATAAATGAAAATGCCAACTCTGAAAAAGATTTAAGTAAATTATACCCTGATCAGCCACATTCCTATTATAAATACATAATGAAATGCTTCAATCAATATTTTAAAAAAATGATATACAGTAAAGTATCTTTGCCCAAGCTATTGTTAATAATGCATTTCACCAGGTCAGTCTTTAGAAATCTAATAGCTTGAAAGCAATGCTGGGGAATTTGATGAAATAGACCTACATTAATTTCCTTGGAATCATCTTCATCTATCGTGTCAGGCTTCATTTTTGTGTAGTCCACAGGTAAATCCCAGCAGTCGCTCTCATTTAGCTGGTAACACCTGTTATTCATCACAGCCTGTTGTTGTGGTGACATTGGTTCCAGTGGTGTCAAAATGGTGCAGCAGCCATCTCGCTGTCGTTGCTTGTTTAAACTCAAGTCTAATGTCCCATTTTCATCCACCTCCATATCAGGATTCTGGATAAAAACCACACACATGTACACACATACACAACATATACACCAAAGAAGACAATTCAGCTCACTACTATCAAGGTTTCTTCAGTAAAATGAATTACTGTGCCCACAAACAGTTTCATTCCTTGGCAACGTTAAAACATTCTAAAAGAAATCTTTGAAAAATATTTCACTGGGACTAATTTCACCATTTTGATTTGCTCAGTTTTTTGTATTAACATTTCATTTCATTTCATTTATTTGATTTCTATACCGCCCTTCTCCCTAGGGACTCAGGGCGGTTCACAGGGCATGTATAAATAGCTATACAAAAATTAAAAGAAAATTAAACCAATGCCCAATTAAAATACAACATCTATATCATTCTGGATTGACTTGGAGCACCTTCTTAAAGCAAGCACTGAGAAAAAGTCACTGAAATGTATCAATTTTAAAGGTCAGAAAGAACAGCAAACACCCCTCTCAAGTCAAAATTATGGCATGAGGAAAGAAGAAGAAACTTTGCCAAGTCTTTGAGGCAAATGGCACCAAACTGAGCAGTAAGAGGCACAGAAATGGAGATGTGTACTGCACAAAGTTGTCTGGGGAGTCCTTTTGGCATGAGGGAAAAAAAATCCCTGGTCCTTTCGTTCCTCACAGCAACTGAGGAAGGGCAGAGGAAAAAGAAGGCATTTTCCTTCTGCTCTTCCCTTTTGCTAAATATTTTTAAAGAAAAGTTTAGATTTTTAAAATGGATGTAAAAAGGGGTTTTTTTTTAATATAAATGATGATAGTTATAAATATTAAGTAGTGCAAACAGAAATATATATTATTTACCACCGCAAGAAAAAAGAAAAGAGAGATGGTTAAACTGATTGCTTTTTTCAAAGAAAAGAACCTACCGTATCTGTTTTAGTTTCCATTTGGAAACCACTTTTGAATTTTGTGCTTGTGGAAAAAAAAATGAACCTTGTTTTCCCCCCGATTAGATAGGTTTGTTGCTGTAGAAACGGCTAGTCTATATTATGGTGTAAAAATAAAAAGTTGTAACGTTACTATCTTCTACTGTGCTAAAGAAGAGTCAGAAGTCAGCGCCTTTTTTTTCCTTCTTCCCCTTCTACCGCACACCTTCTCCTTTTCCCCCTCCCCCCCTTAATTTCCCCTTAATTTCATTTTCTTTGTCTTTTATATTCTGATAAACTAATAATAAAAAAAATTAAACAGGCGAGAAAGGTAAAAGTAGATTTGACTGAAGTTCACGTTTCATCTTCCTCCACCATCAGTGCCTTTCCCTCTCACTTTGCCCTTTTCTAGTGAGCAAAAATAAATAAATAAATAAATAAATAAATAAATAAATAAATAAATAAATAAATAAATAAATAAATAAATAAATAAAGCTTCCTTCCCAGGTGATAACTCCCAGAATGTTAAGAGATGGGTATTAAAGCCAAAGGACATATAGCAACCCAAGAAAGAAACCCTATCCCAGAAATCTTGTTTCAAGCCTAAAAGGGAAGAATTTCCACTTCTTTCCCTTATTACACCTTTCAAATCTCTTCCCAGTCTTGCCACCTAAATGAGAGCCATTTGGTGTAGTGGCGAAAGGCCTGGCCTAGAAACCAGGAGAAGGTGAGTTCTAGTCCCGCCTTTGGGCCAATTGCTCTCTCTCTCTCTCTCAGCGCAACCCAGTTATTATATGGAAAATAGGAGGAGAAAGGAAGATTAGGTATGTTCTCCGCCTTATTTGTAGAAATAATAAAGGTAGGGAAAAAATATAATAAATAATTAAAATAAAAATAAATGAACCATACATCATTTATTCTACCAGAACACCTTTCCTAATCAATTCAACTGGGTTATTCCTTCATGAGGATTGAAGGTGGCATTAACTGCCTCCCAAATATCATGTTGATTTTAAAAAGGGGGCCCCCCTCTTTCTTTTAAACTAATCTAATCTCGTTTTGTTCCTAAATAGGGTTAATGCTACTAGCATCAGAAAACAAACAAAACCCAACTCTCTTTTTAAAGGCTAATAAAATGAACGGGGGGGGGGGGGGGAAACAACTGAACAGTAAAAGATCCTCTATTTGACTCAAATAGATTCTCATATTTCCTTCCACAGTTATATATAATGCACATACTTTCCCTTTAGGAAGCAGGAAAGATAAATTAAAAATTTAAAAACACCTTTCTTCGTTTTTGAAAGAGTAGAGGATGTTTTTTAGGCCTACAATTATAGGACAGAACCCTGGTTTGCCTTCCAACAGCTTGTTTGCACAGCCCTCTAGTGGCTGCATGAGGGAAGCAGAGTTTCAGTGAAATACCCTTAAAATGTGCTTTCTTTTTCAATCCCAATAAATTTCTTACATAATCTTGATTTTAAAAAATCCTTTTTCTTTTCTTCTTGTTTTTGCAATTAATTCCTTCTGCCAAGTGCTTATTAAGAGAGTGCTGTAATTTTTAAAGTAGATTAAGCTAAAATAGCCCTGTTAGATAGAGCAAGGGAAAGCCTATAAGCCATGGCTGCAAAGCTTGCAAGGTAAAATTAATACTTTGGTGATAAAACCAGTATAAAGTTGAAATTTATTCAATCCAAATTTTAACAAAATTGTTCTTTCAGAGGATCAAGTTGGAGCAAATTTTTATGGTTTGATCTCAGCGTACAAACAAGACTTGTGAGCCCATCAGCCTTTGCTGATTTTATTTGCTGTATGAAAAGACACCCTTTCCCACTCCAACTAGTAATAGGGAAGGTCTGCTGAGACCTCTTTTTATGACCCATGCAAGCCACAAGATTACTTGCCAGCTTAGGGAAGGTCATAAATGAGAGAGAGGATCCTTTGCAAGGCTAACAGAAAATATGGAAAATATGTCTTCTGTTTTATCATAAGCTTGCCTTTTTTTAGAGATTAATAACAACAATAACAATAACAACAACAGCAGCAACAACTGCGGCTTCCTCCAGCAATGCTACAAAAACCTGTGCTACTTGGAACATCTTACATTTTAAGGAGGTACCTGGTTGATACCTAGGACGCTGGCAGCAACCCGTGTCAACCATCAGCGCCAGTCAATTTGAATGTTCAGTTGACTGAGGTTCATGTTTAATGAATAAAAGGTTGTTGTTGTTGTTGTTGTTGTTGTTGTTTAAAAAGACACTTCTTTTAAGGCTGCCTATTCTAATTTTCATCTACTAAACACATTAGCAATTCTAAAATGATTCCAAACACTTTTAGGTGAAATCTTAACCTTCATCTATGTCTCTATAACATACTGAAGACAATTAACCTGGAATATTTCTGTTTAAATTTAGCATTCTTGGCTAAGATCCAGGTATCCATAAATCTTACAAATAACATACAAAATGAAGTCCATATGTTAAACTGGCTGATGTTTATTACAGATGTTTCGGGGCACATTTATGGTTCTTTTTAGTATACTTTTAGTCTGCTCATTGGGGGGGGAAATCAGCATAATCAGAAACTCTTGAATTAATCAAAGTTTCCTATGTTAATGCACTAAAAATGATTGATCCTTGGGTAAACATGTACACACACACACACACACACATTCTAGTGCCTCCAGTGTCTCAGAAACTAAGAACACTGTTGGTCTATACAATATTGTTAACAAATATTGTACCTGTAAATATTGTCATTAGATTACATCTGATAGTTGATATTTATCTTTTAGCACAATGTATGTTAAAAATTTATCATCAGTCGGCTAATCTAAAATTAATATTTCTGCTTCTATCCAATTTTACCAAATCATCATCTTTTTTCTCCTATATTTAAAGTTGGGTTTCTCCATAAAGTCAAGGGGAGGGTGTTGAATATTATTTTATTAAACATATTCTAATTAATTAACAATTGTTTCTGAGATAGTAGAGTTTTAATATACTTGAATCCTAATGCTATTCATCCAGCCAATTAATGTGTTCCAAATCACTCAAATTGGAAAATTAATAGCAAATGTTGAGTTCTGATATTTAATACTTGACAATAGGTAACCATAGCTCCAGATTCAGAAAAACAAATTCTCCTTCATTGATTGGTAATTGCATTTTTTATTAAGGCTGTCTCAGAATCAAAGAGACTCTTAAAAATTTTCTAAACAAAATTTATTTTCTAAATTTATTTTCGGATGTATATACTAGAATTTGTCCCACAATATAAATTAATCTGGGAATAATATTCATTTTGAGAGTGTTCACCTTTTCCCAAAGGGTGAGGTTTAATCATTCCTATTTCCTGAAGAAACCTCTCTCTCTATTTGATTTATATTAAGAAATTTCTTTCTCTATTTGATTTATATTACATACTATTGAGTTATACATTTTAGTATACAAATACCTAAATATTTAATGCATTCAGTACAAATATGGAACTGATATCCTTTAAATGGATAAGGAACCAAATTTTTACCAATTGGTATCAGTTCTGATTTGGACCAGTTAATAGAATATACTGTTTTGCTAAAGATAGCTATCATTTACATCAATACTGGAATAGTAATATGAGGGTTAGAGATAAACAAAAGAATGTTGTGTGCAAATAAAAGTAATGTTTGTTCAACTGAACTATATACTGCTCTGTAAATCTCTATATTGTCCAATAGCCAAAGGATCCACACACATATGAAAAAGCAATGGTGAAAGTAGACATTCTTGTCTAGTTTCTCTGAATGGTGCGAAAGTAGGAGAAAACATGCTATTAATTTTTTACTTCAGATGCGGGAGACGTATATAGTATCTTTCAATTTGTTTACAGGAATGCATGCTTGGACTCTACTTTGTATAGAAATAGGCTGTCAAAAAAAAAAAAGCATTTTGCGGGCGATGTAGTACGGACACACAGATATATATATATATATACACAGATAAGCAAATGTTTTACCCTAGAACAAAGATCCTGAGGTTTTGTGGAGAGGTTTTGAGGCATTTCTCTGCAGCGAGTGGAAAGATTCAAGATAGCTGTAGCAGCCATGTGTGCTGCTTCCATGTCGTGGGTATAGTCAAAGCTGCTCTTGCTGCAGGTGCTGCTGGCGCTGCTGCCGCCTCCACAGCTCATGTTGCTGCTGCTGCTAGGCGCATAGCTGCTTGTTGTGCTGCTGGTTGGGCTCGAAGTCTTACAGTAACGTTTAGCTGGGGAAAGGAAAGAGGGCAAGAATGACTCCAAAGGGCTCTATGGACAGCCGTGAAGACGTGATGCAATCTGCTGTACTCTAAAGGAGCTGCACTCTTCCACGAAGCTTTTATAATGTCTCTGTGCATCTTCTTGGCACAGGAGACCCAGATGCAATGTCAAAAAAGCAAAATAATAATCAACCAAGTATTCTATTGTGACATACAGATGAGATCAAGTTGGGGGGAAAAATGACTCTGAGGACTTGGGTTTACTTCATTTTTTTGCACTCTGGAATATTTAATTTAATTTTAATTTAATTTAATTTAATTTAATTTAATTTATTAATATTTCTATACCGCCCTTCTCCCGAAGGACTCAGGGCGGTGAACAGGGCAAGAATAAAAAACACAGAATTACAAAAGTTAAAAAATAATTAAATACATGCCCACTAAAAAACAATTAATACATAGTAAAACCCCAATAAAATACAATTAAAACCCCACCAATCCCCCATCAGGCCAGGCCGGCTTGTTCGAACAGGTATGTTTTTAGATCGTGGCAAAAGGAGCGAAGATCGGGCGCCGTCCAGAGCTCAACCGGTAACTGATTCCATAGTTCCAGGGCGCCCACAGAGAAGGATCTCCCCCTGGGGGCCACCAATCGACATTCTCTGACCGGTGGCACCCTGAGGAGGCCCTCTCTGTGGGAACGCACAGGGCGGAGGGAAATTGATGCCGGCAGAAGGTGTTCCCTGAGGTACTCCGGACCCCTGCCATGTAGGGCTTTAAACACCATTACTAGTAATATCTTGCAATGAAGGGGTTAAAATGCTACAGACAGGCAAAGAAATAAGTACATTTTATTTGACAGCAGAATTTTCCCTCCTATGGCCTTTCAGTCATCTTACAATTATGTGTATAGTCTAGCTATACAGAAGGACAACAAAGAAATCTGTTAGTAACTTCTGACATCATTACACAAATACCTGGTTGGTTAGAAGCAAGGAAAGGACAGACACTTAAATGCTGGTTACTGACCAATCCCATTAAAAGAGCTTGCACAAAACCAACAATGTGGCCCTTCCTTCTAATTTTCCCCATAACGGCAACCCTTTCAAAGCTGTTTTCCTTTGCTTCTGTCCCCTGACTTTTTGCCACTCATTCTCCATTTCATTCTGATTAATTAAACATGCATTAGAATGACTAATCCTTTTAATGAAACTTCTTGTCTCAAAGACAAATTAGTATATTATAGAATCTGCATATATAACAAAAAGCAATAAATATTGCAGGAAGCTATTCGCAGTACATATAAATTTATAGTTGAGTCAACCTTCACTAAAATGCACTCTCTAGATCACTTCTTTAGGCATCCACAGCAAAGTGAGATTGCTTCAAAATAACAGTGTGCAATGGTGATGTCATGAACTCACGTGACCACAATTTACAATATTTTTTGCCAGAAAGCAGTTTCTCCATAGCACACAATGGATTCATTTAATGATCATAATAGTCATTTATTAACTGCCGCAAAAAGTCATAAAGTCAGGAATAGTCACATGGTGACTCATTTTATGACCATCATGACTTAACGATCAAAATGGCAAGCTCAATTATAGTCGTAAGTGAGGGACTACTAGTATGTGGTTGCTAAGAATTGACACAGACTGGCACATAATCAAATGGACATAGCTCCAGTAAGTTGGATTTGGGAATTTTCTGCAAAAGATTAATATGATTATCTAGTTGAGAAAGAATAATCTAGCTGTAAAGGATACCCAGATGGAAAAAACAGGATGGAGGGGAAGGCATAGACAAGCAGAACTTGTACCACCATTTTGTTTTTCAGTTTTATGTTAACCATGAGTAAATAAACAGATCATGGAAGGTCATCACGGTAGTAAACCCCAAAATATAGGGGTTCAAAGGTAGCTCATGGGTATTTCTGTAGTTTATAATATCTTCTTCACTACAAAAAAATAAGGGAAAGAGTCAATTTGAAGTGTGTACAGATTTATGTTCTTCACATCCTGTGGAGTTATTTATCTTGCACAATAACACATACTGTAAATATAGATATGTGGATAAATATTCAAAGGAAGAAGAAGAAAAGTAGCAGATAACTTTAGAGTCAGGTGATGTAATGTATTTTACAACTGCTATCAAAATCTTAATAAAATAAATTCAGCAATATATGAGCACACTGCCACTCATTCAAGGGAAGGAAAATAAAGGAGGCGCGTATCTCCCTGTCTGCTTCCAAACCTGTAGGAAACTGTAATATGGGAAATTAAACCAGCGACCTCGGGAGTTTCAATAACAGTTTCTCAACTATATTTATTTTGTAATGCATTAGGAATACGCATCTCATACCATCATATCCTTTGGGGGATACATCTCTGGATTGTACTTTGGGTGCTATGGCTCTCTTTCCATATGCATGGTTGTCATAACTGTTATATTCAAAGGTGGTCTTAGAGTATTTCTCTAGTTCCTTGGCCAAATTGGAGCGGGGCGTTGTAGTAGGAACATTGTTTCTGTAGCCATACTGAGGAATTTCCAACTGCTTAACAAAGCACATGGGCCTAGAAAGTGAGAAAGAAAAAAGAAAAAAAATGTCTTATTAAAAGCATAGCCCACAATTCATAAACACAATAAAACTTTTCTATCTATTGTTTTCAGATGGCAGCAATGTTTTATACTTTTGGACATCGCTCTGTTGAACAAAAACTGGGAGCAAACAAAACTGCAATCACAACATGTGATTTAACAATATAGAAATAGGAAAAAGTCCTCTTTAAACAGTATTTTTAAACTTAGGTAATATATTTTTTTAAAAATGTATATTCTGCTCTTGTATGGGAAACAGCATACATTTTAGCAATTATCTCGGTATACTACAAACTCCAGAATGGTATCTTAATCTAGAATAGTAGATTCTTGGCATGGGAAATATATGATTTCATAGCAAGTTTATTCACTGACTCCCCAATGCTCAGTGATTAAACGATGCTAAACCTTCCTTCTATTGCTGATCTTGAAACTCTCCCAGTTCGGTTCAGAACCCAAGTTGCTGGGAGACTTATACATCTCATACCTACTTTTTCTGACTTTTCCAGGAACCATTTAGATTAGAACAGTTCTACACTGGCATATGACTATGAGGGTTTTTTTAAGGACATTGTGACTTTGACAATTTCAGCTATTTTTGTCCCTTTTTTTGCAGATATCAATGATAGCTCCATAATTCTTGTTTCTTTTTTACATTTTATGATAAAAGATGAAGAACATCAAACATGTTTACCTCCTTGCTTCATAAGTATATGAGACTGTGGGTTGTAAATGTGTGACATCTGAACATTCTCTGAGGGTAACCCAAAATTAGTATGTATGTATGCATGTATGTATGTATACATATACATATACATATACATACATACATATACATATACATACATACATATACATATACATACATACATACATACATACATATATATATATATATATATATATATATATATATATATATATATATATATATATATATATATATATATATACATTTTCAGATTGATAAATTCAGATTGTGCTCTCAAGGAAAAAATAATTGCTCTCAGTATATAATTAAATATTTATGTATAAATAAAATACAATAATTACTTCTACCTTTTGATTTTCATGTTTTGAGACATAAAAATGAATCAAAACTGCTTGGGTCAGTACATTTATAAGCATGAGATCTGAAACTGGCAAGGCCAGAAATAACAAGCCTAAGACAATAACAACCCACAAGTGTCAACAAAATCCAAGATTTAAAAAATAAGCAGCAAAAAAGTCAGTTGCTATATAAGGGTATAGACTAAAACCCTGATGCTGGCATATACATACAGACAAGATTCCTGCATTCTACAGTAGCTGACATTTGTTGTTATAAAATTTTCTTTTGCAACTGTAGTTAAAATAAATAATTTATCTTAACCTCTTCATCTCTGTATTTCTAAAGATAGATTTATTGCCATGCTCTGGTGAAACTGTCAATTAATATGAACAGAAATAAATCAAAGCTACTCTTTCACTGCAACAAATTCTGTTTTTATTCTAGATTGCACATTTCATAATTTCTTTAAAATAAAAACAAAAATCGCATGTTTTAATGCAGCCTATTCTACTCATAATGTAAAATGGGATTTCCTCAGGAACCTCTGTCTGCATTGGAAATGGTAAGTAATCCATCAAAGACAGTCAATCTTGTAGCAGTTGCTGATATCAAAAGGAAGACAAGTTTCCTTTATAAGACAATGTGAAAATAAAGCACTATAGTTGCTAGGATAGTTTTCAATTCTCTTTATACCAGAAGATGCAGGACTTAAGCCTATGGATTGCTTGTGAGTTGCTCTGCTTGAATTCAAAAAGGCAGAGAAAGAGCAACAAATTGTGCTTAGTAAAAACATAGATAGTACAGGGTAAATTTCAAAAATATTCACCTTAAACATCTGTACAAGATAAAAGCAGTGGAGAAGTCATATCTGAGATGATTATGTAACTCAGATCACTTATCATGACCTGAGAGGCATGACAATCTTAAAGGCAAAAGAAAAACTGTCAGAACATTGATTTGAGGCATCTGCATTCAGATGCTGCTTTTAACAAGTATCCTTTCCATCTGACTTCTCATTAAAGAAATTTATTTATTTATTTATTTATTTATTTATTTATGTATTTATTTATTTATGTATTTATTTATTTATACCTTTATTGGCCACCCATCATACCACGGAGGAACTCAGGGCGGCTTATAGTTACATTTAATAAAAACATAAAATGTTAAATTCAAACTGTACAACCCAGGACATATGGGGAGGGCGGGAATGGCATGGGGGAAGTGGTGGGATCTGTTATTACTCAATCAACCACCTCCATTGCGCTGTTACCCCACTGGTCGTGTCTTTAGGTCCTGACGAGGGTTGGGGCCAGCCTCACATTGGGTTTTAGCACAATATTAAATTTATACTAGCTTTTTGGGGGGCAGCAAAAAGGCTGGAAAATAAATACATTTCTTGAAAAACTATGCAAAATTGTTTTTGAAAATGGAAAAAAATACATGGAACAAATCCTTCACCTAAAAATTTAAAACTATCCAATGTTCTTGAGCATAAGCAAAAGCACGTCACTCTTTTGAAAAATAATCTTAATTTTTTCTCAGGCAAATAGCATGGGAAAAACCACACTAAAAATTATAGGATGCATACATCTAATTTTACTTCTATCTCTATACAATATTGCAAAATGTGCCATAAAATATTTATGAAATTTGAAAATCCTTGGTTTGAAGTATCCACACAATTTGGTATGTTACTCATACTCTGATTCTCAAATTTTCCAATTATGAAAAATGGGGAGACTTGAAAACTGTAAAAATTATAAATTTCTGCAGTTACAGGGTAAGGTTAGTATTGGTAAGTAACATAAATCTAAAATATTAGATACAAAATATGTCTGGATATTTATTCTGAATGTATTTTTGAAAATAAGAGTTCTTATTACACATGATATCTGAAGACATACCAAAGTAGCTCTAAATAACATTTTCCACAGATCGTTTTTAATATCATGATATGAAGAGATAGTCCACTACATTCTTCTATAGAGGGCAATATACTGCTATTTGGGTGGAAAGAGCTGATTAGCTCATTAAAGGAGTCCATCCCAAGTAAATGGCTGAGTTTTCAAATCTGACTCAAAAGAACACGTTGTATACGAAGAGTTCTTGAATAGCATACTTTCTTAAGATCCAATAACATTAGAAATATCACTATGAGGTATATGAATGAAATCTAAATCTATAACTTCCAGTTTGGACATCCTGTAATTTCTAATTCCTATAAACAATTACTTCCTTCAAATGTAAACCTTTGGGAAGAAGGGTATGGGAAAATCAGAAAAATTTTGCTGCTTTAGCTTAAAAAAATGTATTATTTCCCCTTCTGACTAATAAATATGATAGCAGAAGCTTTCCACTTTCTATGCAAGTAAACCTTAGGAATGAATATCTTTTTAATGTCTGACTTTCAAATTCCTCAAGAATCATACCTTTCTTGCCTGCATTAAGCAAAGGACTAAGGTTCTGCATTGGATGAACTCTACAGCCTATACTCATGAGGAATGAGATGGTTCAGGAATGATTGGCAGCAATAAAAATATAAACTACGTAAACAGGTACATCAGCATTCTTCTTTTTCTTCTTTTTCTTTTTCTTCTTTTTCTTCTTCTTGTTCTTCCTGTTCCTTTTTTTTTTGGGGGGGGGGAGATACTAAGCCAGCCAAAACTTCTTATAAAGTTATAAAGCCAGCCAGTCTTCTTATAAAATTTTTAAGTCTAACTAATGATACATTTTTGAATTATAATTTTAAATTTGCAAGCTAAATATTGAAAGTAGGGCTTCTGGTTTTCATTTAAACTGATATTTACTAGTAAACGCCTGCTGGAAAAAACAAGACTTACCGGTAAATATTAGTTTATTTCCCAAAGATATCAACTTTTTTCACACTGTTCATAGATTCAGAACTCCAGCAGGCAGCTTTACACCAAACAATGCCTAAGACAAAAATGAGCTTTTCAGCTTTATTGATATTTGCCAAAAAGAGAGAGAGAGAGAGAGAAACATTACCCACCCTCCCCCAGGGTATATTGGTAGGCATTTAAAGGCTGAAAACAGGATCCAGAAGCCCTAATTCTAAGCACTGGTTCAAGGGTGACATATTTTTTAGTGCTAAGATTAACTTCTTATTCAGTTAATCTTGAATACACTATTAAGTGTTAGAAC
This sequence comes from Vipera ursinii, assembly GCF_947247035.1. Taxonomy (NCBI): domain Eukaryota; kingdom Metazoa; phylum Chordata; class Lepidosauria; order Squamata; family Viperidae; genus Vipera; species Vipera ursinii. The sequence goes on along the minus strand of NC_139512.1, from coordinate 222,031,273 downwards.
AACTCTGTATACCTCAAGACACGATCTGATGCCTGGTTTGATTTGGATGCATCACAGCTCTGATGCTTCTCTTGAGCTTTAGCCAGTTTCTCTGCTGCAGCAATAGGACATCCGGAGAGGCTGCAATTACAGAAAGAAAATGTAATTGTCCCATCCAGAATAGCTTCACAGAGCTTTTTTTTTTGTAAACATAAAGGAGAAGCTGGCTGAATGGGTGGGGGGGGGGGGAAGGAACTATGTCTTGATGCCCAGCATTCATCCTCTAGAATGCAAAATTTGCTTTTAAAATCACAGGGTTGCCATAAAAGATTAACTCCTGTTCCACTATAAGTGACTAATTCTACTGATCTTTCGACCTACGAAGCCAGATAGAATCTCCCAACTACATATTGTGACAGTCCAGGTGCTTAATTATCATTGTTTCTGCCCTCCCACTGTTTTTACAAAAACAAAGCTTAATGAGCTGATGATTAGCCACCAAGAAGCTGGTGAGTTGCATTCAACTTGATGAACCACAAATTATGCTTTAGTTTGGTGTTGTTTGGAGGACATTGCTGCCAGGCAAACCGAATATAGACTTAAATATGCAATACTGTTGGCAGAATTTCATACTTATCTGCCAACTGTATTGTCTACTGCTGCTGCTATTGTTGCTATTTAAAAAATCAGAAAAGAATATGGCTGTAATCCTTGCTTACTTGAAAGTGAGCAACACTGAATTCAGCAATGTTTACTTTCCATAAAATTAGTTAGGATGGAGCTTTAAATAATCTTGTGCTGATTAGAATTTAGGAAAAAAGTGTAGCAAAAGAAGGACATAAAAATTCACTTGCTGTTGAAATTGAGGAAAATTCTATTGGGAGAATCCGGGCATCAATCCATAAGGACATTGCAGATAGAAAATGAAATAAAATATAAAGAAAAAATTAGATAGTTAAACTAGAACACCAACACATAACTATCAAAAATGTTCTCAGAGTCAAATGGAATTAAATCAACTCCTGGTGTCTATTCAGGATCATAAATCCAAAGAGTTTTAGGGAAACTACTGTACAACACAGTAGAGAATATTGCCTAAACATAGCCCAGAAGTCCAAAAAGTGCAGTGTGTGGACAGCATTAGCTCATCAACATCCTTCTATGATCCTCTGAATCCTTCCTTCTTTATTAGCAAAAACTTTGTGATCATCAGGTATCATTCATTCCTAATGCAGTTCTTTGTAAGCACCGGGACAAAAGGCAAATAAACAAAAATAATACCAACCAGCATGTCTTAATCTCTTCAAAGACAATAATCACCTGAAATAGAGACTTTTAAGAATACTGTATTCGGGATCGAATACAGAATTCAAAACTTCTGAAAAGGACATCATTTTAAATCCTGAGAGATTTTTCTGAGATCATGACCCTGCCTGAGGCCTCATCCTCAGATGACATAAAGGTAAAGGTAAAGGTTCCCCCGCACATGCATGCTAGTCGTTTCCGACTCTAGGGGTTGGTGCTCATCTCCGTTTCAAAGCCGAAGAGCCAGCGCTTGTCCGAGGACGTCTCCGTAGTCATGTGGCCGGCATGACTAGACGCCAAAGGCGCACGGAACGCTGTTACCTTCCCACCGCAGTGGTCCCTATTTTTCTACTTGCATTTTTACGTGCTTTCGAACTGCTAGGTTGGCAGAAGCTGGGATGAGTAACAGGCGCTCACTCTGCTACACGGCACTTGGGATTCGACCCGCCAAACTGCCGACATACAGGACTATAATAAGGCATTAAGGAAACCGAATATGAAAAGTCAGGCCAAAAAAGAGCAGAAAAAGCATCAGGCGTCATTGTACCAGATCCAAGCTCAGTTGATTCAGAGCGTGAATCAAAATCACATCTCACAGTGAAGGGGAAAGCTACTGCTATAAAGTAGAAAAGTGGAGAAAACATGGGTACACCAAGAAGAATCTGGCGTAGCCAAGTCTATCAGAGGTAGACTGATACAAATGAATCAGGCTGATATGTGGAGTGGTAACGGTGGAATAGGGCTCCATTTCAGCTCATCTGAACATATCTCTGGTCTAGCTCCTAGCCATGCAGCCTTCTTGAAACACTGACTCTTGTCTGATACCATCTCCTTGCTGCTGGTGAGAATTTTTATTTCCTTGAGTGTACATAATAATTTCATCTGTGATGGCCTGATGAATTTACAGCTTAAATTGTTTGCTAGGTACCTCTAGCTAAAATAGTCTGACAACCCATGATGTCATCATATCCATAATCATTCAACAGGGTTAACATTTTTTTGTGGCCCTATATAGCTTTTATTTTTTTTTATTTTTTTTAAAATTCCATTTATATTCCGCCCTTCTCCGAAGACTCAGGGCGGCTTACAAGCTTAGCAGTAGCCTTCATTCTATGTATATGCCTGCTTATTAGGGCTTTCACACACACCCCAAGCGGCATTATTACAAAGTCAGCTTATTGCTTTCCCTTTGCAACCAGTTTTGTATTTGGTAAATACACCTTTTCAAAAAAGTTAATGTTTTAGGATTTCATACTAACTGAACGGAATTACCTAAAGACTACCTAAGTGTTTCCTCATTGAAGTGTAGGATCTGTCAGTCTATAAAAAAATGTTTTATACCACTTGCTTTATTAATTTCTTATTTATAAGCATTTTTCTTTGGAAATCCATACAAACTGTGATTGACAAGGTACCAAAATGGAAAAGGACTCTTTCTACTTCTAATTACGTATGCCGTCTTTTACTTTCTTCAATTATATTCTCTGTTTCAGATTTCAGTCAGGCAATAAAAAAGGCTCCTTTTTTGCCAGCCACTAGTGTCAAAATCTTATATCCAAAAGGTCTTTGCCTATTATGGGTATAATCAATCAGCATAATTTTTTTTTTTGAAATAAGCAGACATCATTGATTAGTATGCAATTCACAGGCGGGCAAAAAAAGGAACAAGAACCAAACAAGATTTCAGAAGCAAAGAGATCAACATTCGCAGAAAAGTGGAGTCATGATTTCAATATTTCTAATAAGCTATTAAAAAAACAAAGAACATTTGTTGCAGCAACATCATTTTGTAGAAAAACCAAAATGCCTGTGAAATACTGAAGTACAATATTGAGGCTTAATCACAGATTAGGATTATACTGTGCCAAAGTGTGGCTAGATTCTGACTTCTACGGGGTAGTTATGGATAACATCCTGAAGGAACTTAGAAAGTCCAATTGCATGCAATCAGTTTTGAAATTTGGCTTAATCCTGAATTAATTAACCATGTCTTGAAGTTACCATTGCCCAATCAAACATCAGACAGCTATTGATCTCGACCTTTCAAGATAAGCCCCCAAACATTTTGATGTTCACCACCCCGCAAGGACCACAAAAGGTGCTGAAACATTAAATCTGCCTGTTCAGGGGAGCTGGATCTTACCTGCGATGAGAATTCCTGTTGCTATTTACGTGGCCCCGGCCTGTGCAGCCTGGTGTAGGACACTTAAGAACGTTTTCATGCATGGCAAGAACTTGACAAGAAGAAGAAGGAAAGGAAACAGCGGAGTGTGGAAACAACAACAAGAAGAAAAAGATTTCAAGTCCAAGTTTATAGGAAGCTATTTTAGTACAAAGCAAGATTCATTAATGATCAGCATTTCTGAAAACAGACATGGGATAGGTAGCGCCAATCAAGCCTGGGAAGGGAAAGAGGGCTTGCAGTGTCTTTATTAACGCAGGATGATGTTAAAACATTCAGGGTTATGAAGGGAAGGAAACCTAACGGTTAATGCGTCTCTGGTGTGACAGTTAAGCAAAAGACTGCATACACAAGCAGTGAGCAAAAGTACTGAGGAGCACAGTGGCCAGTTGGAGCCATTTTAAGAAATATATACGCAAGAATGAACTGATTTATGTACACAAAATAGGCATCCAGTATCTGGAGTCAATATAGCATAACATGTAAGCTGATTCATCTCAGGGCAGCCAGAAGTGGGCAGGAAAGACACTGGTTCTGAGGCCTACCACAGGCTTAGTATGCAGAACTATTGCTTTTTAAAAGTTCAGTGGCAGTTGGAATCCCATGGCTATCAGAACGATGATTTTCTGCTGCCTTTACTTAACGGGGATGGAGCAAAAAAGGGAGAACCAGGAGGAATAAAGAAGGTGGGCAAGAAAGTTTTGAAAAAATGTGGGTATGTTGTGCACATCAGAGCCAGGAAGTTGGCTTATTATGCAAACAGGATGGTAATTCTCCGTGGTCAAAAAAATAGTGGGCAGTGGTTGCATTTGGGTGATGGGAGAGGCTAATTCTATTGTCCATTTTGCTGGATCTCAAATTTTCAGGATTCAAGATTGCAAGAGAGTGCATAGCTCACAACATGTGTGGTCTGACTCATGAAGGAAGAATAATTTTGAAGGGGTGGGAGTAGGGGATGCCTTTGAGTCAATCTTGATCGCTTGTAGTTGCCTGAACAAGTCTACAGTTTTTTTAGCATTTTTCCCCCAGAAAAAGTGGTTTGCCCTTCTTTTACTTAGAGTCAGGCCTGACCAAAAGTCACCCAGGTAGCTTAATTCCTCAGGCAAGACTAGAACTCATAGTCTCCCAGTTTTAGCCCAATGCCTTAATCCTACACTGAGCTGGCTCACAAATATAATTTACCCAAAATAAAAGCTTTAAGTGCTAAACCAGAAAGTCATCCGTTGGGGGAGAGGTTTTTAAAGGGAAGGGAAGGAACAAAATGGGTTGTAACATTACAACACACGCTCCACCCTTTATATACTTGCATGCAACATTGTGTTGCCAGTACAAAAGAGTAGAATTTGCATTGTGATGTCACAATGCACATTTCAGTAGTTTGATATCATCATGATTCGAAGGGGATGCCTATGTAAACCAGCCTTTTTGCAACAAATGTCCTCCAGCTATGCTGAAACCCTAACCACCCTTAATCCCAGAATTGAGCGTGATGGTTTGGAATTCTGAGAGTTACAGTCCCAACATATCTGGAAGGCACTGTGTCAAGGAGGTTGTACTAAATTATTTTGCGTTTTTGTTTGTTTTCAGCATATTTGATGAAATTAGTCAGCGACCAGCTTGTGTGCAACATGGAAAAAATGCTTTGAATTCATATCACCATTACATGATGACTTTATGCAAAATTATACTACATTTCGAAAACAAAAACCAATCTTGAAATCATGTTCAATGCTTACATGAAAGCCAAGGACATCAGAAATAGAACCTGTACATATTGATTTAAAGAATAGTCACAACCACCATAATTCATCACCATCACCACACCACTAGCAGTGTACTAAAGATGTGAAAGCTTCACTCTGGAATTCCTGCTATTCAAAGCTGTTCTTGAAACATGCTTTACAAGCCCAGCACTGCAGGAGTCAGGGAAAAAAAAGAAAGAAAAGAAGAAAAAAAGATGATCTCACCTTTTTCACTTTTATCACTACTGAACATGCAAACTGTTTAAAGCTATATTCTTCTTTGATCAGCAACATTTCCTAAATGCTTTGTGTTTACCATTCACCAGGGAGGAAAAGATGAAATGCTCTGAGCAACTGAGTAAACATTTGAGTTTGAGAAAATTATTGGTCTTGCTAAACTGGCAACTGAATTCCTTTGTTCAGTTAAATTCACACACCAGCTGAGAAATTGCATTTTTTTTTTAAATTTTGCTTAAGTCTTTCCCTGAGCTTTATTCTATACATTAAAGGAAAGTCTTCTATAGAAAGAAATATACCATTCAACTCCAAGCTTTTAAATTGCATAAAGTTTTAAAAGTCTGTGTTAATCACTCTATGTCTTTATGTTTGTAAACTCATCCATTATGGGCACCATATTTATTGAGAATCGTTTTTGCTGAGGAGGCAGCAATTTGATTTCTCACTTAAAAGTGAGAGAACGAATTATTTGGAGTATTAACCCATTCTACCTCCTTGTACTATCTTGTCATGAATGAAAGAAGTTTACATAGTCTAAAATACGATACATTATGGAGGAAGGGGAATGAAATTTATATGACCACCCTACATCACATGGTAGGATTTCCAGATACAATGGCAGTATGGCATTTAGCATTCCTATTTTGGATATATTATGCATAGTTTTATATGCTTATTTTCATGCGTTTTTGTACTATTACAGAGATAACAAATACCCAGATTTTAGAAAGCCATCACCTGATAGTGAGGAAGTTTTTATAATAGTTTAAACTAATATTAAAGTTTTGTTCAAAATCATAAAATAAGGTTGGTTTGTTTAGTTTTCTTAAGACACGTATGAAGAATTTCTTATAATTTAAGACAGGTGCAATTTTTAAAAACATACTTCTTCCTCCTTTATCCCTTTTATACAACCACAACATGTTTATGCTGACATCACAAGTTGAATTACTATAAATCAATCAATTTTTTCAAGGTCAGATATTTAAGTAATTACATGTTTTTAGTATATAAACATTTCAGTGGTTCAGCTGTACATTTTCAAACTGAAAGGTATGTTTACTTCAAGATAAATCCTATTCAAGGAGTAGGTACAATTACTCAAAATTAAAATAATAACAGTTTTGTTGGAAAATACTTCTATGCGCAAGAAAGCAATTGCTTAGAGATATCCCAGTATTCTCAGGATCAAAGAATACAGCTTTAAAACATCTTCATTCAAGCATAAGTTAGTAAAGATGTGAAAATGATGAAATAAGAAAATATATAAATGTAACATAAAACAAATTGCTAAACTGAGACAAATACTAGAAAAATGGGAGGAATGAAAGAGCAATCAAAATAAAAAGCTTCTCAAGGCATGCTAGAAAAGTTTGTGTGGAATTTTATCCCCCGTTTCCATGAAACAATGTGGACTTACTTTCTGGAGGGACCCTATCTTTGTGTGGGCATCCTGACAAACTGCGGTGATGGGGGTATAGCCCCGTTACATGGCCTGTTCCATCACACCCAGGGGTTGGACATTTGCTCTCTTTCTTTTCTGTTCTTGAGGGATCTATAATTTACAACAAACGTGTCAAGTGAATGATGTTTTTCAGATTTCCAGATGGATGTAGGTTCAGTTAATGAAATCAGTAACTCTTTGGAAAATGTTCTTAAAGAACACTGGAAGAAAACAAGTCTGGCTCTGTTTAAACAATTTTATGTCCTGCTTCTTCTTCTCAACCAGAAGCTTTTACAATTAAAACCATCCCCAGACATGGAGGGTCCTAGGTGGTGACTTTCTTCCAGCAAAGCCACCCTTGCCATTTAATATAGTTCTGTAAAACATTTGTGTAGACTGTGCTTTGTCCTCATTTTAGCACTCACATCTTGATGTTTATAAATTTACGGTGGGAGAAGTATGGAGATCCCATGAGAGGGGACCCCCCAAAATTGTAAGTTATTTCTTATAGTGGCATTTTTAAGAGGATTAATATTGACTTATCAAACCATTGTTAAAGAATATTAGAACTTAAACAAAAGTGTATTTCTTTCCAATGAATAATTAGTAGAGGTTAAAACAATATTTCCTTTTAATATTGACCAATATTAAATATTATTCACTATTCTTTTAATAGTGACGAAAATAGTCACTTACTTATAACTTGAATATTTATGACATTTAAACAAATTTTTGTTGCTTTATTTAATGATATTCTCAGGAAAAAAAACTATTCTAAGAAACAATTCCTGTTTGGAAATCAATAGGATTACTGTATATTTTTTCTGGATTTTGAAATGCAGTGCCAATGCCATTATTTCATGCTTTGTTTTTGTTTATTTTTTACTAAAATATTGCTGATCTATCTTTTACACAATCAGTTATCCAAAGGGAAAAAAATATCCAAACAGTTAAATTCAATTTCTGATTTGTATGCATATTCAAGAAAATTTAGCAGAAGAGTAAGAACAAAAGATATAATTCTTTTGGGGGTTTTTTTTGGGGGGGGGAGAAGGACCATGATGGTTGTAAGTCTCGATTCCTTGAAATGGCCCATCGCACTCCACTCTGTCCTCCTGCTCTATATAAGCTTCAGTGGAGGTATAAGAGTTGCGATATTTTCAAATGTCTGGAAAATGAACTTTGCTTTGAATTGTTAAGTCACAGTTTTAATGTCTGGAAAATGAACCTTGCTTTGAATTGTTAAGTCATAGGTTTAAAACAAGTGATAGAAAAGGGAAAGAAAGAGGTTCTGAATCTCCTCAAAGAGAAATCCTGAACTCTTCTAATCTTCTTCCCTGATAAGCACTTTAGTGTAGAAGAATAAGTGCTGGTGAGCATGGATAAAAGGAATAATCCCTCCCCAACTCAAATTACAAAAAAAGTGTTTCAACTCCTTTTTTTAATGTCCTGTGATTATATCCATGCAAATCAGAGGCTGAAGTCAACTGAAAGAGAACCAAGAATTCTAACAAGGTAAATAAATCAAGGCTTCATTCTTTGGTAAAATGTTGTGTAGATACAGGATTATTATTTCAGGTCCATTTCACAAAATTGTGGTGCATATGCTACCATCCCACCTCCCTGATGATTTACACATTTGTCAAATTCACACTTTTCATTTTCAGAACATCTTTTTGCACTTTAAAATGTTATGCATGAATCCAATCTCAGGTGCACAAATTTTAGACAACTGTAAGCACCTCTGAAATAATTCATAGACTTGATAAGGGAAATTATCTCAGGGTAACTACTTAGAAGTAACACATTCTGAATTTTAATTCTGTATAGAAAGTCTAATATTTTGATTAATATGTAGCCAGCTTTCAAACAGATACATGCAATATGGCACATAAGATTCAAATGCACATAGGATTCAAATTCAAATTAAAAAGTCAACTTTGATCATTGAATAAATTTATCCTGCTTACAGCAAATGAAAAAAAATATGTTATCAACACTCTATATTTAGCCCTGGTTGTGTGATTTTATTTGCCATAGAGGGTTTAAAAGTTATTTCCTTAAAAAAAAATCTCATTTTTTTCACATATCCTAAGTCTCAATTCAAATTAAACCTTATTTGTATGACAGCTTAGAACTTTGACAGATTTAAGACATTTGCTTTTTATATTTAAACACATATAAAAGCAAGAAATTATATTTCACAATTGGATAATTTCTACTTATTCCTGTGTTGCAGACTAACATACTATACAAAACTAACGTACTGTATAGAGTCCAAAACGTATCACATTTGCTTTATAGTCGGGCACTATTTTACTGTGAGCTCCCAGAAGTGAAATAAGGTCATATTCTAAATTACACTGTTCATTTTTATCTGTGGTCTCTGTTGCCCTACTGGCTAACCATGACTTGGGACCTACTGCATATATAAATTCAAACAGCCATCCAGCTGTTTTATATACTCAATTTCTGTGCTTCTGCTTCATGAAAGTTCTCATCTAAAAGTAAACAACCTGATAATAGATCAGGACATTACCAAAATAAGGAACAGATGGAAATTCTGCCTCTCTTCAAAGGAGATGCATTTCTAGTCCTTTATAGGAGTGGGGCAGGAGTAATAGATGCAATAAATTTGCATACTGGTTGTTATAAACAGTCACATTTGATACACAGGAGTCACTGGAAGGACTTCATAATTTTGCTAAAGAAACCTAATTATCTGAGCCTTTTTGTTTGGGAAATGTATTTTTGCAGGAATATGCCTTGTCAATCAAAAGAAGCCTGACAAAAACCTTCTAATCAAATACAGTATATTAATTAAATATTCAGGCCCGTTATTAGGAGATCAATAAACCTGCAAAAAGTAAGAAGGTGAACAAACAACTGGCAGCCCATAATACATGGTAGGAAAGTTGCTTTGATCAAAAATTGTGATATTTCAAAAGAAAATATTTTATCAATATTTTTAAGAAAACAGGAATTCTTAAAAAAAGACCAAATACGTATGTCCCCTTTGGACTATATAATATGAACAATACCTCTCAGAATAATTAATAATCCCCTAAACTTAGCAAATGAACAAATGTTCTAGCTTTTAATAGTGACTAGGCCTTTAATAAGACACAGCTAGTCATTAACTGCAAGTTAATAGAAGTTGGGAGTCAAACCTATTTACCACTAGTGTGTAGCTCAAACTTTACCCCTTGGGAGATATCTAATGGCATTTGTATACCACAAATTTTATGTAAGTCTTACAAAAGCATTTGAGACATATAACTGTCTAAAATAAATTAATAAATAAATCCAGTCAATATTAATATTATATTGTGGTCATGCTATTTCATGTAACAGTATTCCAAGGGCAACAAGAAAGATAATAGTTAACAAGAAACATATAGCATAAATAATGTAAATCTTTGGACAATCAGAATTAATACTGGAAATAAATGCATAAACATCCATCAGTACTATTGACATAGTATCAGTTAATGAGCTGAAACATCTAGAATGAGTTTTTAAAAATTCAGATCATACTGACAGGCACACATTTGAACACTATTTTAATAAGCCAACCACAAATGCGGAATAAAAATGTTTTTATATGACCTATATGAAACTTCATTTCCAGTGCATCTTGCTGCTCCAAACATTGAGTAAGGGAAATACCTTGGTCATTTTGAAGATAATAATAATAACAATAATTTAATAATGACTTTTCTAAACACAGAACCAGGTGAAAGGAAAATGGGGCTTCCTCCCATCTACTGATATGCTTGTCTAGACATTGCTTTACATAAAGAGTTGATATAAATGTGTATGGTTGAGATGAAAGTCAAAAAGATGCGCAGAAGCTTTCTAACATGAAATGAACATATAAATTGAAAAAGGATATCCTTTCTCATTGATTTTAGAAACCCATCTGAGCTGAGTATGGAATATAACAGAATTATCCTGCGCTCTTTTTGATGCTTCAGGTTTTCTACATTGAAATGTAAATGTGTGTGCTGATATTCCGATCATCATCTTAGCCAAGAGTTTTTGATGCCAGATTTAGGGTTTGTATATAGTTGATGGTGATTGACATTGGGACATAACTTTCATACATTATTTTTAAATCTAGGAGTAAAAAAGGGAAGGGGTTATGCAATGCTTCAGGTTCAAAAGCCAAAAAAGTGCTTGACAGTACCTTTTCTGCAGCTTTGTAAAGTTGCTCTATCTTTTCCATCATATGAGGCATTAAATTTGCCTACAGTTCCCATTTCAGACCTAGGTACTGCTTTGATCTCAATTAAATGCAGTACTTGTCCTTATTTAGAATTTTTTTTAATTGATAAAGCCATTTTGGATTTAATTAAGACATTTTTTAAAAAAAAATATGTGTGTAAAACTCATAAAATACTTATAAAACTTTACATAAGAATATAAAACTCAACCTTATTTTATCAAATAATTAATATTTAGGAAAAAGTATTTCAAATACTAATGTAATTTAAGAGTTGTTGCATGTGTTGATTGTATTGTTTGTTGAAGAGAACATTTCTGGTAACCTTTGGAATTTACAAAGGCAGACACATATGTGAATTAAATTAGCAGCAATTTCCATAACTTAGATAATTCTCATGAATACTTTTTTTCAATCAAGCAAGATAAAGTTACTTTATTCAAAGTTTCAGTGTAGTTCATTGTGCTTACTCATTAATTAATTAATTAATGGGACTTATATGCTGCCCTATCTCCCGAAGGACTCAGGGCGGCTAACAACAATAAAACACAATAATACAAATGTTTAAAAAGATTAAACTAACAAGCCCCAGTGATAAAATATTAAAAACTTTTAATATTTAAACTCATGCAAGTATGTGCTCAAGGTTAATTGCATGTACAGAAAATGTACAATCTGAATTGGTTCAAATTTAGTAACTTGAATACTGTATAATGTAAAACTGGTTAGAAATCCATATGTCTTAAGAGTTTTAAAACCTTGCTTTTGTCTTATAAACTTTGCTTAAGGAAAAAAATTGTTGCAGAAGTTTATAAAATGTTTTAAAATCATAACCAGTGTCACAATTCTATTATTTATAATATAAAAGCCTCACCATAACAGTTTAATATGATGCTTTGAGCAGTATAATATCATCTATATCCATCTGTATTGATCTCACATTCCTCTAATAATGTCATTTTTTCCAATTTTATTAAAGGTAATGGAAATCAAAAGTACTCTGCAGCTCTTATACACTTTGTAAGAATGTGGATTAAGGAAAAAACATGTTTATATTTATATACTATATATACCAATGAATAAAAATCTTTACAGTAATTACGCTTAGACTTTTTTTTGCATGTTGTGTCATAATTATTTCTAAAGGTAGCAATTTAACTATTTCCATGACTGCATGAAACTAGTGAGGTGGAATGCATATATAAGAAATTGCTATTGATCTCAGCATGCCTTGCCTGGCAAATGGTTTTCATTATCTTACTATTTAAGATAATTAATGTGCAGTCACTGCTTCTATCTTATGTTATCAGTCATTCCAATATAGTTCAATTCCTATCAAGAAATCCCACATTTTATGCAGGAAAGTGTTAATCAATAACTACCATTTGGTGATAATTTTATAAATCAGGATGTTCCGCCATAGTCAAGTCTATAAATACTTGAATTTTACAGCTGGCTGATTTGATTGTCCTGCACCCACCCTCAAAATGTAAGTAAATTCATACAAGGTATTTCCACATCTCTTTGTTTTCATGGGATAACTGATATGATGTAGGAGAAGAGCAGGCAAAACTGGGGGGGCAGAGTTAAATTTATCATCAGAGTTCTTACATTGCCAAAAATGATCCAAGTCTCGCCCCCTCTTGAATTTCTTTGACTGTTATCTAGAGCCAATTTAATGCTAGTTGACTAGATTTTTGCATATAGGCTTGAATAAATCTTCTGTGCTGCAACTTAACATATGGTCCTAATGCGACGGACCTGAAATTAATCTAGTCAACTAACTCAGATTAATGTCAGGTGCAAAGGATCAGGACTATCTGTTAAGTTACAGCACAGAAAATTTATTCAAGCCTGTACACAAGAATCTAATTAACTAGCAATTAGCAATAAATTGGCACTAGATAAGGCTCTAAAAATTCAAGGGGGTTGGACTTGGATCGTTTGTGACAATGTGAGAACTCTAAGATGATGACATATTTAACTCCACCCCATCCCACCCAGGTCTGCCTGCTCTTCTCCTATTTCTGGTCTGCATTTCAGGATAATCATTGCCTACTTTTTCAGTAATTTTTGTTTTCCTTTTTTCCTCTTGAAATGATATTTTTTTTACAGAAACAAAAATATTAGTTTAGATTTTATAAAGATTTGTTAACACCTCAAACAACACCATCATACATATGTTAAGATTTATCTCTATTTTATCATATGACAACATACTTTAGATAGAAATATTACCTTTACCATAATATGGCTTTTTGATATGGCCATCACTGGATTTAGATTTCCTCTCATCTCCAGAAAGCTGTCTTGGAGACTGTTCTTCATAGGATCTCATATTATCCCTCCGTCCAGCTTCCATTGCCATTTTTTCCCTCATGGCTTTTGCTCTTTCCGTCTCTAAAGCAATTGCTTTCTCAAGTAGTGTTAAGTTTCCTTTTGTCATATCAAACACCTCTTCAGATCTATCTGAGGTAACAGAAGTGGTGTCATCATCTCTTTCATGACATCCATCCTCTTTTGCACAACTAGAAAAAGTTCTAGATCTCGGGCTCAACTGTTCTTCAAGCCTCATTAAATTCATCATATCAGAATAATTCCTATCAGGTGTCCTTCCTTGGAAATCTTCTTCTTGCCGAACATGTTGACGAGAATTCATGTTTTGCTGTTGATTTCTTTCCTGTGGGTTTGTCTCACTGAGTTTGCGGGCCAAATCAAAACATTGGTTCCTCAAACATTCCAAGCTGCTGAGACATACCTCCTCATCACTCTCTTCCACCATTTTTTCAGGAAGCCCATTGTTTGCAGGCTTCCCTAGCATCCCGTAGTTCATATTCCTATTTTCTTGCTGAGACATGTTGTCTGTGTAATTTCTATCATTAACATTTTCTGAAAGCACAACACCATGTCCTTGTGCTAACAATTTCAATGAGTCCACAGTTTCCCTAACAACGTCACTGTCTAAATCTAAACTCAACTCGTTCTTCCGGCCCACATTTTCATTTTTATCACTGTCATCTTCCAAGCTATTAGATGTATTGCTATTCATTTCTGATTCTGTCCTGGCTCTATATGCTGCATCCTCTGCAATTTTGCCAAGATTTAGCAATGACTTGGCCACCAGTTCATCATAATTATCGTATTCATCATTATTGTTATCGTCTTTTTCTGTATCTTGCATTCGAGTATTGTGACAATTCATTTGATGGTCTTCTGCATAGAAGAAAAAGAAAAGATAAAAGAAATGGGGAAAAGGAAAGGGAAAAAAATGGCTGGAATGGGAACTTTTTCTACAATACTATGAACAGTCACAAACTGTTAATTATTTTTTTGTGTACGGCAGTTAAAAGCCCTAGAACAGTATTATTTTAAACTAGAATTAAGTAAATATTTTTAAGTCTTTGTTTTTTTTAATCATTGACTAGATCTATTCTCTCAGGGTGGTATTAGTATTAGTTATAGGAAGTATGTAAGTTTGTAAGCTTCTTACAAATTATTTACCATTATTATCTACAATAATTTGTAAACTGTTAGATAACACTTTATAGCTTATTTATAGCTTTACTATAAATACATTATTTGCACCATTTTACTTGTAAGGATTGTTTAAATGGCCAAATCCTATTTTGTTTAATACAACAGATGGAAAAGAAATTAACACAATCCTATATTATAAACACTAATTTTGTTGGAGTAGATCCAGATTTTAGACATATTTGGGACAGAGCCATTGAAATTAATTGTTCTATAATCCTTTCTATGCAAAACAACAATATTTTCCTGGAGGTAATAGTGAAAAATGTAGTTGACAGGTGTTTTAAACAATTAAAAATTGGAACTTGCAATTCATTGCATATATCAATATTTATATTTACAATACAAATATGTGAAAACATGCACATATATGATAAACAATAGTTTAAAGTTTATAACTAAATCGATCAAATATTTGTGGAATCATGAAAATAACTAAATCAAGTATACCGCATGTGGAATCAGAAAAGAAGTACGGCCTTTTCTAATAGTAGCACTTACTTCATTACTGCATGATGTTTTGTATACGAAGTCCATAAAAGAGATTTAGTCTATCGTGGTCTTAGGAACTTACAAGTATTTTTCTCAAATATTTTTAAGCTTACCAACTCATAATTGATACTACAGTATAAAATACATATATATTACTCTTGATTAAGAAACATAGAACATAGATTAAGAAACATAGAACAATTTAGATCTACCTAAAAACTTTGCTCATCATTCATTGCTACTTTGTGACATAGAACAACATTCAGAACAGGGTATGCAAACTTGATTCTTAATGTCTATATGGCAAGAGGTAGCTCCGCGCTCTCTGTCTCCAGCATTCCCAAAGTGCATATAGTTATTGTAATCCTGTTACTGAATGGCTGAATTAACCAAATTCTCAAAGAAAGTCCAATGTATAAGACACAGTACATATCCCAAAAGAGTATGCTGCAAAATCCAGACGTCTCTTAGACAGCAGCACAATTTTCTTGAATTATTGTAATCCAGATATGTTGAAACTTACTAAAATGTTCTCTCACTTCGTAAAACTTTTAACAAAAAGAGATGACACTTAATACATGTTCATTTTTTATCTTATTTAAATTTGGGGATGAATTTTTCTTCTCACATTTTGATAAGATATTCATCATGGGTTATGAAGGCCTTAACCAAATTCTTAGCTACTGAAAATCAAGAGTCTTCAGAGAAGGGCGGGATATAAATGGAATTAAAAAAAAAAACCTACACTGATCAGTACCAGTGGAAGAGCTAGTTAGCAATATCAGTACAAATTATTTTGCAGTAGGTTAAATGCAAAATCTCTTAAAGTTCTTACTAAGTCTGAAAAGAAGAGAATGGGATAAGAGAAGAAGAATATGGGGAGGGGGGAGGAACAAAAACAAAACAGGTCCTTCACCCTGCAATATATTTGATTTTTATAGTGCATGGGGGAAAAAACTCAACTAACTAAAGAATACAATAAGAACATAAAAAAATTAATAAACTGAAAGGGGTATGCCAAGATTATTCAATAAGTACATCAAATACTCAGCATATAATTTGTTAACAAAAATAAATACAATTTATGTTGAAAGTAATGTCAGAAAACACCCCCCCCCACACACACACACAACTTGATTTCAAAGTTATGATGGCTGCACAAACACCCCACCTATGGTCAGGTGATTGCATTTTGGTTGCTTGGCAACCAGATCACTTTTACAACTTTTTGTAGTGTCCCATGGACACATAACTTTTGACATCTTTGTCAGTTTCCAAAGTTTTTGCCAGTTTCTGGGATTTGCTTCCAGTTTTTGGCAAAAAGCAATCATTGGATAAAATGGATTTGCTTAATGACTTGGCATTCATTTAATGACTGCTACAAAAAATGCCTGAAAAACTGGGTCCAGTCATCTAATGCCTCAATGTATGACCATAATAATTTACGAACATAATTCCAGATTCAATTACGGTCATAAGTTTGCTAAGCACATTTGATTTGTGCTTAGACTGTAAGCCGCCCTGAGTCTTCGGAGAAGGGCGGGATATAAATGGGATTAAAATAAAAATAAAAAAATAAGTCAAGGTCTATCTTGCATATGAAATGGTATTTATTAGAATAAACATAATGAAAAGCAAAGCCAATTGAGAACATCTCCTCTCACTACTATACTAGAAGTTGAATGAAGTTACAAAACTTTGAAACAATGACAAGGGTGTGAGTATAGTGTAAAAAGAAGGCAAACGACTTATGGAAGTTGATTTCAAGATGCAGTTTCCATTTAGCTTTAAGAATTGTGCAACGTTGTGTCTGAAAATATTTCTTCTTCTTTTGCCTCCTTTTCAAAGATTGAGCGAATACTATCACCTCTGTCTGACAGTGATGCACACAATTAGGCTATTGTAATTGTGCAAGTAAAAGCAAGTCTGATAGGAACCAAGTAATGTGGCTCTCCAGATAATTCTTACTGCCACTTGACCAGTGGCGTTAAAGATGCTGATACTTGACAGCTAGTAATACTTGGAGGGCCATAAATACTCACTACCTGAGCAAAAGTGTAACCACAAGTTCACTTTAATAACTACTTTTAAACTAATAATTACCTTTAAGTAAGAAAAGGAAGAGAGAGAACAGGAAAAAGAAAGAGAAAGAAAATATTTCTTGACATTCTTATAGCCACTGATCTGTAGAACAGAATAAAGTAGGATTGTATTCCGTTATAGCAATAGTTCACTATCTTACATTATATATCAATTTAACTGCATCTTACAAATATTCATACAGATATACTTCATTTTCATTTGTATATATTGAAAATAGAGGAAGGCATTTTAGGTTTGATGGTATTATGCGGTCAACTCTGAATATGATGATATTCTGAAAGAATTCTTTAAATAGCAATACATATTATTGCACTTACTTTAAGTACTTTAAAGTACTTTAGAAACACCTGTTTAAATTGTGTGGGTGTGTGCTTAAAACTTGGCTGTGTAACTCAGCCTAGGGCTCTGTTTATGTTAAGGGTGCCATTTCTTGGCTTTACTGTTAGCATGCTGCTGTATGTATTTATTTTTAGATGTTTTTACTATTTTTAATTGTCTTAATTGTTCTATAGTTTTAGAATTGAAAGCTGCCCAAAGTCCGTGAGATGCTGAGATGGGCAGCTATAGAAACTGAATGAATCAATGAATGAATGCATGCATGCATGCATGAATGAATGAATGAATGAATGAATGAATGACGAAGTGAAGCAAAGCAGCTGTGTGTGCACGTGCAGGCATAGACCTTTGAGAATAGCTTGTGAAGAAGTCATGGATCTGGGGGAAAAGACTTGGCTGCTTTAAGCATACAGAGGGAAGTGGTTTGTCTGGCAGATTTTGAAATTACCATTTTCAAAAGATCACTATCTTATTTTTCCCCCTGACCTCACCCTTTTCATTTTTTGTGTAAAACTTATATTATTCCTCCACTTTTAATATTTTTCTTTTCCTGCTAAACATTTAAATGCAATTGGCCTCTAATAGCAGAAATAAACAGAGGAAATGTTTAATAAAGTCATCATTACCACATATTAATGTTTCCAGAATAAGCTGTATTTCAAAGGTACACCTGCACAAACAGTTATTGTACCTCTCTTCCTCAGGACCTCTAAAATACTATATAAAGTGGAGCACAAAACCTGTCAGTCTTTGAAAATTATGGACATTTCTATGGATTGTTTTGGCAGTAATATGAAAGTAGGGGGGAAAAACATGCTTTCATGAAGAAGTTGAAGACAAACGCTAGAATGATTTTGCCTTCAAATCCCAAATGCTACAGAGCCTCAGTATAACTACTTTTTCAATCTATTCTAACTACTGCATCAATGAAAAGCAGTATATAACTATTTTTAAAGATAATTTAATCTTTCTTCATTAATCTTTGTGTGGGGCATGCAGTCTTAACTGCTAGTCTGGACATTTGTTATATGGATAAATCCATGATTACTCTTTCCAGATTTAATGCCTTTACCATCAAAGATTTTAGAATGGAGGTATAGTAATTTTCATTCCAGAATCTAATCTACTCCTGTATGAAACGTGCTGTTGAACCAACATACAACTTTTGCTTTGCTGTCCATTGTTCTGTTCATTGTGCTCTGAATTAATATCTACCCCTCACTATATATGTTCCAAACATTCTATGGAAGATCATACATTTTTTCCTAATAAATTCCTGGAAACCTCATAAAAGTAGCAAAATATCAATCATAATCACTGTTAGAAAACTCTGAAAAGAATAAAGTTCTGATAGATTGGTTCCAGGTTAAGAGGACAAACAGCTACACATTTTCTATTGAATATTTAAATTTTCCCATAATGTTTGTTGATTGATTCTTTATACATAATTTTGATCAATGATTAAATAAATTGTGCTTTGATACATCTACCATGCTACCTTTCTGGACTTGCTGAGAATCTTGTGATTTGGAGACATCATTTTACAGCAGTTTCTGTTCTATATAAGTGGGCAGGAACAATTGGTGGGGTTGGGAAAGGCCAGGCCACTTCATCATTGGAAACTTTAGATCTTGATCATCTCTCTTATCTAGTTTAACAACTACACAAACACTGGGAGAAGCCATACTGGGCCCAATTAGATGCATGGCAGAAAGTTTGATCTGGTGTTGGAACTAACAGGAGTTCAGTCAGGATCAGATTCAATTCCAAGCAAGATGAAATGGCTGTTAATTTGGAAATCTACAGATACAAGGTTTGTGTCAACTTTGATTCTTAATGTGATTGCCTTCCTTCAGAAAGAACAAACTTGCAATCTGAGGATCCTTGCAGATTTCACAAATCTTGCTAAAAGAACAAGTGAAAGTTGAACTGGAGAACCTTTGCCCAGCAATCTGAAATGGAACAGGATGGGCTAAATATGGTCAGTGTTGCCACTGCTGTATCTCAGATTACTGAAATTCCCTTTTCATGGAGTTGCACGTGAAGATTATCTAGGAACTTCAGCAAGACCAAAATGGAACAGCTTTTATGCTCCTCCTATATCATACCGCTGTTATAGGACCTACACTACTCTGTTTCCAAGGGCAATTCTATGTGTTAGTTGCCTCCTTTGACACTCTTTTTGGCCCTTGGCTTCTAAGAGGGTGTCTCTCTCAGACTGAGTTTTACTATGTAATGATTAGAGTACCTGCTAAAGGGGGTGTGGAAGAAGTAATTCTAACAGTATGGCTTCCCTCCAATGAAATACTTGTTCTTTGAGATGAGGATGGCTCTCAATTTCATGGCTTGTGAGAAAGTGATAAAAATCTGACTGTTTGTAGACGGACTATGGAACTACCAGCATTAATATTCATTTTAAATATTTATTGTGCTTTCTGTATTACTGTTACTTATTGTCATTGTTTTCTTTCAATCTTAACATCTGTAAATTGCCAAGATTCCATTAATTAATTAATATAATGAAGGCATAATGTGCTAGACAATACCAGGCAGGAATGTACAGTTATTAGGGGCATTACATCTCAACAAATGTAACTGAATTATACATTCATTCATACTTTAGCACAACTTAAACAACTATGTATGCAATTATTCTTTGCATGTGGGATATGTCATAGATAAAAAGAATCACAAACATGTAGAAATCAGTTTTTTTTCTAATTTAATAGGAAAATCTCCCAGACATTGCCCAGGTTTGCTTGTGCCCAGTTTTGTTGGAACATGTATGTATGTGTGTGTTTATTTATTTACAAAATTTATAGGCTGCCCATCTTATCTCATAGTAACTCTGAATGGCTTGAAGTATTATAAAAATATTGAAATATTAGAGCTTGAAGTTATTATATAAGGAAATTTTATATGATTATAGAAGGAAATTCTATATGAATCCCCCTATGCTCCTGATTATATTATGGGGTGAGAGGTGGATGATGAAAGCTAAAATTTGGTCTTAGCCTCAAAAAAAGTGAACAAAATAATTTGATTTTCTGCACCAGACTCTAGATACTAAAATAAAAATATTAAAAAAGATTTTTATTTTCAGATTCTAATGATTCATTTGAAAGTTGCCCCATAGACAGAAATAGAACTTGGGTTGAGGTTTGATCATGCAATTATTTAAATATAAGCAGTCATTCAATTTTAGCATTCCTTAACCAGGTAACAAATAGCACTAGCTACTAATATTTTTATTATTAGTTAATAATTTTTGCATTATCTTAAATATATAGATTACAAAGACTTTTCTCACTCTCATCTTTACTTAAAGTTAGAATTGCTGAAAAAGAGTATGAGTAACAGAAAGAACTTAAGGAAATGTCTAAAATTTGAAAGGAAGAATGAAGAAAAGTTATTTTTTAACAGCAACACCACAATCATAGCAATAAAAATGACCATAATTCTAAAAATCTGTCTTAGTACATATGAAGTTCATAAGCTAAGGCACACCATATATTTTGATAGACTTACACTAAAATATTGATAAATTCTTTCATATGACAGCAGTTGGTTTGTTCATTTGATATATGAAATAGTCCTAAAATATCCACATTTGTAAATGTAGGGCAGCTTCCAACAATTTGGAACAAATAATGCATGATAAATAGATAATTGCCCTTTAGAAAATCAAACACATAGTATGAGTCCTTTTAATGAAACCATCATTTATCAAAAATATCAATATTTTAGATGTGTCAATGACAGCATAATATCCAAATCTCATTCCTGGGTGTGGGGATAGATAATATATGCAAACTACTCACTCTAAAAATTTAGTCTCCATGCCAGTGCCAGCCTGGCCAAGAAATACACAGAACTACTCTGAAAACATTCTACGCAGTAAAATAAAAAGCACACGATGAGCCATTGGCATTCACTGTGACTTCTGTTCTGAATCACGACTATGTTGAAGGAAGCATTCCTTCAGATGCTGTAAATAACATTGATGAAACAGAACTCATTTCCCCAAACAAAAGTTTGCAATTCTCTTCTGCCTTGATAAGATGCAGTGCTGTAGCATACCTAGTGTATTTAAGACTTTATCTTTGTAAGCCACTCGGAGTCAAGAGTAAGTCAGGTGGCCATATTTTTTTAAAAAAATAAATAAACAATAAATAAATAAACTATCCAGCGCTGACTAGCAGGAGAAGGAGGAGGAGGATCCAGGCAGACCCAACCACACCAGTGTCAGTCTACCCTGATCTATCTCCATTGCTGTCCTGCACTATTCATTGCCAAATAGTTGACTGGCACACCAGCAGCAATAACTTAACTCATACCCACTCCTGACCCTCCAGATAACCTCCTTGTCATCTTAAGCAGGTAAGAGGATCTTAGCAGGTGCCCTTTGGCTCCATGTTCCCAAAAGGCCTGATGAGAAGCACTTTTACTCAGTTTGTTTTTTAAATTCTCTTCTGACAATGCACCCCTCTGCCACTGAGGCAGTGGTTGCTAAAGACTAAGCAGGATTTTTTATAACTTAAAGACTGCTCACTTTAGCCTCCTAGTTTATACTAAAAAGTATTCCAATTCAGACATGACTGAATTACAGCCTGTGCTTTGCTACTGAACACAAAATCCTCATTTTTATCTCACATGTTATCTTCTTAATCTGATTGTTCAGAGGTGGGGAGTTGCATATGCTTATTAAAAAGTGGCTTAAAAAGGATAACTCCTGCAATCTTTTCACTTTTTCATTTTAATTTGCACCGTTTAAATTTATATGCAATCTAGAACACAATTTTGTATCTGCACTTAATTCAAAAGTGATGTGCAAAATTGCTTCTGTTGGGAGAAAAGCATCTAAAAACATGCCATTTTTAAAACAAAATTTTATATACATGAAAACAGGATATAATGGACTTGAAGTTGGAAAAGTGAAGAACACTATCAACAGTTTTGCCCATCTCAACTAGCATAGGGCAATAAAGCAATCTATGTCAGGCACTGCTGAATGATGTAGCTGCCTATTTATTCTTTCTATTGCTTTCTTCTGTGACACCAACAGATAAATACGTCAGCAGTTTCCAGCATTTCCCCATCTTATTAAACCTGTGAGTGGAGGTCGAAAGGAGTAAACTACAGTTTCTAAGCAAGGCCTAAAATTCATCACGTACAAAAGTTTATGCCAGTTTAAAATAATACATTATCAGACAGCAGGTAAGATTTGTGTTTTATATTTCCTGCTATGGAACGGCTTAATCTAGATATATTCAGATTTGAAAATCTAACTTACGGAAATGAGGTTTCATAGGCAGCAGTGCATAAAAAAAGTGGAGACTGGAAAGCTGTATCAAAAAATTCCACTTTTATGGTCCCAGACTTTGTTTTGATGAAGAGACAAATTAAGTACCCACTTAAAACTTAGCAAGCCCTTAACCAATCAAATATTATCTGAAAGGCCTCCTAAATTTTAAGAGTTACTTTTAGGCTTCTCTCTTATTTATTCTTAGCATTTGTTCTTCATTGTCTTCATTGTGCCTTACTATCTTTCAGGTTTTGCCTCTTTCCCATTGTGTTAGAAAAGATTGGTAGTAGATAATACCATCTTATTAGTTTCAAATCTGGGACCTTCTGCAACATCAAGAAAAATGGGAAATATTTCTCTATATAGGCTAATATGAATAAAATCCCTTTACAGCCAAGACATGCCTACTAAACCTGAAATATGTTAATAACCAAGAACCACAGCCAGCTAGAGGTCCCTGACTTTTACAACAGTACCCATTAATTGTCACTTTTTAATCCTTAAAAACTTAAATGGGCTTTTCAGTCTTTTCCTGACTGCTATGGTAAGAGGTGACTATCTTGCCTAGCTAATTCTGGTTTTGGCAGATGATGCTTACAGTTATGGCCTGAATTATTAATCTCAAGCAAACTTTAAAAAAAACTGTCATTGTAAAAGAAAAATCAGATACCATTATATCATGTACTGTAGCCATTTTTGGTTCTACCTATTAATACCTATGTATATTCATGTAAATATAACTGCTTCACACAATTTAAAAAAGAAACAATGTTCTAATGTAACTCCCCACCTGATATATGGGCTGCAATGCCCAGAATTTCCATGCTGTGTGTACAAATATACCCATTGTATAACAGAGTCAGTTTGGGAGAACTGGCCTAGTGATATTTTCTCAAGTGCAAGTAAGATGTAGTTTTCTGACACCTGAACTAGACAAACATATTCACTAAAAGTAGAATGGCGTATCAAATCTCACATGTTTCTAACTTTGAACAGAGTTCCTACGCCTATTGATTAAAAATAGTTCAAATATACTCTATTTCTTCTATCTGAGTTCTTACCCTGTGATAATTATGGTAGTGAATTGTCTTTCAATTACACTGTATCAGGATTAACCCCCCCTGCAACACTGAATAACCCTCAAGCCCACTTGAGATAAAGTAAATAGTTTAAATAGGTAAATTTACAAGTTTAATGGTAAATTTCTAAATGATGAATGTGTAATTATTAAGATTCATGCAATGAGAGTAATCAAATTCTGTCAACAGTTCTGGCATTTCTATAAATTTGACTGTGTCAGCCACTAGCATAAAGTTTTCAACTATGAGATTATTTCAGGTATCCATTAACTACAACTTCTTACTCACTATTCGTGTTGTGCATCACCTAAAGAGATTAAAGCAAGGGGTATGTGCTAAGCTAGAGAAATAAGAACCTCACTGTGCCATTATGGAAAAGTCCTAATGTATATCTCTGACCTTTTCTTCTTCTGTTGGAATAATTTATTCCTTAGCTATCGGGAAGGTCAAGGTATAATTCTGTCAGCGCCTTCCCTCCTGCCTAGTTATTAATAGATAAAAGAGAATCAACAAAGCTATCAGCTTTACCAGGTAGACCAGATAGGAAACACAACCATATGCTGAACTAGATTTCAAGCCTAGTTTCTTGGAAGCTTTTGTGGAAGTCAGAAATTTTTGCAGAAAGCCACACCACATCCTCTTCTGCATGCATCTGCTACTTTTTTATTTATTTATAAAGCCTTTGCCAGTTTGAGCTGCTCCTTTAATAGACTTTGGGCTGCTTGCCACTTGTGTACTAAGTTTATGGCACATGGGATTGTACTTTCTCATCTGGTTGTTGGTAAGCCCCTGTAAGTTGCCTGGAATGGGAACATACCAGTGAGGAGTGTGTTGCACTATTGTAAACAAATTCAGCAAAAGGTATGAAATCAGTCCAGTTGTCTTGCTGGTTTGAAATATAGTATCACAAATGCTGCTTACAACAGTTGATTTATCTTCTTGGTTTCTCCATTAGTCTCTGGATGATGTGAGGAAAATACTTAATAATTGCAAGAGGAACTTCAAAAATTTGGAAGTGAAATGACTTCCTCTGTCTGATTGACCCCTATATCTCTATATCATGATTGATTCCACTATATCTAAAGGCGTGGTGCAAAGAGTTGAGCTATTTTCTAGGCCACTGGGGGACCTTTGCAAGGAATAAAATGAGCCAATTTACTAAATAAATCCACCACTACAAGTATGTTACTATATCCCTGAACTGGGGCAAGATCAATGATAAAATCTAGAGAAGCAATGTCCCAGGGCTGTGATGGTTTTTTTGCAGCTGCAGTAACCTAGCCAGATTACAGGGATTGTTGTTTTTTTCTATGACAGATATGACAAGAGGAAACTTCTTTTTGTTGGCACAGACATGAGACCACAGAAAGTTGATGTTAGGTTTTAAATACCTTCCATGTTCTGCTGTTTGGTTGTTATGGCACAAGTACTTCAGATATTTCAGCTGCACTCTCTTCCCTATGAAAGGCACAGCTGTACCTTTTGGTCTCCCTAGAAGTCATCCATTCGGGCCTAGTCATGTTTGCATCCTGCTGGTGCTGTGCCCTAATCTAATCAAACAGATCAACAGCCTATCTTCCTGCCCCTGCCAGATTTTCATGTTGGACTGATTAGGGTGTGACTCAAAGTTGTGTGTTTAGAACACTGTTACCAGATGGGATTCTGTAGTGATTCTGTAGCCCAAATAGTCGAATTGAGACAAGTCAGAAGCACACTTTTCTAGTTGGAGAAAGAGCCTATTGTCTTGTAATTTTTGCAATGCATTTCTAGTTACATGCAAGGAAGGATCTTTGGAATAAACTGATATGTCATGTAAGTATAGCCACCACAAACCTGTCTAGAATTTCTGAAAATAAGTTGTTAATGAACCAAAAAGTCCCCAGCCCCACAGTTAACTAAGCCAAAAGGCATCACTGTATATTGCCATATCTTGTATCAAAGGCTGTTAAATATTTGTGTCCTACTTTCATTATGATTAGATCGCAAGCAATTCTCAAGTCTAGTTTTGTAAAGATAGGTACCTTTTGTAGCCAGCTAATAGATCTGAGATAAGTGGAATTGGGTAATGATCTCTAAGTGCCATTCTTTTCAGGTCTTTGTAGTCATCAACTCTGTGCATGGGGACTCCTTCCTTTCCTTTCAGAGTGGCTGCTGCTTCTCCTTGTTTTGGAAGGACAAAAAATGTGGTTGTTGATTCTGATGAGCTGGAAGGGTGTTTGACCACCAAACATTCCTTGAAACTGACTAAATAATGGATAGACATAGGATACTGTCTCTTTCCTGGGATTGGGATTCTAGTTTCAAAATGATGACACAATTACATGCCTGGGGACAGGGAGGTAACGCAACTGCCTTTTCCTCTCCAAACATATCTGCAAAATATGGATATTTTTCTGGCAGTGCTGGTTCTCCCATATTCTGCATTGGAGTGGGCAAAGTAAGCTTTCACTGCTTATAAGTGATGTGGCTGGCATTTAGGAATGGGGAATGAGGGCATTCCTTTTATCCAATTTGCATCTGGATTATGCAGCTGAAGCCACTTTATTCCTAAGATGGCGGGTACTTGTAAGGAGGCAGTAACATACCACGTTATGAACTCGGTGTGATCTTTGATTGTCAACTGCAATGGAGCCAATGTGCTGCAGAATCAACCCTGCTCTTAGTGGCTGTCCATCAATTATCTTGACTTCACTGGGCTTTCTAGAGCTTGAGTAAGCAATTTTAGTTTCTGTACTTTTTTATGTCTGTTAAATTAGTGGTTGCTCCAAATTCAGGGTTCTGGTGGTTTGGAGTGCAGCAAAGTTTCCCTGATGTGCTGGTTCAAAGAAAATTGGGCATTTGCTGGCTATGGGCTTTGTTGATTTATTTTGCATTTCATTTCTATGCCAGCTATTAGCACTTTTACCAGGCATGCTGTGGCTATGCCTCCTGGGACCCCAAGGTAAAGTCACAGTCCCTGATCCCTTTTTCTTTACTTCTCTCCTGATGACAGGGAATTCTTAGATGCTCTGATTTGCATCTAAGCCATTGGGATAGGGTAAGACAGACCCCATTCTTAGATGCTCTGATTTGAGCAGGCCATTGGGATAGGGTAAGACAGACCCCCATACCATTCCTTTCCTTCCTAGTCAGGCAGCTATTATTATACAGTGCTGATGTAGCTCTTCTTTGAGGTGCCTTGCCTTATCAGATCATCTCTGAGATCCTTGGTCAGCCCTTCTTTGAACTGGTTAGTCATTCTACCCTATATAGCCAGAAAGTAATTTAAAGTACAAAATATATGACCGTACTCTGCTCTGTGAGCTTCCAGATCCCGGAACTAGCAGTGATTCTCTGATAGGATCCTCAAAGTGTCCTTTGAGTTTACGCATGAAGTCCTAATAGTTGTTCAGCACTGGATTGTTCCCTCAATTCATGGAATTGCCCACTTAGCTACTGCTTCCTTCTGCAAACTCAGCACAAAAGTCACTTTGGTGCGATCAGTGAAAACTCCACCAGCTTGCGTGCCATAAACATTTCACATTGAATGGAGAATGTTGAGAATTGATCCTTCTCAGCATTCTCTGACCAGGTATCACGGGAATGCAGGAGCATGTGCTGAGCCATCATCTATGGTGCTGCTGAGGGTTGGAGCAAATCATGCATCAGCTGTTGTATTAGTTGTATCATGGCCTTCTGCAAATTGGTCATCAGTGCATCTAGTTCCTCCTGTTGTTGCAACAACATTGCTGCCAGTTGCTTGGCAGATAGGAGAGTTCCTTGAGGATCAGAGGCCATTCCCGAAATTTTCTCACCTTGGAAGAGATATAGAGACTTGCAAGACTGATGTCAACCTTATTAAGTAGACGAGACAGGAAGCACAACCAGGTACTAACTCTTTTTTATTGTAAGAGTATATTAATAGAACCTTGCTAGTCTGAAGATACAATTCTCCCGCCATTTCCTTTACAGCCTAAGAAACTAGGGAGTTTCTATCGAGTCTTTTGGCCTACCCACTATACAGCTGTGGACTATGCTGTCTCTTATCTGACTGTTCCCCGGGCTGAACCTCCCTTTCCCATAAAAGTAAAGGTAAAGGTTCCCCCGCACATGCGTGCTAGTCGTTTCCGACTCTAGGGGCCGGTGCTCATCTCCGTTTCAAAGCCGAAGAGCCAGCGCTTGTCCGAGGACATCTCCGTGGTCATGTGGCTGGCATGACTAGACGCCAAAGGCGCGCGGAACGCTGTTACCTTCCCACCGTAGTGGTCCCTATTTTTCTACTTGCATTTTTACATGCTTTCGAACTGCTAGGTTGGCAGAAGCTGGGACAAGTAACAGGCGCTTACTCTGTTACGCGGCACTTGGGATTCGACCCGCCAAACTGCCGACCTTCTGATCGACAAGCTCAGCGTCCTAACCCACTGAGCCACCGCGTCCCTAAGTCCCTTTCCCATATAGTGATACAAAAACACTGGACATATTGTATTGATGTAACTTGTCTCCATGCCTCCTTAAATCTATAAGAATATCTAAGTATATTTATTGCTTGCTAAGGAGCCAAAGGAAAGCTTAGGTAATATTTAATATTGTGCAATATGTATTAGTTATCTAGCATTAAGATTCAGAACACAGGAAAACATGAAACTATGTGGACTTCAGCATTCTGGCTGGAAATTCACATAGCTTCTAGCTGCCAAAAATTGAGAAACACTGCTTTAAGGAATTAATTCATTAAAATTAATGAATATGAACTACATAACATCTAATACAGAAGTTCCACTAAACAAGAGGAAAGGTGCTAGTATGACTAACAGGCAGAAATACAGGAAAACATAAAAACCCAAATGAAACCCAAGTCTTCTCAAATGAAAAATAAGAAAAGGAACACAAACTTTGGCAAAAGTATAAGCTCATGGTGAGGGATAGGGTCTTTAGATAAAAACAGTAATGATTATTAGTGTTTATTTAAACCTATAAGATGAAGGAAAATGGGCAACAGAGCTAGCAATAGGAACTTTCAATGTCAAAGATGGGAAAGATGTAGAAAAGCATATATTTTTGGTTTCTTTTTGGACTTCTTTTACATAACAGAAAATAGAGTTGGAAGGGATCTTGGAGATCTTCTAGTCCAACCCCTGCTCAAGCAGGAAACCCTGTACCATTTCAATCTCTTCTTAAACACCTCCAGTGTCAGAGCACCCACAACTTCTGGAGGCAAGTTGCTCCACTGATTAATTGTTCTAACTGCCAGGAAATTTCTTCTTATTTCTAGGTTGCTTCTCTCCTTGATTAGTTTCTATCCATTCTAATTCCTGCAACTGCTGCTCATAGCCTCCAATCCCTTTATTATTTTTTTTCTCTTCTTTGTACTCATCTTTTTCACATCATGGTGACCAAAACTGGATGCAATATTCTTAGTGTGGTTTTACCAAGGCATTATAAAGTAGTATTAACCCTTCATGTGATTCATTCTGTCCTTCTTTAATGAAGCCTAGAACTGTGTTGGCATTTTTGGCAGCTACAGCACACTGTTGGCTCATATTTAAGTGATTGTTCACTAGAACTCCTAGATCCCTCTCATGGTTACTGCTATTGAGCCAGGTACCACCTATTCTATACCTATGCATTTGGTCAGCCAGATATTCAGACTGGATTTGGCATTTTTTGATCACCTATCAAGTCTTTCCAAGGACATGGGACAGGCAGATGTTGTGTTTACAACACAAAAATAGAACTTCTGGTAGTAGTAGTAGTAGTAGTAGTAGTAGACGACTTTATTGTCATTTCAACAATATACAGTACAGTACACAGTGAAACGAAACAACGTTTCCCCAGGACCAAGGTGCTACATCAGACGACATGAATAAAAAAAAAACAGAACACAAACTACACATAACTCTAAACTAAAAACTTTTTTAAAAAAAAACTACAAATACAAGTATTTATAGTTCCAGTTTCTTCGTGTTGAGAATTCTAATGGCTTGTAGGAAGAAACTGTTACACAATCTGGATGTCCAAGCCCGAATGCTCCTGTATATCTTTCCGGATGGCAAAAGAGTGAAGAGTGTGTATGAGGGGTGTGTGTAATCAGCCACAATGTTTCTGGCTTTACGGATGCAATGTGTGATGTAAATATCCATGACAGAGGGAAGAGCAACCCTGATGATCTTCTCTGCCATCCTCACTATTTGCTGTAGGGTTTTGCGATCTGAAATGGTGCAGTTTCCAAACCAGGCAATAATGCAACTGCTCAGGGTACTCTCAATAGTCCCTCTGTAGAAGATTGTGAGGATGTGTGGTGGAAGCTGTGACTTCCTCAGTTTCCTCAGAAAGTAAAGATGCTGGTGGGCCTTCCTTGTTATGGAACAGGTGTTGAGGGACCAAGTGAGATTCTCTGCCAAATGAACACCAAGAAATTTGGTGCTCCTTACGATCTCCACGAAGGAGCCATCGATGTTCAGCGGAGACCAGTCATATTTTGTCCTCCTGAAGTCAACAACCATCTCTTTTGTTTTATCTACATTCAGAGACAGGTTGTTGGCTTTGCACCAGTCTATTAGCTTCTCTACCTCCTCTCTGTATGCTGACTCATCGTTCTTGCTGATGAGACCCACCACGGTTGTGTCATCAGCGAACTTAATGATGTGGTTCGAACTGTGCATTGCTACACAGTCGTGTATCCTCAAGGTGAACAACAGTGGACTGAGCACACAGCCCTGAGGGGCCCCAGTGTTCAGTATGATGGTGTTAGAAATGTTATTCGCAATCCGGACTGACTTGAGGTCTTCCAGTCAAAAAGTCCAGGATCCAGTTACAGAGGGAGGTGTTCAGGCCCAACAGGGCCAGCTTCCACATCAGGTGTTGGGGAATAATAGTGTTGAATGCTGAACTAAAGTCTATGAACAGCATACGTACGTATGAGTCCTTGTTTTCTAGAAGAGTGAGAGCTAGATGGAGTGTAGTAGAGATGGCGTCATCGGTGGAATGATTTGAGCGGTATGCAAACTGCAGTGGATCCAATGTTACAGGCAGCAGGGTCTTTATGTGCCTCATGATGAGCCTCTCGAAGCACTTCATGATGATGGGAGTAAGTGCAACAGGACGGTAGTCACTGAGGCAAGACACAGATGATTTCTTCAGCATTGGAATGATAATCGTTGTCTTGAAGCACTTTGGGACAACAGTGGTGCTCAGAGAAATATTAAAGATGTCAGCAAAAACATCTGCCAGTTGGTCTGCACATCCTCTGAGCACTCTGCCAGAAATATTGTCTGGTCCCGCAGCTTTCAGTGGGTCGACTCTACTTAGGTCTTTCCTCATGTCAGCAGTGGAGAGACAAAGTATCTGGTCGTTGGAAGGAGGTGTGGTCTTCCTTGCTTTCTCATTGTTCTGTGCTTCAAAATGAGCGTAGAAACTGTTCAATGCATCTGGAAGTGAGCCATTGCTCTCACAGGCAGATGGTAATATTCTGTAATTAGTGATGGCTTGGATGCCCTGCCACATATGCCGTGTGTCGTCGCTGTCCGTGAAGTATTGGTGGATGCTCTGAGCATGTGCATGCTTTGCTCCTCTGATGGCCCGGGACAATATGGCTCTCGCTATTCTTAGGGCTGCTTTATCACCTGCCCTGAATGCAGAGTCTCGAGTTTTCAATAGAGCACGCACCTCTCCAATTATCCACGGCTTCTGATTGGGGTGTAAAATAATTTTCCTGGAGACTGTAACATCATCAATGCACTTGCTGATATAGCTGGTCACTGACGATGTATACTCCTCCAAGTCAATGGAGTCGCCGTTGGTTGCAACCTCCCTAAACATGTCCCAATCAGTGCATTCAAAGCAGTCCTGAAGAGCAGAGATGGCTCCTGCTGGCCAAGTCCTCACCTGCTTCCGTACTAGCCTTGAACGCCTGATGAGTGGTCTGTATGCTGGAATTAGCATAACAGAGATGTGCTCTGAATAACCGAGGTGGGGGTGGGGCTTCACCCGATATGCACCCGGGATGTTTGTATAAACAACATCCAGCATGTTTTCCCCTCTGGTTGCAAAGTCCACATTTTGATGAAATTTAGGGAGCGGAGCACAGTTCTGAGATTTGCATGATTGAAATCTCCGGCAACAATAAATAATCCGCCAGGGTGTGTGTTCTGCAGTTCGATGATAGTCCGGTAAAGTACACAGAGCGCTTCCTTAGCATTAGCGCTAGGTGGAATATACACTCTGAGTATAAAAGCAGTGGTAAATTCCCTGGGTAAATAAAAAGGTCTACATCTCACAACCATAAACTCCACAAGTGATGAGCAGTAGGTGGAACGAGGACAGAGTTTATACACCATTCTGTGTTGATGTAAACACACAGTCCACCACCATGGGTCTTACCACACAGAGCTTTCGTTCCTATCGGCACGAAACGCGGCTAACCCATCCAACTGAATAGTAGCATCCGGAACTCTTATCACTCAGCCATGTCTCCGTAAAAACAAAGACACAGCAATGTCTGTACTCGCGCCGTGTAGCCTGCTGGAGTCTGATGTAATCTAATTTATTGTCCAGGGAACAAACATTTGCTAGCAAGATAGATGGTAAAGCAGGCTGACTAAAGTTAGCCTTTAACCTAGCATTTACCCCTGCTCATTTTCTGTGCTTCCGCTTCCTCTCGCACCGCTTCTGATGCCCCCTCCTCCATCCATCAGCTTCTGGTGATGCCGGGGTCTGAAGGCCTGGGCTTTGGAGCAAGCCAAGGTTACGCAGCTTCCTCTGCAAATCTTCGGTATTAATGTTATTGAAGTTGTTGGAGTTGTTTCTGAGTTTCCATAGTGTCTGACGATGGTACATGTAAACACCAGTTGCTCTGACATCCATATGGTGTGTAAGACAGCTACCACATAAAAAAGATAGCACCATTGGATCTGCAGTGGCCGCTGCGAGCTACTGCTGTGCCGCCAGTGTCCCTAGTCCAAAGTGTCTGTTATTACAGATTTTAAAAAAATCTGTGAAGCAGCCTTATCGTAACCTTCTACTAACCACTAGGAAGGGAAGCATCATCAGAACCTCAACTATTCCAAAAGGATTGACTCTAGCTAATCAGTCCTAGGGAGCTCCTAGAGCATCTAGGGAAGAGAGGGGCTAGAATGTCTGGGGAATCTTTAAAACAGAAGATAACAGTGAACTCTCTATGATACCTGAAGTTTCCTCTCCACTTATTAAAGACACAAGGGAAATGCCAGTGACTAACAAAACCAAAAATATTTTTTTCACCTCCTTCAAAACATGTAAACAAAACAGTCGCACAGCAATTCTGCTGTGTCACCATAAATTGATATCAAATTTGTTGACTGTTAGGACAAATCATTTGGTTATAATATTTTTATATTCTGTGATAAATGAGAATCATAGAAAGAATAGTAAAAGAGGAAAGGGCAGTTCTGAATGTTTTTACTGTGAGCCTTTTTAGGAGAAAAATAATAGGCGGCTCCGCAATTTATCAACTAAGCAGAAAATTAGCAAATTATTATGTCTGGATGGTATCAACAGAGAATTCTTAAAGAAATCAAAGATGCTGACCTTTTAAGAAATACATGTAAGTAAAATCATTGAATGAAGCTGGACTTTTGATGACTTACAAAGACAGATCCAAGTTCCATCTATATGTTCCTTCCTATACCGGCATCCTAAAACATTTTTGTATATTTGAAGTGCCTACTTGAACTGAGCTATTTTTTTTGGAACAAGCATAGAAAGCATATTGAGAAAGTCTTAATTTTAGGTATAAATTAATAGATGTGTTCATTATGTTCATTTATATGTCTTTTTCTGTGTCTCTACAATATATCACTTAAATCACTTAAATATGAGCCAGCAATGTGCTGCAGCTGCCAAAAAAGCCAATACAGTGCTAGGCTACATTAACAGACGGATAGAATCAAGATCACGTGAAGTATTAATACCACTTTACAATGCCTTAGTAAGGCCACACTTGGAATACTGCATCCAGTTTTGGTCACCACGATGTAAAAAAGATGTTGAGACTCTAGAAAGGGTACAGAGAAGAGCAACAAAGATGATTGGGGGACTGGAGGCTAAACGGTTGCTGGAATCTAGTTTAATGAAGAGAAGGGTGAGTGGTGACATGATAGCAGTGTTCCAATGTTTCAGGGGTTGCCACAAAGAAGAGGGAGTTAAGCTATTCTCCAAAGCACCCGAAGGCAGGAAAAGAAGCAATGGATGGAAACTAATCAAAGAGAGAAGCAACCTAGAACTAAGGAGAAATTTCCTGACAGTTAGAACAATTACGGCAATCAGTGGAACAACCTGCCTCCAGAAGTTGTGAATGCTCCAACACTGGAAGTTTTAAAGAAGAGACTGGACAATCATTTTTCTGAAATGGTATAGTTTCCTTCCTGAGCAGGGGGTTGGACTAGAAGACATCCAAGGTCCCTTCCAATTCTATTATTATTGATCATCGCACAGTCAGCCAGATTTGGCATTTGGCATT
This sequence comes from Vipera ursinii, assembly GCF_947247035.1. NCBI lineage: Eukaryota > Metazoa > Chordata > Lepidosauria > Squamata > Viperidae > Vipera > Vipera ursinii. Next base: position 221,996,836 of record NC_139512.1, on the reverse strand, counting down.
TTTGTCTACCTATTAAGTCCTTACCAAGGACCTGGGATAGGCAGATGTGGACGTTTGATGGTATTACAGATATCGTCGCAGGATGGAAGCAGTTCCTAGTAAGGCCACCTTTTGCAATTGACTAATGGCGAATTTATCAATGCCAATGGTGTTCAAGTGGTGCTCCAGTTGTTTTGGGATTACACCCAAAGCGCCTATTACTATTGGTACTACCCTTGCTTGCCTTTGCCACAGTCTTTCTCTTTCTATTTTTAGGTCTTTGTATTTTGTTATCTTCTCCAGTTCTTTCTCCTCTGTTCTGCTGTCTCCAAGCACTGCTACATCCATTATCCAGACTTTTTTGTCTTTCTTATCGACAATTGTTAAGTCTGGGGTGTTATGTTGCAGGTGCTTGTCTGTTTGAATTCTGAAGTCCCAGAGCAGTTTAACTTTATCATTTTCTATGACTTTCTCTATTTTATGATCCCACCAGTTCTTACTTACAGGCAAATGATATTTCTTGCAGATCTTCCAATGCACCATTGTTGCTACTTTGTCATGCCATTGCTTGTAGTCAGTCTGTGCAATCTTCTTGCAGCAGCTTACCAGGTGGTCCACTTCTTTGCATAGGCGGCACTTACTGTCTGTTGCTGTCTTCTCAATTTTGACTTTGTATGCATTTGTCCTTAAGGCTTGGTCTTGTGCAGCCAGAATTAGTCCCTCGGTCTCTTTCTTCAAATTTCCTGCTCTTAGCCATTGCCAGGTCTTGTTATTATCTGCTTTACCAGCTATTTTTTTTAATGTACTGGCCATGTAGTGCTTTGTCTTCCCATGCCTCTATTCTGTTCTTCATTTGGTCTTTCTTGTAGGCCAGTTTGGTCTCTCCAGTAGTCAGTAAGCCTTCCTGATATACTAACTTCAGTGCATCTTTATCATTGTCCTTCAGATATTCTTCCAAAGCCATTTTTTCTTCTTTAACCATCTGATGTACTTGCAGCATTCCACATTGACCTATTTGCCTTGTTAGATAGAGTCTGTTGTGATTCAGGGTCAGCCTGTGGGTTCAGCAGTTGGGTCGGACGACTCAGAGGAGGAGGAGGGGGGTGTTGAAGAGCTTGCTGAGGGGATTGGACAGCTTGATGAGAGCCCCCAGCAAGGCCCCTCTCATCTGGTCACGATGCAGACCCAGCTGTGTGAGCCTGACAGCGTGGATGAAGATGACCCACAGCTGACCCTGTTCAAGGACGCCCGACGCAGGAGGCAGTCAGTCAGGAGTAAACAGAGGAAGGCAATGGGGCACCTCGGAAGGAGGCACAGAGAGGCCACGCCCTGAACTGTATTTAAGGGGAATGTGTGGGAGGGCTGGTTTGCTGAAGGCAACCGCTTGGATTGTTCCTGCTTCTTAGCTCGTGTTTTATGGTTGGTGTCTTGTCTTGCTCTGTTTTATGTGAATAAATTTGGCAGGCTTTATTCCAGCCTCTTGCCGTTTGTAAAGGGGTTGTCCCTGCTTTTGCTGCAGGGCCGGTAGCAGGCTGGTACAGAACAGAGTCTGTCAATGTCACTGTGTGGATGAAGGGCATGATTCATTGTCATTGTTTTTCTGGTCTCCCTATCCATTGCTTTTAGTTCTGCTTGAGTCCAGTCCACTATTCCAGCTGTGTATCTAATGACTGGAATTGCCCAGGTGTTGATTGCCTTCACGGTATTTCCTCCATTGAGTTTGGACTTTAAGATCTTCTTCACTCTCTTGATGTATTCACCTCTAATCTTTTTCTTGACTTCAGTGTGCTTGATGTTGTCAGCTTGAAGGATACCCAAGTATTTGTAGTAATCTTCCTCATCCAGACTCTTAATTTTATTTTCGTGGGGCATTTTATTCCTTCAGTTTTCACTATTTTTCCTTGTTTGAGAGTAAGTGTGGCACATTTGTCCAAGCCAAATTCCATTGAAATATCTTGGCTATATATACGGACAGTGTTCAGCAGCGATTCTATTTCAGATGATGTTTTTCCATATAGCTTCAGATCATCCATGTAAAGGAGGTGGGATAGTCTGGCAGATGTTTTTGATGTTTGATAGCCATGTCCTGAGTTATTCAGTATTGTTGACAGAGGAAACAGTGCAATAACAAATAGTAGTGGTGATAATTAATCTCCTTGAAATATTCCTCTCTTCATATTAACCTCTACTAGTCTTTCACCATTGACCTGCAACTGTGTCTTCCATTGTACCATTGATCTTTGCACAAATTTTCTGATGTTTTTACTGACTATTATTTCTAGGCACTTGATTATCCAGTCATGTGGCAGAGAGTCAAATGCCTTTTTGTAGTCAATCCATGCCACATTCAGTTTGGTCTTCCTTTTCTTGCAGTTTTCCAAGATCATTTTGTCTATTAGAAGTTGATCTTTTTTTCTTCTGCTATTGGGGCGGTTTCCTTTGTGCTTGGGTGGAAAGAGATTGTTTTCAACTAGATGCTGTTGTACTGCATCAGCTACAACACCAGTTAGCAATTTTAAAGTTGTTGGTAAGCTAGTAATTGGCCTGTAGTTGACTGGTGTTGCTGGATTTTTCATTGTTAGGTAGGTTTTCCCAGTTGTTAGCCACTTTTCAATTTCTCCTCCTTGCAGTATATTGTTGAACTGCTTGGCAATGAGTGGGTATATAACAGTTAGATGTTTCAACCGAAACCTATGTGGTTCATCTTCACCTGGTGCTGACCAATTTTTGATCTTCTTTGCTCTTTTTTCTACTATTTTTGTTGTTATTACTAGTTCTTTCATTTCAACTTCTGTTTTATTTGCATCCACCTCTTTTAACCAAGCCACATCCTTGTTGTGTTTCTTTGGGTTATCCCATATCTGCTTCCAGAACTGTACTGTTTCTTCCTTGTCAGGTACTGACTGATTCATTGCAGTTTGTCCATTGATGGATTGGTAGAAACATTTCTGATTGGATTGAAATTGGAGGTTCTGCCTATACTATGCAATTCGAGCTTTGTATCTACTGATTTTCCTGGCTATAGCTGTTATTTGCTGCTTTATTATTTCCAGAGCTTCCTTGATCTTCCTTGTTTCTAAGTAGTATTTCTTGATTAGGTATTCTTTGGTTTTCTTGTTCTTCAGCTTCTTTTCTTTCATCTGTTCTAGCTTGCTTGCATGTGATCTTAACTTGCTGATTTTTTTTTATTTTTTTTATTTTTATTAAATTTATTATTTAAAAACATTGGACACAGTACCAGCGAGCTGACAAACCTTTTTGTCTACAATGTTTAAATATATATATATACATGTATATATGTACATCAAAAATACACTTAAATACACTTAGATTACAAATCGGTGAAATACCACAATATTTAAAACAGTGAGCTAGTCTGTAAAACCTAATAGAGACCTTTCTTTTTATCCATCCAAAGATACAATTTGTTCCAAATTCTATAATAGTCTGATTGATCTTTATTCTTTAATTCCAAAGTTAATTTGTCCATTTCAGCGCAATCCCAAATTTTCCTAATAACCTCTTTTTGTCCTGGGATCTCATTCTTTTTCCATTTTTGCGCAAATGATATTCTAGCTGCTGTGATAATATGGATCGTTAAGTATAGCACATCTTTAGGATATTTCTCTTTCGTGATTCCCAACAAGAAAAGTTCTGGACTAAACTCCAGATCTTGTTTCAAAATTTCTTTCAGCCAAATCCAAATCATTCTCCAAAATTTTTGTGTTTTACTGCAAGACCACCACGTGTGGAAGTATGTGCCTATCTCTTCAGAACACTTCCAACATTTGGGAGATGCTGTTGTGTACATTTTTGCTAAGCGGGCTGGGGGAAGATGCCATCGGTAAAACATTTTAAATAAATTTTCTTTATACGATGAGGCCAGTGTTATCCTTTTATTCCTATCCCAAATTGTTTGCCAAGTATCTAGGTCGATGTTATGTCCTAAATTGTTAGCCCAGGTCAACATGGGGTCTTTCACTTGCTCTTCAAACAGCTTATATCCCAAAAGTAATTTATAAAAATTCCTTATTTGTTTAGAGTCCGGTCCCAATAATATTTTGTCCAATGCTGTTTCAGAGGTATATATCCCCCATTCATTTTTATCCTTCCTAAATCTCGATTGGATTTGTAAGTAGGCCCACCAATCGAGTTTTATACCTTGTAATTCTAGTTCATTCCTAAGTTTCAATTCCCCCTCCTCATTCAGAATATCCTTGTATGAGATTATGTTACCCAAATCAAACAGATTTGGGTAAACTATCGCTTCAAGGGTGGATAGCCAGACCGGTATTTTGGTGTAATTGTGAGATCTAATTTTTTTCCAAGTATTGAGTAGCGCTTGCCTGATCCGGTGTCTTTGAAAATGCGAGAAAAGACCTTGTTTCTCCGTCCATAGGAAAGCATGCCAGCCATATTGCAAATCGTGACCCTCTAAAGTTAATAGTCTTCTATTTCTCAAGATTACCCATTCTCTAATCCAGCTCAGGGCCGCGGCGTGGTAATATAATTCCCAGTCTGGCAATCCAAAACCCCCATTTTCCTTCGTGTCTTGTAAATATTTCAATTTAATTCTTGGTTTTTTCCCCTGCCAAATAAAATTTAGTGATAATTTATCCAAATTTTGAAAAAATTTAGAGTCGAGTTGAATTGGGATATTCTGAAACAGAAACAGGATTTTAGGCAGAATATTCATCTTAATGACAGCAATTCTTCCCAATAATGAGAGTTTTAGGTTTCCCCATCTTTCCAGGTCACCTTTTATTTGGTTCACTACATTATCATAATTATCCTTTTTGAGTGAAGTGCATCTAGCCGTAATGTTAATCCCTAGATATTTTATTTTCTTGACTATTTCTATATCCGTGATTTCGGCCAGATTACCTTTTTGTTTATTGGTCATATTTTTAACAATCATCTTGGTCTTATTTCTATTTATTCGCAGTCCGGCAACCTCACCATATTTAGATAATTCTTCCAATAGCTTTGGTCCCGTCTGACATGGATCCTCCATAATAAAAACTAGATCGTCCGCGAAAGCTTGCAATTTAAAGGTTTCCTTTTTAATGGTTAATCCTTTTATCTTTGGGTCATTTCTTATAGTTCTCGTTAATACTTCAAGAGTCAATATAAACAGCAACGGTGATAAGGGGCAGCCTTGCCGTGTTCCCTTTTGAATTTGAAACTTGCTAGATGCTTCCCCATTAATAATTATTTTTGCTTCCTGATTGTCATAAATTGCCCTAATTATATTTATAAATTTTTCTCCCATATTCATAAAGCTAAGCTGTTGGCACAAAAAAGACCATTTAATATTGTCAAATGCCTTTTGGGCGTCTAAGAAAAGTAATGCCATCTGTTGTTCGCTATGTAATTCATAGTACTCCAATGTATCTAATATTATTCTAATGTTGTGCTTAGTGTGTCTCTTAGCGAGAAAACCATTTTGATCTGCGTGTATGAAATCATTCAGAAATCGTTTCAATCGTTCCGCTATAATTGATGTAAATATCTTGTAGTCCGAGTTAAGAAGTGATATGGGTCTGTAATTTTGGATTAATGTATGGTCTGTGTTATCTTTCGGAATAAGGGTTATGTTTGCCTCTAGCCAAGATTTAGGCGTCCTTGCGCCATCTAATACTGCGTTAAATACCTCCACTAGGGGTTGAGCTAGGATATTTTGTAATTCTTTATAAATCTCTGATGGAAGACCGTCGGGTCCCGATGCTTTATTATTCTTTTGTGCATTAATAGCTTTTATCACCTCAGATAGTCGAATTTCCTCGTTTAACATATTTCTGGTATCTTCTGTGACCTTAGGTAGTTTGGCTCTTTGAAAATATTCCTCCATTTTCTCCACACTTGCCTGGCTATCTTCTTTATATAAACGTTCATAAAATTCCTGGGCTATAATTTTTTTTTTTCCTCCTGGTGGAATATTCTCCCTTCCTCATCTCGTAGTTCGTGAATCCAGTTTTTCCCCTTTTGTTTTCCCAATTTGTATGCGAGCCACCGGCCCGGTTTATTTGCATTTTCAAAAAAATTTTGTTTCGTGTTTCTCAATTGTTGTGCCAATTTCTCTTTGTCTAGGATGTTAAGTTTGTGTTTAATCAGATCCATAGATTGCTTGATATTCTCTTTTTGTGGATCTTGTTGGAGTGTAACTTCTAAGCTCTTATATTCCTCTTCTAATCTTTCCCGTTGTTGTCTTTTCCCCTTATTTTTATATACCATATATGCCCTCGCTACCCCTCTCATCATTGCCTTAGCTGTATCCCAATTGTTTTGTACTGAGGTGTCTATAGCTTTATTTTCCTTAAAGAAAAAACTTAGTTCTCTCTCCATCTTAGATTTGAATTCGTCTTCTTTTAAAATTGCTCTTTGAAGCGTCCATCTGGATATTTTTTTGGAACCTTTCCAGATAAGTTTAATAGGATTGTGATCTGCCCAAGTACCTGTCGCTATATGTACCTCGTCTATTTCTGAACTAATTTCTTTCGTCATCCATACCATGTCTATTCTAGACCATGAGTTATGTCGGTTGGAGTAATATGTATATTGTCTAGCCTTACGATTTCTTTCCCTCCAGACATCTTGGATATTTAGTTCCTCAGCCAAGTTAAGAAAAGATCTCGGTAGAGTTCTTCTCTTCTTTTTCCTAAGCGTCTTTCCCATATAATCCAAATTTATATCTAGGATAGCATTAAAATCTCCTATTAAACAAATCTCCTCATAATCAATGCTACATATCTTATTGTGAAGTGTTTTGAAAAATTGTTCTTGGTTATGGTTTGGGGCATATATCTCTACCATCATGACCTTCCTGTGATTTATTATAACCTCGACTATCAGTATTCTACCCTCTTTATCGTTATAAATTTGTTTTGCAGTCAATTTTGGGTTTACATATAGTGCCACTCCTCTCTTTTTCTTGTGTCGGTCTAAGGAAACGAATAGGTTCCCTATTCTTGGTTGTACTAACAAATATTTTTGTTGTTCCTTTATATGGACTTCTTGTATTGCCACGATATCCAATTGTTGGTGAATAAGCCTATTAAAAAATTTCCGCCTTTTCACTGGCGAATTCAATCCATTAATATTCACAGACATAATACTACACTCACCTCCCTTCATCTTACTTATTTCTGGTTTTTGTGGATCTCGTGATTCGGGGCTCTCTCTCTTCCTTGTCTCTAGTTCCATGTTTCTCTGTTAACTCACCGGATTTGTTCCTTCTATCCTCTGTAGCTAAGATCTTCCCATCCATTGCCACACGTATTGTATCTCTTTCTCTTACCTCCCTTCCATCTTGATCTTCTAAATCTACTTCCTCTTGGCTATGGAAGTGGCGTTTGTAAAAATCTTCTGCCTTCTCTATCGTGTCCAGTCTATGCCTTCTATCCTGCCACGTAACTAGAATACCCTCTGGAGTTAGCCATCTAAAGTTTACATTTTCTCTTATTAGTTTGGATGTTAAGAATTGATAGCCGCGTCTCAGATCCCTCATCCTTTTAGGTATCTGTTTAAGGATGGTGATTGGTTGGCCCCGAAATTCTAATGGTTCCTCTCTAGATCTATGCAGAAGCTCATCCCGAATTGATTTTTTAACTAACCTTACATGTACTTCTTTTGGGAGGTTGTGCCTTCTCGCATAATTAGTTTGGACCCTGTATGTTTCATCAATTTCCGCCAGCATTTCCTCCTTCCCTACACCGAGTGCCTTTGCCATCAGTTCTGCCATCATGACCAACAGATCTTCCCCTCTTTTTTCTTGAACGTTCTGGAAGCGTAGATAATGAGCAGCCTTTTCTGCTTCCAGAAAAATGACTGTTGTTTCTAATTCCTTATTAGCCTGAAGGAGTGTTTCATTTAAATCATCTACTCTCTTTTCCTCTTTTTCCATTCTAGCTTCCATATCTTGAAGTCTTTGTTCATTTTTGACTAATTGCTGTTGAATCCCTTCAAATTTATCATCTATCGCTTGGATTTTCCCCTTTAATTCACCAGTGTCGTTTCTTATTTGGCCTATTTCTCTCTTCATCTCCTCGTGGTTTTTGGCCATTGCCTCGTGTAGGTTTTGCAAAAGGGCATGTAAATCTTTAAAGGAATTCGAGTTAGATCTTTCCCTTTGCAGCATATCCTCTATAGATTTCTGATTGGAGGGACTTGAGGCCATCCCCTGTCCCTGTGCTGCTGCCTTTTTGCCAGCGCTAGGCTTAGTTGCTCCCGAGATACTTGTCATGTTTCCCCAATTATAACAGCGTTTTATCAATGTATAATACCCTGAGTCTTATATAAACCTTTTAACTCTATGACGAAAGATATATAAAACAGTTACCACCAGATACTTATTACCAACTAAGCAATTTATATAATAGAATTCTATAGTATGAATATAATCAAAGTCACGTTCTTCTTTTCCCCCCCCCCCCGTTTCCGGCGCAGAAATTGGCACCTTTTCCGTCTTCCTCTGCTGTCAAAGACCAGTAGGTGTCCCACTAAACAAACCTCCAGTTACTAAATTGCTATATCAAATGGCCGCCCGTGACAAGTAGAGTAGAATTTCAAAAGTTTCAAAAGTTCACAAATTCAAAATTTACCAGGATAGACCAGACTAGACCAAGCTGATCGCTTTCCACGCCCGACAATCCAGAGTTCAGTCTCTAAGGCTCCAAAGCTCAGACTTTGACCTGTTGTAGCTTTTCTCCAGCTAGAATACAGTCATATAGTCTTCGGCTTTCTGTCCCTTGCTGTTTTTGCCAAACGCCTCCCTCAAGACTTCTATCGCCGCTTATTCCCTCTCCGTGAGGCTCCCACTTCGAACCAGTACCTCTTTCACAAGCGCTTCCTATTTAATATTCGGATACACTCTCCGTCAGCTCCGCTCTACCGTTGTCCCGCTGCTTACGTGCTAGCTCCGTCCCTCTGTCAGAACTTGCTGATTTTGTTTTCTAGTCTAACCTTCCATTTTTGTGGTGCACTGTTTGTTTTTCCTCTTTGTTGATTTTGCATCCCAGGTATTCAGTTATAACTGCAGCTGTGCTGTACATCAGTTGGTTTGTTTCTTGCAGTGAATTGGTGCTTATACTTGATATTGCAGCATTTGCATCTTTTAATGCTTGTGCTAGCTGTTTCTTTGGAACAAGTTTCAATGCAGGCAGCCTTATTCTCTTGTTTTTGTGCTGTTCTAGATGCTCAGTTATTCTTTGTTTCAATTCTTTTATTTCTTTAGTTAGAGGGCTTTGTTCTTCCTGAGGAAGAGGTGCCTGGTTTCTGAATGAGAATAGTTGTATATCTCTGCTGGATTCCTTCACTGCCAACTCCCCCTGGCTTGCCTCTACATTCTGAATTACTTCTGGCAAGGCTTTCATTTCTTTGCCCTGGGTAAACCTTTGCCGTTAGTCCAATTCTGTTTCTTTGAATACTTTATTTTTTATTATAAATCGGCGTTGATCTGCTAGTCTCTGTTCTGTTATTTCTGATTCTGGATGTTGTTCTTTCCAGAACTGGTGCATTCATTTTAGATATCCTCTTCTTGTTGGACTTGATCTGTAATAACAGATCATTATTTCTTTGTTTTCAATCACTGTTTATCTGTGACGGGTAAACACCTTTTCTTCCAGTAGTTCTGCAGCTGCTGGCCCTGGTTGCTCAGCCAACAGTCCTGAGTCCTGTAACCCATTTTTCACCAGATATCCAGGAACTCCATCTAGCATGGACCTTGTATTATTATTATTATTATTATTATTATTATTATTATTATTATTATTATTATTATTATTATTATTAAATTATTATTGTTGTTGCTGTTATATGTTATGGTGCTATTTAACTTTTTATAAAATATAAATTTATAAATCTATACATTTATAAATCTGTAAACTATAAATTTGTAAATCTGTGAATATATTGTTATATGCACATCTATCTTTCTGTCTCTCCATCATACATTCAGAATGATATGGTTCTGTTTATTTAATTTTATATCAAAATAGCATATCATTATGGATGGGTGGAGTCTATCAATAGTTAAAAATAATCATACACATCCTGCAAATTTCAGATGTAGCTCATACCGATTATAGGAAAACAACAATAGAAGAGGACCTTTATGTCCTATATGGGTACTGTTGAGGCACCTCCCTATCTATTCTCAAATAACATTATACATTTAAAAGTGCACATATACTTTAATCTGATCTAGCAGAGTTCTTATGTCCAACTTGTATATAGAGCTATGTAGGAGTCTGTTCTTTGAGCTCAGTGTGATTTAATACCTATTAAGTAATTTATGGAACTTTCACTACAATAGATAGGAGGGAGCCCTGAATTTGGCCATTACATTTTTGTATTCATTACTACAGTATTTGTCAACTTGAGTTTACACACATATTTGTTATTATAAACATTAATTTTTGTGTGATCTTTCTTATAGGTAACATTTTACTATACAATGGGTAGGTATGGCCTCAAAGACCAGCACTTTTGGATGCTGGTTGTCTAGCACAGGGCTTTTCAACCAGTGATACATTAGCATGTGGCACATTAGCACGTGGCAGGTGGTACGCAGCCCTGCCTAGACAAGTGTAGTGGGGGAGGGAAAGAACCAGCGCAGGCAAGGACTTACTGTGTGAGAGAGTCCTCCAGAGCTACAAAGTGGCTGGGGCGAGGCAAAGGCCCCAAGCTCACTTCCGGCTCACCCTCCCCCATGAGAAAGGAGGAGGAGGGGACGGAGACAGGAGAGGCTATAAAAGGAGGCAGTTTGGGTGGAAGAGGGATAGAGAGAAAAAGAAGCAGCCTTGGGAAGTGGTGGAGTCAGCTCTAGCTGCACCGAAGGGAAAGAAGAAGGAGGAGAGGAGAGGAAGGAGAGGAGAGGAGGCCAAGCAGGCCGGCCATGAACCGATCTATAACTTCTGTGGCAGCCACCTGTGCTGGCAGCAACAAACACGCAAGAAATGCAGCGGGGGAGGGGTTGCCCTCCACAAGGAATGAAGAAAGGTAGCAATGAAGAAAGGCAGCATCAACTGGAGGTGAGACATGGAGGGAGGGAGCGAGGGAGATGGAGAGTGGAAGGATTCTTAGGTGCTTTTGTGACTTTGAAGTTCTGGGATTTGTACAATGTGGGCTTTGTGTTCTTAAGGAGTGTTTGGCAATTTCTATTAGGCTGATGGCTGATGTCTCGTGTTGGCTTCTATTGCTCTGCTATTGTTAGCTGTACGTTTTGCTGCAAGGGATTTTGAAGTATTTTTCTTCTGAATGGATTTTGCCTTCAGCATTCCTTTACTTATAAATGGAGCCATTTGGGGAGGCTGCCAGCTAATACTTACTACATTTTTTTTCTTCCTTAAGTACAGGCTGTGCTCCTTAACTTTCCTTTCTAGCCAGTAGTTAATTCTTAAAGAGGAATGCATCTTTTTAAGCTAGTTCACTCAGCAGCTTGTCTTTTCTGTCTCTGGAGGCTTTTCCTTGTTTGATGAATATATGGAAGAGAGAAAATATGTTTTTTTCCCCAAATTCTTCATTCAGAAGGAGGTGGGCATGAGAAAGAGGGAGGCAGGGAGGGAGGGAGGGAAGTCCTGCCTTAGCACTTGGCCACCAGCAGCCCTGCCATTGACTTTGATTGTCAAAAGGTTGCAAAAGGAGATCACATGACCCTGGGACACTGTGACCATCATAAATATGAATCAGTTGCCAAGCATCCAAATATAAATCACATGACCCTGAGCATGCTGCAATGGTCATAAGTGTGAAAAATGGTCATAAGTCATTTTAGTGCAATTGCAACTTTGAACAGGGGTTGGGGTTTTTTTGGTCATCAAGTGTTTGACACCTTGCTAGGTGGTACTCAAATATTGTCATATCCTAAAAGTGGTACAATTGGTGAAAAGGTTGAAAAGCCCTGGTCCAGCTGAAGTCTCACTGACTTTATTATCTTTTTTTTCAGGCAAGCACACTTCATTCCACTAGTAGAAAAAAATGTTGATTTTGCCAGCAGATGGCCCTCACCATTTCACTGCTCCCTACAATTATCTGAGGCCAAACCAGAGTCTGAAAATCAAGGACCATCTTCAGCTTTAGTATGTATTACAAATCCTCTGGAAATTTACTGTAACTGACCAAGCTATAATAAACACTACTCAGTCTAGCTCATGAAAATGAATACCTTGAACTATGTGCGTGCTTGCTACTGAAGGAAGAAAATGCACTGGAGCTTTATCTATGTGTCATAGTATTCATTTCAATCAGTCAGCTTTTACTTTCAAGGTGCTTACTCTAAGGATAAGTGCATTGTTGCATGGCTTATTCCTGCTGTACCATATTAGGAAAAGAAGAAAAAAGAAAACTGGGCAGTGATTTGTAGAGGTAGAAGGAAAGCTAGGAATTATGTCTAATCCAAGAATTTCCAAAGTCTCTTGTAGTAAAAAGAATTCTTCTTGTGTCTTAAAGCTAACATACTGATTGCAGTATAAGCTTTTGAGGCTTTCACTTTATCTCATTATGAAAGTTGGTTTCATTCTTTCCCCTATATTCCTAATTGATTTTTCAAGTAGGGACCTGACTTTCCCATTGTTATGAAATATCCATATACTGGGAATTCCATCCCTACAGTGTAAAATATAGGTGGTTTGGGAAGAAAATCTGGCTCTCAGTTTCAAATATACAACAGAAAAATGGGCCATCAAACAAATCAACCCAGAATTCACACTCAAAGCACAAATGACCAGGATCAAATTATCACACTTCATATACATTGTGGAAAAACCTAGCTCTCTAGAGCATCCTGTGAAGCTGGGAAAGGTGGAAGGAAAGAGAATAAGAGGATGACCAACAGCAAAGTGAATGGACTCAGTTACGCTGAGAATGAATGTGCCACAGGCAGATCTAAAAGGATTGATTTGAGGACAAATTTTCCTGAAGAAAATCTATCATTGTGGTTGCTAAGAGTCAACACAGTCTTGATGGCACATAATGAATACCTGCTGTACCTTTGGGTATAGGCAATTTGTAAAGAAAAATGCATTGAGCAAACAGTTCTCAATTTTGAATATATGCCCGTGTTAGTTGGAAGGGCTTGCAAAGTATAATAGCATAAGTTATTTTTAAAAAAGAGAGCAAGAATGAACTGCTTTGCAGAAGTAATACACATGGTACTGTTTTCTTAACAATAACGTATTGCAAAATAAAAACAAAGGCTGTAACCATTTTAGCAAGACTCATATTAAAAGGTAAAAATCACACCACTAAAATACATGGTACAGTATTATGGTTCATTAAAGAGTCTCCATTCAACAATTAGTGAATGAACATTATTTGAAAAATACTGAGGCTAAAACATATGAAAAAATGTTTTCCCCCATCTAAAACCAGATTCAATAACCATTCATCCTTCTGTTAACATAGTTTGATAATAGGATGCTCACGGTTTACAACATGAGTATTAATTTTCCTGGAAGTTCTAGATTCAGCCTGATTCTTCCTAATCCTAAGGGATTGTAAAATACCTGGTGCATAAGCCATCTTGAATGTCTTCATATGATAAAGGCTAAATGGTGCCTTAGAACATCTGTTCCTGGAGCTCCTCCAGCGGAGATTTCTTTCTATAATAGAAAAGCTTTGTGAAACAGTCTTTGGGAACCATCTATGTGATGTGAACTCCTCTCAGAAGGAGGAGAAAAAAAATCTGCCAGTCTGGCTCTGCAAACCAAATGGGACACTGATACCTATTAAGCAATAGCCACCACAAAGAAAGGACTTTAACCCAATGATTAAGATTGCCATGTTGCACAATGTTTATAGGATAGGATATTTCATATGGGAAAGGTTACTTTATCTTTTGGGGGAGGTCCCAAAAAAGTGGAAAATTAGTTATTTTTCTATTGCCAAGACAAAGCAGTTAACAAGACTTTAACAAACCACTCCACTGCAGAATAAAGGTCCCTTTATGAAAATTATGGACTATACCACATTGGTCTGGTGCAGGTTGGTAGATACATTTTTATTTTTACTTTCTTGTCTACAGCTATGTGGAAATGAATTGCACAAATTCCATCCCTAAGGTGGTCTAGAACCTGGTCTTCTTGCTCTAATCCAGTACCTTAACCATTACACCACACTGGCTCTGAATTTTATATATATGTCGTATTCTATCTTGAATATATCTTTTTGATTTATTCTATTAATGTAATATAATGAATATATTCTAACAAGTATACTCAATATATTTAACAGGACCAAAAGGAACTTTTTTAAATGTTGAAAGAAATATGGGGGATAAAATATTTATTTCAGTATTGATCTAAGATCTGCTTCCAAACGTATTTGGTTCTCTTTAATTGGTATTTTGAGATTTGTAAGAGTGTTGCTTTAGTATGCTTTATATAGTTTAATCAAATATTAGAAGAGGAATTTTCGTAAGGGCTTTACTTTCTTTGAAATGCATGTCCTATACATTGCCATCAGGTCAAAAACATTCTAAGAGATCACATGAAAATTCATATGCCCTGATAGAAAACGCATAAAATTAGATTGAATCTTCACCTAGAAGATGACATAAAATGAATTTCCAAATATCTGTGCTCTGGGCTACAATCATTCTCTGCAATGTCTGAAGGCCCTCCATAAAGTTGCACTCTGTGCTCCTAAAAGATTGTCTCCCAAATCGGAAGAGGCCTTTTTACAATAGCCTTAATACAGCAGGAAAAGCTGCAGAGAAAATCAAAAAGGCAAGCCTCAGTAAAGCATGCAAGCACCACACACACACACACACACACACACACACATTTTTCAAAATAATATTGTAGTCCTTATTTGATCTTAATCTTATCTGATGCAAAAGAACCCTGTTATTCTATAAGAATATATTTGTTCATTATTTTGTTTCTAAGTGATCTCAAAAGAAACTTGTGCAAATTAATGGTAACTTTTAAAACATTACCCATAGTATTTATCTTAAGGGATTTCAAGATATTTATTTATAAACTTTGATGTCTTGGTTTAATTCAGATCTAATATTCCCAGCCACTGCATTTAGAACAATCTTCCCCAAACTGTGAAGCTCTGTTCATAGCTCTGCTGGAAATTAATTCCAGTCCCAAAAGTTTTAGTTAAGCACTTCTGTGAGGCACCAGTTTAAGAAAGATTGATTTACAAATGGAAGCATTCCTTTCCCTCCTTTCCTTACTGTCTTCTCATAGTGTTTATTAATATTACATTAATTTAAATTAGAATCCCATTTTGAATCCTGTTTAAGAGAGAATTGTGGCTAGAGATAAAGGCCATGGTCAATGAAAAATTATGTTACCTACAATTAAGACCAGTAGCCAGGCAGTGGTAGAATGAGTCTGTCTAGGCCCACAGTCTGCATTCTCATAATTACATATATTGTTCAGATTTGGAAGAAAAATACAAAACAAATTTTAACCTAACTGCATTTCTCATGAGCTTATTTGTATCTTATATGAAATAATTAAATCCTTCCCAAATCTTGAGTTAAAGAAAAGGAAGTTTGTACTTTAGTCATTTATCCTTTTTGGAATACCATTTTATCCAGTAAGCCACTGTGTGATCTGTATCTATCTATCTGCATAAACGTACTGCATAAAACACAGTAAGGAAAAACTATTAGTAATTATTACTAATTGAAGCTCTTTTTCTTTAAAGAACTTCCCTCAATACTCAAGGCCCTGTTTATTATTGGTATTAACACTGATACAATTACTTTTCAATCATTATGTGTTCTACTTCCTGTTTCTAGTAGAAATGATCTATTCATTAAAAGAATTACCCATAAAGCAATAATAATTATTTCTTATTGATTCAGATCACTTCACTGTGTGATAGTGAATTAATAAAAGTAAGACATTCCATTATATATTTGTAGCAACCTTATTACATAAAATCTCTGTAATTTAATTTTTTGACTCTTATACTGTACTTTGATAGCATGGATTTCTTTTCAGCTATAGTCCCAGGCAGGCATTTATTTGCCTGCAGAAGAAATACAGATAATATTTAAGCCAATTTACCCCAAATATTCCTAAGTCCTTGATGTTCCACATGTACATCTGAAAGAGGTTCTGTACACAGATACAGTTGAGAATGCCTTAGGCAGGTTTCTGCTCTCTGGAAGTCCTCAAGTGTCTTTAGTGACATTCATTTACAGATTTTTTTTTTAAAAAAAACATGCCTTTATACTGAATTCATGAATATTCAAAAGAGGGACTTGGGACCAGAGTTTTGTAGCATGCCTAACATAGTTAAGTTTATCTGTATGCAAATGAATTTTGGTACTGCACTTTCCTACCCAGTGTAATCACATGCATGTCTGCTCAGAAGAAAACTTCATTGCAATTGATTGGCTTTATGCTATAGCTAAGAACGCATCACCCCAAATTATTGAAAAATAGCTGAATTATCCTATTTGTATAGATAATCTTCGATAAATGATTAAAGACATTCCTCCTTTTCATACAATCTAAATTAACAGAATATAAAATATCCGTTTCTGTTTTGCAAAAAGCTTCATTATCCTCTTCCCCCCCCCCCAGAATTTGGAGAAGGAAGTAAATGAATTTTGCTTTTATTTTAATAAAGTATCTTTGCCTTTTTCTAGTTCTTACCTAGTATAATTCTACAAAAACAAAAATCAGACAACTTTCATACCTGGCTCCTAAGAGGAATCCGACTGAGGAGTGCTGAAACTTTTCTTATATTTTTATTGGTTAGAAAGGTGTATCTACCCAATCAAAAACGTGTTCCCTGGAAATGGGAACAAAATATTTTTTAGATAGCTCATTAATTTTTGCATGTATGTTAATTTTCATGGCATTATCTCATGATCTAGTTATTGTAGGGTTTGTTAAGTTAAATAGTCAGAAACTAGTGTTTGCACAGTTTGAAAACACTAGTTATCTTTAGAATCCATAATAACATTAAAACATTTTTTAAAATCCCCTGGCTTAATGGCAGTGGTAATATATTAGCTTAATAACTAATGAATGCCTCTTTATTTGTCACTGAGTGTATACATAAAGGTTTTAAAATGGGGTTTCTACGTATATCAGTCTCCATCATTTTTGTAAGTCAGCTAAAGTACACAACATCCAAGTCTCAAAGAACCAAAGTATATTTAATTTGTTCCTTTTCAACACAAAGCTGTCTATTCAAATTTTCCAAAGGGAAGTTTCATATTGTAATGCCAAGTGTACCTGCAGACATGTGAACATATACTTATGAGAAGCAAACCATTGCTATACAGAAGACAACTGTAGCAAACAGTTGTCTGTGTAAATAATGAATATCGATATGTCCTTATGTAATCATTTGCTTCCACATATCTTTGGTTACTGTTCTGGAATGGATAACTATAGGCATCAGCATAGACACCCGTTTCTGCAGGAATGTTTGGCACACCTAGCTAGCTGCTCATCACTAAGCTATTCACTCTGAAAGCTGATCCAGTAGCTGAGTCAAGAGCTATTTCTAAAACAGTAGTCTCAGGTTATTATTAAGAGAACACAGTGATAATGGTTGTCAGCATGGAGCAGAGAGATTAGGCACAAAGACTTCTATTAATCTTAGTGAAAGGTACACTGTTAAATCTCACCGTTCCATACTGGAAGATTAACACAAAATGCATATGGAGTGTTTTTTTTTATTAAGATACTGTTCATTACCACTTTCTTCTTCCTCCTCTTCCTCTTCTTCTTCTTCTTCCTCTTCTTCCTCCTCAACTTCCTCTGCTTCTTCCTCCTCCTCCTCTTCCTCCTCCTCCTCTTCTTCTTCCCTATCTACTTCTTCATCCTCCTCTTCCTCATCACCTTGTTCTTCATTATCATCAGAATAGTCCTCTTCTTCCTCCTCCTCCTCTTCCTCCTCCTCCTCTTTATCATCCATTTCTTCAGTTCCATCTGTTTCATAACATTCATCTACTGAAGAGTTGTCTGTTTTAACCACAAATGGTTTTCTTTTTGGAGCTGGTTCTTGGGGCTGCTTTTCTTGGGTTTTTCTTTTTTTTGCCAAGGGACAGCCATAAACACTGTTCAGAAAGAATTAATACATGCGTTATTATACTCTCTACCAGATCACCAGTCAAAAGGGGTGAAATACTTTGCTGCAATTTACTGCTTTCTTTGAAATATATACTTCCCTCCATAAAAACTGTAGGAGAGATGAAAATATTTGGCAATGTACCAGAAATTAACATTGAACAGCAGTTATGGAAATTCTTATTAACCTTTTGCCTTATTGCCCTTTTAATTAGAATCAATGCAAAATGTTTTACAGAATAGATTATCATTATCCAGTGGGGCTTCCTGGTGTTCTCAATCATTAATTAGTATTATGATTTCCAATATGGGTTCTCTCAAATGTACAAATCTGGTGACCTGATCTAAAACAGGAAGTTGCAAATCACTGAAAGAGAAGCACACTATAACACTGTAACCACCAAACCAAACTTAAAGTTTCTGCATAAAGATTGTATGTGGTTCAGTATAACTTTTCAGTAAACCAAGACACCAAATTTCTGTCCAATTTACCCAGTCAGGCAGAGATTTCAAAGAACCATCTCTTATTTAGTCACCTAATTACATATTACTCCTGAACTATAAATAGTAGCACAATCCTATATAAGAGATACTGTTAAGTAGCATGCTCAGAAATAAGCTCCACTGAGATTAATGAGACTTATTTCCATGCGTGCAAGATTGCAGACTTTGTCATCTTTCTGCTAGCTGGATGATAAAGAGGCTTTTTTAAAAAAATAACAACAGGTGTGCATAGGCTGTAGAGAAATGATTTCAGCAACAAACTAAAGGTTTCGTGCTTAACAACAATAGATAACTTGATAAAAATGTGGGTTTTTTACGTAA